>NC_080692.1:34083621-34724559 GCF_030445035.2 Dasypus novemcinctus | reverse complement strand
CCTTCATCATCCAGCTCAATCGACAAACTGCCCCTGTACGCTTCTTTCTCTTTGGGGTACTCTTTGCTCTCTGTTTCTCATGTCTCTTGGCTCATGCCTCCAACCTGGTGAGGTTGATCCGGGGTAGAGTCTCCTTCTCTTGGACCACAATTCTGTGCATTGCTATTGGTGTCAGCCTGCTGCAGATTATCATTGCCATTGAGTATGTGACTCTCATGATGACCAGAGGTATGATGTTTGTGCACATGACACCCTGTCAACTCAATGTGGACTTCGTTGCTCTCCTGGTCTACGTCCTCCTCCTGATGGCCCTGGCATTCTTCATCTCCACAGCCACCTTCTATGGCCCATGTGAAAACTGGAAGCAGCATGGAAGACTCATCTTCTTCACTGTGCTCATCTCCATCATTATCTGGGTGGTGTGGATCTCCATGCTCATGAGAGGCAACCCCCAGCTCCAGCGGCAGCCCCAGTGGGACGATCCTGTCATCTGCATTGCCCTAGTCACCAACGCTTGGGTTTTCCTGCTGCTGTACATCATACCTGAGCTCTGCATTCTCTACAGGTCATGTAAGCAGGATTGCCCTTTACAAGGCAACACCTGCCCAGGCCCAGCCTACCGACACAGCTTCAGAATGGAGAACCAGGAGCTCACAAGAGGTAACCCAGGGGGTTAAGGGAACAACGAGGCTTTCCTATGGAAGAAATAGGAGAACAACAGAGCAGCAGAATGAACCAAGAGGGAACTAAAAGGGAATGGGTCAGACTTTAGGTGAGTGCCCATAGTTCAAACATGGAGATGAAGACACCTAGAATCAAGGGCAAACTGTTATGAAAACTCAGCTCTTCCAAAACAGATTTATTGGGAGAGATCAAGACAGAAATGAATCAAGGGCCCCAAATAAAGAGGGCGTAGCTCTGAGTACTCATGTTGGGTAAAGTACTATAAAATGAGTTAACCAGCCCCAAATTACGCTTGGACTCTGCAATCGCATGACCTATAATGTAAGTCCAGATGCGTTGGCCGCCAAGTGCAGAAGTCAACCCTGGCAAAAGTGATTGACATTTTTAAAATGTAATCCTAAAGCTAATTTGCTGAAACATAGTAATAAACAGGTTCACGGAGCTCACCACCTCATCAAAGTCACAAAACCCAGTAGCTTCTGGATTTTCAACCTATTCACTGCTTAAACCCTTCGAGGCTTATCAAATACAACAGGAAGTCATCAAATCAGAATCCTGAGTAAAGGTTCAGATACATAATCATTAGCAGAAACAAAGCAACTTGTTTATGTGGCATTTTAATAATAATTTCCTAGTCATGTTTTTATCCTGTTATGTCAGATCGAGCCACCTGACCGTACTATGTTAGGAAATAAAATATATTATCCATGATGAAAAGGATGCTTGGATCCCAACAACTTGGAGGAAATAGTAGTTAATTTCAGTTATCTGGAAATATGTCAAAACTCATTAATTCCTTTCTGAAACATCTGGCCTATTATTCACAGCCCAGTATCATAGTTTTACATCAATCTTTGTGTCTTTATAAACATCTGATTTCTTACAATTTAATTCTAATGTGCAAAAATGATGCTATTATATTTATTGTATAGTATATATAATGTTCATCAGGCTCAAAAATTAATAGAAGCCTTCCTTTTAAGTTCACTTTTTTTTAGCTGTAATCTATAGCTAACTGCACATTCAAATTAAATCCTGTTCAGATAAATGCATCCATTCATTCTTTTCAGTTCAGTTGAACAAGGGTCGGAAATTGACACTATACATTCTTCCTATAAAAGTTTTAACTGCTTATTGATGATGCATAACTGTGGTAAAATTGCAGAGTCACTCTTTTTTGAAACTACATCTCACAATTCTCACCAGAATATAAGATGAAGCTTCATAACTTTTGCTTTTTAAGTATGATACCAAGAAACAAAAGCCAGACAAAGATGCTCTTGGAGTTTCATAATAACCCAAAGCACATGGAGACTTCTGATGATCAATATGCCATGCCCCAAAATAGTAGACAAGTGTTTAAAGCTTTCTGGGGAAAGTTCTGGTCAAAAAGCAAGGGCTTGCAAAGGCACGATATTTCCTATTTTGGCCAGGACTATCCTTATTATCTAAGCATGGTTAGAAAATCCATTTTCGAGAAGGAAATAGTCTGCCAATGGCAGTCATTGCCAATGTAGTTTGACATTTTGTGGGGGGGGAAAATCAATAAAGTGTAGTAAGGAATATATACATGCAGATAACCAGGAACTTAAATTCAGAGAATGCAAAGTAAAGTAAAAATATCAAAAAAGAAAAAAGAAAAAGAAAAAAACTTAATAAAAAGTTCAGATAGGACTGGCTGAAGCTGGTTTCCTTTGTTCCTGCTTAACCCGCAAGTGGGAGTCTGAGGCAGTAGGCTACCAGTTAACATTAATTTTTTTTCTTTCTTTATGTGAAAACTAAACTAATCTTTGTTTCTTACACTAATAAAAAAGCTTATTTAAAAAAAAAGTTCAGAAAAAATAAAAAATAAAAAATAAAAAATAAAAAAAAAGTTCAGTATTACAACTAGGTTCCTATTTAGGCAAAGATAAGAAAATAGGTAAGAGCCAGACAAGAACAAGTATAATGACAATAACCTGAAAACCCTAAGTGTTATCTGATCATGAGCTGACTGTGGGAAAGCAGCTCATCGCTATCCTTGTTTTTGTTTGCTCAAAAAAATGAGTTCAGTACTATATAAACAGGCATCAAGAATAACCATGCAATGGCACTCGACATTGGTCAAACTCTAGGCAGACCACCGCTTCCAGTTCTGGGACCCACTAATGAGAAGTGCAGGGGACTTAAAGAGATTCATTGGAAAACCACGAAGATAATTAAAGTGTTGTAACGTCAGAGCTATGTGCAAAGGTTAAGACGATGACTCTGAGATGGTACTTCTGAAGTTCTATGTGCTTTTCTCACAAATTATTCAAGTTCCCTCTCTGAATTCAGTACTAAAGCACATTTTGTTCAAGTAAGTGCTTTGTCATGTGACTTCTAATGAATGCTGTTTGTAGTTGGGGCTCCAGTCATACAATTATCTGATTATCACCAGGTCCTGGGAACCAGAATTACTCAGCGGAGGGGAGAGTAGGGCAAGGGGTGAAGAGCAGGGAATTTCACAAACATGAAGACCTCTCTCCAAGAGACTATTATCCTGTTGTTTTCCATCTCCAACTAAAGATCAGGGGTGGAAATGGACTCAAACAGAAGCCTGAGGGATTTAGATTAAACATGAAAAGAAGAGTTGATTAACACTGAAAGAGATCAACAAAGGGGATTAAGAACTCCATTTACCTGGAAGTCTTTAAAAACAAGATTAAGCTTTATCTCTCTGAAGAGGCTTAAGCACTTAACTCCAAAATCCAAAAACATCTGCATGGAGCATGAAAATGCAATTAAACATGTTGCTACAGAACTCCAAACAATTGGGTATAAATAGTCTTTGCCCTAAATGTGTTCCTGAAAAGCTGAGTAGTAACGGAATTTTTAAAAGCAGCTGCTCTTTTAATTATTTAAAATGTGATATAATTTTCAGAGATCTTAAATATAGTAGATAATCAACCATGGATCATTTTTATGGATAGAATGTTCCTCTTAATTATTGCCCACTTTATCTATTTTAGATTAATTAGAATTTTGTTGTATCAAGTTTGCTAGAAGCAAATTCATATATATTTGAAGTGTCACATTACTACCTGCATTTTTCTGTCCAGTGTTTGAATTTGTACAGACCTACTCTGACTTTTTTGAAGGTACTAAGGCAAAAATAATCCGTGAGTCTACATAATGTAAGAATGGATCAATGACTATAAAAGGAGGTACCCCGAGAGAATAATGTTCCTGCAAACGTAAACTCGTCAGATTGTTTTCCTTCGCAAATACCAACTTTGGCTGAACCTAGCCCTTTTTGACAATGCGCAACATTTTTTGTACTTCAAGGCACAAATCTTACTAGGGGACACCCAATTCAAATGGTCCCAGGCAGCGTTATTTTTGTTTGTTCTTTCGCAGGAAGCTCCTTTTTTTTTTTCCCTCAAGAGCACAAGGTGCAGAGAGAGGCCTGGCATAACGCAGGGAATAAGGCAGTGTGTCATGGGCAGGATTTGTCTGTTTGGTCTGAGGACAGATAAGGTGAGGATAATGGCATTAATAAAGATTCAGGAAGCGTTGGCGTGATCAGTTGGAGCAGAGAGTACGGAATCTGCCTCTTACACCCTGGCTTTGAGACTCAGCTTTGCCTCTTACCAGTGCTCAGTCCCAACCAACGACCTCAGCCTCTAGGACCCGTGGGCTCTCATGATGTCCCTGCCTCCTCCACGTGTCAATGTTAGGCCTTCCTTACTCAATGGAGATTTCTTACCACGAGGTGGTGGCAGGGTTGCTATACAGAAGCCCTCAGCCTTTCGGTAAATTCATGAACAACAACTAAAACTGGAAGAATTGGGTTCCTCTTATTTAGGATCTGGCCTGATGAGACAGAATGTTGAATAAAATTTAGTTACCAAGGGCCTGAGGCATGAGGAAAAGTGAAACCAAGCTTTCAGTTCATTCTGCCATGAAGCAAAGATCAGTTCACACTTCACAGGATCCAATCCTTTAAAAAAAAATGCCTGCAGGAAGAGAATGTGAAAGCCTCGATTAAAACTGTACCACCATCACCAGTGACAGTAATGTACAAGGGATAGCACGTAAAGTGTTTTCTATATATCATGCCCTATTCCAAGGTCTTTACATGGTTTTTTTTAATGTATGTCTGCTCTCTGTGTCCATTTCACTGTATGTTCTTCTGTGACCGCTTCTCTCCTTATCAGCGGCACAGGAATCTGTGTTTCTTTTTGTTGCATCATCTTGTTGTGTCAGTTCTCCGTGTGTGCGGCACCATTCCTGGGCAGGCTGCACTTTCTTTTGCGCTGGGCGGCTCTCCTTACGGGGCGCACTCCTTGAGCATGGGGCTCCCCTACACAGGGGACACCCCTGCGTGGCCCAGCACTCCTTGTGCACAGCAGCACTGCCCATGGGCCAGCTCCACATCTCCACACAGGTCAAGGAGGCCCGGGGTTTGAACCGCGGGCCTCCCGTGTGGTAGACGGACGCCCAATCGATTGGGCCAAGTCCACTTCCCTTTACATACATTAATTGAGTTAATCTTCAAAACAACCCTATGAAGTAGATTTACTATTATCATCATCATTATCCCTCTTTTATTCCCAACAGCAAAGACAACAAAGATGAAGTAACTTGGCCTTAGGTCCTGCTCCGGGTCCATGCACTTAACACTACAGCCTCTAAGTGTGAGCACTAGTGAAACAGCTGTGTCCACGACTGAGCAAGTTCGTCGCCTTAGAGATGCAGCAGCAAAAATGATAGACACGGTTTCTGTCTTCTTAGAGTTTACAGTCTGGTTGAGAACACACACTAAATAAATAGGTGTGTGTGTGATTATTTTATGACAGCATAGAATTGTCTCTAGGAATCTTTTTTATTGTGCCCAGATTTAAAAATTAAATCAAATCTCATAGGGTATCAAGCCTAAAGGGGCCTTAAAGATGATCTCGTTGAGCCTTTTTTTAATGGAAATAGGATGTGAGATGTCCAGCGTCACACGTAATGCTAAGATAGCAAGGACTCCGACCCAGGGCTAGTGATCTTTCTCTAGAAAGTGATAAGGATTCTTGAGCTTCTTCCATTATTGAACTTAGATGCTCTTCTCCTGCACACAGAAAAGCTATCCTCATAGACTTTAAAAACATTTTTTTTCAAATCATGGAGTTTTTTTTTCAACAGTCTGGACTGAGGATTCCTTTTTATAGGATTTTCTTGCCATAAAGGGTCAGGAGCCTTTGCAGCCACTGAGTCTCTTCACAGACCTCACGTGCTGTTTCCGCGTGAATCTCTGACACTAACGCAGCCCTTCCCTCTTTTGGCTTTTAGCCCGAGACAGTGATGGAGCTGAGGAGGATGTAGCATTAACTTCATATGGTACCCCCATTCAGCTGCAGGTAAATGTGCTCCTCTACCTTTACATGGAGGGACATAGCAAGCGCTCGTTACTTCAGAGAGACTTCCGGCTCATTTCCAATGTGGTGTTTACTGAGCTCCGAGTAGAGCTGAGCCATCCAGGTTTAAACCTTACCAGAGCAGGGTAATAGAGGCAAGTCCTCTGCCCAAGCCCCTCCCACTTCCTATTGCCACCCACAGCAGCAGTGTATTGTGATGCCCATGAGTGTCCGTGAAAAGAAAGGCCGTTTGAAGGGTTAGTGTGAGGGTGAAGAGGAACAGGCCTACTGCTTTTTGCCTGTGGGACAACAGGGGATTCTAAATATGTATGAGTGTCAGATCTGATATTCGTGTCAGTTGTCTTAAATCTGTCCCCTGAGCCCCACTGCCTGGTGCTCTGAGTCATTGTCTAGCTCCAGCAGCCCAAGCTGACCCAAGAACTGGGCTAAGTCTGTCACCAGCATCTGGACGTCCAGATGGGTGTACCCATTTTAATCCTTTAAGACAAAAACAGAGGGAGCACTGCTGAGAGAACTGGAGGTAGCTCACATTTGGGCTATTATTGGCTTGAAGACAGATAAATCCGGATAGCCAAAAACACCATATTGAGACCCAATTCTTATATTATGGGTATCAAAAGTAACTAAAATCCGAGAGTCAAAGTTATGGTCAGATCATTTGTTCTACGACTTTATTATGTAACGCTAATTAGGCTAATCCCTCCAGTATATTGTCTGAGACTTTGTCTTTTCCACGAAGAGCATGTGAACAAGGACATAGCTTATCATTTGCTGCAATTAACCCTCTAGACAACATTTACACGACGAGAAAGTCTTTATCATCCCTCTAAGGATTTCTTGGATTAATTTCAATTTCCAGGGACCAGCTGGAACTGAAAAAAAAAATTCTTCTTATATGTGAAGAGGGAAAATGGTAAAGAAGTTCTGACGTGGGTAGGCTCAATAAGTACTTTTCTTTTTTTCTTTGTTAACAAAGGATTAGTGGATGGCGAGATGATCCTATTTCAAGGATAGTTCTGGAGAGTACCATCCCTTACTTGCGCTCAGAAAGTTGATGCTGACCTTTCTTCCTTTCCAGACCGTTGATCCCACACAAGAATATTTCATCCCACGGGCTCAGCTAAGCCCCCAGAAAGATGCTGGATTATAAAGTCCACAGGAAACATGAGCAGTGAAAACCCAGAAGATGATCCTGGTTAACAAAACTGGGCGGGTCCCTGGAAGCCCCCAGAGCCGCTCGGCCAATCAGGCATCTGCCCATATGTCTGTCCCCCTCCATCAATCCAGCATGTTCATCAGAAGACTGCTCTCTCCAGTATAATTACAACCTTGCTGGCCACCCTACCTTGACTGTGTGTCTCTTCCTTCTTACAAATCATTGAAAAATTCCCCTCCTTAGCAATGCTGGAAAGAATTGGTGACTCTTAGTAATGGACCCGAAAGACTATGGTCTGAAAAAATTGGGGTCATGCAAATGAGCCTAAGTATAGAGGCTCATAACAACTTAGTAATGGCGTGCTCCTCTTGCCATTTTTTGAAAAGAATTCCTAAATATGACTTACCTAGTCTCTGAGATAAAAGCTCTGACAGGATCCTAATGATCCCCACAGTTGGGCAATTTAAACAACATGGAAATTTACGTGCACTTGCAAGCTGGCAGGCTTTCTCCCATGGTGTCACCACCCCATGACAGCTAGTGTGGCGGCAGACGTGGCTGAGGTCAATGACCTGCTTTGATGAAGCGACACAGCAAAGGAAGAGCCGCCCCAGTGGACGCTCATAAAGGACTTTAAGTGGTGAGCATAAAAAGCACAGCCTGGGAGCAGGTGTAGTTCAGTGATGGCGAGCCTGCTTCCCATGCATGAGGTCCCAGGTTCCTTCCCTGGTGCCTCCTTAAAAAAAAAAAAAAAAGCAGCCTGGCAGTCTCCGTGTTTCTAATGAGCCCATGCCTCTGCATCACTTACCTTGCCTGCATTCCCCACGCAACCCGTTATCCTTCCCAACGGAGTTCTCCATCCTTTATGCCCCTTTGTTATATATAACAGGACTGGAGTCAGAGGCGTGTTGCCAGAAGGGACTTCGGGGTCTCTTGCAGGCCTCTCACTTTGTAGATGAGAAAACAGGACCTCGGGGACAGGGAAAGGCTTACCCAAAGTCACACAGTCATTAGTGGTGGGTCAGATCTTCTGACACCTAAGCCAGTCTTTTTCCATCCTTCTGGGCTTTCCCATGCCTCTATTTCTGAATTAGCAAGTAAAGCTTGCTCCCTCTGAGAATCAAATTTTGAGGGATTTCAGACCAGTGTTGCGTGTGCTATGTAAAAGCACTTTGAACGATGCCTAAGGCTCTAAACATGCAAGAGAGCCTTGTAATGAAGGATGCCCGGCATGATTCTTCAACAGCAACGCCTGTTCCCTGAGCATCTACAAGGTGCTGTGGCTGTGCTCGGACTGAGACGGCAGACAGCGCTGCCTGCAGGGGGCTCACGCTTGAAAGGGCGAGGGCAGATAACAGTGCAGGAAAATTCAGGAACACAGCCTCCCTGCTTTACAGACGCGGAAAAGGGACTTGCCCCGGGTTACACGGCTTGTCAGTGCCAGAACCAAGGCTGGGATCCAGGTCCCCCACTCCTGCTCGGGTGCCATCCTCTACAGGGTTCCTAGGTTCTCTATGTTTCTGCTACACTAAAAGTAAATGTTCTTTTTTTTTTTAACCTGCACCCTGACCAATGTTATCAGCACAGACCAGTACCTTGGTAAATGACCAATGAGTTTGACCTTTTGCTCTTATCCATAATGAAAAACTGAAGGAGAGAACGTTTAAACAGTAAATAAGACTCTGACCTATAGATTAGATGGTATTACTATTTAACAAACTGTATCAAAACCCTGATCTAAGTATTAGAAGCAGGCCAGACCACCCGACGTCCATTCCGGAAGGAAACCATGATACTGATCCTCTTAGTTTTTATCCAACTGATGACGATGACACCTTTAGCGTAATTCTGTTTTGCTGCGCTAGCAGGAAATATTTCTGTAGTCTGCTGGCAAATTTTATTAAGTCCTTTGAAGCCATACACAATGGCTTATGTTGTTTCCCAAAATGTTCTCCTAAAATTAGTGAAAAGGTAAAACTCTCAAATTTACAGCACAATTTTACCAAATTTTGGACCATGCGTTAGATTTCTGAGGTTGCAATTAGCAATGTCTCATTTGGGCTATTTCAGGAATGGAGTTTTATTGTAAGTCAACACTTGGAAATAAGGGAGGCAAACCTCTCCCAGGAAGGCCAGCACAGCCGCTGAGCTGGCCGCAGGGAGGTGGGGGGCAGCCAGGCTTTGGCAGGGCCTTGTCGACACGTCCCATGAACCCTCGTAGCAAGTCGGCCACTTTCCTCCTTCTCTCCACACTTTTATGGGCGTTTTCACTTACCCACCCACTACCAGCTGACAAATTGTCTCCCCATAAACCCAAACTCAGATTCTCTAAGTGAGGGGTTCCTAACCTTTTTTGTTCCACGGACCCCTTTGCCAGTCAGGTGGAAACCACAGACCCCTTACCACGTCCACATTATACTGTGTATTATAAATAGATCCCACCCGACCAACATGTCCCCACGGGAGTAATGTTTTTTTCATTTCAATGCAAGCTCACGGACCCCTCGTTAAGGACCCCTGCCCTCGAGAGACTCCGATGGCCCCGCTGGTCGCCGTCGCCGTGCCTGGCAGCCCCTTGGCATCAGGCCTCCTCAGCCGCAAGCGCCCGGGGCCGGCTGGGTCCTGTGGTACCGAGCCTGGTCACTTCTGACTGCTCCCCCTGAGGCAGCTGTGAGTGGGACAATTTCCTCAGCGCAGCGGGGAAGCACCCTGAGTGACCAACACGGGAGAGATCAAGCCACAAAAAGTCACATTACGAAATTATAATACATTTTTATGAAAATACAATGTCTTTCGTGTTTATGCAGCAATGGACATAAGTCCAAATACCTCAAGAGTTTTCTAAGTAGAGATTTACAAAGAACTGCTTGAAAGAACAGGTAAAACTCTGATCAGGATATTGTACTCCATTCAAGTATTACTTGAAGATCTAAACTCATTTATTTCCATGGAATGGGTTACATCATTTGAAAACATGCTAGTTCTTTTAAATATTTTAGCTGGCCCCCTTCTGATTTTATTTATTTATCTGATTTTATTTTATCCAAAAGAAAGGTCATCAATAAAAAACTTAATTTTAAAATAGCTTCCTGGGTAGAGTTAATGTATTCTTTATCTTGATGTTTGTTTCCCAATTCAAAAAGCATGAGGAACAAAATCAATAAAATTGATTTGCATAAAAAGTCAATAAAATTGATTTGTATTTTTAAAATTAATGAAATTGATTTGTATTTAAAAATACAAATCAATAAGTTGTATTTTTTAAAAGTATCGGAGATTTATTTCCCTCCACATTAAATTTTATAATCCCAAAAGCTTCAAGGACTTTCCATGTTATTTCAGTCTGTGATCTGGTCAAGCCAAAATTTCTCATTCTATTCTTCCTTCTTTTTTTTTTAATCTCCCTCCCCCCCCCTTGCGACTTGCTTACTGTCTGCTCACTGTGTCCATTCACTGCATGCTCGTCTGTGTTTTCACTTGTCTCCCTCTCCCTTTTTGTTATATCACCTTGCTGAGTTGGATCTCTGTGGTGCTTGCAGGCCAGTGGCACTCCATGGCTACTTGCGGGCAAGCCTGCCTTCACAAGGAGGTCCATATGTAGATGGGAGCCCAACTGATTGAGCCACAGCCACTTTCTTCTTCCTTCTTCTTTTAAATACAATTTCCCTTTTCCTAGAGAGAAATAATCACTTTACAATGATCAGATTCATGCTTTCTTATCCTTCTTTTCCTCCTTCCTCAATAGCTTCAAAATCTACCTTTTCCTAGAATATTCTCTGATCATGGAGAGACACAGGATTGTCACACACCAAGGCCAGCTTAAATTTGGCAGAATGAGGTCTCTTTTTTCTCCTAATTCATATGATAAATAAGGTACTTCTGTAGTGTTCTCAGAGAACTAAGTCTAAACATCTTTTTTTTTTAAGATTTATTTTATTTTTATTTCTCTCCCCTTTCCACTGCCCACTCCCCTCCCCCCCAGTTGCCTGCTCTCTATGTCCATTCGCTGTGTGTTCTTCTGTGTCCTCTTAGATCCTTGCTGGGAGGCACCAGGAATCTGGGTCTCTTTTTGTTGCGTCATCTTGCTGCGTCAGCTCTCCGTGTGTGTGCCATCACTTCTGGGTAGGCTGCGTTTTTCGCGCGGGGTGGCTCTCCTTGCAGGGCACACTCCTTGTGCATGGGGCACCCCTACATGGGGGGCACCCCTGAGTGGCACAGCATTCCTTGCACGCGGCAGCACTGCGCAAGGGCCAGCTCATCACACAGGTCAGGAGGCCCTGGGTACCGTACCCTAGACCTCCTATATGGTAGGTGGACGCTCTATCAGTTGAGCCACTTCCACTTCCCATAAACATCTATTTTTTTTTGTCTTTATTTATTTTTTTATGTTACATTCAGAAACTATGAGGTCCCCAAATACCCCCTATAAACATCTATTTTTAAAACATGCAATTAGTAAGGAATAAACTAGAAAAATCTATTTTTTGCTTCCTTGGTACATAGCATCTATATTTTGCACTTGGGGAAGATGCTTCTCAATGTTAAGTGGTGGTGATCATGAAAGACATTTTCTTGGAGATGGTTAAAAATGTCTTAGTGATAGGGGACTTTGGACCTCTGTATTAACTGCATGATTTTTGTATAAACCTGCAACTTCTCTAATTAAAAAAAAAAAAAATGCTTTAAAAAAGTCTTAATGACTCAGGCCAGTTTTAAGCTGCTGCCCCCTTGTGCTGCTCTTCAAAGTAGAGATTAATTAGAATTTAGTTTGGCTTTTAACATATACCAGTACTTATTTACACAAAGGACTTCAAAGTGCTTACATCGTGTAGTACAAAGATACTGCCATTGCTTAAAATATTACTGGCTAATAATGGAAGAGAAAATCCCCAAAAGGATGCTATTGAGAAAATTGAAACAATTAGAATATGGACTACATGCCTTATATCAATATTAAATTTCTTGAATTTGATAGCTGTACTTAAGGTAGTTACATAAGTAAATGTCCTTTGTTCTCAGAAAATGTATGTGGAAGTAGTAAGCCTTAGAGGAGCATGATATTTGCAATCTATTCTAAATGTTTAGAAAATGATAGATGATAGGTAGGCAGATATATGATAGAAAGATATAAAGAAAAAATGATACAACAAATGTTACAAAATGCTAACAGCTGGTAAATCTGGCTATCCAGGTGGGGGTAAATTGGAGTTCTATGTATTGTTTCTGCATTAATTTTGCAACTTTCCTGTAAACTTGAATCTATTTCAAAATAAAAAGATATATGTAATTGGAATGCCTTTCCTGGAACTGCCTTCAAAAACACCTCAAGAAAGTCAATGTGATTGGATCACTGTGATGGTCGGATTGCCTTTTCTAGATCAAAGTGGTGAGCTCAATTAGAAATTTTTTATTTGATCTGTTCCATCATTCAAAGAACTACCAAGTGCATGTGAAAATACCAAAATTGGATAGCTCTCCGGATTTTTCTACATTTAGTGGAACTACTGGAACTTGAACCATAGTTAGTATCTGGCTAAATCATCTTGGTTTGAAAAATGTATCACAGGATTCAGGATGAACTAAACTGGCAGAATTTTCAGTTACATCTATCACTCTCCACTGACTATAGGATAATGAAGTATATGTGGTATAAAGCAGATACAGAGGAAGTTATCCAAACACAGGTAAAGAAAATATGTAGATTAATGTATCACACTAATGTAAGATGTTAATAATAGGGGGAAATGGGGGGGGGGGTTATGTGCATATTCCCTTATTTAATCTTTTTGTTTGTTTGTTTGTTTTTAAGGAGGTACCGGGAATTGAACCTAGGACCTCATACACTGGAAGCAGGCACTCAATCACTGAGTTACATCTGCTCCCCTGAACTCCCTATACTTTTTTTTTTCGGTACCAGGGCCTGGGGAAAGAGTCTGAGACCAGGAAGCAGGTTTCAACCACTAGAGCCACATCTGCTTCTCCCTATACTTTTTTTTTTTGAGTTACTGGGTGCTGGACATTAGACCTGGGACTTCGTAGGCTCAACCACTGAGCCACATCATCTTCCCTGAGTTCACTCTTTCACTTGTTTTGCTTGTTGTAGGAGGCAGAACTCAACCATTTGAGCTGCACCCACTTCCCCCATACTTTTTTATTAATATATTTTTAATTTATTTTTAAAAGATACGTAGATCCTCCATACGTTTGATGTAAGTTCGCTGTGATCTAAATTTTCTCTAAAAATAAAGTTTATTATTACAAAAAAAAAAAGAAAATATGTAGATTATAGTGTCGTTTATATATTATAATTTATGGAACTGACATATTATTTAACTCACTACTGTTCTTTGGATGATATAAATGCACTGAGAGCACACTGTGCTTTTAAAATCGCTTTTTAATATGAAAGTCAGCCCTTAATTATTCTGTTTTAAGAATTTAAAGATTTGCACATCCTCCTAAAACAGTCCCACCTAGATATACTAAGACGTCTGGATCTTTAAAAAATATATGCTGCACATGAAATGTTTTGTTTTCATTTTCCCCTGGATTTCATTTGTATGTAGAAGAAAGTTGTATAGAATTCATCTGAAATTCATTTTCAAATTCCTTAATGTTTAATTCAGTGGCATTATTCCCAGGGCAATTTATTCTGGGAAAACTGGGCTTTTTTTATGTTTGTTTTTCATAGATATCTGGTTCAGATTATAAAGAATGTTTGCTGAATCTGTGTTATTATTAGTTTTGTTTTCAAAGCCAATGAACTTTGCAGAAAAGAAATGAGGATATACCTATAACAGGAAACGATCTTAGAACTTAACGATCTTTGGGATGCCCGGTCCTCCAAGCTAATAATAATAATATATTAAATTTTTAAATAATACTTAACAATTTGCAAAGGATTGTCCCATCCACTATCACATTTGATCTATTCGATGGATTAGGTGGTGCTATTGAATGAAGGAAAAGCAAACTGTAATTTTTTAAATCCCTTCAATTTATAATTTGGTGTAGATTCTGGCCTGATTCTTATTATCTCTTCTCAAACACTACTTGCTATCTAAGAATTGGGAAAGTCTATGTTAACAGACTAACGTGAAGATACTAAGAACTTCACCTAACAGACTACACTTAAGCCACAATCTCTGGTGTTTTTTACAGCATATCCAAATTACCTCCATGAATTAAAATAGACACACACCCCATGGGGATCCTTACTTACAGGCAGAGATGTCACCAAAAGAACTCAAAAAAAGACTGTGCTTTTGATTTGTAGCAACAGTTGTTATTGCCATGTCCTGTTGTTAATAATCAATTTTTCTAAGCATCTCAAACAACGGGTAGAAGTGATTCATTAGAAAATTGGGAAAATCGGTTGATTTTATGGAAAAGGTCACTGTGGTAGTCATAAGTGCTGTTTGCCAAATATTTCCAAACTCTTGCTGTTCTGCCCTTTGGTTTGTGGTCGGATTGTACTTTTGGGGCCTTCTGTGATTGGGCGGGACCATGATACTGGTGCTGGCCAACAAGTTGTGAACAGAAATAGCATCACTTCCAGATCCAGGCAATTAATTGTTGGTACAAGCCCCACAAGAGCTCTTTTTTTTTCCTGCCATGGTAGTAAGTGATTTTTTCAAATAGAAGCTGCTCCATCAGTCTGGGCCCAATTGAGGATAACCTTTAACAGAGCTCCCAGACTACCCATCATGGACGTGTAATGTGAACAAGAAAACAAGCTTTGTTGTCTGAAGCCACCAAGAATTGGGATTATTATGCAGCTAGCCCAGCTCACACTGACTGACATAGCCACTGAAACAGGTGTTTGGTGTCCAGAAGTAAAACAAGGGATTACTTATATGAACAATTTGCTTTACCACCTGTTACTCTAGTGTTCTTCAAAGACATCCTTAAAGAACCACCCTGTTCTTGACCGGTAAATGCCAGATTCATCTGCCAGCCATGTGGCTTCACAGTTGTTCATATAATTACAATTTAATGAGATAGCTGCCATCCTAAAAGTATGTCGAAAGTGAAGCAGTAACTGAGAACAAAGAGTAACTCTGTCTGGGAGACAGAGGGCAAGAAAAACTTGGCCAAGGATGTCAAACGCTTGAGCTCCGTCTTGCATCATGGATAGGAATTTACTGGCAGATGATGTAGGGAATGATACTCAGCAGCAGTTAACAGGGAGACTTTGTGCAAGTTAGAAAAACGTGCTCCCTCTGGGCAGATCCATAGCAAACGTGTCCCCATCCTGAAGGGTGCACGCCGGGCCAGGGCACAGGGCCTAGTAAGTGAAGCAAGGCTGGATAGCAGCACCTCCTCCCCAGCTCAGCCAGATGTGTCTGTGCATGGCAAAAACTGGGCAACTGGCTGCAGCGGCCCAGATATGCAGGACAGAAGAATACGCCTGTGTAAAGGAGCAACCGCAAGGAAAACCAAAGCACATTCAGAGACCTGCAGGTGTTCATAATAGCTAGATCATAAATGCACAGAAAGGAAGCAGGACGACGTGAGCCTGGAGAGCGAGGCAGGAATCCCATCACAAAGGGCCTTATATCCCAGAAGAAGGAATCTGGACCTTGGTGTCAGTGTGAGGAACTTGGAAAAGTTGTCAGTGCTGGCTGAGCCATTTTGGAGCCAGAAGCCGAAGGAAAACCCTGTGCCCCTGTATACACGTATCAAAATATCCTCCCACGTTGGGAGCCAAGTGGAAAAATTTAATAAAACCTCTCCCATCCAAGAGCATAAAGCCCCTCTTTGCCCAATCTATCCGCACGGCATTGTCAAAGCCACAAGAGGGACATGGCAGTTCCCAGGAACTAATTAGAAATAATTCTTCCCGGTACACGATAATGCAGGGTCGTAAAACAAACCACGACAACATGGTGTTACTTAAAATTTTATATTTTGTTTATCTTGGACTTTTTTGTCTTGGTGTTGGTTCTTTCAATATTGCATCAAATATTATTCATCTTAATTACTGAATTTTTTTGGCCCTCCCTTAAACCAAGGGGATTGCTTCACTCTCTGTGTCCTAATCCAAGCTCTGCTGATCAGATTGGCCTCATGTGAAACTTTGTAACTGGGGAGTGGGGGGGCGAGAGGAAGAGAAATGAAACTTTTTGTGCATTAGAATCACCCGGGAAGTTTTAAATGCTACCTATGGCCTGGACTCAACTCAGATGAATTAAATCAGAATTTCAGGTAGTGGATCCCAGGCATGGGTATGTTTTAAAATCTTTCTGGGAGATTCTATTTTGCGGTGAACATTGCAAACCACTGCCTTAAGAGATATGTATCTGAAAAGAAGGAGGAAGGGGGAGCAGTCGGACTCCTGGCTTGGGTACCTAATGGACACTGATTCCACTTTCTAAAAGGGGTGACCAGGAGGAGGAGTGAAGAGGAGAAACAGATTTGGAGATGGAGAGGACAGCAAATGAGTAGAGTTTTGAATGAGCGGAATTTGAAGCACCATGGGACACCTAAGTGGAGATACCCACAGGGAGATGGACATAGGGTCTGGGGTTCCAATAGAGACAAAGAGAGAGAGTGCATGGGTTCTTAACCCAAGGGGTCCGTGGAAAGATTTCAGGGGTCCATGAGCTTGAATTGGAAAAAATCAACTTCTTATCTTTATTTTCTCTGACCTCCGATTTTGAGTATCATAAAACTATCTGCTGCTACATCCTGAGAAGGGGTTCATGGTTTTCACCTGACTGGCAAAGGTGTCCATGGAACAAGAAAAGGTTAAGAACCCCTGGAGAGGTAATAGTCAGCTTAGAAGGGAGGAGATAAGAGCGTACAGGGAGAATAAGAAGAGGACCCCAAGAACGCCTGGTAATGAAGAAGGCTTCCCCGCCCCTAGAAGGGACTCTCCTGCTGCCGCTGCCTCCCTGCCCAGTGCCACCTTCAGCCCTGGGGGTCTCCCATTGAGAATTCTATAGAGAGGGGAACCTGAGCACCGTTTGCAGAACCACACTGCATGGTTAGATGACTAAACCAAGCACACATGCTAAGATTCTCCCTATGGGGAAGCCGACTTGGCCCAGTGGTTAGGGCGTCCGTCTACCACATGGGAGGTCTAAGGTTCAAACCCCGGGCCTCCTTGACCCGTGTGGAGCTGGCCCATGCGCAGTGCTGATGCACACAAGAAGTGCCCTGCCACACAGGGGTGTCCCTGCATAGGGGAGCCCCACGCACAAGGAGTGCGCCCCATAAGGAGAGCCGCCCAGCGCGAAAGAAAGTGTAGCCTGCCCAGGAATGGCGCAGCACACAGAGAGCTGAGGCAGCAAGATGATGCAATTTAAAAAAAGAAACAGATTCCCGGGGCTATGACAAGAATGCAAGTGGACACAGAAGAACACACAGTGAATGGACACAGAGAGCAGACAACTGGGGCGGGGGGGAAGGGGAGAGAAATAAATAAAAATAAGTCTTTAAAAAAAAAAAGATTCTTCCTATGGATTTGGCATCAAAGATTGGGAAGGCAGCTGCTGACGCTTGCCTGGAAGACTAGTAGGTCAGCAAAATCCCCACAAGAAGGATACACATGGCTCACTGCCCAGTGCTGGTTCCCAAACCTGCCTAGCCAGAAGAATTAGCTGGGATATTTGTTATAAATATAAATGCTTTTTTTTTTAAGATTTATTTATTTATTTATTTATTTCTCTCCCCTTCTCCCCCCACCCCGGTTGTCTGTTCTCTGTGTCTATTTGCATCTTCTTCTTTGCCCGCTTCTGTTGTCAGCAGCACAGGAATCTGTGTTTCTTTTCGTTGTGTCATCTTGTGTCAGCTCTCCATGTGGGCGGCACCATTGCTGGGCAGGCTGCACTTTCTTTCGTGCTGGGCGGCTCTCCTTACGGGGCGCACTCCTTGCACGTGGGGCTCCCCTACATGGCACAGCACTCCTTGCGCGTCTCAGCACTGCACGTGGGCCAGCTCCACACGGGTCAAGGAGGCCCAGGGTTTGAACCACGGACCTCCCATGTGGTAGACGGACACCCTAACCACTGGGCCAAGTCTGCCGCCACAAATATAAATTCTTGACCTTGACCCAAACCTACTAACTCAGGATCTCCAGGAGAGGCCCTGGGGCTTGGCATTTTAACAAATACCCCCATGAGAGTCTTAAGATAGTGTGAGCTTGGGACTCTGCTTGGTTGGAAGGGAAAGGTTTCTTATCTGGTCTGATTTGCAGTGAAGATGGTCCAGGCTTTTCCAATTTGGCCCAGGAAGGCAGAAGTGATTGGCTTGATTGGTATAATCAGTGGAAGAGTTTATGAGTCAGTCCTGATCCTGGGAAGGTTCAGCTCCCAATTTGCTTCTTCATGTCCCATTCTGTCCCTCACAATGCTTGGCCCATCCCTACCCCTCGTCTTTCTCATCTACACTAACCCTCTTCCTCTCCTACCAGCATATTCCTGGACACGCTCACCCGGTTTTCCTAGAGAAAAACGTTGCCAGAAGCAGCTTACTGCCTTGAAATTCAGGAAGGTAAAACCTTTCCAAGCCCGTTTGCTGGTAATGCCAGTTATTTCCAGTTTGGTTTATAAAATTTGAAGAGTCCTTGTTCATCCATTTTGGTTCAGATCAGGCTAAGAAAAGTCATGCACTTGGGAAAAAAGCTATGCAACTGATCAATCTAAAATGCATCTTGAAGTTTTGCTTTGGGGGCTGCTTTCCTCTTTTCATATTTAAAATTTGTTCTTGTGTCAGACTCCTGGGAGACTGCACTTTGCCAGGCTTGACAAGAAAAGCCTCAGGGAAATACAACGTGGATGAGATGAAATATACTCAGCCCGCACAAGAAGTGAAGAATTTCCTTTCTTTTCCCTAAGCCTCAGGCCTGTGAGCAGCTTTTATCACACTGGATTTAAGTGATCTTATATGGGGGGGAAGAAATCTGACAATTGATCTGCTGAAATTTATCCATGTATTAGAGGACAAATTAGCATCGCAGATACCAGAACAGCTTAGAGGGAAATCTGACAGTTGTGTTCCCTGAGCAAGAAGCCATAATCCTCACTAATAAACAAAATACTGGGAGGGGGGACCTACTCCCCGAAAGAACCCTCCTATGTGTGTAGGCACTCTGCTAGGCACCAGAAATACAAAGCAGTTGTTGATGTGGGAGGAGTGGGGTGAGGGGGTTGGGGGGTATATGAGGACCTCATATTTTTTTAATGTAACATTTTAAAATAATAAAGAGAGAAAAAATAAAATAAATTAAAAATTAAAAAAAATAAAGAAATACAATGGCGGGAAAAACAAAAAATTTCCTGTCTTCCTGAAACTTCCAGAATAGTGGAGAGTGGCGGGGGGGAGGGGGGGTGGTAAACCAACCAATAAAAATAAAGCAATTTTTAATTATAAGTACGCTGAAGAAAAAGATTCATTCTTTGAAGAAGAATATGGGAAACCAGCACTGACTCAACGGGTCCCGGAAGGGCTTGCTAAGGAAGAGATGCTGGAGCAGAGGAGTGAGGGCTGAGAAGGAGCCAGCTGGAGGGGTGGGGGGAGGACTCCAGGGAGAAGCAGAGGGAGAGCGGGGCCCCTCCAGGGAAGGACATGAGGGAAACCTGGCTCTGAGGTGAGTGGGAACAGCGTAGTTCACTAAGAGCTCTGACTCGAATGAGCCAAGGGCTGACAGAGCGGACAGGAGAGAGGGTGACCAGGGTGGGGAAATGCTGATTCCCGGGCCCTGGGGCAGCCGGCAGAACCTCAGGTGGCTGCATCCCAAGGCAGGTCCCGCCTGGCAATGAGCTGTAGCATCCATTTGCCCCGTGGGGCCTTAAAATGTCTTCATCGTTTTCTAAGTGTCCCAGAGGATGAAAGTGATTGAGAGGCTCTGCTTAGCGACTCTGTACCTACAGCTCCATCTGCACTATGTGTACCTGGGGCGATGTGTGTGTGTTTGGGTGTGCACATACACACACAGCCACCACCAGATACCACGCACACGTACCAGGAATTTCAGAGACTCTCACAGTCCAGTGGGAAAGATATTTGGGGAGCATGAAACCTCTCTACTGATCCTTTATGCAGAATGGATGAAGAACCATTTTTCTTTCTGTTCTCTAGTTTTCTCTTAAAAATAAATGCAGGGAAGCAGACTTGGCCCAGTGGATAGAGTGTCCGTCTACCACATGGGAGGTCCACGGTTCAAACCCCGGACCTCCTTGACCCGTGTGGAGCTGGCCCACGCGCAGTGCTGATGCGCGCAAGGAGTGCCGTGCCACACAGGGGTGTCCCCCACATAGGGGAGCCCCACGCGCAAGGAGTGCGCCCCATAAGGAGAGCTGCCCAGCGCGAAAGAATGTGCAGCCTGCCCAGGAATGGCGCTGTGCACGTGGAGAGCTGACACAACAAGATGACGCAACAAAAAGAAACACAGATTCCTGGTGCCGCTGACAACAGAAGCAGACAAAGAAGAAGACACAGCAAATGGACACAGAGAACAGACAACTGGGGGGGAAATAAATAAAATAAATCTTTAAAATAAATAAATAAATAAATAAATGTAATTGGAACTGTTCTGAATGACATTGCAATGACGGACAGAGGCCGTTATACATTTTGTCAAAACCTATAAAAATGTGCGGTTGAAGGTGTAAACTATAATGTAAACTATTGACCCCAGTTAGTAGCAAAGCTTCAGTATGTGTTCATCGATTGTTAACAAATGTACCACTATACTGACAGAGGTTGTTAATGAGAAAAAGTGTAGGAGGGGGGAGCACGTGGCGTGTATGGGAATCCCCTATATTTTCACTGTATCATCTACGTAATTTAAAACTATTTTTTAAAATCTGGTTGCATCATCATTTTTTTGGTGCATCACTTTGCCTCTCTGCGCAAGTCTGGGACAGCTTGTTTCTTTTTTACCAGGAGGGCCCGGGGATTGAACCCAGGTCCTCCATATGGTAAACGGGAGCTTAATTGCTTGAGCCACAGCCACTTCCTAAAGTGTCTTTAAATTTTTTTTTTTAATGCAAAACAAAACCCCACAGACTAACCCAGTGATCTTGGAAAAATACAGGTGCCCATTTGGTGTGTCATTTGCAGGAAGGAGCAGAAGACCCAGCCCGCGCCCTTGAAGGCACAGGGGGTGAGGTGTAGCAGGGGCAAGGCTCCACAGCCAAAATAAACAGCTTCTGTCACCCCAGGTTCTGAGCCTTGGCGTGGCTGCTGCTCCCTTTGCCCCCCTCTTTCCTGAAGCCCCTCCCAGGGCCCCTGTAGGAACTCTGAGGAAGGCTCTGTGGCGAGGTCCTACTTCTCCGCCTAATTTTGCACAGTTCAGGAGGCTCGGGGATTGTTACTTGGTGGTTTCCTGAGTTTCTGACCCTTCAGTCCCTATGTCGGACTTAAAGTTCATTTAAGTTTGACTTCACCTTACCCTGCTTTTCTCTTCGTTATTTGGCCAGGTGTCAGCTTTCACAACCTCTCTTCCTGTCTGCCCCGCCCCCCACCTTCTCCCAGGTCTCCTGGGTCCTGCCCTGCCCCCCACCT
The DNA here is from genome assembly GCF_030445035.2 of Dasypus novemcinctus. NCBI lineage: Eukaryota > Metazoa > Chordata > Mammalia > Cingulata > Dasypodidae > Dasypus > Dasypus novemcinctus. The sequence goes on along the minus strand of NC_080692.1, from coordinate 34,702,824 downwards.
TCTCCCAGCTCTCCTGGGTCCTGCCCCCGCCCCCCATGCTCTCCCAGCTCTCCTGGGTCCTGCCCCACCCCCCACCTTCTCCCAGCTCTCCTGGGTCCTGCCCCACCCCCCACCTTCTCCCAGCTCTCCTGGGTCCTGCCCTGCCCCCCACCTTCTCCCAGCTCTCCTGGGTCCTGCCCCCGCCCCCCATGCTCTCCCAGCTCTCCTGGGTCCTGCCCCGCCCCCCACCTTCTCCCAGCTCTCCTGGGTCCTGCCCCACCCCTCTCCGGGGAGCTGTCAGATGCTCCCTGGGACCCCCATCCTGCTTCCCACGTGTCCGTGGAGTTCAGGGGCTTAGGACTCAGGTGACTAACCTCGTGCCCGGAAGTTCATCCAGTAAACCTTCTGATTTTGCTGAGTAATACAGATCATGGGGTTCTTTTTATACAACCATTCTCAAAGAATAACAGACGAGAATTTTGGTCCTTAAAAAACAAATGGTAGCTTCTGTCGAAAAACTAATTGCATAGTATTTGGGGCATATTTGAGAGGCAGACACACAGATTTTTTTTCTCCCACTTTTCACTTGTGATTTCATTTGAATTCCACTGCTACGTGAGATGAGCTCATTTTACAGGCTAGGAAACTGAGATGCCAGAGAGGAAGTGACAGAGCCAGGGCTCTCTGCCTGAGTTCTGTGGTTCTCCGCCCGAGTTCCGTGAGTTTTCCATGTTTCAATTCAATTGTTAATTAACACACAGTAGAAAAGATGAGGAGCCAGAGCCACTTTCCCAGGGCTCGGGCCCAGGCGGATATGGATGGGGGAGCTGGGGACAGGTCCCACCTTGGGCGCCACAGAGGACAGGCTGCTTCGATGGGACCGCTCAGCGGGGCCGGGCTGCCCGGCGCTGCCTTCTGGCCCATCCATCCCGCAGGGACACAGCACCCGCCACCCAGCCCAGGCCCCCGCCCTGACTCTGTACACAACTCCTGCTCTGGCCCATACCATCCGTCCTCCCGATTTTTATAAAGTTCAAGTACCTTTGCAAAGACAGGATTCTACATTATCACTGTGTCCACAGTGGCATGACATTAAATATAGCACTTGCTCTGTTCGCATGACACCTTCCATTTTAAAGTAAGGCTATGTGGAAGAGAATAATTCTGGAAAATACAACTACCGGCCAGGGGACGGTGTACAACATCCAATAATAACACTTGCCGAAAGGCGAAATATCCAAGAGCTTTTTCATTTTCCCCTGACTTGCAAAGGAAGTGTTTGGGTTGGACGGGTAGAGGAAGAAAGCTGGGCAATAAAACCGAGGCCTCCCTGGTTGTTAGAGTCAAATACTAAGAATCACAACTTGGCAAGTAAAATTCCAGAACCCTAAAGTTGGAGGGCTCCTCAACTTTTTCTAGTCCAGCCTCATTCCTAACACAGAATTCCCCATCGGTCCCAGCAGAGTATCACCGAGCTTGGACCCCTCCAGCACGAGATAATTTACTGTTTTTCAGGAAACTCTTCTGGAACCTGCCTCCCTAGATCGAGAGGAAATAGGGAGTTATAGGTAAAAGATCCTAAAGCAGCCCCCGTAGGTTTGGCTCCCAGCCTTATCACCTGTCAGCTCTGTCACCTTGAGCAGCACTTAACCCCTTTGTCCTTGTTTTTGCAAGTGTTAAATAATGGGGATGATACCTCATAAGGACTTTATGAGTATTAAACGATATTACACTAGTGAAGCACTTAAAACAGTAAGCACACAATAAATTTTACCTATGGTGATGATAATGTACCCTCCAAAGGCTCCTCATCTCCAGATTAAATATCGCCAGTTCATGAACCATTCTGTATATCATACAGTCCTAAAAATAGCCCCTCTGTTAGACACTCCTCCATTAAAGTGAGGTGCACAGAAATGGATTTAATCTTCTGAAGGACATCCCCCCCCAATTCCGTGGGGACAGCACTTCATAACTGTGTCAGAGCTGCCTCTGACTGCTCTGCATTTTTTGGCAGCTGAGCCATATCACTGGTCTTTAGCAGCCTTATGGACAACTAAAACTACTAGGTCTTTTCCATGAAAACTGCAGCGAACCAAATCTTTCCAACCTGTACTTATGCAATTTATTTGGGGGATATGAATACATTTACATTTCAATATGCTTTATTTTTGTTCCAGTAATTGGTAAAACTATTAACCAAACAGATTCAAAGACAGAGCCCCGTGGACCCCCACTGAGACCCCAGCTAAATGAAGGGTCTCTTCTCGAACGTCTGAGTTTAGGATTCCACCTAATTCCATTATCATTATCCCTGCATTTCTCCTCTGGTTCATAAAGACGTCATCCTAAAGCCATATATGCTTTTTCTAATTCAACTCTTGTGGTGAAAAAAAAAGTTCATTTGGAATTATTTCTTCTTAGAGAATGGTGGTAGCCTCCTATAAACACGGGGCATGGTGCTAGAAGCTCCCAACCTGTCCCAGGGCTGAGAACATAGCTACTTGGGCTGGTCAATGTTTTCTGACCCTCCACTGAATGGTGTAAACCCTTTGCCTCCAAAGCCTGAGGAGTCGTTTAAATTAAGTTGATAAAAACCCACAAGGATTGATAACCTGTAACGTGGAAGAGGACCTGAGCATGAAGCAAATGGAACCAGGCAGTTTGGTGAAGTTTCATCTTCCCTTCTTTTCTCTGGGTTGCAGTTGGATTTATTGCGTAAGACACGTGACTCAGGTCATGTCATCACACACACAACAGTTGATTGCTCTGCTTTCCAAGGATTACCGCTGAAATCTGTTATCATCAATTGCCCAGGCAGTGAGGAAGTGCCAAGGAATGTGGCACATGACTCCTGAGGGAAGCTATAACTCCATACCAAAGTGAAAGAAAAGGTGCTGGGTATGAGTTTTTGACCCGATATAGAGCTCAGGGAAGTTGAAGGATTAACACGCTGGCTGGGGAGAATGAGAACTGCTCTCCTTGTTTCGCCATCCCTCCTTTGACAGCCTTCTTTCCCAAGACGCAAATGCTCATTTGGCTTAGGAGTTGTGGGGGGTGACCTGTGGTTAACCAGTCAATATCCTACCTCCATCCTTGCCCAGTCCTTCTCCCCACGGTTTGCATGAAAAACCAGAGAAGATGCAGGAAGGAAAAAGGGAAGGAATGCAATTGAGGAAGCAAAAGAAAATGAGAGGAATCATCAATATCCAGTGACCATAATCACTTTGATTCTTCACTCAAACACCCCCGTGAGGAAAAAGAAAAAAGTGTCTAAAATTGACCACACAAGGGTTGAGTAAAAGAGCACAGAACCAGGCATCCAGTCCTTGTTGTATTAATTCCCTTAGGCCTGCGTTTCCTCCTCTTTCAAATGAGGGTGTGGAGGCACCCATGGGAGGTTCACTGTGACCCCCTCAAACTCTAAAATTTATTATTTTTATTTATTTATTCATTCGTTCATTCATTCATTCATTTAAGGGAGGTACCAGAGATTGAACCCGGGACCTCTCACAGGGAAGCAGTCACTCAACCACCGAGCTATACCCACTCCCCAGCAAGCTCTAAAATTTGCAGGCTCTGGAATATTCCACTCTGAAGGGTCATAAAGTTTGTAGAAATCTGGGGTTTGCAGAAATCTGGGTCAGAACATGATGAACACTGAAGACCTTATTTCACGTTGAAGAAAATAAACCAGACATAAAAGGACAAATATTGTATGATCTCACTGATATGAAATAACTAGAATATGCAAATTCAGAGACAGAAAGAAGAGTATAGGGTACAGCAGGGGTGAGAGGAAGGGGAATGGGTTGTTAATACCTAATGGTGTTCCAAGTTTCTGTTTGGGGTGATGGAAACATTTTAGTAATGGACGGTGGTGCTGGTAGCACAATATTGTGAGTGTAATTAATACCACTGAATTACTTATTAGTAAATGGTTAAAATAGGAAATTTAATGTTAAATATGTTACCACACTAAAAATAAAAAACAAAAACAATACAGGATTGTATAACACAAACAGTGAATCCTAATGTAAAGACTATAGGTAATAGTACATTATAATAATAATCTCTCATCAATTGTAACAAAGATACCACACTAATGCAAACTGTCAAAAAATGGGGGCAGGGATATGGGAACTCTATTTTCTGCATGATCTTTCTATAAACCTGCAACTTGTCTAATAAAAAAATTAATAAAAGAAATCAGAGTCAGGGACTGTTCTGCTGCTGCACAGACCCATCAACATGTCTGGAACATCCAGAGCCAAGGAGGGCAAAGCATTATCCGCCCTGGATGGAAGGAATTCCAGAAAATGTCCACGAGGCTGGGCCTTCAGATTTCCAGAGAGGACAGTCTACAAGCTGGGGGCAGTCAACAACTTGGAAAAGTTAGAAAGGAAGATCCATTTGCTACCCCAAATTCTGAAATAATCCCATGTTTCAGATTGAGGCTGAGATAGGGGCAAAACTGCAAACCCTGGTAGAAGCAGAAGGAAATGGGCAAGGAAGGAAAAGTTCAGTTGGGAACAGTTCAGTTTCCAGCAGTAATGATAAATCTAGAAAGGAAGGAAGGAAGTCCAGCCTGCAGGGTGAAATGGGTTCTACTGCTGCACACACAGGGCCAGGCTAGGCTGTTTGTTTTGGCACACTTTTCCTGGCAAAAAGCCAAGGCTCCCACCACATAAATACTAGCCAACATTAATGCAACAGCAAATGAGACCAGTATCTGTAGAGATGCCAGATTGCATGCAGATGGGCTGGAAATACCTTGTAGAATTTCAAAAAAGTAAGACAAAGGGCAGCGAAGCTCTGCCAAAGTATATGGAGAACAAATTCTTTAAAGTTGGTGGGAGAGAGGAGGCAAACAGCTCATAAATACAAGCCTTTTAAAATGGGATGTGTTTGCCTCAAGCCTACTGAATATCTGCAATACTGCCTCATTGCGCTCACAAAAATAAAAACAAAAAACCATGGCTTTCAACATCTGCTTCTGAAACTTAGCCCCTGAGGGAAGATGCTTGAGGTTTCACCGCCATCAAGTGGAACGTTGGAGTACAGCAGCTTTAGAAGGCTTCCCAGCCTAGAGTGAGATGCCAGGCTAAGACACAATCTATTTCTCATCTGACAATGACAGATGGAGAAAGGTTGTTGAGCTTTATTTCATTACCACTCATTTAGTTCAAAGGAGATGCCATTTTGGTTGCCAGACATCAATCAACTGGCACCACCCCAGGACAAGGCTGGGCTCAAGTCACGCATTCTATTCTGGCCTAGGTGGAGATGGAATTTATAGGAAGGGAACTTTGAAACCTTCTTCTCCAGTACCATAACGATTCTCAGCTGCCCAAACCTCCAGCCCCTGAGATTTTCTTATCTTAACAAAACAGCTTATTTATGTGCAGGAGAAGAGTCCTGAAGAAGGATTAACACCATTGGGGAGTGGGGGGGGGGGCGGGGGGAGGATGGGTGACAAGTGCTGCTCAGAGATTTTTTACTCCTGACAAGGACAAGAATTTAGGGAGGTCCACATGTCAAAAAATTCTGGAGACCACATTATTTCTCAGGAGGGAGATAAATGGCTAGAAACAGGTGCCATATCAGGTGCTCTCCAGTTTTTGAAGAGGTTGAGGAGTACGGCTATTCTTTTCCCTGGTAAGAGAGCTGGTCAGGGCGTTTTGAGTCTTTACCTCTCACTCATCCCTCTGCTTGGCTGATAGGATGGAGACTGGTGGGGGAAAGAAGGAAGGGAATGTGTGTCTTGAGTATCTACGAGAGATACTATATGTGAAACTATACTATGTTTTCCTCACACCCAACCTCATTGGGTCCTGACTTCTTGGGAAAGACTAGAATAGTGTAGAGGGACCCAAATCATTGTTTGTTCACCCTCTCATTTCAAAACAAAACTAGCTGCAAAGCCATGTGCAGAAACCAACCACCAAACCCTTGTGAGATGTAAAATACCCCTACCTCAGCATGCTTTTGACTCACCTCTAAACTCACCTCACCTCTGCCCCACACTGATTTTTCCCTTCTGATAAAAACAGAGTCAGACTCTTACAAGGTAACTTCCTGACTCAGCATCAAATCTTTAAATGTCATTCAGTTTCTATATATGGCGACTCTTTTTTTTTCTCCTTCAAAAGACTTACTACTGTCCTGCCCCAGAGAGCTATTGCTTGAATTAAGTAAATAATAATTGCTAGGGGCCATGTCTTTGCACAAGATACTGTGAACCAATTCTGTCAAATAAGGGATCTGGATTTATCCCCTGCTACAATTAAAGCTTGGGTGAAACTCAAAACTGGTTTTGAGGTCTCCTCCCTGCCTTTCCTGGGCTGCCAAACCCCATTCCAAGGTTGCCTCTCCTCTGCCTGTCAGGAGCAAAATCATAGGATCCATGACCCTTCCTGGCTCCCCACTCACACTGGTCACCCCCTAAAATTGGGGAAAACACACATGTCTCAGATGTAACCAGGAAAAGGAGAGACACATGGAGAAGGGTCCAAGAACGAACCCAATGGAACCGAACTTTGAACTTCAGCTCCAATGGTGAAGCCAACAGGGGACCCCGCCATTTCTCATGTCAACTTCTAACGCCCAAAGCTTGCACTGCCGCTGCCACGGGGGAAAAGCTGCCACCACATCTTTATTGCGTATTCCAGGTGAGGAATGGTGACTAACTTATTACACAAGGAACACTACCCCATTAGTAGACACTGCCCACTTGCACACACAGGAGGGGACACACAATGTAAATCTATTTACAGAGACTAAGGAGCCAGGGAATGGGGGAAGGAGCCGTGCCAGAAATTTATAGCAAGAATGGTGAACAAATTCTCTTGGCAAAAAGAAATTGGGCTTGCCCTTGATAATGGGGTCCTAAAGAAGAGCTCTTGGTAAAACAGTCAAGGGAGATTAGGCCTAGGGATTGACAAACTTTGGGAATGGTGCTAGAAAGGGGTGGCCTGTGACTTGGTACTGGAGAGCTGGAGAGGTCCTGTGTTGGGTAGCACCATAGGGATGAGTGAATCTAGTGTGATCCTTAGCCTGTCCTGCCCAGGCAAGAAGGGAGGGTGCCAAGAAGTTGGCTTCCAGTGTAGGTTTGGGGGGGGGGGCGCTGAGGGTGTTTGTTATTTTGCTCAGATTTGCTGTCTTGTCTGAGCCACACGATCCTCACAAGAGCCACCTTGGGTTAGATGAATTGGCGTCTCAGATTGAAGGAGCCAGATGGAGTCAGATGCCCAGACCTTCAGACACAGGTAAAACCATGGGAAAGAGTAAGATTTGACCCTGAGCTGCCTGAGACTCCCCTCCAAGGAAATAGCCTAAATATGGAACAAGGGGGAAATGCTAACGTGCTACGAAGACGTTGCGCGCCCTGAAGCCCCCCACACCCGGTGCAGAGCAGTGGCCATTGCGGTTGGGAGGGAGGCAAGCTCTGCCTAGAAAGCTGTGCTCAGTTTTCTGAGAAGACTCCGGGTTTAGCCCATTTCCCTTCATGCTCCCCGCTGGTTCTGCTGCCTGGCCGAGGTCGTCCCACTCTTCAGGGCAGATTTAACTGCCCTCTTTCCTCCCTTCATAGCCATTGTAAGGGCTAGCCTGCATCTGGGCCCGTGGGATGGAGAAATCCTTTTGCAAGATCCGATTCTGAAAAGGAAGCAACCGTATTGTTAAACCCCTGCCAGCTCCCAGCCATTTCAACAGAATCCCGGCAGGACAGAAGCTGAATTTCCTTCCCATTCTCCCCAACCCTCCCCCAAAAGTGTGGCCAGCACGTCTTCTGGTCATCCTAACCCCATGAGGCAGATGACGAGGCACATCATCCCTTGAAGGTGAACATCCAGGGGCCATGAGAATGGTGACACCATCTATTCCCACAGGACCAAGGCTCATGGGGTGCCGATACCCCCGATGAAGCAGGAGAAAGAGAACATTTACCTGCAGCTGAAAATGGCTGGAATAAGGGGCATAGAAGGTATCACCTAACTCTTCAACACCTGAAACAGAGCGAGAGGGGAAATCATATGTTAGTGTCCCCCTTTGGGTCCCTGCCTGTACTCAGTCCAGTTCATCGGTCACCACAGTGCATTGTCCTGTCCAATTAATTGTCTGCCTCCCAGGAGACTGGAACCTTCTTGAAATGAGAGACTGTTTCATCTTCACCTAGTGCCAAGCCCAGGCCCAGAATGAGCACTGCATTGGTTGATGAATGAATAACTATCAGGTTACTAGGGAAACCCCCTCCCAAAGCTAGACCCAAAGCCCACCTCATCCAAGGACCACTTCAAACGCATATTTGAAAAGTCATAAAAACAAGACTTTTAGGATACAGATCTGGGCACAGGGGTACCAAGAGTGAGACTTACTGGGGATATCCCTGCTTTCTTAACTGCCCAACAAGAAAAGGTAATAACTTCATTATTTTCTTTGGGAAGGAGTAAAAGTTCTGAGTCATTGTTTTCTAGTATTTAGAGAAAACCAAAGGATTCTCAACATAGGAACAGCAGGATAAACACGTACAATCAGCATGAACACAATTTAAAACTATCCACTTTTCTCCCACCAAACTTGCCTGTTCCACCTTCTATACGTTAAGACATGGTGAAGCCCTGAAGGAATCTGACACTAGAGAGTAAAGATTACAACAGGTACACAAACAACTATCAAATGAGAGAGATTCTGATAAGAGCATTTCAAAGTTCTAGGGAATCCCGGGGCTAGGGTGGGGTGGAGTATGATTACTAAGAAAGATTGGAGAATGCTTGACTCTGGAAAAGGGCAAGAAGAGGGAAGAAGGAAACAGAAGGCAAAGGACAGAAGCACCTTGAGTCAGAAGCACTTTGAGTCCAGACAGAGAGGCAGGAAAAGGCAGGGATGTGGTTCGTTCAGACTGAGAACAAAGTTTCAGTGGTCACTGGGTTCCAACTGGGAAACCTTGGTAAGGATTTGTTGTGATGTGGTGGATAATAGGGAGCCAGTGAAGGTATGAGAGCAGGAAAGTGTAATGGCCAGAGAAGTAATTTAGTGAGAATTGCCCAACAGTGGCCCACTGAATGAATGGAAAGGATTCAAGGGAGGAAAAGAAGTTAGGGGAGAACTAGAGTGAAGGAGGTGACAGGCTGAAGCCATGGGAAGGGCAGGAGGGGTTGGGTAGCTAAAATACCCCTTCTGCCCTCCCCTGCTCCCTTCAGATTCCAAGTGCCCAGGAGAGGGACCAGAGCTGCAGTACCGAGGTACCAGAAAGCTTTGCAGCTCAGGCTTCAAGAGCAGAGAAAAGGCCTACAATTAGCTGGAGCCGAGGGCCTGGCCTCGGGGGTCCCCCACTCCTGTGCTCAAGTCACTCCCTCTTCGAAGAGAACCTAAGATCAACAACAACCTTGAAACAAACAGATCCCACTGGCAAGGAAAATTTCTGGCAACCGGTTTAGCCTCTTTTTCTTATGAAAACAAAAACAGAACACCTGGCTTCTCATAACTCCAGGCAAGAGCAAAATCTTTTGATTCTTCCATGTCAGATAGGATCTCTTCCCTTCCGTGGGCCTAGAGCTATGCAATAAAATGTGGCTTCTCTGGCCAAATGGGAACTCTGGAGATTCTTGCTGTTTTATGATAAAAAGGGCTTTCTCCCTCATCTGCTCTGTGATTGCTACAGAAATCACTGCTTGGCTCTGTGCACTCAAATCTACACGTGCAGGCTACCTACCTCTTCCTCCTCTCCTTTGGAAGGAATGCCTAATTATCTTTGATAAAGAGCCCAATCTCATCTACTTGTCTCGAGGAATTTTTCTAGTCACTCCTTTTCCATTCCTTTGTTCCTCGTGCTTTGATTTAGAGAAACCTGCTTGGTATTGTGCAGAAAGTTCTAGATTAAGACTCCAGGGAAGTGAATTTAGCTCAACTGATTGAGCATCCGCCTACCACATGTGAGGTCCAGGGTTCAAACCCCCAGCCTCCTGACCCATGTGGAGCTGGCCCACACGCAGTGCTGATGCATGCAAGGAGTACCATGCCACACAGTAGTGTTCCCCAAATAGGACAGCCCTACACGCAAGAAATGCACCCCGTAAGAAGAGCCGCCCCGTGCAAAAAAAGTGCAACCTGCCCAGGAGTGGTGCCACACACACAGAGAGCTGACGGAGCAAGATGATGCAAGAAAAAGAGATACAGATTCCCAGTGCAGCTGACAAGAATACAAGTGGACACAGAAGAACACACAGTGAATGGACAAAGAGAGCGACAACTTGGGGGAGAAGGGGTGGAAAAGGGGAGAGAAATAAAAAAGAAATAAAGAAGTGATTTAAAAAAAAAAAAAAGACTCCAAAGACCAGCAGCTGGTCTAACTGGCTGGACAATTTTAGGCACCGAATCTATAAAAGTAGACCTGGAAAGTCTCGTGTGTCCCTGGCAGTTATAAGGCCCTAGAAGTCTCCCCCCACCCATGCACCCCGCACCCCAGCGTCCTACAAGGGAGTCTCCCCCCAGGCAGGCTCCGACCTTGAGGGGCTTCCTCCTGCGAGTAGGCTCTGTTCTCCACCCCATAGCTCTGCTTCATGAGCTGAGGTTTACAGAGCGCGTCCTCCATAGGGTAATCCAGGGGGTTCCGCTGCCTCGTGAGCAGCTGAAACTCGGGTGCCACATAAACCGACAGGAACACCCAGCCGTTGGCCACCAGGACTGAGCTGAGGATGGTATCATCCCACTCAGGGCCAGGCGTCGGAGTCAAGAGCAGGGTGATCCACGCCACCCAGATGGCGATGGAGAGGAGGGTGGTGAGGTAGATGTGAACCCCGTGTCTCCTCCAGCCCGGGAAGGAGCCGCAGAAGGTGAAGAAGGACACGAGGAAGGTCAGGGCCATCAGGATGAGGACATAGATGAGCAGCATGACAAAGTCTTCGTTGCGACGAGGGGCAGGGAGTTCAGAAAAGATTTCCGTGTTGGTCCGGTTCATGGTGAGGACGACATACTCGACGGCGATGACATCCTGCACCAGGCTGAAGCCCACGGCCAGCCCCAGGATCGTCAGCAGGGACAGCGGCTTCCTCCCGCGCACCAGCTGGGTCAGGTTGAAGGCGTGAGCCAGGAGGCAGGAGAAGCAGAGGGAGAAGAGGATGCCGAAGAGAAAGAAGCGCGTGGGCCCCGTGCCGCCGTCCAGTCTGATGAGGAAGGCAAAGGTGAGGCCAAAGATGCCCAGCACCCCCAGCAGGAAGAGGAACTGGGTGGGGAGCACCTTCCGCCGGTTGGAATCCTGCACCTTGCAGATGAGGGCCACGGCAGCCAGCAGGAAGGCGACGGAGGTCACCGCCCCGAGAGCGGCCAGTGCTTCCAGGACGATGCCCCAAACTTCCGCCGTGTCGCAAAGTCGGTGGTACCTGGGGTCCAGGTCTGAGCGGCAGGTGCGAGGGGCCGGCGACACCATTCTGGTCCTGCCGGAAAGCAGAGGGGCGACAACCTCGTAACAAAGTCAGGCCCGGAGGAGGCGCGGAAGGAGGAGGGGAAAGGGCTCCCGTGTTTCGCCGGGGTTTGCTCCTGCATTAGGTGAAGCTACTCATTTTTCCCCACCTCCAGCGGCAGCTTCTGAAGGCTGAGGAAGGAAAGCAACAAATCGCTCTCCACCATTTGACATATTGCTATTTACCCTGCGGAGGATCCTGTGCTCTTAGGAGGTGGTTTCATTGCCTCGTGTCAAAAAATATAACCTGATAGTATCTTTCTTATGAAGTAGTGAATTTGGGGAAATCCCGGGATTGAAGTCAGCACACTTTCATCACCATTTAACGGCCTTTTTCCCACCTTTGGCCTTGTGTCACATGTTATTCATAAGCCCTCATTCCCGTAGCTAAGAGAAATGTTCCTTATCTGAGCCATAGATTTGTCTCCAGAAAGCCAAACATTCACTCCTGAGCCCCTGGCTGTCGCGTGTTAGAGGGATTTTCTTCCTCAAGCCTTGTGAGGATGGCTCTACTGATTCCAAAAGGTAATGGAAGCGGTCCTCGCTATCATCACCAGCTCCAGATTAACTGCCTGCAAAGGGGGGACAATTCCTGGGCGAACCAGTATAGGGAAATCCAACAGAAAACATTACCGATAGCTAACATTAGCTCATTTTTAAATATAAATCAGGTATTCTCCCAAAGTGTATTAATTTAGTTTCATCGCAACCCTATGAGGTAAAAATTATCATCCCTATCTTACAGTTGATTGAAAATGAGTCAGGTAGAGGTTAACTAGGCTAGATGCTACCTCTCACAAATGAGCTCTAATTGGCTTTTTTTTTTTTACCATGCCTTAGAAAGCTTTATTATTATCTTATCCAATTGCCACGATTTTGTCATGCTTTGACTATCATTCTTTCCAGAATATAGGAATTTTTTTCTCCTTCATATGACTGTAGAATTTTAGTGATAATAGGCACATTAGCAGTTAATCCAGCACTTTCAGGTTTTTTTAATGCCAAAAAAGTTTTTTACTTTTTTCATTACTTTTATTATATACATTTTTAATTTTTTTGTATATTCTTATTTTCAAAACAGAGAGGGGAAAAAAGAGATGTGATATTGGGGCATTTTCAGAACTTGGCGTTGTCCTCAAGGATATTGCAGGGGCAGATGCAGGACATTATATATCCTGCCATAACCCACTGAATGGATGGGGAGAGAGTGTAAACTACAATGTAAACTATAATCCATGCTGTGTAGCAGTACTCCAAAATGTGTTCATCAAATGCAATGAATGTATCACACTAATGAAAGACGTTGTCGATATGGGAGGAGTGGGGGGTGTGGAAAGTGGGGTATAAGGGAACCTCTTATATTTTTCATTGTAATATTTTGTGTGATTTATGTATCTTTTTTTAAAAAAAGATAATTTTTTAAAAATGCAATCTGAGACACACACACTCTCAGAGATGCCCGGCCAACCCTGGCTCAGTTTCTGGCCCTCATTTCATAGAGTCCCTGGGAATAGAAACTCCCAGGTAATAGATGACCCAAAACAGATCATCTCTTCACCCACTCAGGGACCATCAGGAATTGGATGGATGTAGGGACAGGAGTTAGAGCAAGGCCAGGCCATCGAGGGCAGCAGTGAAACATTTTGACCTTCCCTGGTGTCCAAATAAGGGCAGAGAATGTGCAAAAAGAAATAAAAAAGATGGAGCAGGGCTGCGATTAGAAAGCCAGGAAGAGTACAAAGCCTCTGCTGAATCCTACCTCTTTCCTTAACGCAGAGGAAACAACTCAGAAATAGTTCACTCACCAAACCTACAAATGCTTATTAAGATTTCCTAGGAAGACACACCGACCACTCTGCGGTCCTGTGATCAGCCCAAGAAAATGGCCATCCTTCTCCTTCCAAGCAGTCTTCTTGAAGATCAGATCACAAGGCAGAGAACAAACAGTGCAATGGGATGCAAAACAAGCCATCATCCACTAGCAAGGACAAAGGAGCATCCTCCTCAATGGAGACAGAATTCAAACACCTGCTCCCCTTAAAGATGTGAAATCATCTTTTCAATTAGGAGAGAGATGTTTGTTGTGCCAGAGTTATTTTATTCACTTAGCAATTAGGGAAAAAATCATACACATAAACGTGTATATGTATAATATATTAATGCATAGTATGTATGTTGGAATTGTATGTGTGTATTTGTTTATGTATGTATATGTGGCTCTGTTAGAATAAAATAACCCCAGATATAGCTTAACTCTATCTTCCTGGCTTTTTAATAACATTTTGAATCTCCAAGCTTAACTTTGTGTAATATAGGCATTCATTCAACACCATTATGTGCCAATCACTTCTAAGGATTCAGTGCTAAACTGGTCAGACGGACACGTTCCCTGCCAGAGTAGAAGAGACAGACTATCTGGCCAATCCCGCCCCCACCCCCCAGCCTTTCTTGGCTTCCCCTCACTGTGGGTCTGTCACCTGCTCTTTACACCCCTGGAGACTGCAAGGCATGGCGGGGTAAGAGCCTTGAAAGGCCTAAAGCCTGATGGGCCTTGCCCACAGGTGACTGCTGGTTGGAGGTGTGGGAAAGGTGGGGCCTCCCTTGTCTCTCCCATCCACCAGGAAAGGAAACCGTCTCCTTCAAGGCAGCGTGGACAAGGGAAGGGAGCCAGGCCGCGGGCACGGGACAAGGGAAGGGAGCCAGGCCGCGGGCACGTCATCTTCGCTGTCCTCCCCCACCCCCTTCGCTCGCTCTGATTAGATGGTGTGCAGCAGGAGCAGCATTCTCCTCGCCCCTACTTTGTCCTTTCACCTCCCTGCCCTTCCCTGCACCTGCTCCTTCACCCTCCAGGAATTTGTTTGTTGACAGTGGTTGTTATCATAATTACCAGGGAACTTTGAGCCTGATGACTCTAAATCTCCACAGATGGATAAGGTTTTTGCCTAAGGACCAGTCTGGTGCTGGAGAGAGGGACCTGTAAGGCAAAGACCAACTGCTCCCCCCAACTCGGACCGCTAGCCCCTCATTTCTTATGCAGCTGCACTTGAGTTATGTCCCATACCCACCTGGTACCACAGACTCTGGTTTCCAAAATTATTAAGACAGCCAATTTTATTGAATCCACTAGATTTTTAATCAAATCCCAGATACCATATGATTTTATCCACCAATATTTCAGTATGTGTCTCTAAAAGATAACTTTTTCACTGAATCTTGCTGTAAACATTGACAATAGGGGAGTGGATGTAGCTCAGGGGTTGAGCGCCTGCTTCCCATGTACAGGGTATCCCCGGTACCTCCTAAAAACAAAAACAAACAAATGAAAAAACCAACTCGGAGGAGCTGTTGTAGCTCAGTGGTTGAGCACCAGCTTCCCACATACGAGGTCCCAGGTTCAATCCCTAGCCCCACAAAAAATAAAAATAACAAATAATCCCGCAAGATCAAATATCCAGTCAAATTTCAAATTGTCTAAGTCTCTCACAAACATCTTTAAAAAAAAAAAAAAACCACTTCTTAGTAAATATTTTTATCTGGGTGACTAACTTTTTTGGTATTATCATTCTCAATTCACCTCTGTTAAACCTCCTCCACCCCTTCCCCAGCCTGATAGGAATTGCTTAACTGTTCTAAAATGTCAAAAGTACTTTGAATTCAGCCAAAAGAAAGTAAAACTCACCAGGGTCATTAGCAGGCAAGTCTGTTCTGAAAAGGTGATGTGTTGCCTGGGAATGGCCCAGATGGTGGAAAGGCAGTGGGAAGGGCTCAGGGTTCTGAGAAGCTGAAGAGCAGGCTTTAAAGATGGAGAAGGGAAGCAGCCCGCATCCAGAGATGTGAACTGCCAGGAGCTAGAGAAATAGCCTAGGAGAAGAACCTGAGGGTTGCTGCAGGAGAGAGAAGGCAGAATGAGGCTCCTGGTTATCTGGGCATTGTCTGTGCCCAAAGTCAAAAGAAGGGAGACCTAGAGTCCAACGAAGAAAGGCCTTGTTCCTACAAAGACCTAATGGAATCTACCAGAAACAACTCACCTAGGGACTGCACTGAAAGCAAGGGAAAGTTTCCTAATTCATTCTCACCGTGGGCCATGCATGGTTTTAAACATTTCACATGTGTCTACTCATCCAACCCCCACAAACAACTTCATGATATCGCCAAGAGTATTATTATCCCTGTCCCACAATTGCAGCAACTGAGGCACACAGGCTGGCTAACTTCTCCAGTTAGTGAGCGAAAGAGCCAGGATTCAAACCTGAATTCTAACTCCCAAGTCACAGGTTTTAACACAACACTACATACAGCCCCTTTGTCTGGCAAGAACTTTGAAGCCAAGAGGGACCCGTCGATTAGAAATGGAGCGACTATGTCAGCGTTAGGGCTCTAAAGCTCTACACGTCGGGGAAATCAGCTGGGGAGTACGAGCCAGGCTTTGTGAGTTGCACCAACTGTACAGTCATACCCTCAAATTTCTGCAGGTTCGATAAAGAAGAAATGATTGCATGTACACATTGACTATGCATGCTTCACTGCAGTAGATAGAGTGAGAAAGGAAGTCCTCCAAGGATGAGGACATGGGGCGGTGGGCATCCTGGGGGGTCTTCCTGTTTGTGAGCCTTCAACAATGGCATCCAAACTAACTTGGGATCTAGCGCCAAGCAGGGAAACGGCCTAGAAATCCTCACCCTATACTAACCAACCCATCGTCCAAGTCCTATCATTTCCACCTCTTCGGCATCTCTTGAAAACGTCTTCTTCTCCCCAGCCCTAGGTCAGGCTGCCATGGTAGCTTCCTGGACCACCAGAGTCTGAGCACTCTGCTCCAGTCTTACCCTGTCTGGTCTACTCTTTACCTACAGTCAAGGGGAAGAGCCAGATCCCTGCACCCAAAGATTAAGGCACTGCGTCCTGGCCCCTGCCTCCCTCTCCAGCCTCCTGCCTTCCCTCCCCACCCCACCCCAACATGTGACCATCTCCATCCTCCTAACCAGCCCCATCATCTCGTTTCAAATGCTGTCCCATCTGCATGGAACATTCTCCCCACTTCCCTCTTACTCCCCCGTTTACTTGACTTACACAGGTGCCTTCTTCCAGGATGCCTTCTTCGATGCCCATGTCATGAAAAAATCATCCCATGAATATTTAGAGAACTGGCCGCACTTCCCACCACAGTACTGGTCACTCCACCCTGTAAACACCCCTTGGTTGTCCTCCTCTCCCTGGAGACTCCAATTCTCTGTCAAGCCCAGACTGCATTGTTAAACTCTGTCTCTCCAGCCCCTGGCCTAGCTGGAAGGTACCTGGTACCTGTAGCTGGATGGATGAATGAGCAGTGAACAGGGCTTGGTGGGTAGGAGTGAGGGGGCCAGCATGGTGGGATGGAGGGGGGCGGTGAGCCTGGTTCCCTCACCAGCCCCCTGACTGCTGTCTTTATTTCTAATGTCCCTTCCTTCCACCCTCCTTCTCTAAGGGCTCCCTAAATCTACATCCTGGGTCAGAGATCAGAGGCTCCAGACCATGTCAGGAGCTGTGCTGTGTCTAAGTGACATCAGGTGGCTCCTAGGAGAGCGGGAATCCTGAGGTTTCCCAGCAAGCTGAGAGGCAGTTCCAGGAATCCAGTCATGCGCTCCCACCCAAACACCCTGATGACTAAGCCCTGAACATGGAGGAAAAGGGTGAGAAGTAGGGGGTGTGGCTTCTGCCTTGGGCATCAGAAAAGGGCCTAGAAGAAGGAGACCCCTTTACTGCCTGAGCCAACCAGCTGCTGTCCAATGACATGGCGATATGGATGGCCAAGACGCTGAAATCACTTGTGTGGCCTTAAATCCCTTCAGGATGAGTCAGGGCAGGGAAAAAAGGTGAGGAAGAAGAAAGGAAGGGAAGGAAGAAAACCGGGAGGGAGGAAGTCACTCTTTGGGCTCAGTGCCAAGCCTTCTTGCTCGCCTGCGTTGGGAAGAAAGGGTTTCAACTGCCTAGATGTGTGTGGGCAAGTCACCTAACCTCTGGGCCTCAGTCCTCTGAAAAATGAGGGGCTGCTGGGCTAGTCTGAGCCCTTGCCCAGCTCGACCGTCCACGTGGACAACTTCCAAATCTCTCTCCCTCCCCCTCATGCTCCTTTTTGCCCCATCTCCTGCCATTAAAAGAATTAAACTCCAATCCAAGCCCAAAGCCAGGGATGGAGGTGAAGTTGAAGGTCAGAGGGCCAGCCAAGGAGAGGGACGAAGAGGAGTGCCCAGCGGAGGACAAAGCCAGCGGTTCTGGGGCCGTGGTGACCCTGGTGGCGGCCTCGACTGACACACAGCATTGCCTGATACAGAAGAACAAACGGCACTTGATGAGTCTCCCAATCTCTGAAATGCCTCTGAGAGGTGGGAAAAGTGGGGGAAGTTGCTTCAGCCCAAACTGGTTCACAGGGGCCTCCCCCAGAGCACGTCTGAGCACGAACTACCCAGCTGCTCTCCTCTTCCTCCGTGTGAGACTTATCCCATTCTGTCATCTGAAAATGAGGATGACAATACCCACCTCTCAGATCGCCCTGGGGGGTGATACCAAATAACATAAACATTTGTGGAAACTGAAACTTCATACCATCCTGGCCCTGCAAATTTGTGATTTTCCAGCATTTTTATTTTCTCTCTCTTCTTGAATTGTTATATTCAATCTGTAGTAATAACAACAGTCACAATATAATTATGAATAAAAATAATCACAGCTACTGTCACATACTGAGCCCAATCATAACCCAGGCACTATGCACAGGGTTTATGTTTTTACATGTAGTATCTCATTTATATGATTTTGCATCTATTATCTCATTTAGCATTAGTTCAGCCTAGGGATTAAGTTCTAAAATCTCCACTTTATGGGTGAGAAAACTAACATTAATGCCATTTTGTCTATCCCATCAGACTCAGGCTCAGTTTGAGCTTCAAGCCCTTTCTCTCATCTGTCTCCTTCCTTCCAGATATCCCTCTCTGCCTCTGTGTAAGGCAAGCAAAATCTCTCTAGAGAATTTTCTATCTAGAAGAGAATTTGGGTTCATCTAAGGTCCTTTCCTACAAAGTTTGTCTCAGCACATGCATTATTCTTCTAGCCAGAAAGATTCTTCCCCTTCTGTTCACAATCCATTTATCATATTTCTTCAAAACTTGGCTCGAAACTTAACTCTGTCATGAGGTTTTTTAAAAAAATGAATTCCATCTCACTTTGAACTTTTAAGTCCCTGCATAGTTTTTACTATTTAGTGCAGCAAGGCACTCCAGTTTTTCCATAGATGTGTTGCATATCACGCATGACTATCAGCGCTGACCTGCCCATCGTAGAATCAGTTTCTCGTATTGGATGGTGTCCCCTCACTATGTGAAACAAACTGTTCTATGCGGTTGTTGCTGAGCAAATGTTTTGGACTAAGACTGACCACTGAATACTTACTCAAAGCGAGTTATTCACTAGCAAGTGTGAGTAATGGGGAGGAAGAATTTTTGAAGATGAGTGCTTACTGATACTAATCCTCATTTTTCATCCAGGCTGAGTTCTTCCAAGACAAGGGAGGAGTCCTACAGAAATTTCTCTTGAGGAAGGATTAGTTATAAACAGAAAGTATCTGTCGGGCAATCTCCAGGATGCCCTGCTCTGAGTCGCCATCCCAATCCTGATGACATAAAAATGAGACATCGTGGCAACAACTTATGAATAACATCTGAATAGCATTACTGAATTGAGTTTCTCTGTAGCAACTGTGAGAAAATAAAACCTCATACAACCACAGGAGGATCTAAACAAGTATAACAACAGCATTCATCCCAATTTTTTCACTTTCAGGTGGTTTCCTGGATATTGCCCCTTTTCTCTCACTCTAAACAAAACATACGGAATTTAGAAAATGTGAATATAAAAATGTGGAACCATTTAAAAAAAAACTCAAGAGTTTGAGTGAAGCTTCCAAATTACCCTAAAAATCCTAAGAGATTAAATGTCCAGGAAATATGTGGATAAAATGATGTTTTCCACTGGTATATGATCTCAAAGTTCTCAAACCCCCCCCCTTCAGTATTTTATTTCAGCACATAAAGATAACCACCAGTAGATCTAAAAATACAAAGTAAACTGTCTAATGGTGGGGGGGGGGGCGCAGGGGCCAGGGAAGAACAGACTATGTGGACTAAAATAAGATGACAATAGCAACTATTATTGCAATAAATATATGTGGTAATTTTATTTTTTAAAAAGATTAAACTATATTATGCCTAGAACCTCACATAAAATGACAGAACTCAAAAAGGTCAAAAGTAAAAAGAAGGAGAAATGAAAATAAATGCAAAAAGAAACAATAAACAACTGCTTATTTAACAGGTATTATGTGTCAGGCACAAAGTTAAGTGACTTGGTCAAGGTGAAAAAAATAAGCAGGAGTTGAGGTATTAATACCACACAAAGTTGTAATCAAGACAAAAAAAAGTATTATATGGATCAAAGAAGTTGATTTATAATAATTAGGGATATTCCACATTGAGGATATAACCATAATAAACTTTTATGCACTAAGTAATATGGCACCAAAATATATCTAACAAAATCTACCATAAAGACAAGGAAATATGAAAAGTAATACTATAGTTACAGGAAACTTTAATACTTCATCATTAGTCCTTGGCAAATGAAATAGAAAAATATGAATAATGTAAAGTTTTATAAATGTTCTATGGATACTTTAACATAAATATTCTCTATCTTTGGATTATGTCTTATTACATCCCCATTTTTAATCATATCATTCAGATTCTCTATATTGAGGATCAGCAAGCACTTTCCATAAAGGACCAGAAAATAAATATTTTAGGCTTTTGCAGACCATATGTTTGTAGCAGGAAGGCAGTCATAGACAATAAATAATGAGGGAAACGGACTTTGGCCCAGTGGTTAGGGCGGCCGTCTACCATATGGGAGGTCCGCGGTTCAAACCCCGGGCCTCCTTGACCCGTGTGGAGCTGGCCATGCGCAGTGCTGATGCGCGCAAGGAGTGTCGTGCCACGCAAGGGTGTCCCCCGCGTGGGGGAGCCCCACGCGCAAGGAGTGCGCCCGGTAAGGAGAGCCGCCCAGCGTGAAAAGAAAGAGCAGCCTGCCAGCGGACAAAGAAACAAGACGCAGCAAATAGACACCAAGAACAGACAAACAGGGGAGGGGGGGAAATTAAATAAATAAATAAATCTTTAGAAAAAATAAATAAATAATGAAACAATAACACATGAGCTTGGCTATGTTCCAATAAAAGTTATTTACAAAAGAGGACTTGATCCATGGACCATTGTTTGCCTATCTCTGCTCTATATGTTTACTTCTATTTAAGTGGTCATGGAACATTTTCAAAAATTGAGCAGGTTGTAGACAATGAAAAATCTGAAATTCTAAAATAAGAAGTGTGCAGATGATATGCTCTGACCACAATGCAACAAAAATAGGAACCAAAGTAGAAAAAACACACCCAACTACTCAGAAAATCAAAGACCCCTCAAGCAAGAACACTACTCAATTATTATTTTTAAAGGTCCTACTAAGCTATCGTCTCATTCCCTATCCATCTCATCTATGCATGCTCAAAGAGTGGTGCACCTGGGACCAAATCCCAGCATAAGAATAAAATCATGGGAAACGGACTTTGGCCCAGTGGTTAGGGCGTCCGTCTACCATATGGGAGGTCCGCGGTTCAAACCCCGGGCCTCCTTGACCCGTGTGGAGCTGGCCATGCGCAGTGCTGATGCGCGCAAGGAGTGCCGTGCCACGCAAGGGTGTCCCCCGCGTGGGGGAGCCCCACGCGCAAGGAGTGCGCCCGTGAGGAAAAGCCGCCCAGCGTGAAAAAGAAAGAGCAGCCTGCCCAGGAATGGCGCCGCCCACACTTCCCGTGCCGCTGACGACAACAGAAGCGGACAAAGAAACAAGACGCAGCAAATAGACACCAAGAACAGACAACCAGGGGAGGGGGGGAAATTAAATAAATAAATAAATCTAAAAAAAAAAAAAAAAAAAAAGAATAAAATCATGCAGTCAAAATTTGTCTTTGCATTGTTATTTTCAATTACCACTAAGAAATGGAATAATAAAACAGGCACTAAGATATAGATGTGCTAGAATCTTAGCATCGGAGAAGAGCCCAAGGTCTTTTGAAGCCCCTTAGGAGAAATCCAAGGCCCAGACTTTTCTTGTTGGTTACATGGTCCTGCAGCGCCACAAGGAGATGTTATCAGGCTTCCTGAATCCAGGCTGCGAGTGCTGCCCGGGAAGCCCTACCATTCTGCTCATTCCTTTCTGCCCTTGGAGGAGCCGTCTCTGCCTCCCAGACAGGCCCTCCCCTGACACCCCCGCCCCCCACCTGCCCGCCTTCATTCCTTCTCTTCTCTGCACTGACCTGGAGGATGGGGTGCCGGCCTCACCACCTCCCACGGGCCCCAGCCCACTGAACCTGGAGTGGCTCAAGTATCCCCCTCAGGAATGAGCCCAGCCCTGGCCAGGTGTGGTGTGCACATAAGCCCCAGGAGAAAACCAGCCTGGTACGACACGGGGAGTGGGAATTCCTGCAAATCCCCCGATCCCGAGCAGCTTCACCGACTGGCTAACCGTTTCTTCCTCCGTGGAAGTCTAAGGGATCATCTTGAAAACAGCCTTGGACCATTCCCAAATCCTGTCTAGATGTTGCTGGAACATAGGCTGTTAACCGCACCTTCAACTTCCAAGCCAGAGGAGGAGCCTGTGGAGCTGATGGCCCACACCAAGTCAGGAGAATCTACTCCCCAAAAGTTCAGAAGAGCGCACTTGAGGGCGAACCAAACGGACGAATTTTCCAGCATCCGAGTGAAGTAACGATGGTCACCATCTCCCCCTCCTGCACAGTCGCCCCGCCCCCAATTTCCCACTTCCCCTGGTCCCCAGGTCCTTCCCTTCCTCTAAGATTTCTACCCGTTTTCTCTGCCCCCAAGGCCAGCCCGGATGGGAGTCCTCTTAGAACTTTGTAGAAAGTGTCCCAGCAGACAGGATCACCCCGGTTTTCCTTTTGCACGCCTCTCTTTTCGCCTGAGAAACTCTGAACACTTTGGAGTTGAACTGGGGGACTCCCTCTCCCGCAGGGTTTCCTGGCACAGCCAGCCGCCTCCCGCCACCGGGGCGTGTCCCCCGAGCGCACCCCGCCCGGCGCCCACTCCCCCCACGTCCCGGCGTGGCCGCCCCGCGCCGCGGGCTCCGCGCGCCTCACTCACCGCGTCCCGCGCTCGAGGCAGCCGGGCAGGCCCTGGGAGCTGCGGTGGCCGCGGGCTGGGATGCCGCGCGCGCCGCGCCCGCGCTTATAAGGCGGCTGTCGCCGGAGGGGGGCCGCGCGGGGGTGAGCAGAGGGACAAGGGGCGGGAGGGTCAGCGGGCCAGGACACGCCCCTGCCCGCTCCCTGGCCCCTGGTGCTGTTAAGAAAATAAAGTCCTCGTGCCAGGGAGGGAACCCAGAGCCGCCTGACGTCAGCGACACGGTCACCCCTGGAGTGGGTGGGGGCTCGGCCCGGCCCCGCGCCCCAGACCCCTCCCCGACGTCCAAGAGAGGGGCCGCCGGGGCCGCCCGGGGCGGCGCTGCAGGTTGTCCCCGGCGGGGCCACACCCGCCGTCCCTGCGCCGCTCGCCCGCTAGACCCGGCTAAAGCCAGGGCCTTAGGGTCACCCCGGGCCCTGCAGCCGGGGGCGCGTGGGCAGGAGGCGCGAAAGTGGCTGGAGAGCGGACCCCGAGTCCCCGTTCCTCTCACCTCTAGGGCCCCAGCAGGGCAGGGTGGGGACCCACCCCCGTCCCCTCCCCCCGTCCCCACCCCCACTCCCGCCGGGGAGGAGAGCAGGGGCCGCTCTCGGGGCTCCCCAGCCGGGGCCAGAAAAGGGCCAAGGAGGACTGGGTGGGAGTGAATTCCTCTCCAACCCTTAGAGCCCGCAGACACACCAGCACCCTTAGAGCTGCCCTGGGGCGGCGATGGTTCTCTCTTTACCTCCCTAACTACGCAGCCTGAAAGGCTCCGGGTGGATGGAAATGCAGACGCTGGAATCCAGGAATCTGCCTTTGGTGTCTGGTTTCGCCCTCCCTAGCTCCCACTCCTCAAACACCGCGAGCCGCTCCTCCTGACACTTCGTTTACTTGTCAAACAACCCTTGAGTGGCTGACCCCTCCTCCCGGCTCTGGCAAGGGGCTACCCGCCCTGCCTCTGGGGGTATGGAGGGAGAAGGGGCCCCTGGGTCTTGAGGGTGATGATGAACTCACCTGTTACTGCGCAGCCTCCTCACTTCCTCCCACACCCCAGGTTTCCAGACCTAATGTCCTCTGAAAGTGTGACTTTCTGGAGCCCCCACCTTTGCTAGGTTCTTATTTCCCTCCCAAGAAACCCATCTTGGCACCCGCCCCAGGAGGCCTAGGGGTGAGCAAGTCTCCCTTCTCCACGCCCAGCCCACGAGCTGCATGCGGTGTCCCAGGCCATTTGGCGGGGACAGCCAGCAAGGACAGGGCGCTTTAGTGGGTGCCATCCGCTAAGTCGGGTCTTCTCTCTGGTTCTCTGGTTCTCTTCTGTAAATGAAGTTGGACTGGATCTGTGATAGGAATATAAATGTAGCTCAGGTGGCTGAGAACCTGTTTCCTGTGTATGAGGTCCTGGGTTCAATCCCCAGTAACCCCTCGAAAAATAAATACACGTAATGTAAGCTACATATGTAAGTAGCCGTATTAAAAGAAGCAAAAAACAGGGAATTCATTTTAACAATATGTTTTATTCAACCCACTGCATCCCAAATAATATCAGTTCAAGCTGTAATCAAGATTTTAAAATATTAATGAGATGTTTTACACTCTTTTTTTCCCAAACTAAATCCTCAAAAATCGGGCTGTCATATACCCAGGCCACGTTTCAGGTGACAAAAGCCAGGTGTGGCTAGTGGCTACTGTCCTGGGCAGCCCAGGTCTAGCTGTCGGAAGGGCTCTTTCCAGCTGTAGCATTTTAGGACCCTGAGTTGCCATTAGGATGAGGCTCCTGACATCAC
Organism: Dasypus novemcinctus; assembly: GCF_030445035.2. NCBI lineage: Eukaryota > Metazoa > Chordata > Mammalia > Cingulata > Dasypodidae > Dasypus > Dasypus novemcinctus. The sequence goes on along the minus strand of NC_080692.1, from coordinate 34,678,351 downwards.
GCAGAAGGAGACAGAAAAACAGACCGGACATGACTTTGGGGATCTCTCCTTATCCCCCTGCCCCACCCCTAGGACAAGGAAGCTGGGGAAACCTGAAGACAAAGCGGTGCGTGTGTTTGCTTTTCCCTGTTCTCTGGGTGGCGTGTTCTATGCAGGTGGGGGACATGTGTAAGGCGCCCGTGTGGGGAGCCCCTTGAAGCACTGTCCTTGGTCGCGTGGGCCCTTAGCCTTCACTTTGCCTCTGACTTCAGATTTTCCCTCCTCCCTTAGCACCCGCCTCCTGCTTTTATCCTCTTTTTCTCCTCTTGTCCTTTCTCAGTACACCAGCCCAGTGCGAAGCCAGAACAACTAAGGTGAGGCACGGGAGGCCCAGAATTTACAGGGGCGTTGCTCCAGCCCTGAAAGTGAGCGCCTCCGTAAATCCTGGGCCCTAGGCAGCTCACTTGCCTCATCAGAGTCCCAACCAGAGTGTGGCGGTCTGGGGACCAGGGATAAAACTGGGGAGGGTAGAAGAGCTGAATAATTGTGAGATGCCACTGAGGGGAAAAGGCAGGGGCCACAAGGTGAAATCGTTTCCTGGGCCTCTCACCCTGCTGAAATGGTCTGAAGACAAAGCTGAGGCCCTTGGAAATCAATGAAAGAAATAGCATGAAGGGGGTCCGGAGAGTGTGGGAAGTGAGGGATGAAGCTGATGAGTGGCCAGTGGCCAGACCGAGTGTGGACATTGGAAGCCAAGGGCATTGAGGCAAGGAGGCAGGGGAGCGGCATGACATGCTGTGACACAGTGCCACACTGGCAAAGAGGCAAGGGGTACGTTAGATGGCGCCGTGTCTACTTCTAGGCATTGATCTTCCTCCTCTCACATTTTCTACAGAACCTTACAAAATTCTGGACCCACAGGTAACTCAAATATTCTTGTCGATTCATTGATAGACTCATCTGTGAGTCATGCGTTCCTCCTCTTGTAGTGGGCTGAAGTATCCCCCCAAAATATCCTTATGGACCTGGAACCTCAGATGTGACATTATTTGGAAATAGGGTCTTTGCAGATCTAATTAGGGACCTCAAGGTAAACATCCTAGAATTGGGGCATACTCTAAATTCAATGACTGGTGTCCTTAGAAGACAGAGACCTGGAGGAGACAGCCATGGGAGACAGAGGCAGAGAGTGGGATTTTGCTGCCAAAAGCCAAGGATTGCTGGAATCCACCAGAAACTAGAAGAGAAGCATGGGAGAGTTTCTCCCCTAGATCTCCCAGAAGGAACCAACTCTGCTGACATCTTGATTTTGGACTTTCAGCCTCCAAAACCATGAGAGAAAAAATGTCTTGTGCTAAGCCACCTGGTTTGTAGTACTTGGTTACGTCAGCCGTAGACACCCCTGAAACGTAGACACTTTCCCATATGTCAGAGGGTTGTCTGGAATGCTAAGGGCCTGCCTAATGCAGTGGAGTCTTACGTCTGAAGCAGCTGTGGTTTTGTCTTCCACCTGCACCAGGTTTAAGGGAGAGGGGTAGAGAGAGCCAGAGGGCAAACACGTGTGGCGTGAGGGAGCGGACACTCGAAGCTCCGGAATGCGGGCAGGAGGGCACCAGTGGCCGCGGCCAGCACACTGGCCAGCCACCAGCTCACCTGCCTCAGCGCCTCGTGGTCAGGCTAGTTTTTAAATGCCCTAGTTGCCGCGCAGGCTCCCCTTACCACCACCACCCCCGCCTCATTTCTGGGATTGACTTTTAAGATCGTGCTTGTTCCCAGGGTCTTAATTCTGAACAAAGCTGTGACCTGAGGCCCCATGCTGAAACCAGACAGGAGCTGACAGTCCCTCCAAGGCTGGGTCATAGAATCCCAGTAAGTGCCCAGACTGGTTTGGTGACAGGAAACCCAATTCCGCTTTCTCCCTCACTCCCTCTCTCCCTCGCTCGCTCCCTCTCTCTGATTTTGGCCCCGCTCTGGGTCAGGCCCCAGTTTGTTCTCCTGGCTCATGGGGCTTAGAAGCCTTTTGTCCAAGAGTCAGTGGATAGACAAGAACTTGAACCTCAGCGTTCAAGAAGGGGCCTGAATCCTTCACAGCTACATGGTCTCTTTCCTCATCTGAAAAAGGGGTGTCTGCAGTACTTAACTCACAGGGTTGTGGTGAGCTCCGACTGTGACTCTGTGTAGCACATAGAGGACATTCAGTAAGACCCACTCACTCACTCTGGGATTTCTGGCGTGAAGGCTGAAAGACAGCTGCTTGACTGAAAAGCACAGCGAAGCTTGCAAAACGGCCTTTCAGCATCTCACCTCTGTCCAGCCTCTCCCTCACTTCCAGGTCCCCTCATGCCCCCAGTACTTTCATATGCTGCTCCAAAAAGGTCTGTTGACGTTCTAATCCCCAATTCGTCTGGATGAGATCTTCAGGAAATAGGACCATGTTAATGGAAATCAGCAAAGTGGCATCATGCTGGAATAAGATGAGCCCTTAATCCCTTAATTCAGTGTGACTGGTGTTCTCAGCAGAGGGGACATGCACATAGACAGACAGACACAGGGAAGATGGCAGGGAAGGATTCTCTCGAACAAATTTTGACTTTAGTCTCCAGAACTTGAGACAATAATTTTCTATTGTCTTAAGCCACCCAGTTTGTGGCAATAGAGCATATTGCCCTTCCCAGGAGTAATTTCTTTTCAAAGAGGAACCTGAAATTCTACTCAGCAATGAAAAGGAATCCAAAACTCATACACGCAGTATGGATGCATCTCAAAAACATTATGCTGAGCAAGAGAATGAAAGAGGATATATGATTTCACTTATGTACAATTCTAGAATGGCCAAAATTAAGCTATGATGACAGAAAGCAGATCAACCCTGGTCAGGGGCCAGGGTTGAGGGCTGAGGAGTGCCCGCAAAGGGGCATGAGGGGGTTTTGGGGGTTGGTGGAAAGGTTCTATATCTTGATTGTAGTGGTTGTTACACAGCTGTATGCATTTGCCAAACTCAACAAACTGTGCCTTTAAAATGAGTGCATTTAATTGTAAATGAAATGTCAGTGAAGTTGTTTTTAAAGAAAAAAGAAGAGCCTATTAAAGAGACTGATGCTTAATAGTAAAAAATTAATCCTGAAGAAGTAGAATTCTAAGGAAGCTGAAAGATGATCAACCAAAATGATGGCGTTTCAGGAGAAGGCCTGACAAAATGATTTGGTGTTTCTTCCAGGCATAATGTGGAAATGTGGTCAGACTCTTAAATATTTAAGATTGTGTGATTACTCACACTTGTACCTGTCTGTCCTTCACTCCCTGATTCAATGCTAGGATATTTATTCATTTGACAAATATGTGTTGACTATCGCTGTGTTGCCAGGCCCTCTTCTCGAGGCAGGGACTCCGCAATGTGCAAGTCAAAACCTCTGTGCTCATGGAGCTTATATTTTAGTGGAGAAGGGAAACAATAAGCAAGGGAGTGTATTTTGCCAAGTGGAGAAAGGGGAAGTAGAGAGTTCTAGTGGGAGGAAACAGGTGCTGGGCCTCTGTGAGAAGGCTACTAGGCAGCAGCCTGAGGTAGGAAGGGATGGGGCCTTGTGGGGAGCAAGGAAAAAGGGTCCCAGGCTAAGGGAGCAGGAGTGCACAGCATGCTCATGGGATAGCAAGGAGGCCGTGTGGCTGGCAGCTGTGCAGGAGAGAGAGTGAAGGAGATAAAGTCACAGAGGAGTAGGCCAGGGGCAGGGTACTTATCTTAGTTTGCCACAGGAGTGCCAATGCCAAGTACCAGAAATGGGTTGACTTTTATGATGGGAAACTTGTGAGGGTGAAAGCTTACAGTTCGGGAGTGGATGTGACTCAAGTGATTGAGCGCCTCTCTCCCACATGGGAGGCCCCCGGTTTGGTTCCCAGTGCCTCCTAAAGAGAAGACAAGCAGACACAAAGAGCACATAATAAATGGACACAGAGAGCAGACAGCAAGCGCAAGACAACAAGGGAGGGGAGGAGAAATAAATAAATTTTAAAAATCTTTAAAAAATCTTACAGTTCCAAGGTTGTGAAAATGTGCAAATCATGGCATCCTCAGAGACACTTTCTCACCAAAGTCGTCTCTCCCAAGGTCCCTGACTTCATGTCTCCCTGAGCCCAGTTGTGGGCAATCAGGCACATGGCTCATCTCTTAAGCCTTGAGCTGCTATGTGGGCCCAGGCTCTTGGGTCTTTGGGCTTCAGCTTTGGGTGCCAGTGATCCTTGAGTCCTCTCTCACATGGCAGGGTCAAAATGGCGGCTTCCTTTCTCTATGTCTCTCTGTGTATTCTCAGTTTATATAAGACCCAGCAAGAGGGTGGAGACCCAACCTGAGTCGTGCCCTACTGACATAATCCAATCATAAGCAATCTAATCAAGTTTCCAACTGAATCTAATCAAAAGGCCCCATTTACACTACATTTAAATCACAAGAACAGGTTAGTTTAAGAACATAATTTTATCACAAAAGACAAGCCAGGACATTGCTCCCTCTGGAGCCCAAAAATATATGTTCTTTCCATATGCAAAATATATAACCTCCATCACAATATTTCAAAAAGCCTTAAATCATTTCAGTAACAATTGCTAAGTACAAAATCTCATATAAATCAGTTATAAGCATGCAGACTGTCTTGGGTCAAAATTCCCCTCTGGCTGTAGACCTGTGGAACTTAGAAAACAAGTTATCTGCTTCAAAATGTACAAAGGAGGGACAGTCACAGGATAAGCATTTACATTGCCAGAGGGAGAAACTGGAAGGAAAACAGGCCACGCAGGTCCAAAACAGTTCTAAAAACCTGCAAGGCATACGCATTAGGTTTCAAAGTCTGAGTGTCATCTATAGAAAGATGATTTCTTCTCCTCGGAGCCTCAGGAGGGCCCACCCCTTACACCCTCATCCAGCATCTGGGTAGCGGCCAAGCACCAAGAATATGGGGGTGACAGCCACAATCTCCAGCATCTTTCAGACACAGCCTCAGCCCCCTTAGCACAGTGGGGTGGTGAGCTAAGCCTCCCCAGCCTCCCTCTCTGCAGCCTGGGGTGGCTGAACTCTCCCTGAACTACATGCTGGAAGATCCACCCTCTTCAAATGCCAGAGGCAAACTCACCTTTTCTGCACACATGGGTGGGATCTCTCTCTTGGTCCAAGAAGATGCCTTAAGTCCAGACCTCAGCTTCCACAGTTTTCCTCTTGAAGTCCTTTTTCCTTCTCTCTGTCCCTTTTAGTCCAGGCTGACAGTGGTTTCGTTCTTAGAGGTCTTGTAAATAGCTTGTTGGCTTTGCGTGAAGTTCACAGGGGTCCCCATGAGACATTAAGACTTTTCACAAGTCCTTCCTGGATAACTGCATTTCCAATCCTGACTTAAAAGGAAATGGCTGCCTCGTTCCAGGTTCTACTAAGTCAGGAGTTCTTAACCTTCTTTGTTCCGTGGGCCCCTTTGCCGGTGAGGTGAAAACCACAGACCCCTTACTAAGTTCACACTATATTATGTATTATTTAATGAATATATCAACACCCTCACCAACACAGCCCCACAAGAATGTTTCTTGAATTTCAGTTCAAGTTCACGGACCCCTGGTGAAGAACCCCTGAATTAAGTCTTCACATAGGGCGCTAATCCCTGGGGCCTCACTTTCCAAATGCTCAGAAATTCCCAAACCATCAATTTCTAGTGTCTTTGTGCCCAGGAGTTCAGTTCTCAGCTTATCTCTTTCCTCTCGCATTTTGCTATAAGCTGCAAAGAGAAGCCAGACTGTTTTTTTCCACATTTAGTTTGGACATTTCCTCAGCTAAATATCTAAGCTTGTCACTTTCAAATTCTGCCCTCCATCTCACATCAGGAGTCAATTTTGCCAAATTCTCTGCCACTTTAAAGCAAGGATCACCCTCCTTCCATTCACATCATCATTTCTGTCTAAGGCCTCATCGGAAGTAACTTTAGCGTCCATATTCCTACAATAGTCTCTTCAAAGCAATCTAGCCATTTTCTGCCAAGCATCTCACAATTCCTCCAAAAAAATACCCCTTACCCATTTATAAAGCCATTCCAACATTTTTGGTAATTGCAAGCAGTGGCAACTGGTACTCTCCTTGAACCAATTGCTATCTTGGTTTGCCAAAGGCTGCCAATGCAAAATGCCAGAAATAGGTTGGCTTTCATAATGAGAAATGTATTAGGGTAAAAGCTTACAGTTCCAAGGTTGTGAAAATGTTCAAATCAAGGCATCCTCAGAGATGCTTTCTTACTAAAGTCGGCTACCAATGATCCTGGCATCCTGCCACACGAGGAAGGCAAGATGGCAGCCAATCTCTACCAAGGTCCCAGCCTTCTCCTCAAGGCTCATGGTTTCTTGGACTCAGCTGTGGGTGATCAGGCATATGGCTCATCTCTTCAGCCTTGAGCTGCTCTTTGGGCCCAGCCTCTTTGTGCTTCAGCTTTGGCTGCTACAATCCTCAATTCCTGTCTCACATGGCAGGGTCAAAATGGCAGCTTCCTTTCTCCATTTATATAAGACCCAGCAAGAGAGTGGAGACCCACCCTGAGTCATGCCTTCCTGGCATAGTCCAATCATAAGTGATCTAATCAAGCGTTCTAATCAAGGTCCCCTAACTGACTCTAATCAAAAGGCCCCATCTACACTGCATTTATAGGGACAGGAATTGGTTAGCTTAAGAACATAATTTTTTCTGGAATCCACAAAAGACACACCAGGACAGTTCAGATCAAGTGGGGCCTTTTACAGCATTGTGAGGTCTGTGAGTTTTACTCTGAGTAAAATGGGAAACATGAGGGCAAGGGGGAGTACAGTATGAAGTCTGGGAGCAGGAAGGCCAGCTGAGAGGCCATTGCTAGAGATGAATGTTGTCGAGCAATGGAAATTACTAGTGGTAGCAGTGGAAATAATAAGTGGCCAGATTCTAGATACATTTTGAAGATAAAGCCAGCAGAATGTGTTAATGGACTGAATGTGGGATATGAAAGAAAGGAGTCAAGGATGATCCCAAAATTTGAGACTTTGGAAGTAAATGAAAAGAAAATTCTTCCATCATATTTTTTATCCAGGATCAATGAGGTCTCTTATTACTAAATTTCCTTTGAATTAAATAACTATATTTTCAAAACAATAAATGAAACAATGTGGACTACCAAACAGTTTTGATGCCATACACAAAGTGCAAGGGGCAGTTTCAAAGATACAAAGAACTAAATATTGAGAATTATGGGACATTTAAAGGCTTCTAGGCTCAGCTGTGGGATGAATATTTGAAACTAAGATGATCACAGAAAAAAACTTATAACCCCATACTTATCACATTAGAATTATAGAAATGTTTTCTAGTTAATTCTCTTTCTTAGTTCATGGTCAAAGCATTTTCACTGATGTGGCAGGATTGGAACTTACATGGTTAAGAAGGAGTTTGGTGACATTAAGATCTAGAAATGGACATGAAGTTTGCCAATCCCTAGAGTGGCACAGAATAAGGCAATTGCTTATCAATCACAGGAGCATACCTCACTTTTCCATCTTCTTTTTCTCCTCTATGGGGCCATCCTCCACAACTTTGAAGTCATAAAAATTTTGTTTTCACAATTGCTCACAGGTGATGATTCATTTAGGTTCCCATAATAGAACCGCAAATTCCACCCTCTCCCTTCAATCCACAACATTTATCTCACCAAGAAATATAATAAGTTGAAAGGAATGAAAACATTTCTATTCTTGTTGTCTGGGGCACCCCAGAATTTCAGCTTAGGAAGGCAAGAAAGACCTTCAGTTGTGAAACTGTTTTCAAATGAACATGCTTCACAAATGCCCAAATCTCCCTAAGTTCCTAAAGAGATGGGCTGGACAAAGCCCATAGAAGAAAAATGACTTGCCCGAAATTTACTTGATGAGACAGAGGAAGCCAGAAAAGTATTCTCACCAGGAGAAGAAGGTCGATAATTGCAGCCAATTCTCCTCTGAGGGCAGGGGGAATATTTGGCTTCCCAATACAGACTGCTCTGAGTTTTTTAATATGATCTCTAAGACAGCCTCAGTCATGATTTTCTGAGCTACTGGGAGAAGTAAGAATGAAGCACCCGAGGGTCGAAAGAAGTAAGAACTCACTATTGATCAAAAGTTCACTGTGGGGGGACAGCGGACTTGGCCCAGTGGGTAGGGCGTCCATCTACCACATGGGAGGTCCACGGTTCAAACCCAGAGCCTCCTGACCTGTGTGGTGAGCCTTCTCACGCACAGCACTGCTGTGCGCAAGGAGTGCCCTGCCACACAGGGGTATCCACCGTGTAGAGGAGCCCCACGTGCAAGGAGTACACCCATCAAGGAGAGCCGCCCCGCATGAAAAATGTGCTGCCTGCCCAGGAGTGGCACCGCACACACGGAGAGCTGACACAGCAAGATGACACAACAAAAAGAGACAGATTCCCAGTGCCGCTGAAAAGAATGGAAAGCAACAAAGAAAAACACACAGCGAATGGACACAGAGAGCAGACAACAAGGGGGGTGGGAAGAGGAAAGAAATAAAATAAATAAATAAATGAATATATCTTTAAAAAAAAGTTCACTGCTGTGGGAAAGCAGATGTGGCTCACGCCCTTGGGCACCCACCTACCACAGGAGAGGTCCCAGGTTAGGTTCCCCATGCCTCCTAAGAAAGCAAGACAGTGAGCTGACGCAAGGGCCTGGCATGGCAAGCTGATACAACAAGTTGACAACACAGCAAGATGGCAATGCAACAAGCAAACACAATGAGAGACACAGCAAGCAAGGAGTGGAGGTGGCTCAAGTGATTGGGCACCTCCTTGCCACGTGGGAGCTCACTGTATGCCAGTTCCTTTTTTTACTGCAAAAGGACTAAAGAGAACTATGTATGCATTCTCTCTACACGCTTGTGCAAAATACCTACTATGTGTCAGGTGTGTGTAGCATTTCAGATGAACTGAGTCAATGAAGAAAACGGTTTTATTCAAATCACCAAATCACCTTTGTATCAAGTGTCCTTAGTCTCCTCTCTTGGCTGAGAAAATCAGCAGACTACCACCTTTTCTTGCCTGTCCCTGTGGCTCCTAAGTTTAATCAGTATGTTGCTGGGGAATCCCAAGTAATACAGCCGCAGGGCTAGCGTTAGCGTCCTACAGGGGGTGGGATGAGAGGGATCCCCCTTCTGCTTCCCATCCCTTGGCCACATCTGAGTCTGGTTCTGGCCTCGTCTTAGAGATGGACAACAGGGCCAGTGGACACAGGAGACAACTGATTAACAGCGATTAACTGGTCAATTCCAAGGACAACACAGACCCAAACCAGAATGAAATTTCTGAGTAGAGATTCTGGGCTGGTGCTCAGGAAGCACCCCAGGGCTCTTCAGGGCCAGGACACACTGCCATGACAGGCCCCCAGCCACCTTATCCTGCTGCAGGTGAGCGGCAGACAACAATGCCAGTGGAGGTCCTGCCCACCTGCCAGTCATTTCCTTATTTCTCTTGTGCTTTCCCAAACCAGAAACCGATGGGTGTGACCTTGAGAGGGAACACTGTAAATAGGTCCTGACAAAAGTGAGTATTGAGAGGAGACAACTACCCGAAGGGGAGGTGGAAGACCAAACCACCTTCATCCCGCTAAAGAAGCAGGCCCCGGGTATTTCCAGGTGTGACTCTTTGGTTTCCCATAACCAAGGCATGGCCTAGATCCCGTGGGAAAAAACTTCTGACCTATGAAAATTTTCTTTTCCCATTGTAGAGAATTACGGCTGTCTTTCCACAAAATAATAATGCTACTGTGTGCATGTGTGTATGTGTAGAAAGAAAGAGAACACTTCAGTTTTCAAAGGACTTTCCTACATTTTGTCCCCTCTAATTCTCACAGCTTAACCATAATATCGGTACAGCCATGTACAGTGAGAGCCCAGAGTTGGCTGGCCCTGGATGCTAATTGCACCTCATTCGTCTGCTAGCTCTATGGCCCTGGGCAAGTTAGTTTAGCCTAAGCCTGTTTCCTCATCTGTAAAATGGAAATAATGCCAGCTTTGTGGTAATATTGAACAGATAAGTAATAATAACTGAAAGGGAAACACCTCGCCTAGCATCCATGATATGGCATCAGTGAATAATTAGCAGCTCTTGGTAGGAATAAGCAGTAACCAAAGAGAGAACTGAAGGGACTAGAAGACAATTCTTAGGTCCCACTCCGGCTAGTTGGGGGAGCCAAGATTAGAACCAGATCTCTAGACTTCTGTTTCAGGCTTCCAGCCCCTCCATCACCCTAATTCTCGCTTCACTGGCTACACTAACACTTCAGGGAGCAAACGCTTTGCCATCTTGTGCTTTTATTTTTTTGTTTTAATATCTTGCACTATTTACTCCCACCCACAAAGAATGGGAGAAACTTCCTTGAAATTCTCAGAGACCACCAGGCTCCCTATTTTCTCTAGTGCAGGACTTCATAACCTGGGGTCCATGGGCCACACCCACAAAACCAGGGATCCAAAGGCCTCAACTTGAGAACCCCTCTGTGTCGTTTTCAGAAATGTGTGTACATTTTCCTTGAGAAAACGTCCATAGCTTCCATCACATTTTCAAAGGAATCCATGGAGAGAAAGAGGTGAGAAGCACTATTAGCCCACAGCACTTCCCATTTGTACTTGCCAGTATAGATCAGATTTTCCTCAAGGAAAATCTGCCTTCCGTGTTAAAAGGATGCCTCTGCAAAGCACACAGGGGTTCAGTAGCATTATATCAGCAAAGGGCTGAGAGATGCAGGGACAATCTAGGGGAATAAATACCTCCATATTTTGGCCTTTTACTTGAAAACCATTTGCTTAGTACTGAAAAAAAAACTCTCTCTCTCACTAAATTATATTATTAAATTGTCATCAGAAGGAACAGTTCCTTTATAACTTTTCAGTTTCCTTGTTGTGTTGTCATCTTTCATAGTAATGACAACTGACATCCATAGTTTTTTTTCAGTAGAGCAGTTGTAGGTTTACAGAAAGAGCGTGCAGATAATAGAGTTTCTCCATCCCCCCAACACACATAGTTTTCCCCATTATTAACATTGTGTGTTTGTGTGGTACCAACATTACAAATGAGGAAACAATATTATTATTATTATTACATTATTAACTATAGTCCATAATTTACGTCAGGGTTCACTCTTCATGCGGTTGTTTTTTTCTTTTTTTCTTTTTTTTTTGGTTTTTCATTTTTCTTCAATTGAATTATACAATTCAGGGGCATTAACTACATTTACAATTTCAGGCCACCATCACCACCATCCATTACCAAAATCCCCTCAAAAAATCCCATTCCAATTAAGAATTAACTCCCTGTCCTCTATACCCACCCGGCCCCTGATAAACCACATTCTACTTTCTGACTTTGTGAATTTGCATATTCTAATTATTTCATATAAATGAGACCATACCATAGAGTTTTTACCGTTTCCAAAGCACTTGTGAAGACAGATACTCTTCAGAATAAATATTACTATCCTCAGTTTACAGAGGTTCAGAGAGGTAAGTGACTAGTGAATGGCTGAACCTTTCAGGACAGGGGCTCTTAACCTTTTTGGCTCCATGGACCCCTCTGCCAGTCAGGTGAAAACCACGCACCCCTTACTAAGTCCACACTACACTGTGTATTTTTTAATACATATATCACACCCGCACCAACACGTCCCCACAAGAATAATGTTTTTGCGGCTCTCAATTCAGGCTCACAGACCCTTGTTAGAACCCCAGCTTTAGAGGGTGGTGCCATCCCCCACAGCCCAGCCCCTAGCTCAGGACCAGATGGCTCTCCACCGGACCCTTGGACGCCGAGAGGCCCCTTGCCTGTGTGTGGCTGACTTTGCAGGGACGTCAGAGGCATGTGCCCTCTGCCACGATTTCCCCGGAGCTCCACCACAGCCTCTCCAGGGGCCTCGCCCCTCTGAGCTCATTCGCAGCTGGTGCTGTCCCGCCGTCTTGCTAAAATAAACAGTCTGCTTTTTAGATGTTTAGGTTTGGCTGGATCTACAGCTCCTCCCTTAATTTCTCTTTCTCGAGTGAAACTGGTTGACAACTTGACTTCCAGGGCCAGGCTGGCATCTCTTAGCGAACGTCGCCGTTCGCAGCTTGTTGACAATAATTCATATTTGGTGCAATTATTCTATTCTACACCTTCTAATGCACCTAGCAGAACTCTTAGATGGCTGTATCTTTATTTGGTGCTAGCCAAGGACTTTGCCTCATTTCGTGGATTCCAGCTCACCTGTAATCGTAAGAGATTCTAGCAGGTAAGGCCACCCTAGTCTGGAACAAGCTAGGTCTTCTGCCCCCTCCCTGCTCCCACCGACTAATTCCATCCTCTTCCCCAAATCACCTCGGTCCTCTGAACATCTCCCCACCTCCAGCCTGCTCTTTCATCTTTTTCTTTTTTAAACTAACGTCTGTTGAGCACTTTCCTTATTCCTTACCGTGTTATTTGCACTGTATTCATTATCTCAATCAAATTTCCTTTCCCAGGAAGAAGCTGATAAACACATTCACAGCCAGGTATATAGGACAGATAAGGCTTGATGGGTTAACCCCAGGGCACCCACGTCAAAGCATGAGTCTATCTTTATCAATGTGAGTATTAGTAAGCCAGGTGAGGAAGGAAATTTATGGCTTAGTTGGGTCTGGTTGACTGGAGGTGTCTTCCTTGAATCATGTTATCAGGGTTCACCTGTTTCCTCTTTTCCAAGACTGTTGGCTAGTGCATTAGTCAGCCAAAGGGGTGCTGAAATCTGTTGGCTTTTATAAAGGCTATTTATTTGGGGTAGAAGCTTGCAGTCACAAGTCTACAAAGCGTAAGTTACTTCCCTCACCAAAGTCTTGCCACTTGCTGGAGCGAGATGGCTGCTGTCTCTGCTAGAGTTCAGCCTCCCTCTTCCTGCTAAGGCTCCATGGTCCCAGCTTCTTCCACCTCCGCTGGAGGCTGGCAAAAGGCTTCTCTCTCTTCCTGGGGCTCATCTCTTTCCTGGCTCAGCTGCTCTGCTCTCTCCACAAGGTCAGCTGTAAACTATCAGGCAAATGGCTCAGCTCTCTCCTCAGGGCTCCAGCGTCAAAAACTAAACCCTCTGTGCTCTCCTTCTCCAGATATTTTACTTCTCTGTCTTCAATTGAGCATCCATTTATATAACCCACAAAGTGGAGGGCAGGGATTCAAACTGAGTCACCCTAATGACATGGTCACATAAAAACCTTAATCTTGATTTCATAAAGTAAAAGTGAAACCTCTGAATTTAATACAATCTAATATGCCCAGAGGAACAGACCAGTTTACAAACACAATCCAATATCTATTTTTGGAATTCATAAACAATACCAAAACTGCCACAGCTAGTAGGATTACTCAGTGCAGGTCAATGCATTAGTATATAGTAAGTGCTGCTGTGTGCAGGCCATTCTAACACAAAGACCTTGGCCTTACCTGAATGGCTTAGAAAGAAAGCTAACTTATTCATACCATGCCAACTGTAATTCACACTATAATTGAGACGATGATCCACGGTGGGGCAGAGAGTGGGGAATGCTTGTTCTAACAGCGAAAGGGAGATTTGAGAAGGTAGGGTTTTGTCTAGGCCTTAAAAGATGGGTGGGATATTGGTGGGCGCAGATTAGGGGCTAGAGAGGCGTTCCAGATGGAAAGAAGAGTCAAGCAAATGCACGGAGGAGGGAATGTTCAGGGAAAGTGTTTAGCAAGAAGTATTTTGAAAAGGAAACTGTGCTTGCACATATTGTGCAGAATGAGCCGCCAAACCAGGCTCCCAAACCCCTGCAATTTCATGAAAAGTTAATGTCTCTGGACATTTTTCAGGGGCAAGTCTTCCCATCTTTCTGAGATTTTTAAGGGTTTCTTCGAGTCCATAAAGGTTAAGGACGGCTGCTTTGTGGGTTTAAGTTATAAGCACCAGAGATGCTGAAAAAAGCCACTTGTAAAAAGAATGCACATACAAACCAGCTGTTGCAGAGGCATGCCAGGGGGTCTTGATGGAAGAGCCCTCTGCCCACCTTCGCTTGCTCCTCTGCTATGTAGCATCAGAATGGGCTCAAACAAAGAAGTGGTTTTCTAAGCCACCTTGAAGCATCTGGCTAAAATAGGAAGGCCGGGAAGGGACCACTCTCTTGTTCCACCTTGTCCATTTCGTGTTCACTCATTTTCACTCCTTATAAGTCAACTATTTAGAGTTTGTTTCCTTGGCCGGATTTGCTTCGAGGGCAGGATGTCACCGTGATCAACTATTTCCTGCATATAACATTACATATACATACACCCATGCAAACATGCACACATATACATATATGTAATTTAAGAGAAGAGACGAGACATCTGGCTTAGCCATTGGCTCATTCATTCATGCATTCAGTCAACATGACTGGAGCCAGGCTCTGGAGTTAAGGACCGACAAAGAAGGTCCCTGTCCGTAAGGCCTTCACAGACTGATAGGAAAGACATATAAAAGCACACGATTCCGGTACAGTGAGCTATATACAAAGAAGTAAATAAAAGTGGAATGCAACAGGAAAGGGGACTTTCTCCTGGATGGTTAAAGGATGCAGTAGAAATAACTTGTGGGAAGTGGACTTGGTTCAGTGGATAGGGCATCTGCCTACCACATGGGAGGTCCGCTGTTGAAACCCCAGGCCTCCTTGACCGGTGTGGAGCTGGCCCATGAGCAGTGCTGATGAGCACAAGGAGTGCCCTGCCACGCAGGGGTGTCCCCGCATAGGGGAACCCACACACAAGGAGTGCGCCCCGTAAGGAGAGCCGCCCAGCGCGAAAGAAAGTTCAGCCTGCCCAGGAATGGCGCCACACACACGGAGAGCTGACACAACAAGATGATGCAATAACAACAACAAAAAGAAACACAGACTCTCATGCCACTGACAACAACAGAAGTGGACAAAGAACACGCAGCAACTAGACACAGAGAACAGACAACTGGGGTGGGGGAGGGGGGAAGGGGAGAGAAATAAATAAATCTTTAAAAAAAAGAAAGAAAGAACTTGTGAGCTAAATAAGTCAAGAGCACATCTAAGAAGGCGGGCACTTTACACACTCTCTACTAGGACTGCCTTTCATTCCTGCACATAGTCACTCAACAAGGATCATTCAAACCTCTCACAGGCCAAGCACTGTTCTATACAGTTAGAAACAGTAAGACAAGGCCTCACTGTAATTCGTTGTTCTGTATTTGTCTCCTGCTTCCATGCAGATCTTTGTATTCAACTTTTATCCCCAGCTCCTAATGCAGTACTGAGCTTATAGAAAATGATAGAAAGTGCTCAAAACTATTCGTTGAATGGGCGGGTGGATTTATTTACTTCTGTGAGTGCATGGAGGGAAACATGGCTCATCAAAGGGGAACAAGTGAGGCTGTACCAGGAGAAAAAGCTGGAAATGAAGGACAAGGCCAGATCCAGAGTTCCTGTTTCACCCCTTTTGAAGCCAGGGAAGCCTTGGATTCCTCTAGGTTCTTGGCTATGTTGCATAAAAGAATTTAGGAACATGCCAGTCTAGTTAGGCCAGTAAAAAGAATTTATTGGGAAATGGGGGGCAAAGAACAGTGCTTGCTTGCTAAGAAATGGGAGAGAATGGAAATACGCACCGAGATTTGGTGCAGGCTCCTCTAGACAGAGAGAGTGAGCTCTGCCTTGTGTGGTTACCTTTTAAACAATTACGTATTCCCCCCCCTTGCTAATGCTAAGTGGAGGGGCTCCAGCTTTATTGTCTACCCTACCAATGGTGGGGGGCCAGTGAGGACTATTTGGAATATCTGGGGCCAAGGGGAGGTCCCAGAAAGAGAAAGTGAGACCTCAACATCTCAGCAGAGTCTCGTGGCCATGTTGTCTGTCGGCCATGTTGTCTGTCGGCCATGTTGTCTGTCGGCCATGTTGTCTGCCAGGCCAACTGCCTTCTCCCTTTCACTATACTAACCTGCCTCGTTTCAGCAAAAGAAACCATAAAGGATTTTTTTTTAAGATTTATTTATTTATTTTATCCTTCCCCCCCAACCCCCTGTTGTCTGCTCTCTGTGTCTATTGGCTGTGTGTTCTTCTGTGTCTTCCTGTCTCCTCTTTAGGTGGCACCAGTAAACTAGCCTGGGGCCTTCTGGAGTGGGAGAGAGGTGCTCAATCTCTTGTGATACCTCAGCTCCCTGGTCTGCTGTGTCTCTTATCGTCTCTCCTCTGTGTCTCTTTTTGTTGCATCATCCTGATGCACCTGCTCTCCACATGGGCCAGCACTTCTGCATGGGCCAGCTTTCCTTCACCAGGAGGCTCCAGGAATCGAACCCTGGACCTCCCATATGGTAGACAGAAGCCCAATTGCTTGAGCACATCCATTTCCTTTTTTTTTTTTTTTTTGAGGTATACCAGAGCTGGGGATTGAATCTGGGACCTCGTATGTGGGAAGCAAGCGCTCAACCACTGAGCCACATCTGCTCTCCACTATGAAGGATTTTAAGCATGGGACAATGGCAATGTGTTTAGCAAAGCTGAAAATTGGCATTCAAAAATATAAACGTGACAGCAGCAACATTAGAGACATGACTTCCCAGCCTTCAACCCTGTGATAGCAGTAAGCGAGCCCCTGTGCCTTTCTGCTGGTGAGGAAGGCAATTTGCATTGTAAACATCCTGGCTGGGAGGGAAGGCACTTTGTGAGCAGGGCGGACTGGAGCTCAGGCACTTTACAAGAAAAGATAAAGTTGACTCCCATGTTTTTGCTTAGTGAAAGCAGGCCTTTGACATAAGCTATGTGAGGAAGGCACGTCCTACCCCCAGATGTCCTGCCAGAGCCTGTTGTCTGCCTGAGGGTGGACCCTGAGCTAATATTAGCTGAGAGTGGGTATTTGCAAAACATTCCATGAGTGTCGATATTATCGTTATTGTTACTCCCTCATGTTCCTCCCTCACGTCTTTAAAGAGCCAGTGACTGTGGCTATGGCTCCCAGTGCACGGCGTTGAAGGCTGAACAGACATTTTCTCTTTCAGTCCTCACAACAACCTGATGAGGTGGACGTTATTTGTATCCCCACTTCATAGGGAGGAAACTGAGGCTTAATGACATTAAAAGTTGATCCAAGACCACAAACCTGGTCAGGGGCAGAGCCCCAGTTCTCTCTGGGGCCTGAGACCACGCTTTTTATCACCACCTGAGGTTGAAGTTGACGGTCAATCTATCCAAGAGGGCGGCAGACTTGGCCCAGTGGTTAGGGCATCTGTCTACCAGATGGGAGGTCCGCGGTTCAAACCCTGTGCTTCCTTGACCCATGTGGAGCTGGCCCATGTGCAGTGCTGATGCGCACAAGGAGTGCCCTGCCACACAGGGGTGTCCCCCACGTAGGGGAGCCCCATGGGCAAGGAGCGCACCCCGTAAGGAGAGCCGCCCAGCGCAAAAGAAAGTGCAGTCTGCCCAGGAATGGCACCGCACACACGGAGAGCTGACACAAGATGACACAACAAAAAGAGACACAGATTCCCGGTGCCGCTGATAAGGATAGAAGCAGTCACAGAAGAACAGACAGCAAACAACTGGGGAGGGGGGAGGTGGGAAGGGGACAGAAATAAATTTAAAAAAATAAATCTTTAAAAAAAAAAAAAAAGGCCCCCGGAAGCAGATGTGGCTCAAGCAGTCGGGCACCTGCCTCCCACATTGGAGGTCCCAGTTTCTGTTCCTGATACCTCCTAAAGAAGACGGGCAGACACAATGAGCTAACAACGAGCAGACATAGTGAGCAAACAATAAGCAGACAGATGAGGCAGTCATGGGGGGGGCAGGATTTAAAACAAAAAAGAGGGCCTTCAGGGGGGCTCTGTCGTGGTCCCTAGGGGAGCAGAGGCAGTCCCCCGCGTGCAACAGCAAAGACCAGGAAGGAATGAGGGTCCAACAGTGAGCCCCTGATACTAATGACTATGCTTTTGAGCCTATACACCTGAAATAAGAACAAGGCCTAGAGCAGCACTGTGCCTAAGAGTTCCCTCCTGACAGCCTCCATGTTACTCAAATGTGGCCAGTCTCAAAGCCAAACTCAGCCTGTAAATGCAATGCCTTCCCCCCAGCGTGGGACATGACACCCGGGGATGAGCCTCCCTGGTGCCAAGGGATCACTACCAAGTACCAGCTGATGACGTAACTAGAAAATGACCTTGAATTAAAGGTTTAACGCGGACCAGCAGAACATCCCTGTCTACATATAATAACAGGAGTTAAAAATGCTTTTTGACCTAAATTAAGGGGGAAATGGAAAGGACAAATGAGTTCATATGGCTATGAGTCTCTAAAAAAGAGTCTGGAGGTTGTCAGAAGGATTGCCCTTATGCACACCTGAGCAGAGTCTCAGAGACAGATAAAGTAAATACAACCCCAGGTATTGGTTCTTTTCCCCAGGTATTGGTTCTTTTGAGGGCTACAGAGACCCACAGGTTTTATGGTCATGGCAGATGGAGTTCACTGCCATGTCAGTTGGCCCTTCTTTGGAGTTGGTGTTTCTGCTCGATGGAACTGGACTCAGATGTGGTCCCTTTTCACAAGCCTTTCCTGTTACTTTACTGGAATTGTAGTTGGTGCTGGGGTTTAAGATATATCTAGGGGATCTGAATCTCTGGACTGACAATATGATAGCCAGGCCCTGAGCCTCAACAGACTTCGGCTCCTATACTCTGGTTTATTGAACTCACCCCACTCAGCTAACATGGAGTTGAAGAATGTCAACCACCACACCATGGAGCCTAGAGTGCCTACAACTGAAAGCAGGAGGATTGCACCCAGTATCCATGTGGAATCTAAGCCCCCTCTTGACATAGGTGTGGAATGGACACAACCAAGCCAAGGTCCACAGGAAGAAGGAACACAGTAAGGATTACAGTGGACTTAATGATATCCTATTCATGAACTATTGTGGTTAGTAATCGAGAAAATGTGGCATTGGTGTGGAAAAAGTGGCCATGGTGTCTGCTGGGTGCAGGGGATGGGAGGAGGAGATGAGATGTGGAGGCATTTTCGGGACTTGGTGTTGTCCTAGGTAGTGCTGCAGGGACAATTACCGGACATTGTAGATCCTCCCATGGCCCACTGGATGGAACGTGGGAGAGTATGGGCTATGATGTGGACCATTGACCATGAGGTGCAGCGATGTCCAGAGATGTACTCACCAAATGCAATGGATGTGTCATGATGATGGGGGAGAGTGTTGCTGTGGGGAGAGTGGTGGGGTGGGGGCAGTGGGGGTGAATGGGGACCTCAAATTTTTTTAATGTAATATTTTTTTAAAAATGGAAAAAAAAAAAAAAAGAGGGCCTATGGCAGTTTGATATTATTGATGAATCCCAAGAAGAGATAGATCATGTTGGTAAACTGGTCTGTTCCTCTGGGGGTGATACACTTTGATTGTATTAGATTCAGCTGAGATGCCTTTGACTAAATTATGTTAAGATTAGGACTTGGATTCAACCACACCATTAGGGCGTCCCAGTTTGAGTCCCCATCCTCTTTGTGGGCTATATATATACAGACACTCACTCAACGAGAACACAGATAAGATACACACGTGAAGACAAAGCTCCACAGATGCGGAAGAGAAGACTTTGATCCTGCGGCCCAGGGAAGAGAGACAAGCCATTCACCTGATAGTTTACAGCTGACCTTGTGAAGACACCAGAAAAGCTGAGCCCAGAAAGAAACAAGCCCTCCAGCCTACAGCGGAGATGAGAAGGAGCTGGGCCCACGGAGCCTTGAGAGAGAGAAGGGCTGAACCCATGTGGATGTCACCCACCATCCCACTTCAACATGTGGCAACAGAGCTTGGTAAGGAAGTAACCTTGAGTTGGACTCTTTAGGGCCTTGTAACTGTAAGCTTCTACCACAAACACACACCCTTTATAAAAGCCAGCAGATTTCTGGGACTTTGCATCAGCACCCCTTTGGCCAATACAGGGCCCCACTGCTCCCCAGTGGAGCTTGCCAACTGCAGTGCCAGCCCCCTTCAAAAGGGCTTTTAGGTGGCAGACTTGGCCCAGTGGTTAGGGTGTCCGTCTACCACATGGGAGGTCCACGGTTCAAGCCCTGGGCCTCCTTGACCCGTGTGGAGCTGGCCCATGTGCAGTGCTGATGCGTGCAAGGAGTACCCTGCCATGCAGGGTGTCCCCACATAGGGGAGCCTCATGCACAAGGAGAACACCCCGTAAGAAGAGCCGCCCAGCGCAAAAGAAAGTGCAGCCTGCCCAGGAATGGTGCCGCACACTCGGAGAGCTAACACAACAAGATGACGCAACAAGGGGAAACACAGATTCCTGTGCACTGACAACAACAGAAGCAGACAGGAAGAAGACGCAGTAAATAGACTCAGAGAACAGACAACTGGGGTGGGGGGGAAGGAGAGAGAAATAAATAAATAAATAAATCTTTAATTTTAAAAAAAAAGGGCTTTTAAAGGGAAGGCCGAGGACCCCAGGGAGAGGGCTCCTCGCAGAGGTTCTGCTGGTGTCACTTTGAAGGGAGAAGCAGCTCCTGTGAGAGTAGAGCAGGGGCAGGTCCATCTGGTCTTCAGAGGGAGGCAGAACGGACCAGAACCGGAAGTGAGGTTTATCACGGACTGTTGAGTCATTGCAGTGGGTTGAACTGCATCCCCCAAAAAGACATGTCCAGGTCTAACTCCCAGTGCCTGTGCTTGTGGCCGTATTGGGAACTAGGGACTTTGCAGATGTAATCGGTGAGGTCCTACTGGATCAACATGTAATCATGAATGTAATAATTGCCCTAAATCCAAGAACCGGGGTCCTTGTAAGACAAGGAGAGGACGCAAAGAGACAACAGACAAGAGGGCAGAGGCCACATGGAGATGGAGGAGGAGCCTGGGCTGCCTCAGCTATAAGCTGTGTGCAAGGACTGCTGGGAGCCACGGGAGCCAGGGAGAGGCAGAGGGATTCCTTCCCTAGAGCCAGCGGAGGGAGTGGGGTTCTTCCCGTACCAGGATGTCAGCCCTCCAGAGCTGGGAGGACAGACTCCTATTGTTTTATGGGTTTTTTGTTTTGTTTTGTTTTTTAAGAGGCTCCAGGGATTGAACCCAGGACCTTATACATGGGAAGCAGGCGCTCAACCACTGAGCTACACCTGCTCTGCTTCCCATCGGTTGTTTTTTAAAGATTTATTTGATTTATTTCTCCCAACCCCCTCCATGTTTTGCACGAACTGTGTCTGTTTGTCTTCATTGTTTCTTTGGGAGGCATCAGGAACCGAAACCAGAACCTCCGATGTGGGAGGGAGGTGCCTAATCGCTTGAGCCACCTCCACTCCCTGCGTTGTTGTGTCTCTCATCATGTTTTCCTCCGTGTGTCTCTTGTTGCATCAGCTTGCCGTGCCTGCCAGTCATGTCAGCTCACTATCTTGCTCATCTTCTTTTTAGGAGGCACCAGGAACCGCCACTCCTTGCTTTTGTTGTGTCTCTCATTATGTTTTTCTTCTTGTGTCTCTTGTTGCATCAGCTTGTTGCATCAGCTTGCTGCATCTGGCTGTCACAGCAGCTCACCGCCTTCTTTAGGAGGCACCTGGAACCAAACCAGCGACCTCCATGTGGTAGGCAGGAGCTCAATTGCTTGAGCCACATCTGCTTCCTCTTGTTTAAAGCCACCCAGTTCGTGCCAATTTGTGGCATCCATTTAACATTTAGTTAACCATCATTTATTGCAAATGAACTATGCATCAGTTTTGGTGCGAGGCTCTGGGGTTACAAAGGTTTTGATAAAAGCAAAAGCATAGCCCCTGCCTTAGAGAAGTTAGTCATCCAATTTGTAGAGGAGATCGGTAGGTAAACGTGTCATATGGTGCAGGAAGGATTAAAAGGGAGAAGCACTTAGGAGTAAGACTGTCCTAATTCTGACCTTGGCACATAAAAGCTGTGAAGTTACTGGAAAACCGGAAGCTTCCGTTTCCTCAGTCATGAGATGGAGGGGATAGGACTTACCTCCGGGTTGTTAGGAGAATCAAATAATCCACGTATGGAGAGCATTTAACTCAGGGACTGCTCCTCGTTAGCTGCACCTTTTGGCTATTGTGCAGGACGCTGCAGGAAGCGGATGTGGCTCAAGTGACTGGACTCCCATCTCCCATATGGGAGGCCCAGGGTTTGATTCCCAGAGCCTCCTGGTGAAGGCGAGCTGGCCCAGGCAGTGAGCTCGTCCTAGCAGAGAGCCGGCCCGTGTGGAATGCCGGCCTGCTGGGAGAGCTGGCGCAGCAGGATGACGCAACGAAAAAGAGCCACCATTAAGAGACACAGCAGACCAGGGGCTGAGGTGGCACAAGAGACTGAGCGCCTCTCTCCCACTCTGGAAGGTCCCAGGGTCAGTTCCCCGTGCCACCTAAAGAGAAGACAAGCAGACACAGAAGAACGCCCAGTGAACGAATATAGAAAGCAGACAGCGAGTGCAAAACAATGAGAGGGGGAGAAATAAATAAATCTTAAAAAAAAAAAAAAAAAAGAATGCCGCTACGGACGTTGGTGTACAAGTATCCATTTTGAGTCCCTGCTTTCAGTTCTTTGGGAATGAGGCTCATTCTTTGCCCGGTGTCAGCAGCCACTCTTGCCGCCTCAGAATCCCACTCCCCCAAGCATCAGCTCCTGGAGTCCCCTGTTCCCAGCTTCCCTCATCTCCCCAGGCTCCCCTCTGGCTCCTCATCTCTGCCTATCAGCCAGAATCCAGGCCTGGCATTCTAATAACCGTGGGCTCCCTGACCAACTTATGTCCACAGAAATGTTTGAGAAATACCGCTTGAAAGTCCAGTGACGTCCCAACAGAGTAGCCAATCAGATATTACTGGTGTCTTACATGCCAATAAACTAAAAAAAGCAAATAAACACTCCCAGTCGGACACAAAGGGAAATAACTGAGGCAGTTATGAGAAGATAGGGTGTGACCCAATAAACACAAACCAGTAGAGCTGGGAAAAAACTCTCCTTCAAGGCAACAGCTGCTCTTGGATGCAGTGATTCCCAGGGGCACACTGATTTTTCATCAGCCGTGGGAAGCATAAGCAGTAGAAATAGAGTACCCCAATGAAGCCATCTCTGCCTAGTTACTTGTAGCTATTTAACTGTTTCTATCAAATAGCATATATTAAACTCGTACCTAAATAAACAAGTGAAAATAGTTAATTTCGTGGCAGGAAGTTGTCGTGTCATGAGTCAGCAGGTCCGGTCTAAGCCACGCCAAGGCCTTTACCAGGTCGGCCTCTCTCCATCCTCACTGCCATAACCCTAGGCCAGGCCACCCCCTCTCTCCTGGACCACTACAGCAGCTTCTACCTAATGCCCTGTGTCTAGTTTTTCTCCTCAAAGCATTCTCCACTCTGGAGAACTGTAATATCGAGATCTTTCGGGAAGCAGATGTGGCTCAGTTAATAGGGCTTCCGCCTACCATATGGGAGGAGCTGGGTTCCATCCTGGGGCGTCCTGGGGAAAAAGAAGAGAAAGCATGCCTGCACAGCGAGCCAGTGCCCGCATGGTGAGCCGAGAGCCCATGCGATGAGCCAGTGCCCACACGAGTCACACAGCAAGATAACGACACAACAAAAGAGAGACAAGGGGAGAGTCAAGGTGAAGCACAGCAGACACCAGGAACTGAGGTGGCACGATGGACCGGGAACCTCTCTCCACATCAGAGGTCCCCAGGATCGAATCCCGGTGAATCCTAGGGGAGAAAGACAAGAAGACAAAAAGAGAAATAGGAAAGCAGTTGTGGCCCAACTGATAAAGCATCCACCTACCACATGGAGGGTCCAGGGTTCTATACCCAGGATCTCCTGACCTGTGTGGTGAGCTGGCCCATGTACAGTGCTGCCACGTGCAAAGAGTGCTGTGCCACACAGGGGTGTCCCCTGAATAGGGGTGGCCCACATGAGAAGAGTGTGCTCTGCAAGGAGAGCCACCCTGCAGGAAGAAAGCACAGCCCGCCCAGGAGTGGCACCACACACATGGAGAGCTGATGCAGCAAAATGACACAACAAAAAAAGTGACACAGGTTCCTGTTGTCACATGACAAGAATGCAAGTGGACAAAGAAAAACACACAGCAAATGGACACAGAGCACAGACAACGGGATGAAGGGGAGAGAAATAAGTAAAATAAATCTTAAAAAGAAAGAGAAATAGATACAGAGGATCACACAGCAAATGGACACAGCACAGTGGAAGAGGGGTAGAGGAGGGGAGAAGAAGAAAAAAGATCTTTCTAGGGGAGCAGATGTGACTTGAGCAGTTGAGCACATGCTTCTCACATGGTAGGTCATGGGTTCAGTTCCTGGTACCTCCTGAAAAACAAACAACAAGCAAGACAAGTGAAAAAATCAACTCAGGGGAGCCAGTGTGGCTCAGTGGTTGGGTGCTGGCTTCCCACATATGAGGTCTCGGGTTCAATCCCCACCAGCCCCTGGTACTTCCAAAAAAAAACAATCTTTCTAAAACCCCAAATCTGGTCAATTCACCCCTTCTTAAAACCTAAAATATCTCTTCATTTACCCCAGGGCAAGATTCAAACACCTAAGAATACCTTCAAAGTCATTCATGATTACATGACTACATGGGAACAGTCTCTATGTAGCATATATATCACTTGTGAATAAATATATTTATAGTAATTACAGAAAAAGTATATGGTCAACACTCACCTAGGCTCGTCAGAGCTCACATCAAATAAACACAACAGAAAACCTCCTTTAGACATGTGAGCTTGTCTCCGTCTTATAAATTTTCTGACTAAATCATTAATTACATTTCACTTAATTGAAAACCCATATCTTTGGAAAAGGATGAAAAGAGAAATTGTTCCTGATACTTTGGCTTATATGACACATGAGACTAGACTGGCTACTCCCCGAAGGCAAAAAATGAGTCTTGTTCATCTTTGTATCCTGCTGCTGGTAATAGCTCCTGGTAGATGGAAGTTGCTCATTAAGTATGGGATGGATGGATGGATGGATGGATGGATGGATGGATGGATGGACGGACGGACGGATGGATGGACGGACAGATGAGAAGACGAAGAGCTCACAACTGAGCATGTATGAAGTGCCAGAACTAGGCTGAGCGTTTTACATAGAGAACCTTATTTGCCTTTCACCACCACCCTATGTATAGACAGCATAATTACTTCTGACTGAAACCTCCCAGGCTTCAATACCGTACCTAATATTACTTATGGGGAAGCGGACTTGGATCAACTGATAAAGCATCCACCTACCACATGGGTTCAAACCCCGGGCCTCCTGATCCATGTGATGAGCTGGCCCACATGCAGCACGGATGCACACAAGGAGTGCCGTGCAACGCAGGGGTGTCCCCTGCGTAGGGGAGCCCCATGCGCAAGGAGTGTGCCCCTCGAGGAGAGCCGCCCCATGCGAAAAAAGCACAGCCTGCCAAAGGAGTGGTGCCACACACACAGAGAGATGACACAGCAAGATGACACAACAAAAAGAGACACAGATTCCCCGTGCTGCTGAAAAGAATGCAAGTGGACACAGAAGAACACACAGCTAATGGATGGACACAGAGAGCAGACAACAGGGGGCAGGGGCGGAAGAGGAGAGAAATAAAAAATAAATCTTAAAAAAACAACATTACTTATGGACAGAGGGGTGATCTTTTTCAGAAAGGAAAAAGCATGGCTTGATTTAACTGGCCAGGAGAACCCTCTCACTGCCACACAGGCACAGTTTATCTCTTGGGCCTTACATAAATAGATGAACGACCTTTGACAGGTTAGGCTGGGGCAAGACGTAAGGTGAGACAGCTGCCCCCTCGCAGGAGCAGAGTGAGGGCCGTGCACGCAGCCCCCTTCATATTTTAATATTAACCTTTTCAATTCCAAAGGCCAGAATTCAGACTTCTTTGTAAAAGATGCAGAGAAGTGGGTTGCTCAGACCAGAGCTCACCCCAGATTGTCAAACAAACAACAACCTCCAGGGTGCAGGTGAGCTGAGGCAGATGTGCAGATGCCCAGAGGGCTTTGGGCCCCCTGCAGGCACAGGCCCAGAGGATGCACGTCTATGCTGAGAGGGTGGCAGATAGGTGACGGGGCCACCCGCCTCTGGATAGCTGTGGCTGGGGGCAGGTGTGCAGGAGGGCTTGGGGCCCTGCTGCAGGTGTGAGGCTGGGAGGGCAGCGACTTCCTCAGAAGGGCCACAGGAAGGACGGTCCAGGGTCCAGCGCAGGGCTGCACGGCTGCTGAGAGACAGCAGGCTCTGGGCAGGTGCCGGGGGCAGAGCACCCGCTGGTACCCATGTACACCTGCACCACTGAGGCAGTGGGAGAAAGAAAGAAAAACCCCCAAACCAGGAAGAGAAGGCCTCTTCCTCCTGCCGTTTCCCCCCATCGCTCTCTACTGACGAAACTTAACATCCTCACCATTAAGGAGAAATGCTAAGAGTCCAGTCCTTTATCACAGAGCAGGTACTGAAGGGTGAATCTGGAGCAATGAGTTAAAAACCGGCATAACGGGGAGCCAATGTTGCTCAGTGGCTGAGCACCTGCTTCCCATGTATGAGGTCCCAGGTTCAATCCCCAGTGCCTCCTAAAAATAAAACAAAAAATAAACTGGCACAATAGCTATGTACGAAAGGCAACAAATTAAAGACATTCCATATGGAAAAAAGAGTCTGCATGTCCTCTTTCCCTCCTACTCCAAAAAGCCACAATGAGGATTATTCTTGAGAAGACCTTCATAGCAGGGCTCTGTCTCTGGCAG
This sequence comes from Dasypus novemcinctus, assembly GCF_030445035.2. Taxonomy (NCBI): domain Eukaryota; kingdom Metazoa; phylum Chordata; class Mammalia; order Cingulata; family Dasypodidae; genus Dasypus; species Dasypus novemcinctus. The sequence continues at coordinate 34,651,601 of NC_080692.1, read as the reverse complement.
GCTTGGATGTAGGTGGCCAGGTCCACCCTGGCCACCCTCTTTCTCCGTGGTTCCACATGTCCGTGGCATCCCTGTTCTACCCGCATGCTTTATAGAGCTAGATAAAATGTCACTCAAGCCTCTTCCTGTTTCCTTGACTATTTCTTTTTTTTAATCTGATCTATGAGTATCATATGTAGAGATGCCCCTAACAGTGAATGTAGACCCCAAAGTCAAGAGTGGCTGCCGTCTCTAGAGTTCTACTTTGTCACCACAATTTTGCTTGCTCTGATCTACAGGAACTTGGTGAATCAAGTTGCAGTCTCAATTGTATCTTAAATGATTTTTCATCGTTGAGCTTTGAGGGCAGCTTTGACCCCAGAGAGCACAGTTTGTCCTTCTGTTTGCTGGAAACGTGAACAGGCCACATGCAGCACCTACCTCGCTACCAAGGGCTGGCTGAGAAATGGGAAAACTGGAGGCCACCACCCTAAAACCAAACTCCATGTTTTGGTGGAGAGGTCCATACTTTGCAGAAGTGGTAGGGGGAGAAGAATTTGCACAATCCTGAGTAAAGGCATAACTTAGCGAATGGTGGTCCATATGTGGAGATGCTTTTAGCAATGAACATAAATCTCCAAGTATGGGAGAGGGAAACCAAACCCAACGGGCCTGGCCAGCCGTCTCTGTGGTTCTGTGGACTGCCACTTGGGGGTTTTGTTTTTGGCCCATTTACAAGACCTCTTGCAGGTTGCCTCGTTAGTTACACCACCCGAATGCTTCCCCTCACCTCTTCAAGGCGTCCCTATTCTTAGGCCCCTTCGTGTGCTAGACTGCTGTGGGGTCTCCCTTACTTTTTCAATTCACTCCACAATATCCATTGAGCACCTACTACATGCTAGGCACAATGGTTGGTGCTGAAAATATAATGATGGGTGAAAGCAGAGTCTGTCTCACTCCTCCTGGGACGTATAGTCTGATGAGAGAAATAAAGATCAATCAAATCGTCAGACAAAATGAATACGGTGACAAGTGTTTCAAAGTAGAAACACAGCATGCCACGAAAGCAGCTAAGAGGACGATGAGACCGAGCCAGGGACGTCAGGCAAGGTTCCCCTAAAGAAGGGTTTTCTTAAGCTGATCTGAAGGACCTGGAGAAGTTGGCCAGGGGAGGGGCAGAAGCGCAGCCAGGTACACAAGATGCGGTCTGTGACTTCCCTTTTCATTACTTAGCTGCACCATCAGCGCCTTTCTCCTTTCCTTGCATTGCCCTTTAATTATGCACTTCTTAACTTCATCACCAGTTAGCTCTCCTTGAGGGCAAAAACACATCTCTCAGCTCGAGCATGCTGCTGATTGAAATACTGTTTGATTGATTCGTCCTTCAGAGTTTGAGCTGCATCTTCTCACACTTATTTTGAACGGTGGAGGCAGCTTGGAAGTAGGGCAATGATGTGGGTGGGAGAAAAGAGGTAGGAGAAAAGAGCTGGGCTCAGTTCAGGATCCAGAAACAAGCATCAGCATCATCGGTCAGAGCCAACGTCTACTGAGAGTCTGCCGTTAGTACATCCACTAAGTTGTTTAATCCTCACGGTAACTCTAGGAGGGTGTTAAATTATTACCCCCGTTGTAGAGTGAGGGATGGGATCAAGGCACAGAGAGCTTCAGAGCTGGCGTGACGTGGCTCGCCAGTGGCACAGCGCCGTCATCCAGGCAATTTGCCTGGGAGGAGCAGTTTCTAGCTTCCTGCCAGTTCCTGTGGTCCCTGCCGCAGCCCCCAGCGCAAGAGGGCTGCCCGCCGGGCCAGGCCCAGTTCTGCTCTGGGGTTTAAGGCAAATCGTTTGAATTCTCCCCCTGCTGCTTCCTTATTCGAAAAACAAGGGGTACACCCTGACCACACCAAGGAAAATTATACCCCCTGCCCTCATGCTTTCCTTCTCCTGCTCTACTTCCTTAGTCATAGCACTTCACAGCTTCTAAAGCACAACATATTAATAATTAACTGGTGTTGTCCATTGCTTATGTTTGCTTTTGCCACCTCCATGAGCTTCTAAGCACCTGTAGAGGGGGTCGTTCTCTTTACTGGAGAATGGTTCCAAAAGGTGAGGGCTGAAGATAAAAACTGACAGCTCCATTCATCTCAACTAAATAAATTTTTCAGAAAGCAATTTTTATGTTAAATATATATGTATTTTATCTACCAGGGCCAGGGATTGAACCCAGGGCCTTGTATGTGGGAAGCCGGCTCTCAACCATTGAGCCACAGTGGCTCCCTAAGTATAAATATTTTTTTAATGTTAAATAAATAAATAAATAAACCAAGGGGGTGATGCAAACAAGGGACTCTTTTCAGACATCTACACCTCCATGGTGTAGAGTAGCTAGTGGTTCTTAATAGGAATGTTCTCACCAGCTTCCGTGCCTTCTGTGCCATGTAATTCCTGGGGTTTGCATAGTCTCTGTGTTCTGCTGCACCCTGTTTAATGCTGCGCTTTGTATAAGACTTTGTGCACTTTGGCATCTGATAAAAGTTAATTTAGAAAAACTTGATGTGGTATCACTACATTTATTTTGGCCTCTAGTGTGCAGGATAGATCCTCGTTTTAGGACTTGTCCCATAAGCCTTGGTAGTTTTCAAACCCAGGGGAAAAGGAAATGGAGCCAAGTCACTCCAAGTTGAATTGGCAGAGTTGTAGGAGGAGATGGTTGAGTTCTGTTGGCATCAACTTGTCAACTCTTCCAAGAGAAAGTGGGAGGGTCAACTAACATGGTGGCAAATTCCAAGTTGAACTCCAACACCAACCAAATTCGTCTCAGATTCTCAAGGTATAGAAAAAGACTATTCCAGGAAGCAGACGTGGCTCAAGCAATTGGGCACCTGCCTACCACATGGAAGGTCCAAGGTTCGGTTCCTGGTGCCTCCTAAAGAAGACAAGCAAGACAGAAAGCTGACGTGATGGGTTGGCGTCTGAGCTTATGCAACAAGGTGACACAATGAAGAGACACAATGAAAGACACAACGAGTGGGAGCAGAGGTGGCTCAAGCCATTGGGCACCTCCCTCCCACATGGGAGGTCCCAGGTTCAGTCCCTGGTGCCTCCGAAAAAGAAGATGAGTAGGGAAACGGACTTTGGCCCAGTGGTTAGGGCGTCCGTCTACCATATGGGAGGTCCGCGGTTCAAGCCCCGGACCTCCTTGACCCGTGTGGAGCTGGCCATGCGCAGTGCTGATGCGCGCAAGGAGTGCCCTGCCACGCAAGGGTGACCCCCGCGTGGGGGAGCCCCACGCGCAAGGAGTGCGCCCGGTAAGGAGAGCCGCCCAGCGTGAAAAGAAAGAGCAGCCTGCCCAGGAATGGCGCCGCCCACACTTCCCGTGCCGCTGACGACAACAGAAGCGGACAAAGAAACAAGACGCAGCAAATAGACACCAAGAACAGACAACCAGGGGAGGGGGGGAATTAAATAAATAAATAAATCTTTAAAAAAAAAGAAGATGAGTATACAATGAATAGATACAGAGAGCAGACAGAAGCACAAACAATGGGGGAGGGGAATAAATAAAATAAATATTTTGAAAAAAAAAAGAAAAAGACTATTCTACCAATAGGAAGACTTGGATTGAAAACATCAGTATGCAATTGTGGTTCTTTTTTCTCTTTAAAAAAATGTGAAAAAAATGGCAAAACAATAGGATAGAAAGAAAATGGCACAAGAGATTTTTGAGGGTGATGAAAATGTTCTAAAACTGGATTGTGGTGATGCATAAACTTATTAAAACTCATCAAACTATGCAATTAAAATATGTAATTTTATGGCACATAAATAATACCTCAATAAACTATTAAACATTTTTCGTATTTAAATAATAAAAACTCTGCAGGACTGTGGGAAGATTAGAATAGGAAGCTCCAGGAATCAGTCACTCAACCAAAACAACTATTAAACAGGCAGGAACTGTCTGAGTCAGCTTTTTTGGAACTCTGGAGACCAGTAAAACACTGTACAGCATCCAGGGAAGAGCAGAAGAGCTGGTAAATTTCAGTAAGTTCCATGCAATTGCATTGTCCTGTGGTGGCAGCCATTGCCTGTCCCCAACCTCACACCTTACAGCAGGCAGGAGCAAGGTAATGGCACAGCTTCCCAGTGCCAGAGTGGAACATAAAGACTCAGTCCCCCAAGAGCCAGGAGTATACTGCTGGAGCACTAGTCACTGCATTTGTTGTTCTTGTTGTTGCTGGGAACTGAACCCAGGACTTTGTACGTGGGAGGCAGGTGCTCAACCAGTAAGCTACAGCCACTCCCCAATGAGAGTTGTTTTTTTTTTTCATTTGTTTTGTTTTGGTTTGTTTGTTTTAAGAGGTACGGGGGATTAAAGCTGGGACCTCGTACATGGGAAGCAGGTCCTCAACCACTTGAACTAAATCCACTTCCTTATCACTGCTTTGGGTTAGCTATTTCAGATCAGCAGGGACCCAGCTCTGAGGGTGGCCGTTGTACTGGACCCACCCTGGGGAGACGTAAAGACTTGTGCTTGCTCAGAGCTGCAGAGGACAGCTGCAGGGCTGCATTTGCTTGGCAGGTGCAAGGTCCAGGAAGCACAGCGTTGGGGAGGCGCCTAGCACCCTTCCTGACCCCTCCTTCAGCCTCCGCCCAGGACAGTTTGGAGCCCGCAGGGTCCCCAGCCTTGGGAAAGGCTGCTGTGAGGAACTCCTCGCTGGAACACCACACCCCCTCCCAGGATTTGCCCTCCAGGCAAAAGCTGCTTCAGTCCGAAAAGCAGAGTAAGAAACAAGTTAGTTAGGAAGCCTGGCCAAAGGTTTACCTGCTTTTTCAGTCCTGCAGAAGAACACCCCGGAGAGGGAGACGGTCTGTTTCCTGCAGATTAGGGGGGGGTGCATTCAAATTCCTGTCAACAGGGATTACGGGATTATCAGAAGGAAGGGGCCGGAGAACCATGATTATCTCAGTTGTTGCAGAAAAGGCAGTTGACAAAATCCAGTCCCCCTGGAAAAAAAAAACACTCAGAAAATTAGGAATAGAAAGGAACTTCTTCACCATAATAAAGGGTATCTATGAAAAACCCAAGGCTAACATCCTTCTTAATGGTAAAAGACTGAAAATCTTCCCTCTAAGATCAGAACAAGACAAGGATGCCCACTGTCACCACTGTTATTCAACATTGTACTGGAAGGTCTAGCCAGAATAATTAGGCAAGAAAAACAAACAAAAGACATCCAAATAAGAGAGGAAGAAGTAAAACTTTCCCTATTTCCAGGTGACACAGTTCTATATATAAAAATCCTGAAAAATCCACAATAATCGAAAGAAGAAATCAAGAAGAAAAAAAAAACCCCAATTACAATATCAACTAAATGAATCAAATATCTAGGAATAAATCTAACCAAGGATGTAAAGGATTTGTATACAGAAAACTATAAAACATTGCTGAAAGAAATCAGAGTAGACCTAAATAACTGGAAGGACATTTCGTGTTCATGGATTGGAAGACAAAATATTGTTAAGACGTCAATTCTACCCAAAGTGATTTACAGATTCAATGCAATCCCATTGAAATTCAAACAGCTTCTTTGAAGAATTGGAAAAGCCATTCATCAAATTTACATGGAAGCCATTCATCAAATTTACAAATATCCAAAGGCTTCTTGAAGAAGAAGAATGAAGTTGGAAGACTCACACTTTCCAATCTTAAACCTTATTATGGGGAAGTAGATGTGGCTCAAGCAGGTGGGAGGCAGGCTGCTTTAGGGAATTAGAAAACTAATCTAAAACCTAGCAGAAAAACATGGCCATGAAATCTGTGGCCATGGAATTCCACCTGGAAATCCCCTGAGAGAAAGATCCCACAAGATGGCACTGGAAGAACCCCATGAAATTTCATCCAGGACCAAGGAAAAACCCTGGATATTTTCAAAGGGTCTTATCATTGGGCCCCCGGGGCATTGACGGGTGGGGTAATCTGTCAAAACAGCAAACAGCTGGGACTGCCTCCCCCCAGACAGTAGTAAGGGGAGGATTAATTAATGTTTCAAGAAGCAACAACTCAAGGGAAGTGGACTTGGACCAGTGGTTAGGTCGTCCGTCTACCACATCGGAGGTCTGCGGTTCAAACCCCGGGCTCCTTGACCCGTGTGCAGCTGGCCCATGTGCAGTGCTGATGCCCACAAGGAGTGCCCTGCTATGCAGGGGTGTCCCCCGCGTAGGGGAGTCCCATGCTCAAGGAGTGCACCCCGTAAGGAGAGCCGCCCAGCATGAAAGAAAGTACAGCCTGTAAGGATGGAAGCGGTCACAGAAGAACACACAGCAAATGGACACAGAGAGCAGACAACTGGGAGGAGGGGTGGAGAAATAAATAAAAAAATAAATCTTTATTTTAAAAAAGCAACAACGCAAGCTTAATTTCTCTCTCTCTGCCTGGACCAGTCCACAAGCATACCTGGGGAACCCGTTATCTATTATTTTCTCCCATTTCTCTTCTCTTCTCTCATTTCCTTAATAAACTACTGGCCTAACTAAATTGGCATGTTCTTAAATTATTTTATGTAACATAGCCAAGAACCTAGAGGAAATCTGGCAACAGTTGGGTGCTTGTTTCCCAAATGGGAGGTTCTGGGTTCGGATCCTGGTACCTCCTAAGGAAAAAAAAAAAAAAGGCAAGCAAACAAAAGAAAATAACTAACTCAGGGGAGCCGATGTGGCTCAGTAGTTGAGTGCCAGCTTTCCACATATGAAATGCTCATCCTTAATAGACATCAGGGAAATGCAAATCAAAACCACAATGAGATACCATTTCACACCCACTAGAATGACTACCACTCAAAAAAACCCAGAAAATTACAAGTCTTGGAGAAGATGTAAAGAAAGAGGAACTCTTATTCACTGCTGGTGGAAATGTAAAACGGTCATCCACTGTGGAAGACAGCTGGCGATTCCTCAGAAAGCTAAGTATAGAATTACCCTATGATCCAGCAATCACATTTAATATATATATACCAAAAAAAATTGAAAGCAAGGACTCAAACAGATATTGGCCTACCGATGTTCATAGTGACATTATTCACAACTGCCAAAAGTTGAAAGCAATCCAAGTGCCCATCAACCAATGAATGGATAGACAAAATGTGGTATATAAACACAATGGAATATTCTTCAGCCATAAAAGAATGAAGTTCTGAAATATGCAACAACATGGGTGATCCTTAGTGACATCATATTGAGCGAAATAAGCCAGACACAAAAGGACAAATATTGTATAATCTCACTGATATGAAATCATTAGAACAAGCAAACTCATAAAATCGGAATCTAGAATATGGGCTACCAAGAGCTGGGGTGGGGATAAAATAGGGAGTTAAGGCTTAAAATGTACAGAGTTTTTGGGGGGGGCAATGGAAAAGTTTTGATAATGGATGGTGGTGATGGTGGTACAACATTGTGATTGTAATTAAGAGCACTGAATTATATAATTGAATATGGTTAAAAGGAAATTTTAGGTTATATATATGTTAAAACAATAATTTTTTAAAAATCCATTAGACTATACAACTTAGTGAACCCTAAGTTAAACTATGGACTGAATTAATAGTACAATTATAAAAATGTGCTTTCATCAATTCTAACATGTACTACAAGGTGTTAATAGGGTGGTGTGGGGGAAACTGGGACTTTATGCACAATTTTTCCATAAATCCATAGTGATAGCATACCATACTCTCCATTCTGCACCTTGCTTGAACTTCAGGTAGCAGGACTGAGGCAAACAAGAGAAAATGGCTAATCAGGTCTCATTGTAATCTCCTTGCCAGCTTTGGTCTCTTGGGAGGTACATGAGAGTAAGGCAGGCAGAATTATAGCTTGGCATTGGGGTGATAATCTTACTAGAAATACAAAACTGTTATTTCCCTTAAATCTTTTTTTTTCATTTCTTTTTCTTTTTAAATTTCTCTCCCCTTTTACCCCTCCCCCCCGAGTTGTCTGCTCTCTGGTCCATTCACTGTGTGTTCTTCTGTGTCCGCTTATATTCTTGTCAGCGGCACCGGGAATCTGTCTCTTTTTGCTGTGTCATCTTGCTGTGTCAGCTCTCCGTATGGGCGGCGCCATTCCTGGGCAGGCTGCACTTTTTTCATGTTGGGTGGCTCTCCTTATGGGGTGCACTCCTTGTGCATGGGGCTCCCCTATGCAGGGGACACCCCTGTATGGCACGGCACTCCTTGCGCACATCAGCACTGCTCGTGGGTCAGCTCATCTCATGGGTCAGAAGGCCCTGGGTTTGAACCCTGGACCTCCCATATGGTAGGCAGACTCTCTATCCATTGAGCTAAATCTGCTTCCCTTCCCTTAAATCTTGGTGTTATGGCTAGGGGAGGAGTATTATGGGCAAGTCTTAGCCATCCTTGCAACTAACCCAATCCTTAACAGTCAACAGATTATAACCTCAGGGGTTAGCACAGTGCCTGGCACATACTAGGTACTTTGAGGGAATGAATTACATGAGTAACTGTCCTCAGCTATCTCAACTGGAACTCACCTAAATGATATAATTACTGCCTTTGACCTCTAATATTATAGTCTCATCATATATATGTAATTTACATATATCACAATCATTAGGAAGACTTAAACATGTATTTTGTTATCTTTAATCAGGATAAACAATCCACCAATACCTTACCAGAGGCTTCAAAAGGTGGAGATACTTAATCCATTGGATTTTTTTTTTTCATTTCTCTCTCCTTCTCCCCTGTCCCAGTTGTCTGTTCTCTGTGTCTATTTGCTGCATGTTCTTCTTTGTCCGCTTCTGTTGTCAGTGGCACGGGAATCTGTGTTTCTTTTTTTGTTGTGTCATCTTGTTGTGTCAGCGCTCCGTGTGTGCAGCACCATTCCTGGGCAGGCTGCACTTTCTTTCGCGCTGGGCGGCTCTCCTTATGGGGCGCACTCCTTGAGTGTGGGGCTTCCCTACATGGGGGACACCCCTGAGTGGCACGGCACTCCTTGCATGTGGGCCAGCTTCACACAGGTCAAGGATGCCCGGAGTTTGAACCGCAGACCTCCCATGTGGTAGACAGACACCCTAACCACTGGGCCAAGTCCGCTTCCCAATCCATTGGATTTTTTTCTCCATCATCCCCTCTCCTGCTTCAAAGGATTCTCTGAATACCTCTACCGCTTGTACAGAATTGGGTAAATAGGAAGAAAAGCTAAGAAGTAGTTATACTAAGGTCATTCTGAACCAAGATTTTCAGCATCAGAGAAAATATTCATAAATATAAAACTTGAGGTATTTAATTTTAAAATCTATATTCTTAAGCACAATGTACTCCCATCTTAAAAAATCCAAATAGACAAACTCCAAGACACATACTCATCAGAATGTCAAAGGCCAAAGACAGACAGAATTCTGAGAGCAGCAAGAGAAAAGCAATGCATGATATATAAGGAATATCCAATAAGATTAAGTGCTGATTTCTCACCAGAAACCATGGAGGCAAGAAGACAGTGGTATGATATATTTAAGATACAACAGAGAAAAACTTCCATCCAAGAATCTTGTATCCAGCAAGACTGTCTTTCAAAAATGAGGGCGAAATTAGAATATTCACAGATAAACAGAAACTGAGAGAAAATCTAAGCAAGAGAACAGAATTTCAGGAAATAGTAAAGGGTGTGCTACAGCTTGAAAAGAAAAGACAGGAGAGTGAGGCCTGGAAGAGAGCCTAGAAATGAAGATTATATCAATAAAAGTAACTAAAAGAGTGGTGAAAATAAAATATGACAGATAAAACTCAAATAGTCAGGAATAAACTTAACCAATGATGTAAAGCACTTATATTCAGAAAACTGCAACTCAGTGTTAAAACAAATCAAAAAAGGCCTAAATAACTGGAAGAACATTCCATGCTCATGGATTGGAAGACTAAATATCATTAAGATGTCAATCCTACTCAAATTGATATACAGATTTAATGCAACCCTGATAAAAATAATGCCAGCATTAAAGAAAAAATTGAAAACACGATCATTAAATTTATATGGAAGGGTAAGGAGTCCTGAGTCACCAGAAACATCATAAAAAGGAAAAGTGCACCCTCATCTCCAGACTTTAAATCCAAATACCTACCTATAGTGGTAAAAACAACATAGTACTGGCCTGAAGACAGACACAATAGACCAATGGAACCAAATTTATGGTTCAGAAACAGACCCTCACAGGTATGGTCAAGTGGTTTTTGACTAGCCTGTCAGACTCACACAGCTCAGGCAGAACAATCCATTCAACAAATGGTGCTGAAAGAAAGAAAGAGGATCCCTATCTCACACTTTTTCCAAAAATTAACTCAAAATGGATCAAAAAACTAAAATAAAAGCAAGTACCATAAAACTTCTAGAAGAAATTATTGGAAAATATCTTCAAGACCTGGTGGTAGGTGGTGGATTCTTAAAAGAGATAAAAGAAGAACTGAGTGGACTACTGATGTTTCATGTATGTACAAGTTTTAATTAGCTTTACTGTAAAATATTGGAAATGTATAGAGTGATGGTAACACACAGTGAGTAACAGTTTATAAATGGGGATGTGACTGAAAATGGTAGTCTAGTTATGTAAATGCCAATTGATAGAATGCTTGAGAATAATCTAGGAACTGGATAGCACAGTAAACCAAGAGGTGGGTGACAATTGTGGTTGATGGTACAGAGGCAAAAGTGTCCTTTGTTGACTAGAACAAATGTAAATCAGGACTGCAGGGTAACGGGAATGTGGAGAAGCATGGGAAAAATACAGCTGGAGTGACTTATGGACTGTGGTTAGTAGTAATAATATAATATTCTTGCATCTCTGCAAAAGATGGACTGTGTTGATACTGAGGCAGTATGGAAAATGTGAGCCAAATGTACACTATGGACATGGTAACAATCAGATGATATTATTTTATCTGTAGCAAATGACACACTGTGGTGTGTTGATGGAGGGATGTTGTTTGGGAATTCTGCCCATGTGCATGATTGTTTTATAAGTTTACAACTTCTGTCATAAAAAATTTATTTTGGGGAAAAACACACCAAATGTAAGATAAGGACTATGATTAGTAGTAAGATTTTGACAGTGTTCTTTCATAGTTTGTAACAAACGTCTCATGACAATGCAAGGTGTTGGTGGAGGGTTGATGTATGGGACCCCCGTATGATGTTATGCATGTTTGTTTTGTAAGTTCACAGATTTTACTATACACTTAATTGTTTACGTATGTTCATATATAAATGATATAAAGATAATAACAATCGGATTGGTTAAGGGAAAACTACTTTGTTTAGTAGTAATATTTTGACAATGCTCTTTAATCATTAGTTTAAAAAGTTTAAAAACAATGCAAGTTATTGGTGGTAGGGTGAGATGTTATATATGTATGTTCGATGTTATGTATGTTTGGTTTGTAAGTTCACAACTATTATACAATTGTTTATATATGTTTATGTATGAGTGATATATTTCAATAAATTTTTTAAAAAATTTATATTCTTAAATTTGAATAGCAGGATATACTCGTGATATTTTTCTCCATACAAAAAATATATATAAGGAGTGGATGTAGCTCAAGTGGTTGAGCCCCTGCTTCCCATAAACGAGGTCCTGGGTTCAATCCCCAGTACCTCCTTAAAAAAATAAAAATAAAATAAAATAAATTATATACAGGAAAGCAGATGTGGTTCAACTGATGGAGCATCAGCCTACAACATGGGAGGTCCAGGGTTCAAACCCAGGGCCTCCTGACCCATGTGGTAAGCTGGCCCACGCGCAGTGCTGATGCCGCAAGGAGTGCTGTACCACTCATGGGTGTCCCCCACGTAGGGAGCCCCACGTGCAAGGAGTGAACCCCGTAAGGAGAGCTGTCCTGTGTGAGAAAAGCGCAGCCTGCCCAGGAGTGATGCCGCACACATGGAGAGCTGGTGCAGCAAGATGATGCAACAAAAAGAGACACAGATTCTGGGTGCTGCTGACAAGAATCCAAGTAGACACAGAAGAACACACACAGTGAATGGACACAGAGAGCAGACAATGGGGGGGAGGGGGAAAGGGGAGAGAAATAAATTTAAAAATAAATATTTAAATTATATATATAAATTTCTTACCACTTAAAAAGTCTAGACAGTAGGAATAATGATAACCCAGTAGCAGTGAGTACCCTCGGGCTCAGATTGTGGTCTCTGAGTACCTTTCCCATGGAAAGCAGCCAGTGCCCCTGATCCCAGAGCAAAGGGAGAAAATGCATGAGAGGACCTCGGAATATCATGCTGAATAATAAGGGTTCATCTCCCTTGTTCCTTCTCTTCCATTCTCCTCATGAAAAATTTAGTGTTAAAAAGCCATATGGAACCCAAAAAAAGAAAGAAACTTCTGAAATGCGGTGTGGGGATCCAGTTTGAGGGGAAAGTCTGTAGAGGTACAACAGGGTAAGAAACGGGTCCTGCGGGCCGGCAGACAGTGTGGAGTGGGGAGTGTCAAGATCCAAGTGGGATAGGGAAGGCGTCCACGTAGAACAGCCTGGCCTGGAGGTGTGGAGCCTGAGAGAGGTGAGGAGTATCCACCCGGCAGGGTCAGAGAGGCTGGGGAGAAAGCAGGCAGTCTGGTGCAAGATGTCAGAACCTGCGTGGGGCGAGCAGGATGTCCACACATGCGAGACAACCAGCGTGGAGTGTCACAGCCCAAGTGTGGTAAGAGGAACATCCATATGGGGAGTTAGAATGTCAGAGTTCAAGGTGGATTTAAAAACATAAAATAAAAGGTGTCCCTGCAGAGGGGACAGCTGAAATGGGTCTGGAATGCAAGTGGAGTGAGGGCAATACCCACGTGTGGGTTTCCCAGCACGGACTTAGTTCTGAAGCTCGGGTAGGGTGAAGAGGTCATCCCCATAGGAAAGCCCGGCATGGGGTATTGATGCCCAAGCAAGATTAGGTGGCTAACTTGGATGGTAGTTCCCCAGTATGGGGAGCTGAAGCCTGGCCATGAGGCTACATGTTTATACAAAAGGATATTACTCAGCAATTAAGAAGAGCAAAACTATTGCCATACACAATAACATGGATGAATTTAACAAACATTCTGTTGAGTGAAAAAAAAAAAAAAGCCAGACAGAAATTTCCTCATGATCCCACAAAAGGAACTCTGGGCCAGCCAGAAGGAACCATCTGCTCACCAAGTTGCCCTCCTGGTCCCCGGGTCCTGCCACATGGCCCCAGAACTCCTCAGGCCATCTGGTCAACCCCACAGATTGGGTAAGAAGCCAAAGGTTGGAGTGCCCCAAAGGAAAGAAACAGAACCGCACGGGTCTTGATCCTTGTTTGAGGTTCCCCACCCAGACAGCTTTATGGGCACTGGTGTGTCCCAAGCATGAAAGGGAAACCTAGAAAATTGCAGGAAACACACTCCGCAGTGTGGGAATTTCTGAGGAGCAAGGCCTGGGAATGGGTCTCACCTCACTTGCCCACTTCAAATGTCAGTGCTGTCCAAAGGCCATGATGTGGAGATGGAGCCACCGGTCATCCTCCTGAGGAACTCTCTCGATAGGAGGGGGTTGGGATGCTGGGCAGTCAGCTAAGCACCACATGCCAGCACCACTCACATAGCTTCCAACAGGACCTCCCAGCAGCACGAGGACCACCCCAAGTTCTTTGTATTTCTAACCAGCACCAAGCACTTGACCTTGATAGGACATAAGGTGGCCCCTGAGGTCTTATTTGGGGTACATATAAGATTTTTATTATGTCCTGGACATACTGAAAATAGCTCACAAAACTTCTGTGAACTCTTAGGCAACTAGGAGAAAATCCCAGCTTTGAAACCAGAAGTTGGAGGCCTTCATCATTTCTAACCATTTATAATTCTAAAAACATAAGCCTGTATCAAAGTCGTGTTTACAAATTAATTTCAGAATGAAATATAAAATAATTCTTTAAAGAACTGTTGTCGGAATGATTCCCTAGGGATAAGTCCCCAACTTTTTTGATAGTGCACCCCTATTCAGTATAACATTTTAACACATTCCCATATGTGTAGATATTTATTTATAAATTTTTACAGTAATATTTTATGCACATTATAAAACATGCACAAATACGGAAATTAGAAAAGGACAGTTACAAATAAATATAAGTCCTAGTATTTTCCCCCTGCACCCCAACAGATTGTGTTGTGCTTCACTGGGACATTTGTGCCCCTTTAAAATCACTCCTCTAGGCCCCAGGGAAGAGAAATGAACCCGGGCTACTGGCCAACCAGTGAGTGACTCAGAGCATTTGAGAGAGGAGGAGAAGAGGCAGGAAATGACTACATCACTGAGAACTATAAAACTCTGAAATTTACGTGCAGGCTATAAATTTTAATATGAAACACTCTCCCCCTCGCCCCGTTCTCCCTGCATCTCCACCCAGTGACCAATAGGGCATAGGCTGTATTTCTCTCATTTCTATCTAAACTGCTCAGAACCTTGACCTTGTGGAGCTTTCCATCTCCTACAAGGCGTCCTTGGTCATCACACGTTAATCTGAGCTCACTTGGACAAAGATTCTGGAAGAGGTAAAATACCAAGTATATTTTACTGATATTCCTGGAGCCTCCCGACCCACACCTGGTTAGGGCCAACACAGGCATTTCCTAGGAAAATTAGTTAGACTCTAACTGAGGTTATCTAAGATACATTTTTGTCTCCCAACATTCCCCAAAAGGAGACTACCCTCTTGAAGGTTTCAGGTCAATACTGGAACACAAACATTTCCCCCCCTTAGGCAGGTATTATGAACAGAATTCCATTAGAACTTTTATTGAAGAAAAGCAGGGGTCTTCTTTAGTGTTTCTTTTTAAATAACTATGGAACTCTTAACCAACCAGTCAAAGAAGAAATCACAAGGGAAATTAGGAAATATCTTGAGAAGAATGAAAACAAAAGTACATCATACCAAAAGTTATGGAATTTAGCAAAGGCAGTGCTGAGAGGGAAATTTATAGTTCTAAATGCTTACATTAAAAAAGAAGAAAGATCTCAAATGAAACACCTAACCTCACAACTGGAGGATCTAGAAAAAGAAGAGCAAACTAAATCTAAAGCCAGGATAAGGAAGTAATTAAAGATTAGAGTAGAAATAAATGAAATAGAGAATTAAAAAAAAAAAGAATCAATGAAACCAAAAGTTAGTTCTTTGAGAAGATCAATAAAATCCACAAACCTTTAGCTGACAAATAAAGAAAAACAGAGCTAGGACACAAATAACTAAAATCAGAAATGGAAGGGGGGCATTCCACTGACCTCACAGAAATAAAAAAGATTATAGGGGATACTGTGAACAACTGTATGCCAACAAACTAGACAACCTAGATGAAATGGACAAATTTCTAGAAACACACAAACTACCTACACTGACTCAAGGAAAAAAAAAAAATAGAAGGTCTCAACAGATCAATAACAAGTAAAGAAATTCTATCAGTAATCAAAAATCTTCCAGCAAATAAAAGCCCAGGACCAGATGTAGTTACTGGGGAATTTTACCAAACATTCTAAGAATGAACACTAATCCTTCTCAAACTCTTCCAAAACTGGAAGAGAAGGAACACTTCTAACTCATTCTGAGAGGCCAACATCACCCCATACCAAAGCCAGAGAAAGATGACACAGAAACAGAAAATTACACACTAGTATCCCTTATGAATTGAGATGCAAAAAAAACCTCAGCAAAATACTAGCAAGTGAAATCCAATAGCACATTAAAAGAATTATGCTCCACGATCAAGTATGATTTATCCCAGATATACAAGAGTGGTTCGACATAAGAAAATCAGTTAATGTAATACATGTAGGCTCAGAAACTAGAATACAGACTACCAGGGGCCAGGTGGGAATAGGGAATAGGTAGTTAATGCCTAATTGGCACAGTATTTCTGTTTGGGATGATGGAAAAGTTTTGGTGATGGAGGGTGGTGATGGTATCACAACATTGTGAATGAATTAACTACAGTGAATTATATGTTGGAAATTAAAAGAGGAAATTTTATATTGTATATACATTACTAGAATAAAATTTTAAATAACCTTAGGACTTTGCAACACATACAGTGAACACTAATATAAACTATGGACTATATTTAATAGTATAATTATTATAATTTTCTTTATCAATTGTAGCAAAGGTTCACACTAATACAAATTGTTAATAATTGGGGAAACTTGGTCAGAGAGGAGTTGAGGAGGATATAGGGAAACTCTATTTTATGGATAATTTTTCTGTAAACCTACAACTTCTCTTAAACATTTTAAAATAGCTCTGTAAGCTTGGGCATATTATAAAATGTACACAAACTTACATGTTATAAAATATACATAAACTTATAAACACACACATATTTCTGTTAACTCTCCTCAAAGGAAAATGAACATAGTCTGGCTGATCTCCAAAGTCCTCTTAACCCTAAAATTCTGATTTTGTGTGAGGTTTCACATCACTATTACCACAGAGACCAAATGGGAAGGTTTGTTCATTATCAAGAGACTGTGTGAAAATACCAAAACCGCCGAGGGGAGGAGCATCTTTCCCACTTCCTCCCCACCTCAGCCCTCTGCATTCTGCCAACATCCGTGAAATGGAAACAGGAGCCACAAATCACGCTGCAATTAAATCTCTACTTTATTTTTGTCAGTATAAGCTCACCCTTCAAGATGCCTGAATACTCTTGAATGAATTTAGGAAATCGTGAAAGACATAGGATAAGGAATCACCAGGTTTTGGTTTTTTAAATATCACAAAAAAAGGCTTTTTTCTATTCCTCAGTTTCCTCAAGAAATGGATATTCCTCATTTACCTCCAGATAAATAAGATAATATATGTCAAGCACCTAGCAATGCCTTGTACACAGCAGGCATGCCACAGCCTTATTGTAAAAACCAACCAACCGAAAAGGTAAACATTGCAAATGTAGAGGGGCGCTATAGAAATTGGTAAATGAGAAACGTTCCGATGTCCTCACTCACTTGACACACCCAGAAAACACAACAAGGGTGTTGGTTCTGAGTTGGCACTGAATTTAATAGCTCACTCAGAGAGCCTCTTGGATGGCACGTATGGGACAGGAGTCACCAATGGACTTTTCTCCCAAAGAAATGTTTCGGGGGAAAGAGCCAACATATAAGTTGGCGGGAGTGGAGTTAGTCCAGAATGTCTGGCTACCACAACGGATCCATGGCTGCCTCTGCTCTTGGGGACCCAGAAGGACAATTCCCCATCGCTCTGAACCAAAGGACACGTCTTTGGGACAGAAATGAAAGAGAGTGGCTCATCGGCTAAGCGGCACCAAGCTTATTTGTTGGAGGAGGAAAACGAGGAACTAGGGCTAGACATAAAGAAGCTTACTAGAGAGAGGAATACAGTGGAAGGGGATTAGTGCTCAGGGCACTTTATATTCATAAACAACAGGTGTCGGGGTACAGGGGTGGGACATCACTGTTCCTAGCCTAGAGACTGGGCAAGTGTCTTAATCAAAATCCCAGGAGGGAAGGGTGGACTCTGGAAAAGAGCAAAGCTGCTTCTAAGAGGAAAAAGAGGAATGTAGATTGAGCCTGTGAAGTAGAGATAATAGTGGAATTCAAGTTTTTCTTATTACGTCTGAACTCTCGTTGACTTCAGCCCTCCCAGCCCGGTTCACTGGCTCAGCCGGGCAGGTCTCCTTGGAGGCTGGCCTCCTCCACATACCTGCAGGGAGTTCTCGCCCCACCCCGAGCCCCACCCCTTAGTTACTACGGCCAAACATTACACAAAGGGCCTTTTAATCTGCCACTGTGTCTCAGTCATAGTTCATGGTTAATTTTTCAGCTTGGAACTACAGCTCCTTCCCATCCTGGAGTGAGCGTTTCTTCCTTCTGCCATCTAGTGGTCAAAATGAAAATTTTACACTCTTTCGCCAGGCTGTTCCCAATTTGCCAAAAGGAGCCTAAAAGTTCATTTGACTAATATTCGTTATGCGAGACACATTTTTCCAAAGGAAAAAAAAATTCTATAAATTGTGATTCAATCAAATTTTTACTTAGCTCCTTATAAGCTACCTGATCTGAGCAAGCTGCTTAACCACTCCTCATCGGTAATAATAGTAATTACAAGAATAATTTTAATAGCTATCACTTTTTTTTCTTTTTTGAGGTACTGGGCTGGGGATTGAACCCGGGACGTCGTATGTGGGAAGCCACACTGGCTCCTTAGCTATCACTTATTGATCACTATGATGAGCCATAGTATACATCGTTTAGATCCTGCAACCCTGTGAGGTAGGTACTATTACTGTTTGTGTGTCCTCAGATAAGGTTATTAAACCAGAAAAGGGTTTAAGTCCTCACAGCTACCAAGTGCAGATGTGACAGTCTGACTCGATGGTTCATTTGGGAGCCACCTTTCAGGATCGTTCTCAGAACCAGAGACAACATGTGTAAAGTTCCTGACACACAGGGTGTTCACAGCTGGTGAACATCCACCATGGGCTGGATCCTGCAAGGGAATCAAGCTACATCCACGAATGAGCCGCAGGCCCTGTCCTAAGCAAGCCCCATCACGATGCAGTGCTAAAACCAGCTAAGACAGAGTCTCTGGGGTTTTTTGTTCAGTCTCTAGTGCCTGACACAGTGGCAGACACTGGACAGGAAGGAAGGGGAGAAGAGAATTTAAGAACTAGATTCAATGGGAAGCGATTTGGCTCCCGTCTACCATATAGGAAGTCCAGGGTTCAATTCCCAGGGCTTCCCAGTGAAAGGCAAGCTGGCCTGTGTAGTGAGCTGGCCCACACAGAGAGCTGGCCGGCTCAGTGAGCTGGCGCAAATGATGCAACAAAAAGAGACACAGAGGAGAGACACGGCAGACCAGGGAGCTGAGGTGGCACAAAAGATTGAGAGCATGTCTCCCACTCCAGAAGGTCCCAGGATCACTTCCCGGTGCTGCTTAAAAAGAAGACAAGCCGACACAGAAGAACACACAGGGAGCAGACAGCGAGCGCAAAACAAAGGGTGGGGCGGGGTGGGGGGGGGCGATAAATAATCTAAAAAAGGAAAAAAAAGAACTAGGGTCAAGACTGAGGCAGATAGGATGGATTCTCTTATTTCCATGTTACAAATGAGAAAAACACCAGGCTCTGAGAGGTGCAGTAGCTCAAAAGTCACTTTGCAGCAGGGCAAATGGGGATCCTGATTCTTGCCTCCATGCTCTGCTGCCTTCCCCTGGCCTGCTGCTTCCAGCAGGTGCATCCTTTGGATTTGGAAGGTATAGATACACAGAAGGCGATAAGCAGACAAAGCTTCAAGAATACACAGCCACCAGGGCCCACATCCCAGGGTGGCCTGGTCCCCACATGAGCCCATCTCCTCCCTGGCTCTCTTCCACTTGGCCCAAGCCGGCTTTTTACTCTGGTGATGCTGCGCAGGGCTATTTCCCAGAGTTTGAGAGCCTGCAGTTATTTTTAGCTGTAGTGTCGGTGCATACCTGGGACAGGTGAGGCATGGCAAGGACTGTGGGTGTGGGTAACCCTTGAATCTCTAGTGCCAGCCTCTTGGTCTCTTGTCATTCCAGCTAAAGTGCAGTGACTCACGCCCTAGTTTATCATCTGTCCAGAGGCTAGATTTCACCTTAAGAACTATGTGGGATGGAACTTATTGTATAGCCTTTAATTTTGTATTCAAGTCTTACGGACATACTTTCATGATGTCATTTTTCACCTGTTTTTGACAGTTTGGATCCTTTCATTTTCCTTTTTTATTATTAAGATAAGTTCACATACCATACCATCCTTCCAAAGTGTACAATTCAATGGCTCTTAGTATAATCACAGTGTTGTGCATTCATTACCATAAAAAATTTTAGAACAATTTAATTAACCCAAAAAGAAAAACTCTACACCCCTTAGCAGTCACCTCTCAATCCCTCTATCCTTCCCCAGCCCTACAGAACCACTAATCTAATTCCATCTTTATAAATTGATTTATGTTTACATTTTATATAAATGGAATCATACAATATGCAGTACTTTGTGTCTAGTTTCTTTCACTTAGCATAAGGTGGGATTTTTTGCCTGATATTTACACTTTATAACGTTAACATACATTTGTTCTGTTTCACAGAAAAAGTCTTACATATGCAACATTACCCATATTCATATTTCACATGAGGTTTTACTATCTTATACAGTCCCATGTTACATTTTCTAGCTTTCCTTCTAGTAATATATTAATACATGCCCTCAGACTTTCCATTTCAACCACTGTCACACCCATATAATCGCACTGCTAGTTACAAACACCATGGCATGCTTTCGCCTTTTCTATTCCTTTCCAAAGAATAACAAACAACCTTTTTACCAATTCTGCCTAAGTTAACCCTCAGCTTTCAGTACTCTAACTTCTTTCTGTTTTCTGGGGAAGTATTTTCTAACTCCATGAGTTTACACAATATATTTAGTTCATAATAGCACAATCACACAGTACTTGTCCTTTTGTGTCTGGCTTGCTTCACTCAACATTATGTCCTCCAGGTTCATCCATGTTGTCATATGCTTTACGACTTCATTTCTTCTTACTACTGTGTAATACATCTATCGTGTGTATACACCACAGTTTATCTATCTATTGGTTGCTGGACACCTGAGTTGTTTCCATCTTTTGGCAGTCATGAATAACGCCATTATGAGCATTTGTGTGCAAATATCTGTTTGTGTCACTGCTCTCAGTTCTTCTGGGTATACACCCAATAGTGGTATTGCCAGGTCACATGGCAAAACTAAATTCGACTTCTTTAGGAACTGCCAAACAGTCCTCCACAGCGACTGTACCATTCTACACTCCCACCAACAGTGAATAAGTGTGCCTATCTCTCCACATCCTTTCAAACACTGTAGTTTTGTCTTTTTTTATAGTGACCATTCTAAGAGCTTTGATTTGCATTTCCCTAATCGCTAATGATGTTAAACATTTTTCATGGGTGTTTTCACCATTTGTATTTCTTTGGACAAATGTCTGTTCAAGTCTTTTGTCCATTTTTTAAATCAGATCATTTGTCTTTTTATTGTTGAGTTCTAGTATCTCTTTATATATCATGGCTATTAAACCATTATCAGATATGTGATTTCCAAATATCTTCTCCCATTGTGTCAACTGCCCTTTCACCCTTTTGACAAAGTCCTGTGAGGTGCAAAAATATTCAATTTTGAGAATGTCCCATTTATCTATTTTTTTCTTTTATTGTTTGTGCTTTGAGAGTAAGATCCAAGAAACCACCACCTACCAACTAGGTTTATTTCTGGACTCTTAATTCTATTCCACTGATCAATGGGTCTATCTTTATGCCAATACCATGCTGTTTTGACAACTGTAGCTTTGTAGTATATTTCAAGGTCAGGCAGTGAAAGTCCTCCCATACCACTCTTCTTTTTTAGAATGCTTTTGGCTATCTGGGTGAACTTTCAGTTCCAAATAAATTTGGTAATTGCCTTTTCTAATTCTAATTCTAATGCAATTTTTATTGCATTGTGTTGAATCTATAAATAAGTTTGGATAGGATTGGCATCTTCACAATATTTATAATCTTACAATCCATGAACACAGAATGTCTTTCCATCTGTTTTGATCTTCTTTGACTGCCTTTAGCATGGTTTTGTAGTTTTCAGAATATAGGTCCTGTACTTCTTTGGTTAAATTGATTCCTAGGTATTTAAGTCTTTTTGCTGCTATAATAAATGGATTTTTTTTCTGATTTCCTCTTCAGATCATTAAATACTTGTATACAGCCTATATCTTTTGATTCGGGAGTTTAATCTAGTCACATTTAATAATATCACTGTAAATGCATTATTTATTTTCACCACTTTATTGTTTGGTTTTCATATATCATATCTTATTTTCATCTTTTTCTTTTATACTTTTGATTATCTGTTCTGCTATTCTTGTTTTCTACACTCTCCTCCAAGCCTCTTTTTCCTGTCTTTTACTTTAGGGATGTAAGGTTCCCTTTAATACTTCCTGCAAGGGTGGATTCTTTTTTAGTAACTCTCTTAGTTTCTGTTTATTTGCAAATATTTTAAACTGACCTTCATATTTAAAGAACAATTTTACCAGGTAAAGAATTTTTGGCTGGCAATTTTTCTCTTTCATTATCCTAGTTATATCATACCACTGTCTTCTCTCCTCCATGGTTTCTGATGAGAAATCTGCGATGAGTCTTACTGGGCACCCCTTGTATGTGATAGTTTGCTTTTCCCTTGCTGTTCTCAGAATTTTTCTTTTATCTTTGACATCTGACATTGAGTAGTATATGTCTTGGAGTAGGTCTATTTGAATTTATTCTGATTGGGGTGCTCTGCCCTTCTTAGACATGTAAATTAATTTCTTTAATGAGTTGGGAAATTTTCAGCTATTATTTCTTTAAATACTCTTCTGCCCCCTTTCCCGTCTCTTCTCCTTCTGGAACATATTATGCTTCATGTTATCATACAACTCCCTGAGCCCCTGTTCAAATTTTCCATTCTTTTTCCTCTCTGTTCTTCTCCCTCTTCAATTTCAGCTTTTCTGTCTTCTGCATCACTTATTCTTTATTCTATCATTTCAAGTGTGCTGTTTTATGCCTCTAATGTGTTTTTTCTTTTTGTGTTTGTTCTAACATGTTGTTGTTTTTTTATCTCCCCTATCATGTCTTTCATTCCCATGAGTTGTTAATTCTCTATTTAGGCTTTCAAATTCTTCTTTGAACTCACACAGTGTCTTCTTAATGTCCTTTATCTCTTTAGCCATATTGTCTTTCAACTCATTAATTTGATTTTGGAAATTTGTATGAATCTTGTTGATTTGTTGTTTCAAATCCTGTGTCTCATCTGGGGCTTTGATATATTTCTTTGGTTTGGGCCATTTTTTTTAGTGTGGCTTATAATTTTTGCTGCTGTCTAGACATCTGATTATGATTTTGAGTTTGCTCTGATGCTCAATTTCTCTCTCTTTTGTGGAGATTTAGTGGCAAGAGGCTGCATCTTACTGCATTCTTTGATAAATTCAACCTGTTCTAGGTCTTAGGATCTAAGCCCCGGACCCAGTAATGGGTTGCAGACCTGCTTCCAAGGGCCTTGGGGAGGGAGGCTGTAAAGGCTGGAAAACAGCCTTATTTACAATTTCCTCACATGTACTTCTTTGGTCCATCAGCATATGGCACTCTGGCAGTCTTGTAAGTTCAAAGCCTGGTCGGAATGTGTTTGCTGCAATACTGACCACAACAATGTGACAGAGGAGCCTGCCTGGAGGCTATTGAGAAGCCTCTCAGTTCAAACCTTCCCAGAGGCTGTTCTCCAGCCTTTGCTGGCAGCCCCCTTCCTTTTCCCAGGTAGGAAATAATTCCACTCCCCTCTGCTACTAGTCCTGGTCAGTATGGAGGGTATTTGAGAGGGTGGGATCTCTTTAGTCTCCTGCGTGTTCCCAGGGCAGACAATGGTGTGGCCCCTCCAGACCTGGAAGGGCTCCTGGGACACAGCAGACCAAATTTGTTAGCCAAAAGCTGAATCAGCCTTAGGCTGGGTCCCTCTCTCTCCTGTTTCCTGGGGAGGTGGGTCCCTGTAGCCCCCTCTGTCTATAGCCACTGTCCCAAAGCCAGATAATCCAAAATTGTCTGTACACCAGGGTAGGAAAGACATTGGCAGCAGCAGCTGCAGCTTCTAGTCAGTCCCTCTGTCGAGATTTGTTTTCCTGTACCCCTCTGTCTTCTCAGTGGTGTCCAGGCTTCCCCTGGTGTCCTAAACCCTACATTTTTCCAGGTCACGTCTGCCTCTCCTCTGTTTTCTGGAAGAGTCCCATGTCTTTCTAGAATGCCATCTTCCCAAACATTATCCCTCCATTTTCTATAAGCACTGCCATGCACATGTTCTCTATGGTTGTTTCCCAGGGCATTGAGAAACCTGGGGTGATAAGCCTTTGGTTTAGGTCTGCTGATACATCTGCAGGCAGGAAGCTATCCAGAAAGCACTCTGACTACAGGCCAGATGTCATTAAAGAGCCAACCAAGAAGCAGACTTGGCCCAGTGGTTAGGGCGTCTGTTTACCACATGGGAGGTCCATGGTACAAACCCTGGGCCTCCTTGACCCGTGTGGAGCTGGCCCATGCACAGTGCTGATGCGCTCAAGGAGTGCCCTGCCATGCAGGGGTGTCCCCGTGTAGGGGAGCCCCACGCACAAGGAGTGTGCTCCGTAAGGAGAGCCGCCCAGCAAGAAAGAAAGTGCAGCCTGCCCAGGAATGGTGCCGCACACATGGAGAGCTGAAGCAGCAAGACGATGGAACAACAAACGAAACACAGATTACCATGCTGCTGACAACAATAGAAGCGGACAAAGAAGAACACACAGCAAATCAACACAGAGAACAGACAACTGGGGCAGGGGAAGGGGAGAGAAATAAATAAATAAATAAAATCTTTTTTAAAAAAAGAGCCAACCAAGTTCTGGGATATTCATAAATTTTTGAGACAGAGAAAAAAATACTCAAGATCAAGTTCAGTCTATACCCCACCCCCACTCTGCAAGAATGAGAATCCCTCCAAGGACCATTAAATGATTTCTGCAGGATTGTTTAAAATTCTGGGCCTGCTTTAAGCCTGGAATAGCTTACCTGATTAAAACCCTACCACTGGGACCTAGGACCTGTAAGGTAGAGAGGTTCTTTCATGCTCACTTTCAGCTCCACACAGTCTGAGGAATTAAAACCAGACTAGTTAATATCACGGAGTCAAATTTATTTCAGCGGATACA
The DNA here is from genome assembly GCF_030445035.2 of Dasypus novemcinctus. Taxonomy (NCBI): domain Eukaryota; kingdom Metazoa; phylum Chordata; class Mammalia; order Cingulata; family Dasypodidae; genus Dasypus; species Dasypus novemcinctus. Next base: position 34,626,814 of record NC_080692.1, on the reverse strand, counting down.
ATAAATACTATATAAAATAACTTTATGGTTCAGATGAGAAATAAGGGAAAAAATTCTCTGGACCAGCATTATATGACTATTTCAATATTTCATCTATTAAAGTTATAAATGCTAAGTTAATTTGCAATTGTGTTTGTCAGGTATTTGTTCTGAAGCTCTCAGGGTTTTGTTGTTGTTGTTTTTTTTTATCCCTCTCCCCACCCCCCGTGGCTTTTTTGGCTTGCTCTCTGCATTCTGTGTCCATCCGCCCTGTGTTCTTCTGTGTATTTATTTCCCCTCCCTTCCTTGCGGCTTGCTTGCTGTCTGCTCTCTCTGTCCGTTTTGCTGCGCACTCTTCTGCATTTTTTGCTTGTATCCCTTTTTGTTGTGTCACTTTGCTGAGTCGGCTCTCTGCAGCGCTTGCGGGCCAGGTAGCGCTCTGCAGTGCCCCAGGCTGGTGGCTCTCTGCAGCATGCAGGCAAGCCTGCCTGCATAAGGAGGCCCCGGAACACAAACTCAGGGCCTCCCATATGGTAGGCAGGAGACCAACTGATTGAGCCACAGCCACTTCCCTGAAGTTCACAGTTTTTTAAATCAGGAAAACAGACTAAGGAAATGTATGAAGGAAGAAACAGGAGATGGTCAAAGACTGCTTCCCCACTCCTAAATCTAGAACCTCTGTAACCTTGGTTGCAAAGCCAATTTACATTTAAGAGAATGCCGTTTTAAATTTTTTCTATTCTTTTTTTTTTCATGCCTCAATTTATTTGCAACTACATGATTTCACACAATTCTTTTAAACAATGACATAGATTTCCTTGTGTATAAATAACTTACATACTCTCCATAAAGTAAATGCATAAAGGTGCTAAAACAGATCGTCCACTCCTACAGTGTTCTGTATCCAACAAAGTTGATGGCACAAAATATACTCAAGCCCAATATTAAAAACTCAGGCACTTGACTTTTAATAAAGTTTTTCAAACTATATCAAGATATCTAAAGTGCATATATAGGGAAGCGGACTTGGCCTGGTGGTTAGGGCGTCCATCTACAACATGGGAGGCCCACGGTTCAAACCCCGGGCCTCCTTGACCCGTGCAGAGCTGGCCCATGTGCAGTGCTGATGCACGCAAGGAGGGCCGTGCCATGTAGGGGTGTCCCCCGCATAGGGGAGCCCCACGCACAAGGAGTGCGCCCCGTAAGTAGAGCCGCCCAGCACTAAAGGAAGTGCAGCCTGCCCAGGAATGGTGCCGCACACATGGAGAACTGACACAACAAGATGATGCAACAAAAAGAAACACAGATTCCCAGTGCCGCTAACAAGGATAGAAGTGGTCACAGAAGAACACACAGCAAATGGACATAGAGAGCAGACAACTGGGGGGGAGGGAAGGGGAGAGAAATAAATAAATCTTTTAAAAAATAAAAATAAATAAAGTGTATATATATATGGGTTTTTTTTTCAGAAAGATTATTCTCAATAACTTTTCTATAAAAATAAGTTTGATGGTTTGGTCCATCTAACTTTACTACTGTAAGTATGAACATTTCACTTTTAACATACAGTCAGGATTGCATTCTACCTATCTCTGAATGTGAACCAAGAGACACAGAAGGTGCTAGTGAGGTGCTGACGTGAGGATTAATCCAGTGATTCCAGTCACAATGCATTCCAGAAGGAGGTACCCATGTCACTGGGCGACAGGGTTTATTCTTTCTTGCCCGACTTGGATAACCAAATGGTATAGAAGGAGGGTAGTGATTTGGGTGGCCATTCCCTCAGTACATCCTGGCCTTTTTCTGGGCAAAGGGTGCCACATTGGAAGAGAGGGGAACATCAGTTCTGAAAGCCCATACGCTGGGCTGGGGGTTGCAACCACCAGATTGGGTTTCACTTCCTTACTAAGCTCTTCCTCCGAAGAAAATTCAGAAGGATAATCAGAGATAACCTTATCAAGGGCTCTGGTAACTTTCTCGGAAACTTTCTCGGAGATCTCATCCTTGTTCTCATCCTCATTTCCAAAGCTGGCAACAACGAATGCATTGTTTTTCTCTCCATATCAACAGCACACCTCACATGGGTCCACCCAAAGAGTGAGCTCCTTTGGCAAGCCCAAGTCGCTGTACAAGAGGTAGCTGTTCTCACAAGCTTTCAGGATATCAGGATCAACTCTCTAAAACCTACTGACACAAATGCATCTGTAAGCCTGTCCTTTTGATAGTTTTTCAGGATACCAATAATTTTTATATTTTTCCTCAAGTATTAGTCAATTTCTCAGCAAACCTCTCAACTGCCTTTCTTTAACTTACCATATTTTCGAACTAGCCTTGTGAAAAAGACGACAACAGCAATTTCATTCTTCACCTTTCCCGCCGCGTCACTTTGGGGCCGCAAACAAGGCGGCCCCATCTCCAGGCGGGGAATGGAGGGCGCCGACTCCGGGGGCCCGCACTCGGTGGCAAGGAGCACGGTGAGCCTCGTCTGGTGCATGCTGCTCCCACATCGTCGGGACTGAACTTTTTCTATTCTTCTGCCCATCCTAATATTTCTGAGACCTATCTCATGTCCTTTCTCCATTATCTTTGGAATCAACTTCGTAATCACTTCTATTCCACAACATAATCTCAAACCCGAAAGAATGCAGCAGTCTAGAAAGACACCTCAATAAGGGTTCAGCAATGAGGCATCTCAACCTTGCCTGAGAGGACAAGAGATCCTGGAAACAGCTCTGATAAACGGTGCAAACCCACAGCCGTGGTCTCACTTGCTGATGGGACCACATGGCCACTTACTTCTGTGTCCCCTACCCTGAACAATGGAATATTTACTTCTGTTTGAGATTCTGGCTTACAGTTTGGACCTACTAATATGCCTGAAGACACATCAACCCTATTCCTTCCATGAGCGTCCTATCTTTCCATCCACAAGTATAATTAGGTTTATACTACAAAGACAACATTAAATTTCAGAGCAATAATTTTTAACCTTTTTAGTCTCCCCAGAAATATGCATATACCTCAGAGGTCCACAGACCTCAGGTTAAAGATCTCTCTGCCTGTTTTTAAAAGTTCAGGTATCCTTCAGGATCATTCTAATTGTGGTAGTTTGAGCCTTTAAGAACCCAGAGAAATCATGTCCTTGGGAGTTAATCCATTCCTGGGGTGAACCTACGGTAGGTGGGACCTCTTGATCAGCTTACTTCAATTAAGGCATAGCCCAGGTTGGGTCTTAAGCCGCCTTACTGGAGCCCTTTATAAATGGGATTAATAGAGAGAGAGGGAGATGACAGGAAGCCGAGGAAGTTGAGCAAAAGCCACTGAAGCCAGAAACGACAAGCAAAGAAACCCAGAAGAGAAGGGAAAGACCAACAGACACCACCATGTGCCTTACCATGTGCCAGAGGAGTCCAGGGTCACCGGCAGCCAGACTTCAAGGAGAAAGCATCCCCTGGTGATACCCTGATTTGGACCTTTTCACAGCCTCAGAACTGTAAGCTTGTAAGCAAGTAAATTCCCATTGTAAAAGCAAACCCATTTCTGGTATATTGCTTTCAGCAGCCTGGCAGACTAAAACACTAAGCTAGCCTCCTAAGCCCCCACCCATACCCCAATTCTCTCAAGCACGCCACTGAGTTGAAACAGCAACCATACGTTTGCTTTCATCCATTGGCTCAGAGATGCCACCGAAGCCATCCTGGAGAGCCCCACCAGAAAAGTACAGTGTTAGTGGAGAATTAGCCTCCAGTGGTAGGCACAACTCAACAAATAAGTCTCAGAAAAGTATGATCCCAGTCACCTATTAGCCACTCCTTTTCTTCTACCTTCTTTTTCCCTTCCTTTGTCGTCTTATCTCCTGGCTCCTCTAAACTGCCCTCCACTCATGGAAGAACTATGGATGATGTGTCCTCAGGCACGATAATGAGCAGCCACATAATTTAGGACAAATTAAACAAAATAAGCCATGTGTTAGACAGCACCCCACCCCTCTATTTAGGAAGATCCTGTACTGACAGGCCACACCTGACTACCACAGAGAGTGTTACTGGTATCTACTTTTCACTTCTCACCAGATACTGTGCCTCTAAGAAACACAACCTTTGGAGCATGTATTTTCTGGTAAGTTGTATATGGAAAGTTTCACTTCAGCCAAATCATTCCCAATCTTAAACCATCTCAGCAATTCTTTAGAATCTCTTTACCCTAGTTCTGCCATTCCACATACGCTCTCTTCTAATAAAATTGTTACATTCAACAAAATTACTAGGTAATTTCTATGTGTAAAAGTTCTCAGAGCAGAAGACTGGGAAGCTCCAAGTTGCTTCCACCCAGCCCTCCCCTGACTCCTCTCCCTCTAGTTCCAATACTGGTTTCTCCCCCATGACTTGACTGATTATTCAGCTCTAGATCTCTCATAAATAATGTTTATCTGAAATTAAGAACAATCAATGAACTGGCCATAAAACCGCCACTGTGGTTTATTACCTATGAGCAAGAACTTATTCACATTTATAAAGTCCTTTAACACCAAGGTCCTCAGGGAGTTTGAATCTTATAAAAATAATATATAAACTTATTACTCCACTTGAGTTCTAACAAAGCTCAAGTTGAGATGGCTTAAATATCCCTGTTTGATAGATGGAGAAGATCCTTTCCAATTACAGATGATGTGTTTTATCAACCTTGTCGTTGACTTGGTGAAACAGGCAAAATGTCTGTAAGAAGTGACGGAAGAACACATCCTACTCAAGTCATGAGTGAGGAATCAAGGTTGAAGAGCAGTGATAGTCTGGACGTCAGCCACTATTAAAAATATCCTACAGTAACAAAACTCCAACACAGAACAGGGAATTAGTACTGGGTTAGCCGAGCAGGTTTCGGACATAATTCTGACAGATTTCGGTCTGAGGAACTCTGTTAGAGGAGGTTTCTTTTTTTTTTTTTTTCTTCAATCCTCTTCTACAGAATAAAAAGCAAAACTCAAGTCTTTATAAAAGTGGTTAACGGCCTTTCCGTTTTTTCATTTTTCCTCCAACCACCTTGTTCCTGACACCAATGGCACCCTCCGTATCATCATTGTCCCCAGCATCTTCTCGCGTGCGTTTCTTCTTTTCTCCATGCTCCCTTAACTCCTACAAGGAAACACAAACGCAAGGACTGAAAATGAATGACTGCTGCTGAGGATGAAATGGCCTGGTCTCCCCTCCTTAAGATCAAACCCTGAGTAACACCCTAATACCTGCCGTTAGCAGAGGAACAGTAATCAACTCCCAATCTACACAGATGTTAACCTCAAGAGTAACCAAAGGAAAATTAAAACAATAAATTATCATTGACCCCTGCCATGCTGGCAACCGTTTAAGAGAATGGTAATACCTAGTAATGGATAAAGTGTGGGGACATTCACATAATCTGTTGCTGACTATGCAAACTGCTACATCTTTTTTTTTGTCGGGGGTGTGGGCAATTTGTATGCAACATTGTACATATTAGGATGGTTCAACACAATACCAGTGAAAAGAGCACGAAATTGGAAAAAACACCAACATCTACCAATGTAAATCGTGTCACACATATATGATGGACTACTTTGTAGCCATTAAGAAACGATCATTGGGAAACGGACTTTGGCCCAGTGGTAGGGCGTCCGTCTACCATATGGGAGGTCCGCGGTTCAAACCCCGGGCCTCCTTGACCTGTGTGGAGCTGGCCATGCGTAGCGCTGATGCACGCAAGGAGTGCCATGCCACGCAAGGGTGTCCCCCGCGTGGGGGAGCCCCACACGCAAGGAGTGTTCCCGTGAGGAAAGCCACCCAGCGTGAAAAGAAAGAGCAGCCTGCCCAGGAATGGCGCCGCCCACACTTCCCGTGCCGCTGACGACAAGACGACAACAGAAGCGGACAAAGAAACAAGACGCAGCAAATAGACACCAAGAACAGACAACGGGGAGGGGGGGAATTAAATAAATAAATAAATCTTTAAAAAAAAAAAAAAAAAAAAAGAAACGATCACATGGATCTATATTTGCTGAAATAGAAAATGTTCATATAAATAATTAGAAAATCTAATTATGGTTAAAGAAATAAAAAGTCAAATGTTAGCAATAATTCTCTCTGGGGCGTGGTTCATAGACTATTTTCATTTACTACTTTAGACCTTTCTGTATTTTCTGATGTTTCCCCAATGTACCTGTAACATTTTTATAAGCAAAAATACCAAATAAAGAAATCCAAGTGGAGAAAAACACAAAACAAATCTATACCTCAGCTACTGTAAAAGTACTTCACAGGCAAAAGTTTCTCCATCCTAAAACCAGAACTCCAGAGAGCAGACAGCACTTCTGAGGATTTCCCTTTAGAATCTTCTCACCACAACTACTACCATCACTATTATTATCATTATTACCATTACTAGGAATTATAGTCTATACTAGCTTACCTGGTACTCCTAAAACCCTGTAAGATACTCAAAGCAACTATCATAATTCCCCATTTACAGGAGAGGGTCTTACGCTGAAAGGCTAATAAGTCCACTGTTCAAGCGCACACAGATGGGTCTTCTGACCTCAAGAGCAATAGTTTTCTTGCTAAATGTGATACATGAACTATGGCTGAGAATATGGTCACTATATTTAGTCAGATGCTCTGAATACAAACCCTGGTTCAACCATTTCCTTATAGGGGCCAAATTACCTACCATTTCTGCCTCCATTTTTTCACCCTAAATTTAGAATAAAATAATATCCAGGATCCTGTAGTTTATTGTAAGGATTAATGCGATAAAAAAGTGTCTGGCACAGTTAATATTATTTGAAAGAAGATTGTGAGAAAGCAAGCTGCATACCATTCGGGCAAATCTTTGGGCTTCAGTCACGCGTTCCGTCAGCATCATCACCTCTTCATCCTGTGTTGGAAAGACAGGCAGTTTCTTCCCAATTAAGTGCTCTATGCGCTGGAAGAGTTCTACATCATACCTGAGGAAGAAAAATTGTCTCGGCTTTGGTTGGCCAACAACACAAATGTATGACCATTCCCAAACTATATAATATTATGATATGATGTCACAGGAGTCATAGTTTTATATTATAATTTTATATTATGGGAAGCGGACTTGGCCCAGTGGTTAGGGTGTCCACCTACCAGATGGGAGGTCCACGGTTCAAACCCCGGGCCTCCTTGACCCATGTGCAGCTGGACCACACACAGAGCTGACGCGCACAAGGAGTGCTGTGCCACGCAGGGGTGCCCCCCGCGTAGGGTAGCCTCACGCGCAAGGAGTGCGCCCCATAAGGAGAGCTGGCCAGTGCGAAAGAAGTTCCTCTGCCAGTGCGAAAGAAGTTCCTCTGCTAATGGCAGGGAATGGCGCCACACACACGGAGAGCTGACGGAGCAAGATGACGCAACAAAAAGAAACACAGATTCCCGTGCCACTAATAACAGAAGTGGACAAAAAGAACACACGGCAAATGGACACAGAGAACAGACAATGGGGGGAGGGGAGGAAGAGGAGAGAAATAAATAAATCTTTAAAAAAAATTTTATATTATTTAACATTAAACCTATTATTCCTTTACTAAATAATGGTGAAAAGCAATTTTCTGTGCATGACTAATTAGAAAATCACCCAAGGTATTCTATTTGGTTGTTCTTTGTAAAAAAAAAAATTTTATTTATTTTTAGTTGTGGTAAATAAATATAACATAAAAATCACGTTAACCTTTTTTTTTGAGGTCCTGGGGCCAGAGATTGAACCCAGGCCCTCGCATGTGGGACGCCGGCACTCAACCACTGAGCCCACTGGCTTCTGTGAGGTGGGTTTTTTCATTTGTTTTGCTTGTTGTTTGTTTTTTCTTTTTTCAGGAGGGACCAGAAACCAAACCTGTGACCTGCCATGTGGGAGGCAGGTGCTCAACTGCTTGAGTCACATCTGCTCCCACTTTAACCATTTTTAAGTTAATTCTGTGACATTAAGAACATTTACAATATTGTGTAACTTTCACCAGTTTATTTCTAGAATGTTTTTATTATCTCAAACCAAAACTCATACCCGTTAAGCAATAATTCATTTCCTCCCCACACTCCTTTGTAACAACCATTCTGCTTTCCACCTCATGAATTTGTTTTTGTTTTTTTTTTTTAAAGATTTATTTTTATTTATTTAATTCCCCTCCTCTCCCCCAGTTGTCTGTTTTCTGTGTCTTTTTGCTGCGTCTTGTTTCTTTGTCCGCTTCTGTTGTCGTCAGCGGCACGGGAAGTGTGGGCGGTGCCATTCCTGGGCAGGCTGCACTTTCTTTCGCGCTGGGCGGCTCTCCTTATTGGGTGCACTCCTTGAGCGTGGGTCTCCCCTACGCGGGGGACACCCCTGTGTGGCACGGCACTCCTTGCGCGCATCAGCACTGCGCATGGGCCAGCTCCACACGGGTCAAGGAGGCCCGGGGCTTGAACCGCGGGCCTCCCATGTGGTAGACGGACGCCCTAACCACTGGGCCAAAGTCCGTTTCCCATGAATTTGTTTATTCTAAGTATTTCATACAAGAAAATAAATCATACAATATTTGTCCTTTATCTGGCTTATTTCACTCAGCATGATATCTTCAAAGGTCATCCACGCTGTAGCATATATCAGCACTTCATTTCTTATCCAATGCATTCTTTTTTTTATTTATTTCTCTCTCCTCCCCCCACCCCAGTTGTCTGTTCTGTGTCTATTTGCTGCATCTTCTTTGTCTGCTTCTGTTGTTGTCGGCAGCATGGGAATCTGTATTTCTTTTTGTTGCGTCTTCTTGTGTCAGCTCTCCATGTGGGCGGCGCCATTCCTGGGCAGGCTGCACTTTCTTTCACGCTGGGCAGCTCTCCTTATGGGGCACACTCCTTGCGCGTGGGGCTCCCCTACACAGGGGACACCCATACGCAGGGGACACCCATGTGGCAGGGCACTGCTTGCACACATCAGCACTGCGCATGGGCCAGCTCCACATGGGTCAAGGAGGCCCAGGGTTTGAACCGCGGACCTCCCATGTGGTAGACGGACGCCCTAACCACTGGGCCAAGTCCGCTTCCCCCAGTGCATTCTTTATTCACAGAAAACCTTGGGTACATACAAATTTGCTTTTCTTTAAAAAAAAAAAAAATCAGAAATAGGTATTCTAATACTTGAATAGTTATTCTAATACTTGCTCTAAAAGTTGAAATAATAGCTACCATTTGTTATGCCAGTGCATGCCAGATACTATCCTAAATTATTAACATATAGTATCTCCAGTCTTCACCAAAACCCTGCTAGATAGCTAGGTATTATTTTCATTTTACGAATGATGAAAATGAGAATAAAGGAGGTTAAGTTAATGTTACAATAAATGGCAGAGCTGGGTTCCAAGTCAGCCTGACTCCATAATTCTGCTTTTTCTCTACGTTGCTCTGCCTCAGAGTTGATTTACTTACTGTGTGACAAAAGTAATTGCCTTTCCAGAGCGCCCAGCTCGAGCTGTTCGACCTACTCGATGGATGTAATCCTAAAACAAAAAAGGTAAATAAATGCGAGTTATACAGAATATAAGTAAAAACCTATGTATATAACTCCACTTTATGTAATGTGTCATTTTTCTCTTGTTGCTTTGAAGATTTCCTCATTTTATTTAATTTTAAATTTTCTTTTTCTGTCTGAATTAAACTTTAAGTAAGTGTGTCACATTATAAAGGAAACCATAAGACAGAAAAAAAAAACCCCAAACTTATGTATATAAAAGTCTTATGTCAAACCTTTGAGACAAAATGGACTCATGTTAGAACTCGGGGAAAATTGGGCAACTTGTTGAGATAAGCCTACTTCATTTTTTCTTCTCCTCACTGCACAAATTGACCCAATTTTTCCTTTCTTTTATAGAAAAACAAATCTACAGAGTAAAGCTACATGTTTACAGACAACATGGTACACAAAAAACAGCACTCAATCTAAACGCAGATCTGGGTTACGCCTCTGGTTTTACCACCTACCAACTACACAACTGTCAGCAAGTCATATAACCTCTTTGGAACCTTGTTTTTTATCTAGACAAAATCAATAGAAATACATGCCCAAACCAAAGTTATGGTGAAAATCAAGTGAGACAGCACCTTGTGACAGCAGTTAAAAACAAAACCAAGAGAAACACCCACTGTTTTCAACTGGAGGTGATTCTGTCTCCCCAGGGGCTTCTGGCAAGGTCTGGAGACATTTCCGGTTCTCACGACAGGGAGGGTAGAGAGACACTGTCATTTAGTGGTAGAGGCCAAGAAGGCTGCTAAATATCCTACCATGCACAGAACTGCCCCACGACAAAGAACTATCCAGCCCAAAATGTTCAAAGTGCCAAGGCTGAGAAACCCTAAGATACACTAAGAAACATAAGTTGTCATTTCTAAAGAAATTAAACTGACATAGATCAATGTATGTTGCACCCACCCCTTCTAACTGTGAGCATCTAATAATTCTCATTGATTATCTTCATTCACATTTATTGTTATATAAGACAGGCATGTGCAAAATGATGAGAATGAATAAATCAAGAGCTGTTCCATTATTCGGATACTTAAAGCAAGGACAAAGAAAGTATGTTGTAATCAAGGAAAGACAGAAAACAATCCATTAAGAAATATGCTTGGGAATTGTGGGAAGATGGTGTCACACTAACAGGCAGAGCTCAATGCTCTCACAAAACAAATGGAGAAAGAGCCAAAAGCTATCGATGGGACCTGTTTCAGGGGTCAGCAGACCAGGACAGTGCTACACACCATCCAGGAGGGGGAGGGCAGAGAGATGAAGAAGCTAAAACAAGAACCATTAGTTACCAAGTCCCCCATGGCAGCCGGGAAGAGCTCCCCTGTCCCACCCCCAAAATATTAAGCCAGGGTAAAACCCAGGCTCACTGCAGCCAACTGAGAGCACCTGACATCTGTTTCAAGGGAAAAAGGAGGGGGTGTCGGGAGGCTTTTCTTCAGTTTATTCGGCCAGCAGGGCCTGCTTTTGACTCTCCATTCTGGAGGTCAGCACAGGAACACAGGAAAGCCCAGCCTGAAACACCTCGGTGGAAAGGTGCTCTGACTGGCGCCATCTGCTGACCAGTCTCGAAACTGTGTGGACAAAAACTGTTCTCTGTTCCATCTGTATCCTTACCAACCCCCAGGAGAAAATCTGCACCCCATTAGTGAGTCACTGGCCCAATTTTGATAACTTAAGCCAGGGAATTTTAAAGACTTTGATAAGTTCAACCAAATATCAAAGAAGAGCTGTAAAAAAAATAGACAAGAGAGAGAAACTGGCCACCAGAGTAAATTCACCAACATATTCAGATGAGATACCAAATATCCTGATGAGATACAGGATTTAAGAAAATTAGTCAGTGATAATCACACAACTCTCCTAAATCACTTCAAAGAATTTAAAGAAAATATGACTAAAGGAAAAAAAGATATTGAGATGACACTGGTTTAGCATAAGGAACAATTTCAAAGCCTGCAAAGAAAAGTAAGAGACCTTATGAGAACGAAAGATACAATGGATGAGATTTTAAAATACATTAGAGGGAAGTGGACACGGCTCAAGCAATTGGGACCCGTCTACTATATAGGTGGTCTAGAGTTCAACTTCTGGAACCTCCTGGTGAAGGGAAGCCGGCCTGCACGGCAAGCTGCCTCGAGCAGAGTGCTGGTCCATGCAGAGTGCTGACCTGCACAGTGTGATAGCCTGTGCAGGAGTGCTGGCCCACACAGAGAACTGGCGCAGCAAGATGACACAACAAAAAGAGGCACAGCAGACCAGGAAGCTGAGGTTGCGTAAGAGACTGAGCAGCACTCTCCACTCCAGAAGGTCCCAGGATGGTTCCCGGTGCTGCCTACCTAAAGAGAAGACAAGCAGACACAGAAAAACACACAGCGAATGGACACAGAAAGCAGACAGCAAGTGCAAAAAACAACATGGGGGGAGGGAATACATAAATCTTAAAAAAAAAAACAACTAGAGGAAGTGGATGTGCCTCCCGCTTCCTGGATGGGAGGTCCCAAGTTTGGTTCTCAAGGCTTCCTGAAAAAAAAAAAAAAAACGAATAAGCAAAACAAATGAAAAAAAAAATTGGGGAAGCCAATGTTGCTCAGTAGTTGAGCATCAGCTTCCCACATATAAGGTCCCAGGTTCAATCCCTGACCCCCAGTACCTCAAAAAATAAAATAAAATACATTAGAGGCACTTAAGAAGAGATTTGAAATGCTCAAAGACATTCTGAACTAGAAAAGACAGAGAACAGAAAGAGAAGAGAATGGAAAAAAAGGAAGAGTCTCAGAGAATTGAATGACAACATGAAATACACAACTTTCGCATTATCAGTATCCCAGAAGGAGAAAAGAATGAAAGGGAGCAGTAAGAATATCTGAGGAAATAATGACCAAAAACTTCCCAGCCCTTACGAAAGACATAAATATCAATATCCAAGAAGGACACTGCACCCCAAACAATAAATCCAAATAGATCTACCCCGAGACACCTACTATTCAGAATGTAAGATATCAGCGATAAAGAGGGCATTCTGAAAGCAACAAGAGAAAACCAAGCATCACAGACAAAGGAAACTCAGTAAGATTAAGTGCCAACCTCTCATCAGAAACCATGGAGGCAAGAATAAAGTGGTATGATGTATTTAAGAGAAAAACTGCCAGCCAAGAGTTCTGTACCCTGCAAAACTGTCCTTCAATAATGAGGGTGAGTTCAAAGTCTCCCCAGACATACAAAAACTGACAGAATATGTTACAAAAATTACCAGAATTACAAGTGATACTAAAGGGAGTACTGCAGCCTGAAAAGAAAACAAAAGGGCAAGAGATTTGGAGAAGAGTTCAGAAATGAAGATTATTAAGAAGGGTAAGGGAAACGGACTTTGGCCCAGTGGTTAGGGCGTCCGTCTACCATATGGGAGGTCCGCGGTTCAAACCCCGGGCCTCCTTGACCCGTGTGGAGCTGGCCATGCGCAGTGCTGGTGCATGCAGGGAGTGCCCTGCCACGCAGGGGTGTCCCCCGCGTGGGGGAGCCCCACGCGCAGGGAGTGCGCCCGTGAGGAGAGACGCCCAGCGTGAAAGGAGAGTGCAGCTTGCCCAGGAATGGCACCGCCCACACTTCCCGTGCCGCTGATGACAACAGAAGCGGACAAAGAAACAAGACGCAGCAAATAGACACCAAGAACAGACAACCAGGGGAGGGGGGGAAATTAAAGAAATAAATAAATCTTTAAAAAAAAAAAAAAGAACATAGATTTAAAAAAAAAAAAAAAAAAAAAAAAAAAGAAGGGTAAGCTAAAGGGTAAGAAGATAGACAAAAGAATGATATGACAACAACAGAGAGCCAAAGGACAAAACAGATGAAGCAAGTACTGCCTTTACAGTAATAACATTAAATGTTAATGGCTTGAACTCCCCAATCAAAAGAAACAGACTGATAGAATGGATTAAAAAAATATGAGCCATATGTCTACAAGAGACCCACCTTGGATGTAAAGACACAATCAGGTTATTAAAAATGAAGGGCTGGAAAAAGGTTATCCACACAAATTATAACCAAAAAAGAGCTGGAGTAGTCAAAAGGGTGAAGAAGTAGCCAACTCAATGGGAGAAAATATTTGGTAATCACATATCTGATAAGGGTTTAATATCTGATATACAAAGCAACCACACAACTCAACAATAAAAAGACAAGCAACCCGATTAAAAAATGGGCAAAAGACTTGAAAAGACAACCGTCCAAAGAAGAAATATAAATGGCAAAGAAACACATGAAAAAATGTTCAACATCACTAGCAATTAGGGAAATGCAAATCAAAACTACAATGGGGGGAAGTAGATTTGGCTCAACTGATAGAGCGTGCATCTACCACATGGGAGGTCCAGGGTTCAAACCCAGGGCCTCCTGACCCATGTGGTGAGCTGGCCCATGTGCAGTAGTGATCTGTGCAAGGAGTGCCATGCCACACAGGGATGTTCCCTGCGTAGCAGAGCCCCATGCGCAAGGAGTGTGCCCTGTAAGGATAGCCACCCCGTGCAAAAAACTACAGCCCACTAGGAGTGGTGCTACACACATGGAGAGCTGACACAGCAAGATGACGCAACAAAAAGGGACACAGACTCCTGGTGCTGCTGACAAGAATATAAGCGGACACAGAAGAACACACAGCAAATGGACACAGAGAGAAGACAATTGGGGGCGGGAAAGGGAAATTAAAAAATAAAAATAAATAAATCTTTAAAAAAAATTTTTTAAGTGCCAAAATTATTTTTTTAAAAAACTACAACGCGATATCATTTCTTACCTATTAGACTGGACACTATTAAAAAATCGGAAAACTGTAAATGTTGGATAGGATATGGAGAGACAGGAACACTTATGCACTCTTGGTAGGAATGTAGAATGGTACAACCACTGTGGGGGACTGTTTGGCAGTTCCTAGAGAAGGTGAATATAGACTTGCCATGGGACCTGGCAATACCATTACTATATAGGTATATATCCAGAAGAACCAAGAGCAGTGACAAGAACAGACATCTGCACACCAATGCTCATAGCGGCATTATTCACAATAGGCAAAAGCTGGAAACAACCCAGGGGTCCATCAACTGATGAATGGATAAACAAATTGTGGTGTATACACACGATGGAATATTATGCAGCAGTAAGAAGAAATGAAGCATATGACAACACGGATAAACCTGGAGGATGTAACGTTGAGTGAAGCAAGCCAGACACAAAAGGACAAAACTGTATGATTGCACTATTATGAACTAAATATACTGTGTAAACTCATGGAGTTAACAGAATATTGGCAAACAGAAAAGAGAATGAGGTTAGAGAAGAGAAAAGTGAGGTTTAATCTGTGCAGAATTGTTGTTTGTAAATCTTTGGAAATGAATAGAAATGGTCAAAGCATACTGTGGTTCTTTAACTAGCAGTGCTATTGTTTATGACAGTGGTTGAAAGGGAAATTCTAAGGTCATATATATTATATTACTATAAGGAAAGCTAAAAACTAACAAGGGACTGTATACAACAGTAAAACCTCATGTAAAACACAAATATGGGTGATATTGCATATATGACTTTTCACAAAACAGAAACACAAAAATACTAGAGAGAAGGAAAAAGAACAGCAGCTATGTACAGGAAAGCACAGAGAGAATGAGAGGTAATGAGTTTTGTTTATTTTTATTATTATTATATTATTGGAATAATGAAAGTGCTCTAAGAATGACTGAAGTATAAATGCAAAATTATGTGATTACACCAAATATCACTAATTGTACACTTTGGATGGATTCATGCTTTATTAATATGTAACAATACAACTGATTTGGTTAAAAAAAAAGAAAGAAGAAAGATGCTTTGGGACTATAAAGTCAAGTCAGCAATGGGACTCACCTTGGAATGGGTAGGAATGTCAAAGTTGATAACTACATCCACATGAGGAATGTCTAAACCTCGACTTGCAACATCAGTTGCTAGAAGAATGGACCGAGCCTTGGCCTTGAACTTATTAAGGGATCCTAGGCGCTTGCTCTGAAATGAAAAAGAAGAAATAAGAAGAAGAATTTTAATCTTGAAAAACAAAGAAATCTTGGGATCTAAGACTGCACCCTACAAAAATAGTCACATTAAATACAAGATCTAATATACAGAAATTTTTAAAAGAATTTTTTCCCCCAGACTGGGGCTTTATAGGTCAAAACAGAAACATGGAAGCATCAAAAAATATTTAAGACTAAGACTAGAAAAGAGTAATCTGAAGCAGGGACTGTTTAACATGATAGAAAGATAACTGGGAAAAAATTTATTAAAAGCCTTTAGAGACCAGAGAATCACTATTACCACTAGGGCTGAATAAATCAACTCGCCAGCTCCCAAAACCATTAGTTACCTATGGAATATCCTAATGTGAGCCTTCTGCTACCCTGAAGGGAGGAAGTAAACTTCCATTTACCCAGAGCAACAATTCAAAGCCCATAAAATTAGAAATATTATGGAAACAGGCATTAATATCATATGTCTTTACTGTGCAAATCTACTGTGATAAGGTTTATCTTTCTCATGCCATTAGTTCATGGTTAATGATGCCAAAGAATCCTCACCTGGCTCATCTGTCCATGGAGGGGGATGGCAGTGAATCCAAGATTTCGGAGTAGCAAAGCTGTTCTCTGAGTATTATTACAGGTGCTGCAGAATATCATAAAGGAGTTTCCAGCCAATTCATTTAGAATATAAACCAGGTAGGTATCCTAAGTTACAAATCCAAAATAATATATGTAATTGAACCTGGAAGGAAGGATTGGAGACCTTGGCATATAAACTAAGCAAAGGACTAAACCTATAGTTGATTCTCAATCATCCTGACCCCCAGCTGCCAGCCTTGCATTTCTTTACTGGCATTATCATCTCTGAACCATGCATTCCATATGCAGCCTCAAGTACAAGGAGATCTGTACTCTGCCATCAGGAAAAAATCTTTAAATCAAAGCACAAAACTAGGGTCCCCTTCTTGCAAGAAAACTGTAGTCGGACAAAGGAAAAACTGCCTCAAGGGGGTTGGGGAGGACTTTTATCATTACATTATGACTTCATTATTGTGGTTTGGTATGTTGTGAATTCCCGGAATGTTTGTCTTAGTGATAAACATGAGCACAACACAGACTCTAAAACAAACAGAAGGAACCCAGGCTGCACCACAGCTCTTAGCTAATCAAGAGCTGACACATTTCAGATGCCTTGGGGAGGAAGGAGCGGAGAGGCAGGAATGATCTAAGTAAATACTTTACCTTGAATTTAGAGGGAATAAAAAGATAATATTGCTGTAATTTCTCAACTGTCTGGTATTTTGAGGAAACAGCACATTTCACAGGATTCTTCAGAGCTGCTCGCTGAAGTTTTTGCACCTGAAGAAAGAAAGCCTAAAATAGTATACTGATTCCTAAGTGCTTTCTATTCTTATTCATTATTGTCATTATTATCATTGTCACTGTTACTTCTCAATTCTTATAAAGGAGAAAACAGAAATACTAGTAAATGTCACCTTCTTGGTCATGGTAGCAGAGAAGAGAAATGTTTTCCGATCTCGGGGGATCACTTTCAGGATCTTGTCAACCTAAGGCACAAACAAGAAAGAAGAATATACCATTTAGCCTGGGCACCTGCAACTCCTGAGGCGAGAACAACTGACGTTATACACATCGTTGTGGGGACCTGGGAACTAGAAAACTGAATTCAACTCAGCTAAACTTTCTGCAATACTTACTAATTGATACCATATCAGATGCTATATAAAATAATAATAATAGTGACACCATTCAGAGGAAAGAACAGCTTAGATTAGATTAGAGCTATTCCAAGAAAAAAGTCAAGAATAAGTATTAATCAACTACATGAAGAGGCTTAGGTCAAATTCAATGGAAAAGAAAATCTGATTTTGCTATTTCCCTCCTCTGTAGCGTAGAAGTCTAGTAAGACTACGTTCTAAGAAGCACTGAAGAGCACCAAGAGTGAAAAAGGCAGTGGGGGTGCTTAAATTAACTGGCACTAATGCAGTGCACTGCATAAGGCAGCTGTGCAATGGATCAAAGTGTGAAAGAGGGCACTCTGAGATGCTCCAC
The DNA here is from genome assembly GCF_030445035.2 of Dasypus novemcinctus. Taxonomy (NCBI): domain Eukaryota; kingdom Metazoa; phylum Chordata; class Mammalia; order Cingulata; family Dasypodidae; genus Dasypus; species Dasypus novemcinctus. Next base: position 34,609,184 of record NC_080692.1, on the reverse strand, counting down.
AAAGAGAAAAGAAGGGGAGAACGCACCTCTGTCTCAAAATCCATATTCAATATTCGGTCTGCTTCATCCATGACCAAGTATTTGAGAGCTCTTAGATTGAAACCTTTTGTATTTTCCAAGTGGTCAATCAATCTACCAGGAGTTGCTACAAGAACGGTTGAGGAAAAAGGACAATGTTTAAGAACACGCCAAAAAAAAGAGAGAAATTTAAAAATTAAACAGTTTGCAGAATCCTTTCCTCGAAGTCTTTCTACACAAATAAATTACAACCAACGTGGTAGGTTTTCCCCAATTCATTACTGCCAGAATCTTTCTCCCTTGTCAATACTCACCTATTACTATATGTGGTTTTTTCGCCAGGGCCAGAGATTGGGACATTGAATCAATTCCACCAACAATCACAGCTACAGAAGTAAAAAGGACATTGAAAAGAGATCCTTAATTTTTTTTCCATAATCCATTAAACATCATTTGAAGATTTCTACTTAAATTTGCTAGATTTCTACTTAATTTTGCTCTTCCCTTAGAATTAAAACTTTTCCCAAAGCTAAGATGCCAAATCAGCTATTTAAGCTAACGAACTTAACACTAATAATACTTTCTTCCTTTCACTTTCTGCACTCACTCTCAACTCTAAGATTCCTTTCCTCTTACTTACCACTTTGCACACCAATAGAGGACCCCAGGGCTTCAAATTGTTCTGAGATCTGAAAGGCCAGCTCCCGCGTGGGGGTGAGAACTAGGGCAAACAAACGCTGGGGCGTCTCCAGCAGGGCATTGAGGATGGGCAAAGCAAAGGCCCCTGTTTTTCCAGAACCAGTTTCTGCCAGCCCAATGATATCACGACCTAGAAGAAAAAGAAAATACCTAATACCAAAGAAATTCTCTTTGTACTGTTATCACATTTTCTACAGTGATATAATGCTGGGCACAAAGAAGATACCAAATAAATATTTGGTGAATGAAGGTTGAATAAACAGAAAAGACATGTTCTCTGTCCCAGAATAGCTCAAAATCCAGTGATGAGATAGACAAAGAAATAGATTATAACATGATAGGGCTTTCATATAAGCCCTTAAAAAATATCATAAAAGCCCAAAGGCAGGAGTAACTTACTGCCAGGAGCCAGGAGAGGTTAACAGAGGTGAGATGAGTGAGGTAAATCTTCTTGAAGTTAAGAAAGAAGGGAAAGGACATTCCTGTCAGAGAACAGAGGGTGGAGGCTTTAAAGAACATACCATGCTTAAGAGGAATGAGAAGGGCAAGGTGGATAGAACAAGGAAGAGTAAGGAGGACAAGAGAAAAGAACAACCAGTAAGGGAGGAATTAAAGGATTCTAAGCAGGGACTATCACAACCACGTTATTCTTTAGAAAGAAAACTCTAGGCCTGATGGCCTAAGGGAGAGGGAGAGTCAAGAAGCTTAACAGTGCATGCCACTTGCGCTGCTCCCTCTGAGGGAAGAATGTCAGAAGGATCTCCTTAAGAAAAGGTCACCACTCCAGCCATACTGGTAAGATTTAGAAATGAGCTGCAGGCCAAGTCCACCACCTGTAGCTGGCTGCAGCCTGCAGGGTAGCTGAGCCCTGGAACAACACCTGCAGGGAATGCTTCCTAGGGGCGACGACCGCCACTGCTGCTGCTCATGCTGCCTGTGACCGTACAACTGCTGAGAGGGCTTCCTCATCTAGAAGCCAACCCTGCAATAAACCCCTTTATTCTGAGGTAACCTGATCATGACTCGTTCCTTACAGTCTAAAATGACCTAAACAACTCGAATGGGGAAAACAGGAGTGTAATTAGGATACTGGGTATAAATCAGGGGATTAGGATGGAGGCATAGAACTGAGGACAGAACTAACAAAGACTTAGAAAGTGATGTGGGTAACACACAGGTTTCTAGCATGGGAGACCTAAAAGCCATAAATTGGGATAGGGGCTAAAGAAAAACCAGTTCTGGTGAGGAAAACAATGACTCTGCTTTAAACTTAGCAGACTTGAGGTTCCTGTAGTAAGCTCGGAGAGAAATATCTAAAAACCATACTTGTTTGGAGCTATGGAGAAAAGTATGAGCTAAAATTACAGATTTAGGAGTCCAGAAATCTTTTTTTTTTTAACATTCCTCAGGTGATTCTGACAAGCACTAGCTGAGAATCAATGATGCACAATTGTTAAAAGCTTCAGGACTGTGGGAAACAGATGTGGCTCAACCAACTGGGCCCCCATCTACCATATAGGAGGTCCAGGGTTTGATGCTCAGGACCTCCTGGTGAGGGCAGGCTGGCCCACGTGGCAACCTGGCCCACACTGAGTGCTGACCCATGCTGGGATGCTGCCCAGCATGGGAAAGCCACCCCACACAGGAGTGCAAGCCAATGCAGAGAGGGGGCACAGCAAGGTAACGCAACAAAAGACACAGAAGGAGAGAACATAAGATGTAGAGAACAGGGAGTTGAAGTGGTACAAGGGAATAATTGCCTCTCTCCCACTCCAGAAGGTCCCAGGATCAGTTCCCAGAGCCGCCTAAAGAGAATACAAGCAGACACAGAAGAACACACAGTGAATGGACACAGAGAGCAGACAACAGCGGGGGGGGGGGGGGGGGGGGGGCGGTTAAACCAAAAAAAAAACCTTCAGGACTGGATGAGATTATTACAGGAAGTGTTAAAATGAGAAAAAGGGTAAGGAGAGAATCCATACTGTAAGGCAAAGGGAAAGTAGAAACAGAAAAAAGAGCTAGAAAAGCAGGAGAAGAAAGTACTATCTTGAAAGTTAAGGAGAAGAGAGCTTCAAGAAAGATAAATGATCACTAGTGTTCAATACAGACCAAGTAGAATGGGACTTTCAAAACCATCTTTGACATCAATCACTTAAACTAAGATCTACCATGCCAGCTCAGTCAATAGTATATTCTAGTGAATTCTACTTTTACATCAGGGGTTTTTAACCAGGGATCCACAGGCCCCCAAGGGGTCCATGGAAAGATTTCAGGGGGTCCATGACCTTGAATTGAAAAAAAAAAACAAAAAAAACTTATTACCTTTATTTCCTCTGATCTCTAACTGAAATCCAGCATTTCCTTCACTATGAATGTATGCAGTAAATAAATAACAGTAGTATTCATTTCACCTGACTGGCAAAAAGTTCCACTGAACAAAAAAGGTTCAGAATCCCTGTTTTAGATTCTACCCATTAACATCAGTGTTTTCCATACAAAAGTAAGTGCACAGAGTGAATTAGAAGTCAGACCAGACAATGGACCTATTTTATAAAAGTTACAGGAAAAACGACAATTCCAGGGATAAAATTTCTAACTCGAATAATGTTACTGTTCTCCTTGCAGGGTAGATGACAATGAATTGCAACAGCATCTACTTATTTAAGAAATAAAATAAAGATCAATGTGAACCAATGATTTCCAAAGCTTTTTATCCCCCAACTCCTAGGGAATTCTACCTTCCTCGTATACCACATCATGATTTCAAAATACTTCTAAAAATGCAAGGATCTGTCCTATTTTCATCAAGAAAAATATTAAAATTTCAAAAGGAGTATATATGAAAGATTGAGGAAAGTAAAAGAAGCTTTAGGAGCTCAATTCCTGTGGCAGTGAGCAATGTGTACTGCCAAAAGCTAAGGTTTGCTGTGCTTTCAGTTCTTCCATGAGCCCCACAGAGCAGCCCCATTTCTTCCTCTCAAATCCACTAAGCCTTTCCAGTGCTAATATTTGTGTGAAATGCACTAGAGTGCATAAACTCCAAGAGGGCAGAGTCAATTTTGACACATTCACCTGCCACACTGCCAGCACATAACACAAGTACTTGGTATATATAACCACTCAGCAAACGGTCAAAAATTCCTGGAGGATTGTGAGAGATCTCTGAAATGGAAATAAACTTAAGACATAAGCAGATGGGAGAGAACAAAAACCATCAAAAAGTGTGGTCTCTCCATAGTAATGCTCTCTGATATAGAGTCAAGAACATAGTTTTTTTGAGCTAAAGATGCTATACTGAAATTCTAGCTCCAGCAAGTTACATGACTCTGGCCATGTTACTTAACCATCTGAGCCTCACTTCCCTCACAAATAAAATAAGCATTCCCACCTTTCAGGACTGTTACAAGGTTTAAGAACAATTGTCATGCCCAAGGGTAGTAACTCCTGGGAAACGGACTTGGCCCAGTGGTTAGGGCGTCCGTCTACCACATGGGAGGTCCGTGGTTCAAACCCCGGCCTCCTTGACCCGTGTGGAGCTGGCCATGCGCAGTGCTGATGCGCGCAAGGAGTGCCGTGCCACACAGGGGTGTCCCCCGCGTAGGGGAGACCCACGCTCAAGGAGTGCACCCCATAAGGAGAGCCGCCCAGCGCGAAAGAAAGTGCAGCCTGCCCAGGAATGGCGCCGCCCACACTTCCCGTGCCGCTGACGACAACAGAAGCGGACAAAGAAACAAGACGCAGCAAATAGACACAGAGAACAGACAACCGGGGGAGCAATTAAAATAAATAAATAAATCTTTAAAAAAAAAAAGAAAAAGGGTAGTAACTCCACAGAAACTGAAACCATCATTAGTACTCAACTAAGTTAAAAAGTTAGGTCTACAAGCTATAGGTTCAAATGAAGCATTTGTAAACTACTCTTAGAATGGGACAAGCTCTCAAAAACATTTTCCATGGTGACCACATCAATCATGTTACTCAGGTGTGAGAAATCTTCCATTTGCCCCTATTTTTTCCTGCACCAAATATAAACCTTTGACTGAAAATACTGGAATAATTTTAGAATTATTACTACCACCTAATTTTGATTTCTTTTTCCCACTTCTGTAGGGCAAACAGAGAAGTCACAAGACACCAACTCTTTGCTATTTCAAAGTAACTCAGGTACAGCAGATACTTCTTTCCCCCCAGTGGCCCTCAAATAGCCCTTATCCTCCTAAACTTTTAAGTGTTCACTATCTCTTCCTTGAAACCCCCTGCCTTCCCTAATTAGTGTGAAACTGTACTCTGATGCTTTTCATCACTTCACTGGACCTCCTGTTTCTCCTCTGTCAGATCCTGGCCTCTTCCTTCATTTGGCAGCCTCACCAATTTTGACAGCTTCAGTTATATCCTCCTCCCTTTGGATATGGTGTCTATATTTCTATGTCCAGTTCTTTTTTTTTAAGATTTCTTTCTCTCCTCCCGCCCTGTGGTCTGTTCTTCTGTGTCCATTTGCTGTGTGTTTCTATGTCTAGTTCTGATCTCTCGATAATTAAGTTCCAATCCCTAGATTCCAACTTAATCCCACTGATTTCTGATACCAATTATTTTCAACTGAATTCATCTTCCTGAAATTACTTTTCCTCCTGTGTTCCCTTTTTATATCGGCAGTACACTGATAATACATCCTAAACACAAAGGCTGGAAGCCTTGCAATAATTCTATATTTTCCCATCTCTCGCTTTCCACTTTTCTAATTGGTTGTAAAATCATGTTGATTTTCTTCTATTCTTTATTCTTTTTCATTCTCACCACTGCAACCCTATCTATTACTCACTGCCAAAATTATTGTAATGACCTCCTAATTGGTCTCTCTATCTCCAATCTCTCATCTCTAAACTATCTTATACAGCTATCAGACTCATCTTCGAAGAGTACAACTCTAAGAACTTCATTCCTGTGCTAAAAAAAATTTCCAAAAGTGCTCCACTATGGCTGAAACACAATTCCTTTACCCAGCATAAGTCCTTCATCTTACTAAATTTTTTCAACATTCAATGTTAAGTACTTGCAGGTCTCCATATATGCCCCATGTTCCCCATACCCCTTGGATTTTTGTCATGCTGTTCCCTATGCCTAGAAGGACGTTCCTTCCCATCATTCCTGAATGTCTAAACTCTATGCAGTCTTCAAGGTTCAGCTTAATATCTTCCCAATCTCCCTGGCCCCAAAAATAAAATGAAGGAAATCTTCCCTAATCCACTCCAGTTAGAAGTAATCTCTTCTACTGTCTCAGCACTTTGACTGTAACTTTCTTTTGTCCCTGTCCACCTTGTAATAAATTTGTAATGTTCTCCTTAATAGACTGTAAGCTCTTAGGGAGGGCAGAAATCTTAACTTCCATAGCCTTACCTTTACATTAAATACCCAGTAACTATTTATGGAGGAAACAAACAGAATTATACAGAACAAATCTAACCACTTTCCCACTTGACAGGTCTTCACGTCATTAATGCCAATTATCATAATCTATCCCTTCCATCATCTCTTCTCCAAATCAAATACACTCAGTTCCTTTATTTTTTTTTAAAGAACAATTTTATTCACTCACCATTAAATCCATTCAGAGTATACAATCAATGGCTCTCAGTTTAATCACAGAGTTGTGCATTCATCACCACAATCAATTTGAGAACATTCTCAATGCTTCAAAAAGAAAAACTTCACAAACCTTATACTCCTCAACTATTGACACCTAACACTGATATAGTACCTTTGTTACAACTGATGAAAGAATATTACAATCTTACTGTAAACTGTAGTCCACAGTTTGCATTAGTTGTTTTTTTTCTCCCATATACCACCTTACTATTTACACCTTGAAATAGTGACATACATTTGTTCTGGTTCATGGAAGAACATTTTTATCTTTCTACTGTGGATTAGTCTTCCCCTAAAACAGGCTTCACTGTGTTATACAGTCCCATGTTTTACGCTCTGGCTTCCTTCTAGTGACATATACTGTTCCCTTAATTATGAATGAGCATACTTGATCCTACACCATACCCACTGCCCCTCAGGTGGTTTCCAAGAACTGTGGCCCCAAGACCTAAACATAATAGTCTAGGTGTGTTCTAGCCAGTGCAAAGAACTATTCTCTCAAGAGCTAGTCCTGGAGTTCTTAAACATGGGTCTCACAAGAGAGGAATTCAGGGGCAGGTTGGCAACTCTCTGAAATTAAATACGAAATTTTACAGGGAGGTTTATTGGTGCATCTTTTTTCTGAAGAATCTTACTTTCATTTGATTCTCAAATCAATACAGGTCCCCCAAAATATCATCTTCCTCTTAGAGTAATGAAACTAAGATTTCATTCACTGTCTCTAAGGATCTTAATGAATTTCAGTTAAATAACACTGCTGGGTCTTCTCTTTTATTACCCACCTTAATCCAGTAAAGTTGACATTTTGGGAATCTAAGTGCAGGACTTTGCCTCTACCATTAAAGTTCATCTTTTTAGTTTTAATACCACTAGTCATCAACCAGCACTTTAATCATTCTTGTGTAAATCTGATAAACATGCTTCAAACAGAGAACTCTCAACTCCTCTAGACATTTATTTATGGTCCAGGCACCCTTATGTAAGTCTGTACTCATAATCTCTAACAAGTTTCTCACTGGTACGCTTTAACACTGTGCGTCCTTAAAAATGGACATCTGTGGCAGACAACAGATCCCCTCAGATAGAAAGACAGAAAGTAAGCTCAGTGAAACTGGAGTATGACTGACTTTTACAAAAGCCAACATGCCACACACTTTGTATTTTCACTGACTACATTTTTATTTCATTTGAACTATGCAAGCAATAGTTTTCAAAGGTGCTAAATATTTAATTGAGTATAACTTCCTATTGCTTCTGTATCAGAGCACAGTAGTTAATTTCAACCTACCTTGTAAAGCCAAAGGAATAGCTTCAATCTGGATCTTGGTGGGCTTTGTCCATCCCAACTGGTCACAAGCCTCACACAACACATCTGTCACACCCTTAGAATTCAGAAAAATACATCTTAGCAAGAAAAGGCACACACCCCTGACTTCCTACGTAGAAGACTCTGTCAGGACCACTCTGGGGATGACAGGTACATCTCCGCACTTTGATTCAAAAGATATTTATTGTGCGCCTGCTCTGGGCAAGCTATTTTTAAATACTGTACTGAGACAGTGGCTTAAGACCTAAGGATCATTTTCTATTTACCAGGAACAATGCCAAGTGCTTTACATGTATTATCTCATTTAAAGGTCACAAAAATTATGTAAGGTAAGCATTTCTTTATTATTCCCAATTTACAGATGGGGAAATTGAGGCACGGGGAGGTATGGTTACTTGCCTCTCTCTCTAGTAAGGGTTGGATCAGAATTCAACTCTGACTCCAAAGCCCAAGCTACAAAAAGACTGACTGGCCACCAATACAACTTCCTGGAGAAATGTGAACTTCTCTACACCAAAGTGGAGAAAAGGCAAAACGAGGCTCTCGAGGCCCGTCTGCCCGGCTACCGCCCGCTCCGCAGGAGCGATTTCCGCAGCCCGAGTCTCTGAAATTCTGGGGCCCAAACTGCTTCTGTATACCACCGCCAGGATCTAGGCAACCGGACTCTGCCTGAGCTGGCGCCGGTTGTACGAAGATAAGCCAGCGTCATCCACTCTCACCAGGTCTTTAAACGTTTTAGTTTCCTCCTCCTCCACCGCCGGCTGGGGAGCTTCTGTCGGAGAATCGTGCTGCTCGGACGTCGCCATTTTGCTCACGGATTCCGGAAGTGGGTTGGCGGCGCCCGCGGGGTGCTGGGAAATGTAGTTTCCGTTCCTGCGTGCTCAGGGCGCCGCCTGCGGGTTTACTGAGGTTTGAACCCGCGGATGTGGCTGAAGTGGCCTGGTGGAAATGTAGTGAAAATCGTTCGGGATAGATATAAGCTAGAGGCTTGTGGAACAGAGTGGAGTGTACATGGGTCTTTGTTGTTAACCAGAGCCCTTTAGGTCCCTTTTAAAACGCCTTCCCCACCTCTCTCACCTGTTGTTGCTCCCCTCTGTTCTAACCAGAGGCTTTGAATAGGTTCCTAGCAACTTACTATTTAATAAAATTATTTCATTTATGTATTTCATAATATTTATGAGAATCTACTATATTATAGGGCTATGCTACATGCCGAATGAACAGGACAAAGTGCCCTGCCCTCGTGGATAAGACAGATAATACAAAGTAATCAGTAACCATTTCATTTTTCACATTTTCATTGTGAAAAGTGCTGTAGTGTATATAACCCTGCCCATAACAATATGGTTAGATTGCAAAATCTAGGACTGAATGAGAAAAGTATAAAATAGAATTAAATATATCATGTGCACTTAAAATATATGCCCATGAGATGACACATTCTGCAAGAGCACATACAAATAGATTGCATTGAACATTTTAGAATGCTTGTCTGAGGAGGAAGAAGAATGCGAGTGAGGAATTGGAGATAAAACAGAATACATAAACCAAACAGACAAGGGAACTTGTGAGGATATTGTGCCTTGTCCGGAGAGGATGGTTAAATCAACTCAGTGCATGTAACGGCTTCCACCAACATGCCAAGCAAAAGCCCTGATTTAGGAATCACTTTCGTGTCTTCACCTACAAAAAGTGTAGGGTGACTGCCACCAACTTTGCAAGTCTTTTCACTGCTCTTAAATGCATTTTCTTAAATTTATAAAATCAGCTGAGATAGTTAATTTTAAATTTTCTGTCTGTATAAATTTCTGTTGATTGATATTTTTAGTCTGAAGAGTGATGTGCTGGTAAACCAGTTCTCCAAGAAAACAAAAAAGGCTCTGATTTGTAGCATTTGCCTATTTCTGTGGTGTAAATATTTCATCATGGCTGATTTCAAGCTGCCAATATGATGTCAATGAACACAACTTCAGGAAGAGATGCTAAAAATCAACTGTCTTTAACCAGAATGAATGGACTCTACCCCACCATAAAAACTGGAATGTTCAAACTGGGAAAACATGAATTTGTCCCCAGAGCTACCCAATTTCAAAAATGTGTACTTTGATTTAAATAGCATTGTCACCTGACAAATTGTGTAGTAGTTATTGTATATTCTGTCTTCGATTTATTTTTTACATAAATTGATAATTATTTCCAGAGAAATTTTTCTGAAGACAGCATGATTATCTGTGTTCTCATAAGGATTTCAAAATAGCTTTTCTTCTGTTTATAAAATAAATATATATCCATTGTTTAAAAAAAAGAAAGAAAAGAAAAGGGCGGGATGAGGTCAGAGAAGCAGGCTCAAGCCAAACCCTGCAGGGCCCTGTAGTTCATGGTATGAAGTTTGGCTGTTACCTTAACTACAAAAGGAAGTCACTGCAGGATCTGAGCAGAGAAGTGTTATGATTTATATATTTAACAGGGTGCTTAACTTTTTTTGTTCCACAGACTCCTTTACCAGTCAAGTGAAAACCACGGGCCCCTTACTAAGTCCACACTATACTGAGTATCTTTTTTTTTTTTTAAGATTTATTTTAGTTATTTCTCTCCCCTTCCCCCCCACCCCGCCCCAGTTGTCTGTTCTCTATGTCCATTTGCTGCATGTTCTTTTTGTCCGCTTCTGTTGTTGTCAGCGGCACAGGAATCTGTGTTTCTTTTTGTTGCGTCAACTTGCTGTGTCAGCTCTCCGTGTGGGTGGCACCATTCTCGGACAGGCTGCACTTTCTTTCACGCTGGGCAGCTCTCCTTACAGAATGCACTCCTTGTGTGTGGGGCTCCCCTACACAGGGACACCCCTGCGTGGCAGGGCACTCCTTGCGCGCATCAGCACTGCGCATGGGCCAGCTCCACACGGGTCAAGGAGGCCCGGGGTTTGAACCGTGGACCTCCCATGTGGTAGACGGACGCCCTAACCACTGGGCCAAGTCCACTTCCCACTGTCTATTATTTAATAAAAATATCACACCCACACCAACAATGTCCCCAGAAGAATAACATTTTTTTGAATTTCATTTCGAGCTCATAGACCCCTGGTTAAGAACCCCTGATTGAAAAGATCACTCTAAATGCTATATGGAGATGGATTGCAGAGAGGAAAGAGTGGGAAAGGGAGACCATTTAGGAGGTGAGAGATTTATCTTCGTATCTCCAGTTCTAAGCACAGTGCCTGAAACAAAATAAATGCTCATAAATACTGGCTGACGGAATTAAAACTGAGTAAAGTGTTGGAATTTCAGGTACACTGGCAGGCTAGAAAGAATTGCACTGGTTGTTTCTTTGAGTTTACACCCCTACGAACAGGCTGGGGCCTTTGTTTATATATATATATCATATCACTCCAAGTTAAAGGAAGGAAAAGAAGACACACAGTGTATAAAACAGGTCCCCTGAAATTACTTCTATCAGGAACCTATTGGCACACGCTTGTACTAATGTAGACTGAGGCATTCCAGTGTTCCCTTTAGCTCTCCCTCATGGCCACTCTCTCCATTTTCCTGGGTCTGGGAATTGAGCACTCTAGATCATCTCCAAAATAGACAATACACTGGGGATAAGGGAAGTCAATTCATCCCAAAGACAATCTAACAAATTAGCTCTGCTTTTCCTCTTCCTGTCCTCTATCCTGTGGACCTATTGTGGAACTTGTGTTCTATCCTCCTTGTTTGACAATGAGGGACTCGAGTCCCAGAGGATAAAGAGACATGTCTGAGGTCACACTAGCAAGGACATGAGACAAGTCTGGACTCAAGTCTCTCAAGGCCCAGTGCTGTCACTGAGGAGAGCATCATTTCACAAGATCACAAGCATCTCTCTTCCACACAATCACACTCCAAATTCCTCTGTGGAAACAGAAAAGCAGCTGAAGTGTTTATTTTGCATCTTGTGGAGCTTGGAGTCATGTACCTAGAAAATCCTGTGCTTCACCTTAACCCATTCTTGCGGGTGTGAATTCATTGTAAACAGGACTTTTTTATGAGGTTACATCAGTTAAGATGTGGCCAACTGAATCAGAATGGGTCTTAATCCTGTTTGTGGAGGGCTTATAGAGAACACCACCAGAAGAGAAGTCATGGAAAGAGCCAGAAACTGGAAGTGAACGGAACCAGAAGAGAAAGGAGAAGACATCGCCATGTGCATTGCTATGTGACAGGAAAACCAAGGACCGAAGACCAGCAGCAGCCAGCCCAGAACACCACAGTTTTGGGGCAGAAAACTTTATCTTGCTGATGCCTAGATTTTGGACTTTTCCTAGCCTCAAAACTGTGAGCCGATAAAGTCCTATTGCTTAAGCCAACCCATTATTTAGCATTTGTTTTAACAGCTGGGAAACTACAACACTTCCCTTAGACTCATTCCCTGATTTCAGTTAGGAGAGTGGAGTGGGAAGTGCCAAGTGCTGAGAGATGGTAAGAAACACGGCTGGGGAGTCGGGGGAAGCAGAAATAAGCACCTCAAAAGGGGGACCCAGATAGAAACAACTGGAAAGACTGTCCAATTTTATCTAATATAGGGTCTAAAGTTACCCAAGTTTTTGTGAAAATGTGTTATAGATTTAAAACTCACGCGTAAGCTTTCTAGGGGGAATTTATTTTAATTCCAAAGAGAGAAAATTTCTGATGCTACTGTCAAAGGAAACTGATGCTGGAAAACTGATTTAAATCACAATGCTATTATAATAGCAAACTCTTGCCCATTTTAGCTAAGCAAAAATTGTTTCTGTTTGTTCTTGAAGAGCTCAGGCGTCGGCTATTTTTAAAACTTCCTCTAGTGCCAGTGTCCCCAAGGCATCGATGGACGCAAAGAGGATGTGGTGTTCCAATGACGCCAGCAGCAGCTCTGCCCCGTCCCTTGGACCAGGACCTGCGGTCAAGGTCTGGCCTTCAACCACACCCACCCTGATGAGAGGACTCAAGTCAGACCAACAGGGCGAACACTGGTGGATTCCAAAGAGGGCAGCCTGTGGGAACTGAGAGGATTGTCTGTTTTTTTCTCTTCCTACCAGGTTTGGAGCAGTTTGGGTATTTATATTCTGGTGTTAGAAGTAATAGAGGCGCATGCTAGTAACCGAGTCATGTCATATCCTGTACTTCCAGAACAATAAGGACCGTTGAGAAGGAAATCCAAATAAATACGCAAAACGGTGAGGAGAGGAAAGCAAGCCTGAGACAATTTGCCAGCTCCAGAGGGAGGGGTGTAAGTAACTGAAAGTCTTATCCGGAAAGTGCCCCAGGTACTTTGGCCTTTGTGGACCACTTCCTCCAGAAAATATACTGAAATTTTTAGTTTACAACTGTGTTGGTACTAAGATAAATATATTAGTATTATCTATAAAACATTTTCTTTGACTTAAAAATTCAATTTTTTCTCTTGATTTTGAAAGGAAATTTTTTTTTAATTAATTTATTTATTTCTCTCCCCTTCCCCCCCGACCCCGGTTGTCTGTTCTCTGTGTCTATTTGCTGCGTCTTCTTCTTTGTCTGCTTCTGTTGCTGTCAGTGGTACAGGAATCTGTTTCTTTCTGTTGCATCATCTTGTGTCAGTTCTCCGTGTGTGCGGCGGCACCATTCCTGGGCAGGCTGCACTTTCTTTTGCGCTGGGCGGCTCTCCTTACGGGGCGCACTCCTTGCGCATGGGGCTCCCCTACGCAGGGACACCCCTGCGTGGCAGGGCACTCCTTGCGCGCATCAGCACTGCGCATGGGCCAGCTCCACACGGGTCAAGGAGGCCCGGGGCTTGAACCATGGACCTCCCATGTGGGAGACGGACGCCCTAACCACTGGGCCAAGTCCACTTCCCTGAAAGGAAATTAAAACCTTTTTTCTGGGCCTCTGAAAGTATGATCACTAAGCACCATATCTGCTGTGCCTGATGGGGAAGGAAGGAGAATAAGAAACGTGGCGGGGCCTTCATTGGCTGCTAACCTGGGCGGCTATGGGTAGGAGAATGGTAGGATGATTGGGAATCCTGGGCCAAAAGTAAAATAAGCTCTCAAACCTAGGAACAAGGGTCTGTGGAGGATTCAAACAAGAATCAGTTATATATCAGTATCTGCATGAAATCCTCCCAGAAGTATCGTACCCTAGGGGCTAATTTGGAGAAAGCTCCTTAAAACAAAGTGCTCTTTAGTTATCAAGGAGAAACTAATGCAAAATTTAATCAGTGGGAAAATTATCTTTAGATTTATGAGTTGTAACCTGTTATGAATACAAATAATGTTCAAATGAAGAAAGAACATAGCTGATGATACGATGAGGGCAGAGAGAGAACCCAATGGTCTAGAAAGAATTTAGCAAAAAGAGTTGAAACACCGAATATTTAGATAGCTAACCAATTCGTACCTAGGGAAAAAAGATAACTAGTCCTGATTATCTGGGTTTATTTCCTTGTTTGTTTGTTTCTTTTGTTTGTTTGTTTGTTGTTTTTTGATGTACCAGGGGCCGGTGTTTGAACCCAGGACCTCATCTGTGGGAAGCCAGCACTCAAACCAATGAGTCACTTCGGCTTCCCTGAGTTGGTTTTTTTCCTTTGTTTTGCTAGGGTTTTTTTGTTGTTGTCTTTTCAGGAGGCACCGGAACTGAACCCAGGACCACCCAGGTAGGAAGCTGGCCTCAACCACTTGACCAACATCAGCTCCCTGATTTCTTTTCGTTACTTTTTCTTTTTTAAATTGCAAAGTTTTTTAAAATAGAGAAAACCTGTTTTTATTTCTTTGTTTACTCAACAAATACTCTCAAACACTATGTCAAGCCTTGGCAGATGTTAGGAATTCAGCGATGAGCAAAGCAAAAAACCGTTCCTGTTTTTATGAAACCAATACCTCAGTGGGAGTGACAGCCTATAAAAAATGGTAAATAAATGCATACAAATATACATACGCACGTACGGACATACATAAGTCATCCTCACAATCAAGTGGGACAGATTGACATGAAAAGTAATCACAAGTGAGATGAATTCTTCCAACGAGAAAAGCAAGGTGCTAGAGTTATATATCCTGGGATGGCCTAACCTTCCCTGCAAATCATGGCTTTTCCCTGTGGAAATGACTTTTAAACTGAGACCTGAAATTTGAGTAGGACTTACTAGGAGCATGGGGAGTGGGAAGTGGTTTACCGACAGGAAACAAACCTTCCAGCTTAGGCCGTGCAGTGGGAAAAAAAAATCAAATGAAGCTTATAGAGGTTTTACGGTCGTAATTTATGATGCAGCTGGAGGTGTAGGTAGAGAACAGACTGTCCAGGTCGTGGCAGGCCCTGCTAAGGAGCTGGGGATGTGAGATTTTATTCTAAGAGCCATAAAAAGCCATTAGCGAGACTTGGGCTGCAGAGGTTGACAAGACCAGACTTGCATTTGAAAAGATCACTCAGTCTGCTGCCTGGAGAAAGGATGGCATGGGAGAGGGGGATGTAGGAAGACTCTTGTCAGCCGCTGTTCAAGCAAGAGATGGTGGGATTTGAGACCAAAGTAATGGCAGTGGGGTTGGAGAGAAATGGACACTGTGAAGGAGTGTGTAGAAGGTAAATAAATGCTCATGATGGATTCAACCTGTAGGATAAAGGCTGGGGATGTGTACATGACTCCTAGAGCTCGTGGAGGGAGAAAGGTGGTAGAACCATTTATGTAGCTAGAAAACACTCAAGGAGGGGCACGCACGGGGGTGGAGGGTGCCATCACATTCTGAAGGTAATGGCTATTGACTTAAACCCAGGCCTCCAAGTCCTGAGCCCTCATTCTTCCCAACATACTATTTTGCCACTGAGCTAACCCTAAAATGGCAAAGGGAAATGGAAATATCAGTAACATGTTTTAAAAAACCCAGAGGTTGTCTCTCCTATGTATAATTGCTTTTGAGTCTCCAAATGAATATTAAAACCTTAGCATCTGGATTTGTCCCCCACACTTCTTCATCTCACTTTTTCCTTTCCTCCAGCTTCCACATATAAATCCATCAGAAATTTGACTCCCTCTATTCCTCCTCCCTTTCCCTCACTACCACCATAGTCCAAAATGAACTTTATTATTAATTGAGTTCCCACCAGGCTCTCACCTTACCACTGCAATCCCCAGGGCCAAGCAGATATCAGCACTCAATTAATAGTGGTCCATTGAATGAATGAGACTAGTTTGTAGATCAATCTCCTATGAGTGTGCTTTGCATGAATAATTCCCCAGAGCTTTTCTATTTACTAATTGTATAGATCACAGGGAGTTTCTGAATTTGGGGGGGGGGGGCGGGACAACACACAAAAACCAAAAATAGAGAAACCAACCTTGGGTTGCAATAGTTTGGCATCCTGTAGGCAGTGGTAAGAGCAGCTCTGCATGGCTGGGGCGGGAATGTGGCAGTAAGAATGACTTCACCAAACCTGCCATTTGGCACCTTGAACTTTGGAACCCTTTGTCCCCAACCACCCTGGGACTTTAGGACAAGAGATTTTTTGATCCAGTACCCCAAAAAACCAGGCATCTCAGTGAAGAAGACAAATAATGTTCTAATGTGTAAATGTAAGGAGTGGATTTAATCTAAAGTCAACAGCAAGCAGGAAGTTCAAATGTTATACTACGATCCTTACGTAGGAAACCACAAAGGCTAGAGTTTCAAGGTCAGTTCGTACTATGGGGTGGGTAATACAGGAAAAGGTAGCCTTGACTCATTTCCTGGTTTCCCGGTTATTCGTGTTCCTTTCATACAAGTATATGTTTAAATGCAAACACAATTTTTAAAAATCATATTAGAAATGGAGGTGTTATCAAATTCTTTGGCAATCCAAATACCAACGTCACAGCGAAATAATACGTGTACTCGAAGCAGCTTCGAGTCACGCTTTAAAATAGAAGCGTGTGAAGTATCGTGAGTTTGATGTTTAAATGTTTGCAATACTTAAATAAACAAATAAAATAAAACATTAACTGCTATCCTGGATACTTCTCATGCTTGTTGATAGTCTAACAGCTTTTGAATAGCTTTCTAATAATTGGCACTTTTCTCCCATTACAAGTCAATCTTCCTAAAGCAGCAACCAAAAGCTCACTCTCCCAGCCTCCCTTCCACCTAGGGTGCAGACACAGGACTTGAGCTCTCCCGAACAGATACAGCCATGCAAGAGCTGGTTCAGAACAAAGCAACTGGAGGAAGAGGCCCCTGGTGATGGCAGAGGGATCCAGCTGTAAGGGGCCCCAGAGGCAAGGTTCTGGGTAGGCCCTGCAGCCAGAGGCACAGGCACCTCCTGACAGCAGCAGGGGTTTCTGCTGGGGTGCCGAGCTCACATCATGGGTTGAGTTCAGTTCCCAGCCACCTTGTCCCAAGCCAAACTCCACCTTCTTGGAGATTCTGGGAGCTTCCTACTATACTCTAATAAATTCCTTTTCTGCTTAACGAGCAGGAAGCAGTTCTGTTGTTTGCATTTTAAAAATCTTTTAAGAGCTGCTAAGAAAAATAAACTGTTTCTGAAATTATATATAATTCTAATAAAACACACTCACCAAACTGCCTCTTACCTTCATAACAAAAGGAACTAATTTGGGAGAGCAAATGTAGCTCAGTGTTGAGCACCTGCTTCCCATGTACAAGGTCCTGGGTTCAATCCCTCACATTTTCTGAAAAAAAAAAAGGAACTACTTCTCTGTGTGGTCCTTGGTGCTGCTTGGCGATCCTAGTGTATTTCCCTAAACCATTTACTTTTTTTTTTTTTAAGATTTATTTTATTTATTTCTCTCCCCATCCCCTTTTTGTCTGCTCTCTTTGTCCATTCACTGTGTGTTCTTCTGCATCTGCTTGCATTATCCAGCAGCACTGGGAAGCTGTGTCTCTTTTTCATTGTGTCATCTTGCTGCGTCAGCTCTCTGTGTGTGCGGCACCACTCCTGGGCAGGCTGCACTTTTTTTATGTGGGGCAGCTCTCCTTGTGGGGCGCACTCCTTGTGCATTGGGCTCCCCTATGCGGGGGCTCCACTGCATGGCAGGGCACTCCTTGCACACGGCAGCACTGTGCGTGGGCCAGCTCACCATACGGGTCAGGAAGCCCTGGATTTGAACCCTGGATCCTCCCATATGGTAGGACCCTCCCATATGATAGGACCCTCCCATATGGATGCTCTTCCAGTTGAGCTGTGTGCACTTCCCCATTTACTCTTCAACTTAGTTGAACAACTCCTCTCAAACATCCAGTCCCTTGCCTATCTCATCACTATTAGGTGATCGCCTTGTTTCTACTGAGAAATGAAGGGAACTGCCACAAGTTTCCATCACCATCCTACACCTACCCACCTGTCCTCCTGTTCTTGACCATGTGCTTTTAGTGCTCCTCCTGAAGGCAAGCTAGACAAACTCTCCCTACATGCAGCAGGGGCTAAATCTTACTCAAGGATACTCAATCATTTTCTCTCCTGCACCATCAATATTTCCCTTTCTTCTGGGTCATCCTTCATCTGACTTGGTCCTTCAGCAACATTTGGCTCCCTCCACCTTGAAAAAATCTTTTCACCTGGCTTCCAGGACACCACTGACTCCTGGGATTTCCCCACTTGCCGGCCGGTCCTTCTCAGTCTTCCCAGCTAGTTCTTCCTCATTCCTACCCACTCCCCACCTTAAATGGTGGAGTACCCTGGGTTGAGGCCTTGGCCCTCTTCTCTATATTCTCTATTTCCACTCATTCCCTAAGTCTTACCCAGTCTCATGACTTTATTTTTTTAAGATTTATTTATTTATTTGTTTTTCTCCCTTCCCTTCCTCCTGCCCTGTTGTTGTTGTTTTTTCAGATTTACTTTTATTTATTTCTCTCCCCTTCCCCACCCCGCCACGCCCCCGTTGTCTGTTCTCTGTGTCCATTCTCTGTGTGTTCTTCTGTGTCCCCTTGTATTCTTGGCCAGCAGCACCAGGAATCTGTGTCACTTTTTTGTCGCGTCATCTTGCTGCATCAGCTCTCCGTGTGTGCAGCCGCCACTCCTGGACAGCCTGCACTTTCTTTTGTGCTAGGCGACTCTCCCTAGAGGGCACATTCCTTGTGAGTGGGGCTCCCCTACATGGGGGACACTCCTGCGTGGTACGGCACTCTTTGCACGTGGGCCAGCTCCACACAGGTCATGGAGGCCCTGGGTTTGAACCATGGACCTCCCATGTTGTAGACAGATGCTCTATCCATTGAACCCAGTCCACTTCCCTGCCCTGTTGTTTTATTTGTTGTTGTTGTTGTTGTCTGTTGTTTTCTCTTCTCATTTTGTCTCCTCTAGGATTCACTGGGATTCAAACCTGGGGACCTCTGATGTGGAGAGAGTTTCCCTGTCAATTGCACCACCTCAGTTCCTGTTTTCTGCTGTGCTTCACCTTGACTCTCCCCTGGTCTCTCTTTTTGATGCGTCATCATCTTGCTGCATGACTCACTTGTGCAGGCACTGGCTCAACATGCGGGCACTCGTGTGGGCACTGGCTCGCTGTGAGGGCACACTTTCTCTTCTTCTTTTTCACCAGGAGACCCCAGGGATCAAACCCAGGTCCTCCCTTATGGTAGGCGGAAGCTCTATCACTTGAGCCACATCTGCTTCCCCTCATGATTTTAAATACCATCTCTTTACTAAGGACTCTCAAATTTATAGCTCCCCTCTCTTTCCCTGAGTGAGCTCTAGACTCATGTATTCAACTACCTCCTTGTCCTTTCCTCTTAGATGTACCAGTTATCTCAAATTTACAGTCTCCAAAATGGAATCCACCCCTCTCCAATTCACTTCTTCCACAATTAACATCATATTCAATGATGAAAGACTGAAAGCTTTCCCTCTAGGATAAGGAACAAGACAAGGATGCTCACAATCACCACTATTAATCAACACTGTACTGGAAGTTCTAGCCAGAGACATTAGGCAAGAAAAATAAATAAAAAGCATCCACAAGGAAAAGGGAGATTCTTTCTATTTGCAGATGGCATGATTCTACATATAGAAAATCCTGGAAAATCCACAACAAAGCTACAAGAGCTAGTAAAATTCAGCAAAGTGGCGGGGCACAAGATCAACAACAAAAGTCACTGGTGTTTCTATATAGTAGTAACAAACAACCTGAAGAGGAAATGTAAAAGTTCAACTTATAATAGAAATTAAAAGAATCAAATATCTAGGAATTAATTTAACTAAGGATATAAAAGACTTATACATGGAAAACTACAAAACACTGCTGAAAGAAATCAAAGAAGACCTACATAAACAGAAGGACATTCGTGTTCATGGATTAGAAACTAAATACCGTTAAGATGTCAATTCTATCCAGAGCAATTTATAGATTCAACACAATTCCAATAAAAATTCCAATAGCCTTCTTTGCAGAAATGGAAAAGCCAATCATTAAATTTATATGGAATGCTAAAAAGTCCCCAAATAGCCAAACAATCTTAAAAAAAAAACACAAAGTTGGAGGAGGTCTCAAATTTCCTGATTTTAAAATTTATTACAAAGCTCCAGTAATCAAAAGAGTATGGTGGGGGAAGCGAACTTGGCCCAGTGGTTAGGGCATCCGTCTACCACATGGGAGGTCCGCGGTTCAAACCCCAGGCCTCCTTGACCCGTGTGGAGCTGGCCCACACACAGTGCTGATGTGTGCAAGGAGTGCCCTGCACGCAGGGGTGTTCCCCATGTAGGGGAGCCTCACGCGCAATGAGTGTACCCATAAGGAGAGCTGCCCAGCATGAAAAAAAGTGCACCCTCCCAGGAGTGGCGCCACACACACGGAAAGCTGACGCAGCAAGATGACGCAACAAGAAGAGACACAGATTCCCATGCTGCTGACAACAGCAGAAAGCGGACAAAGAAGAACACACAGCAAATGGACACAGAGAGCAGACAACTGGGGCAGGGGGTAGGGGAGAGAAATAAATAAATAAATCTTTTTTTTAAAAAAAGCGTATGGTAGGAAGTGGATGTGGTTCAACAGTTGGGCTCCTGCCTACCATGTGGGAGGTACCAAGTTCAGTTCCTGGTACCTTCTAAAGAAGATTAGCAAGACAGTGAGATGATGCAACAAGATGATGCAATGAAGAGACACAGCAAGGAAACACAATAAGAGACACGACAAGCAGGGAGTAGAGGTGGTTCAAGTGACTGGGTGGCTCCCTCCCAAATGGGAGGTCCTGGGCTCAGTTCCTGGTGTCTCCTAAAAAAAAAGGACGAACAGAGAGCAGACAGCAAACACAAAACAATGGGGGGGGAGGGGAGGACAGGAAAAAATAAAATAAATCTTAAAAACATATATATATATATAAAAAAGTGTGGTACTGGCTCAAGGACAAATATATAGACCAATGGAATTGAGTTGAGAGTGCCTCTCACACCTATGGCTAATTGATTTGTTTTTTAGTAGGTTTTTAAAAAATATTTATTTATTTATTCCCCCCTCCCCCATTGTCTGCTCTCTGTGTCCATTTGCTGCATGTTCTTCTGTGCTTCTTTGTCTGTTTGTCTTCTCTTTAGGCAGCACTGGCAACCAAACCTGGGACCTTCCAGAATGGGAAAGAGGCATTCAGTCCTTTGGCCACCTCAGCTCCCTGGTCTACTGTGTCTCTTATTGTCTCTCCTCTGTGTCTCTTTTTGTTGTGTCACTTGCTGTGCCAGCTCTCCACTCGAGCAAGCACTCTGTATGGGCCAGCACTCGGCTTGGGCCAGCTCGCCACATGGGCCAGCACTCCTGTGTGAGCCAGCACTCCTGCGTGGGCCAGCACTCCTGAGTGGGTCAGCACTTCTGCGCAGGCCATCACTCCTCTTGGGCCAGCTTGCTGCACAGGTCAGCACTCTGCATGGGCCAGCTCTCTACACAAGCCAGCTCACAGCATGGTCCAGTTTGCCTTTACCAGGAGGCCCCGGGAATCAAACCCTGGACCTCCATATGATAGATAGGAGCCCAATCACTTGACGCACATCTGCTTCCCCTAATTGATTTTTGACAAGGGTGCCAAGTCTACTCAATTGAGAAAGAATAGTCTCTTTAACAAATGGTGCTGGGAAAACTGAATATTCATAAACAAAAGAATACAGTGGACCCAGAATTTGCACACCAATGGTCACAGTAGCATTATTCACATTACCAAAAAATGGAACCAAGCCAAGTGCCCATCAACTGATGAATGGAGAAGCAAAATGTGGCATATCCATACAATGGAAGATTATTCAGCTATAGAAAGGAATGAAGTTCTGATATGTGTGACAACATGGATAAATCTTGAAGACATCATGTTGAGTAAAATAAGCCAGTCATAAAGGACAAATATTGTGTAATCTCACTGATATGAAATAATTAAAATAAGCAACTTCATAGAGTCAGAAACTGGAATACAGCCTCCACTCCAACCATATGTAAAGAATCTTGCTGCTCTTCAAACATATCAGGCCAGATCCTGCCACAAGACCTTTACACTTTCTCTTTCCACTGTCTGGAATGCTCTTTACTCAGATATCCTCACAGCTCTGTCCTGCACCAACTACAGGTCTTCGTTCAAATGTCATCTTATTGTTGAGACCTTGGAAACCATCTCCCTAGCACTCCCTCCCCCCTGTTCCTACTTTATGTTTCTCCACGGCACTTATCATCATGTGGTAGGAAGAATAATGACCCCTATCCCCAAAGAGGTACCTGTCCTCACACCCAGAATCTGTGAACATGTTATGTTACATGGCAAAGGGAAATTAGGTTGCTGGGAATTAAATTGCCAACCAGAAGAACTTAAAATTGGGGGATTATCTTGGAATATCTGGGTTGGCCCCATAATCACAGATATCCTTAAATATGGAAGAGGAAAGCGAAGAGCAGGTCCAAGTGATATCACACAAGAAAGACTTAACTGCTGAGACCAGTTCAGCAATAGGTTGTCTAGAAGGAAAGGCAACACAGAACTTTAAGAAATAAGGGACAGAGAGAAAGACACAAGAGAGGAGATAAAGATGGAACCAGGGGACTCACAGCCTCTGGAACTGAGAGCCTTGACCCTAGTTTCCACCTCATATTTATTGGAAACTACCAAGCAGCTATTTGCTATCAGAACGGCAACATCTACAATAGGGAACAGGTCATACAAAGTTCAAATGCAATTTAAACTATTTTCCCACACTTAACTTGTTATTGCTGGCTTTGAAGATTGAGGAAGAGGGCCATAAGTCAAGGAATGCAGCAGCCTCTAGCAGCCCGAAGAGGCAATGTAGTGTTTTCTCCCCCTAGATCCTCCAGAACGAATGTGGCGCATCTGACGACTTAATTTTAGCTCAGAGAGTCCCACACCAGATTTTGAACTATGAGGTAATAACTGTGTGTTATTTTAAACCACTAAGTTTGTGGTAATTTGTTATATCAGCAATAATAAACTAATACACACCATCTCACTAACTAGGTATTTATTTCTTTATTTATGACTGCATTCTCCACCATCAGTAGAATAAAAGCTACATGATAGCAGAGCTGTTTGTCTGTTTTGTTTACTACTCTAGTCTCAGTGCCTAGAAAAATACCTGTTGGGGTATTTTGTTGCATAAATGAATATCTCTGTGTTTGTAAGTATGTAGTTTGAATTGGGAGGGGATGAAGAAGAGACGAGATGAAGCAGCAGTTGTGGTGTGGAAAGTTCATATGCTTGTGTGTAAATTTAATAGTACTAGGTTGAGTTTTTAGAGACAGGAATTACCCTGGGCCAAAATTACTCATCCATGGCAAGGATCGATGAATCAGAAGAGTTTTCCACAGGTAAGGCAGGGGTGTGGCACAATTTGACCATTGAACCCAAAGGAAAAAATCTCTCTCTTAACAGTTCCTACACACCAAAGAAAATGGTGTCCTCCAGTCTTATTCTGAAAGGTTAATGTGGATTACCAACATCATGAGAAAGCGTACAAACCTGGGCAAACTGGAGATGTGGGAAATGGCACCCTAGACCCATCTAAAGTCTTCTCCTCTTTAGATAACATCCTTTATGAAGGAAGCCACTTTGGGGAGGAAAGTTTTCAGAGGTTGGGAAGTGCATTGGCAACACATGAACTGATGATTCGGCTACAAAACCTGAAAGCTTTAGCAAGGAAATGAAAACTGGCCTAGAACTGGTATTGAGGGTTTTTTTAAATGCCAACTCCATGTGTTCAAGATCCATGAAGGGGAGACACTGAGTTGAACATAGAACTGCCTCTCCTCTCTGCTCTTGTTTCCCACCATTAAGTGTCCTGCACACAGTTTGCTTCAATGGTATGTGATGATCTGACTCTTCTCTCCAGGCCATTCAAAACCACCAGGCCTGTGGTTTCATGGAGGCTATTCACCTACTTAAGGCCTTACCCTACCTATTCCTGCTCTTCTCCCTCTCCTGTGCACCCTCCTCTGCCTCCCAAAGCTTCTGCCTCCACCAACCCTGATGCTCTCCTCCTGACTCAGTCCTTCTTGTACAGTCCCTAGACTCCATTATTGTCTTTTCATTAAAACCACAGAATGAAGTTCATCTTAGCCCCACGCAATATTACCCATCATGATACACTTGACCTGTCTCTGGGGTGTGTACTCAAATTCAGAGTCAAGTTTTAGGTAAGGTTACATTCCATTAAATTGTGATATTAGAAATCCATGACTTGAATAACTGAATCCAGGATTGGAGTAAAGCATGAACTTGAGAGGAAAGAACCCAAAATCAGGAAAACCAGCTTGAAGATTGTTGCAGGTATCAGCAGACCCAAGCAGATGGGTGGTGGCAGGCAGTGGAATGGATCAAAACGGATGGGAGAGACATCTAATAGGAAGGATATACCTCAGCAAAGGTATACCAGAGCAAAAAGGAAGGGAAGGAATAGGAGATGACTATGAAGTTTCAAGGCAGGCAACTGAAGTACTGATATTGTCTTCAATAGAAGTAGAAGAGGGCAGCAGACTTGGCCCAGTGTTTAGGGGTCCGCCTACCACATGGGAGGTCCGCGGTTCAAACCCCGGGCCTCCTTGACCCGTGTGGAGCTGGCCCATGTGCAGTGCTGATGCATGCAAGGAGTGCCGTGCCACGTAGGGGTGTCCCCCACATAGGGGAGCCCCACGCACAAGGAGTGCACCCCATAAGGAGAGCCGCCCAGCACGAAAGAAAGTGCAGCCTGCCCAGGAATGGCGCCGCACACACGGAGAGCTGACGCAAAAAAAAGAAACACAGATTCCCGTGCCGCTGACAACAGAAGCGGACAAAGAAGATGCAGCAAATAGACACAGACAACAGATAACCGGGGTGGGGGGGGGAGGGGAGAGAAATAAATAAATAAATAAAAATCTTAAAAAAAAAAATAGAGGTAGAAGAGATGTGAAACTGAGTCACTTTTGTAGAGGAGAAGGAGGATAAGCTTACTTTTGGATGTGCTGAAAAGCAATACCAATATATTCACAAGGACTTCCTTCTCTGTACATACTTCCTTCAACCTGCTTTATTCAGTCATTGATCTCCGCCTTTTTTTTGTTCACGAAATACCCACAAAATTCAGACTGACCCAAGAAAGTCCTTTAGAGCTACTTTCCTGCCTACCAGCATCCAATCCAGGATTGGTGAACCACTGGGAATAGACATGCTCAGTGCAGGACTTTATATGGAGGGAGGGGGCACAGCAGTTTGGACTGAGGCTCAACACCTGACCTTTCTTTTTTTTAAGGAGGCACGGGGGATTGAACCCAGGACCTCGTACATGGGAAGCAGGCGCTCAACCGCTGAGCTACATCCACTCCCTAACACCGAACTTTTAAATAGAAAGGCTGGTGTCACTAAATTCAAGAGAAAAGAGAGCAATGTCAGATGCTATAGAGAAGTTAGAAAGAAAGAACGTCAAACAATTAGTAGTGTTTTCTATGCCAAAAATCTCAGGGAACAATGTTAAAAAACAAATCATCCAAAGACAAAGCAGTATTATTTTTAATAATTTTATGATACCCCAAGTCACTCCTATCTACTCACCCACAAACCTCAGCATTTTTAGTCCATTGCTAGTAAGTATTTGAGTACACACCCCTGACCGGAAGAAAATTGATAAGCAGGCTCAGTGGTAGTTTCGATTCAATGAGTCCAAGAAGTTTCGTTTCCAGAGGTTTTTGTCCGGGATCTGGAAAAGCCTGCCGAACCACTACTCAAGCCTGTGCTCTCTCGGATGACACCTTTTGTCCCAGCACATCACACTTTAACAAAGTGTTCTTATTTTTCATGGTATTTCATTCTAGGTGTTTTGTTTTGGTTTTTTTTAAGATTTATTTATTTATTTATTTCTCTCCCCTTCCCCCCCACCCTGGTTGTCTGTTCTCTGTGTCTATTTGCTATATCTTCTTTGTCCACTTCTGTTGTTGTCAGCAGCACGGGAATCTGTGTCTCTTTTTGTTGCATCATCTTGCTGTGTCACCTTTCCATGTGTGGGGCACCATTCCTGAGTAGGCTGCACTTTCTTTCACTCCGGGCAGCTCTCCTTACGGGGTGCACTCCTTGTGCTTTGGGCTCCCCTATGCGGGGAACACCCCTGCGTGACCCAGCACTCCTTGCGCGCATCAGCACTGCGCATGGGCCAGCTCCACACGGGTCAAGGAGGTCGGGGGTTTGAACCGCAGACCTCCCATGTGGTAGACGGACACTCTAACCACTGGGACAAGTCCACCGCCTCTAGGTGTTTTGATCACAAGAATCTTGCCATATTTGGGAAATCTGGGGCAGCACCACAAAATACCTATGCATAAGTTTTGGGTTTTTTTTAATTAAAAAAATTTTTTTGAAGTATATCATTCTGTGCATAAGTTTTTATGATCAAGGTGGACTATTGATAACATGAAATTATACCCGCATTGTTTTTCACAAATGTGAGCATTCACAAAACTACATATTAATTTCTTAGTGATTAACTGCCATAAGATTATCCTCTCTAGATTACTAGATGGGGCATGGGGCTTTCTGTCTGGCTCACAAATGACAGTAAATGGTGCAAGGTGAGTACTCAATACATGTTTTCCGGACAAATGAATGAATCCATCAGCTTATTATTAATGCAATCACTAACATTAGCATAACTTTACGTCAGAAATAGACTTAAGGGAAGAGGACTTGGCCCAGTGGTTAGGGTGTCCGTCTACCACATGGGAGGTCCGCAGTTCAAACCCCAGGCCTCCTTGACCGGTGTGGAGCTGGCCCATGCACAGTGCTGATGTGCGCAAGGAGTGCCCTACCACGCAGGGGTGTCCCCGCATAGGGGAGCCGCATGCACAAGGAGTGCTCCCCGTAAGAAGAGCCGCCCAGCACTAAAGAAAGTGCAGCCTGCCCAGGAATGGCGCCGCCCACATGGAGAGCTGATGCAGCAAGATGACGCAACAAAAAGAAACACAGATTCCCGTGCCGCTGACAACAGCAGAAGCGGACAAAAAGAAGAGCATGCAGCAAATGGACACAGAGAACAGACAACTGGGGGGGGGGGTGGGGGGGAAGGAGAGAGAAATAAATAAAATAAATCTTTAAAAAAAAAAAGAATAGTTGAGCAATAAAATCTTAGCTGTTAAAAAAAAAAGAAATAGACTTAACTATTTAAGTCAGAGTAGCTAAGAACTTCATTCTCGAGTCAGGTTATGTAACAGTTTGATATTATTTATGAATTCCAGAAAAGATAATTGTGTTTGTTCCTCTGGACATGATAAACCTTTGGTTGTATTGGATTCAGCTGAGATGTCTCTGATTAAATTATGTTAAGATTAGGGCTTCGATTCAACCACATCATTTGAGTGCAACTTAGTGTTGCGTCCCAGCCCTCTTGATGGACTGATAAAACAGACTCTCAATGGAAGTAAACACACAGAGAAGAACACAGAAAACAACACAGCAGAGGAGAGAACTTGGTTTTGATGCTGGGGCCCCGGGGAAAGCTGAGCCATTCACCTGATAGTTTGCAGCTGCCCTTGTGAAGAGAAGAGAGCAGCTGAGCCTGGAAAGAAATGAGTCCTAGGAAAAGAAATGAGCCTTTTGCCAGCCTACAGCTGAGATCGGAAGAAGCTGGACCCATGGAGCCTTAAGAGAGAAGAGGAAGGCTGAACACTCACAGACATCACCCACCACCGTGCATTAACACATGACAACAGACATTTGGTAAGGGAAGTAACTTACTCTTTAGGGTCTTCTAATAAGCTTCTACCCCAAATAAATACACTTTATAAAAACCAACAGATTTCTGGTACTTTGTATCAGCACCCCTTTGGCTGACTTATACAGAATTTGGTACCAGGAGAGTGGGGTGGTGCTTTTGCAATTACCAAAATGGTGGAACAGTTTTATAAATGGTTAACAGGTGTTTTTTGGAGGAATTGAGAGATGCTTGGTAGAAAAGGCCTAAATTGCTTCGAGGACACTGTTGGTAGGAATATGGACACTAAAGAGACTTTTTATGAGACCTTAGAAGTAAATGACAAAACTATTATTGGAAACTGGAGGAAAGGTGATCCGTGTTTTAAATTTGCAGAGAACTTAGCAAGATTAACTCCTGATGTTTTATGGAAGGCAGAATTTGAAAATGGCAAGCCTGGGCATTTAGCTGAAGAGCTTTCCAAAGTACACTTGGAGAACACAGCTGGGCTTCTCCTTGCATCTTATAGCAAAATGCTAAATGAAAGAGATAAGTCAAGAACTGAATTGTTGGGCATAAAGAAAACAGAAATCGATTCCAGAAATTCCAAGCCTCTGGAAATCAAGTCCCCAGATAATAATGCTCCGTTTGAGGAATTGACTAAACATGGAACTTGTAAGTCAGGATTGAAGACGCAGTTATCCAGGAAAGACTTGTGGAAATTCTTACTATCTGGCTTGGACCCCTGCTTCCTGCATGCTAAACTAACAAGCTTCTTGAGAGAGCTATATGAAAAAACCACTGTCAACCTGGACTGAAAGGAACACAGAGAAGTGATATGGGAGGGAAAATGGCTCTAACAAGAAAACCATGGAAGCTGAGATCTGGAACTAGGACGGCTCCTTGGGCCAAGAGAGGATGCCCACCCATATGTACAGAGAGGGTGAGTTTGCCCAGGCATTTGAAGAGGGTGGATGTCCCAGCCCTCTCTTCAGGAAGAGTTTTGCCCCCCTGGGCTACTGAGAGGGTGGAACACATTCCCCAAGGATTGGGGAAAGTAAGGTCAACACCCCATAGGTCTGAGAGGGGTGGGCCTGCCCCCCCCCCCATAGATTAGGGAAGGCCAGGTTGCCAACTACTGCTCTGAGAGGGTTGGACCTGTAGGCCAGAGATTAGGGAGAATGTTGCCTCCTCCTCCCTGTACTAAAGGAGTTGAGACTGTACCCCAAAGACTGGGTAAATATGGCCATCATCCCAAAGTTCTTGGAAGGTGAGGTCTGGAACTCAGTTGCCACCCAGATGCTTGATGAGGGTGGAACCAAGAAAATGGCCATTGGACAAGCCTGTGGAAAGGGTGGGTCCCCACGAGACCCCAGGGAAAAGAAATTATCATCTTGAGAATGACTCTCAGACTTTAAACTATAATGAAGTATTCCTTGGAGGTTTTCAGAACTATTCTGGACCTGTGACTCATGTTTCCCTCCCAGTTTCTCTTTATGGTAATGCAAATGTTTATCCTTTGTCCCTTTGTATATTGGGAGCAGATAAATTGTTTTGTAAGTTTCAGAGATCTACAGTTATACAGGCCTTTGCCCCAAGACAAACTGTATTTCTTTAAACTGATTGTGATATGATTTTGTACTTAGCATTGTTACTGATTTAAGGTTTTGTGTTTTTTAAATATTATAATGCCTTTTTGGAATTCACTGGGTGGATTGTGGCAGTTTGGTGTTATGAATTCCAAAAATAGGTATTGGATTATGTTTGTAAAATGATCTGTTCCTCTGGGCGTGATAACCCTTTGATTGTATTAGATGTCTGATTAAATTATGTTAAGATTAGGGCTTTGATTCAACCACATCATTAGAGTACAACACAGTGTTGAGTCCCAGCCCCCTTGGTAGGCTGATAAAACAGACTCACACAGAAGCAGGCATACAGAGAAGAACACAGAAAAAGACATGGCAGAGGGGAGAACTTGGTTTTGATGCTGGAGCCCCAGAGAGAGTTGAACCGTTCTCCTGATAGTTTACAGCTGACCTTGTGAAGAGACCAGAGCAACTGAACCTGAAAAGAAATGAGCCCTGGGAAGAGAGACGAACCTTTTGCCAGCCTACAGCTGAGATCAGAAGAAGCTGGGGGAAGCGGACTTGGCGCAATGGTTAGAGCGCCCGCCTACGACATGGGAGGGCTGCGGTTCTCCTTGACCCGTGTGGAGCTGGCCCATGTGCAATACTGATGTGCACAAGGAGTGCCGTACCAGGCAGGGATGTCCCCCGCATAGGGGAGCCCCATGCACAAGGAGTGTCCCCAGTAAGGAGAGCTGCCCAGCGCGAAAGAAAGTGCAGCCTGCCCAGGAATGGCACCACACACACAGAGAGCTGATGCAGCAAGATGACGCAACAAAAAGAGACACAGATTCCCATGCTGCTGACAAGAATACAAACAGACACAGAAGAACACACAGCAAATAGACACAGAGAGCAGACAACTGGGCGGGGGAGGGGGGGACAGAGGGGAGAGAAATAAATAAATAATAAATCTTTATTAAAAAAAAAGGTGAAGCTGGGACCATGGAGCCTTAAGAGGAAGAGGGAGGCTGAACATTTGCCAACATTGCCCACCATCTTGCAACTTACTCTCTAGGGTCTTGTAACTATAAGCTTTTACCCCAAATAAATACCCTTTATAAAAGCCTACAGATTTCTGGTACTTGGCATCAGCGCCCCTTTGGCTGACATACATGTTGCCATGTTGCAAATCCTGGGGCACCTCTTGCTCACTGTGCAACCTTTCAATTCTTACGTTATCTAATAATACGGAGGAAATTATAATGTCTGCCTCAAAAGACTATTTTTTAATGTATCCTTTTTTCCCCCTATCTGGTTGTGTCATTGTCTTTTTGGGTGTATCACTTTGCCCTGTGCCTATCCCTGTACCACACAGGGGGCCTGAACCTATCTCTGTGCAGGTCAGGCATATGCTTTTTTTTTATTTTACCAGGAGGTCCCAGGGATTGAACCCAGGTCCTCCATATGACAAATGTGAGCTTAATTGCTTGAGCCACAGCCCTTCCCCTCATAAGACTTTACAAGGTCAATGAGACAATGTAGGCCAAATACTTAGAACTTTACCTAGTAAGTTCTCAATAAACGTTAGCTATTATTATTATTAAATATTCCACATTTATTTTCTACCTTTATTATCTAAATGTCATTTTATTTAAGGCCCAAGAAAAGTATTGGATTGTGTTTTCAAGCATATTTGGAGGGTGCAGTGTTAGTGACAAAGCAAGGGCAAAAGCAACTGTCTACATGTTAACAAGGGAGTCCAGAAAGAGAAATCTTTAGCCTGAAGGAAAGACACCAAAAGTTTCCCTCAGTTACCACTGTTTGGTGACCGCATCTGCCCAGATGCTGGAATGAGCCATTTTATGGCTGCCCCTGCATGTGAGGGAGGCCGAGGTCTTGGCTGTGATGCATTGCTAATGTTCTGAGGCAAATCAGGTCATAGACCTGCCTGCCCTCCCAGCCCTGGGGTTTCAATTAAAATACAAAATTGGATTGAACGTCATCTTCTAAAGATGTTTCATATGAACAAGCTACAGGCACAACATTTGAAGGGACTTCTCTCTTCAACCCAGTGTTAATTCCAGTCAGGATCCAAGTGCTGAGGGACCCTCTTGTTTACTCCTGGCCCCTAAAAGGGTCTCTGCATCAGCAGGATTTCTCCTCTCCTAACAACTGGTTGCTAAGAGTTGTTTCCAGATCTTAGCATTCACTATTTGTCTTATTCCAGACCACAGCAGGGTTTGCTTTCCCTCTTATGAGCTTGCCAGTAGCAAAAAGTAGCATCCCAACCTCCTGTCAACTCAACAAGGAGAGATTTATTGCCACTAACTAAAAGGACACTTGTTATAGCAAGCATTCCATATGCTTCGGCAAAGATATGCTCCCAGCTTGTGGTTGGCCTTTGCAAACAGCCAGGGTCCTGCAAACACAGACTTTTTTGCCATTGCTGCTCAGCTATTAACACTGCAACATCCGGACTCAGGAAAGTTTCCAAGGTGGCGACTCAGAAGCTGCCATTCAGGTGGCAAGACCTACAGGGCAGTAGTTCCCAGCCGAGGGCAGTGACCACAACAGGCTTTTTATTTGGCCAGTTGGACACCCTACCCCAATGTCCATCCCCCCTTTCTTCCTCACAAACACATGCCTCAGTATATTGGGGCAGCAATAGTCTCAGCTAAAAATTCTACCTTTCTCAGCCTGCCTTGCATGGTGAGGTTAAGCAATGGGCAAGATGAAGTCCCCTGGTGATTTCTGGGAAAGCTTTGCCTTCCTGATGTAGACCCTGCCCCTCACGCTTCCTTTACACCTCTCTTGTGCTGGGGTTTTGTGAAAGCTAATTTGGCTGATTCAAAGTTTCCATTCAATTACTTCACAGGTTGTAATTATGTCCAAAGCTTTGAGACTACTAGAAATCTGACTTCTATATAATAAGGGAATTCCTGTATATGAGTTGATTACTTTTTTTAAAAAAATGATTTATATAGTTTGATATGACTATTCTAAATGAAATTATTAAATATTTGCCTTTTATCTAAAATTCACTAATTCATACACAGGCAAATATGGGATTGAGTAATGTAGCCATTTGATATTATTTATGAATGCCAAAAAGAGATATTGATTAGGTTTGTAAAATGGTCTGTTCTTCTGGGCAGGATACCCTTTGATTGCATTGGATTCAGCTGAGATACCTTTGATTAAATTATGTTAAGATTAGGGTTTTGACATGTGGGATCTAAGCCCTCTCTCGATTTAGAGATGGAGTGGGCATCACCATCCCAGGGTCCTCGGGATGGGGGAATAAAATATGGATTAGAATGAATTTACTGGTATTCTACTATAGAATTATTGTGACTCTAGCAATGGAAGAAATTATGTCATTGATGTGGAAACAGTGGCCACGGGAGTTGCTGAGGGCAGGAAGAGGGAAAAAGAGTGTGATATGGGGCCATTTTCAGGACTTGGAGTTGTCCTCAATGATATTGCAGGGACAGATGCAGAGCATTATATATCTTGCCATAACCCACTGAATGGATTTGGATAGAGTATTAAGTATAACATAAACTATAAAATGTGTAGCAATGCTCCAAAATGTATTCATCAACTGCAATGAATGTACCACACTAATGAAAGAAGTTGATGTGGGAAGAGTGGGGGATGTGGGTTATGAGGTATATGGGAACCTCATACATTTTTTTAATGTAACATTTTGTGTGATTTATGTATCTTTAAAAAAAAAAAAGATTAGGGCTTTGATTTGACCACAGCATTAGGACATTTAGGGTTGAGTCCCGACCCCTTTGATGGGCCAATAAAACAGACTCTTACACGGAAGTAGATACACAGGGAAGAAGAACACAGAGGAAGAGACACCTCCATAGACATGGCAGAGGCCCTGAGAGGAGAGAGCTGAGCAATTCATCTGACAGTTTACAGCTGACCTTGTGAAGAGACCAGAACAGCTGAGCCCGGAAAGAAACAAGCCTGGGAAGAGAGCTCATTTGCCAGCCTACAGTTGAGATCCGAAGAAGCTGGACCCGTGGAGGCTTAAGAGGGAAGAGGAAGGCTGAACCCTCGCAGATGTTGCCTGCCATCTTGCACCAACACGTGGCAACAGACTTTGGGTAAGAAAGAACCTCTTGATGGTACCCTGAGTTGGACTCTTTAGGGCCTTGTAACTGTAAGCCTTTACCCCAAATAAATATCCTTTATAAAAGCCAACAGATTTCTGGTATTTTGCATCAACACCCCTTTTGGCTAACTAATACAGGTAATCAATTACAGAAAGATCAAAAAGTTAGGGAAAACTGAATATCAATCTGCAAAATAATGAAGGTGGACCCCTACCTCATACCATATGCAGGAATTAATTCAAAATGGATCAAAGTGCTAAATATAAGGACCTAAACACCTGAAAAAACAGGGAAGCATCTTCAGGAACTTGTATTAGGCAATGGTTTCTTGGACTTTACACCAAAAGCATTAGCAAATAAAAATTAAAAAAATATATATATATAGAACTTCATCAAAATTTAAAACTTCTATGCATCAAAAGACTTCATCAAGTAAGTAGAAAGACAACTTACAGAATGGGACAAAAAATATTTGGAAACTACATATCCTGTAAGGGCTTAATATTAAGAAAATATAAAGAAATCCTACAACTCAACATTAATAAGGAGATAAACAATGCGATTTTCAAACTAGGCCAAAGACTTGACTAAACATTTCTCCAAAGAAGATATACAAATGGCCAATCAACTCATGAAAAGATGCTCAGTATCATTAGCCATTAGAAATACAAATCAAACTACAGAGAGATACCATTTCATACACCCTAGGCTGGCTATTAAAAAAAAAAAAAGAAAATAACAAGTGTAGGAGAGGATGTGAAGAAATAGGTATACTCATTCATCGTTGGTGGGAATGTAAAAGGGTGCAACCACAGTGGAAGATAGTTTGGTAGTTCCTCAAAAAGTTAAGTACAGAACTACCATATGGCTTGGCAATCCCATTTCTAGGTGTATACCCCAAAAGAATTGAAAGCAGGGACTCAAAGAGATATTTGCATTCCAATGTTCATATTAGCATTATTCACATTTGCTAAAAGATGGAAGCAACCCAAGTGTACATCAACCAATGAACGATGAGTGGACAAAGTGTGGTATATCCATACAAAGGGATGTCATTCAGCCGTAAAAAGGAATGAGACAACAAGGATAAACCTTGAAGACATCATGTTGAGTAGAATAAACCAGACACAGAAGGACAAATGTTGTGTTCTCACTGATATGAAATTTGAATGAGCAAATTCAGTCAGAAACTAGAATACAGATTACCAGGCACCAGGGTGGGGGTAGGGAATGGGGAGTTCATGATTAATTGGCACAGAATTTCTGTTTGGGATAATGGAAAAGTTTTTGGAAGGGATGGTGGTGACAGTAGCATAACATTGTGAATGTAATTAACACCAATAAATTATATATTTGAATGTGGTTAAAAGGGGAGATATTAAGTTGTTTATATATTGCTAAAACTAAAAATTTTTTAAACTACAGGACTATATAACACAAATAGTGAGACCTAATGTAAACTATGGACTTTAGTTAATAGTACAATTATAATATTATTTCACCAATTGCAACAAATGTACCACATTAATGCAAGGTGTAATGAAAGGGGGGTATAAGGGAACTCTATTTTCTGCATGATTTTTCTGTAAATCTGTAACTTTTCTAATAAACAAGTTTGGGGTCTGGGCAATTTATTTCAATAATAGGAAGGACTGATTTGGCTACAATGGGTGAAATGTGTCTTGTGCAATTAATGTGGAGTTCAAAAACTGCTACATATAACTGTACCTTCACTGCATGATATTTTGAACTCAGTGCCTCAATTCCCTTTACTACCATTTCACACCAAGGTATTGAATGAGAAATATATCAAATTGACTGATTATTTGGCATACCTAATCTACAGTGGCTTCTATGTCACTCCTCTCTCCTTTTTCTCCTGGTAAACACTTTTGATTTTGACATTTAGTATATTAGAAATGACAGGTGCCTGAGAGCAAGAGCATCAAAGCACTATTTTTAAGATTTATTTATTTATTTATTTCTCTCCCCTTCCCCCCCTTGTCTGTTCTCTGTGTCTATTTGCTGCATCTTTTTCTTTGTCCGCTTCTGTTGTTGTCAGCGGCTTGGGAATCTGTGTTTCTTTTTGTTGCATCATCTTGCTGTGTCAGCTCTCTCTGTGTGCGGCGCCATTCTTGGGCAGGCTGCATTTTCTTTCGCACTGGGCGGCTCTCCTTACAGGGCGCACTCCTTGTGCGAGGGCTCCCCTACGCAGGGGACACCCCTGCGTGGCAGGACACTCCTTGCGCGCATCAGCACTGCACATGGGCCAGCTCCACACGGGTCAAGGAGGCCCGGGGTTTGAACCGCGGACCTCCCATGTGGTTGACGAACTCCCTAACCACTGGGCCAATCCCGCTTCCCTTCATCAAAGCATTTAGCATGAGAATATTTGCTAAGGATTATTTTTTTAATGGGGCAGTATGTAGATTTATTGAATCCTTTAAATGTAGAACCAAATGGACTTCCTTAGTTGTGAAAGAAAACAATTCTAATGATTGCAAACACAAAAAAACAAAGAGAGACACTTGAACATTTAATACGAACATATTTATTTTTCAAACTCCAACATTTTTCTGAATTATGCTTGTAATCTAAATACCCCTCTCCCTTCTTCTCGTTACAACATACCATTTTCAACCTGTTAGTTTATAGAACGAAGGCCTTAAGGAAACATCTTGTTCACATTCCCACAAAAGAAATAAATATTTGTCTCTAGTATCAATTTAACTGAACTTGAGAAATCCTGGTAGAGGTGCCAAGCTTCATAGACACATAGAAGGAGAGATGGCCTTTCATTAGCAACAAATTCCTATTAACATAGCTATGCAGGTAATTCAATTATTCAAAAGAATTCATTGATCTCCTATTATGTGCAAAGTATTGTTTTAAAAGAGACACTCTTCCTTAGATGTAAATTCGGAGGCTGAAATTCAAATATCAGAAGTTAGGACTTGGATACAAATCAAAATGCTCTAATGATAGGAAAAGTTTGCTACTGCCTCCGAAAGTCCAATTTATTTCTAGGAAATAGCTCAGACACTGGAAGAATATAAGTCAAACTTAAACCTTAATAAAAGATGGAATTAAGATATAATGGTACCTTTATGACATAAAAACACGAATGACAATAATGCTATACATTCTGGAGATCTAAAATTCTAGTGTTTTTACAAGGTAGTCCAGGAAATGATACCAGTTTAAAGAGAGAACAATGTCAACTTCAGAATAAACCAGGATACAGATCGATTGCAATTTATAGGGAAAATTAAAATATAGAAAAACCAACAACCTTTCCCCAGCACTGAAACTGGAAAGTTTGGGTAAATTTATGTATAATAAATAATTTAAAAATACAGCCAAGTTTGTGTGTGTATGTGGTCCCAATACAGTATTAATTTCAGTATTAAAGTTGTAGAAATGGAAATCAAAGAGAATATAAGCATTTTCTTAGAGATGGCTTACAGAAATGGCTTAGAGATGGCAACACATCACCACAAAAGTACAAGCTATTTTGTCTACCACCCATTGGACATACCTTCAAAGGACAGCAGGCTTCCAAGGTCTAAACGTTTCCTTCACATACCTCTAATTGTTTCTGTGTTTTGCTTTTTTCCTTCTTCTTCACTAAATAGGTTCTTTGCAGATCAAGTGTTATCCTGAAGGCAAAGTACCTTCAGGATAAATATGTTTGCCTCATTTACATAGCCCACAATTCCAGGCTCTATTTACAAACTTAAGCTTGACTTCTGGTCTCTCTGTTCAGAACTCCCCAACTTCCTTAAAAGGGTCATTTAAAACACTGGGGGAAAAAAATTTCCCATCTGAAGGGGATAGCCTTTCAAGGATAGCAATGCTATTTCCAGCTCTACTCCCACCTTACACAGCCAAATGCAACCTCATCTTTAGGAGAGAGCGGCAGTAGTCTCCTATTCAGAAATTCACTGTTCCTATTATTTTATAAATGTGATGCCTTAATAAAATTAAATGCAATAATTAAATAACAAGCTTAAAATAAATTAAAAATATGTGGGCTGACAATTTTCGGAGAAGGTAATAGAGAAAGGTCAGTTTTAGCAAGTTCACCTTCCTTTCGGTACCAGTTTCCACAACAAGAGGGCAACACTGCCCTCTAAAGGGCTTATTATGTTACATCCCTCAGCTCACATGGTGTTGAAATGGTCCTCAGGATGCACTGACCAGCAAACAACAGACACACACACACACATTCTTTCTTTTGGTTCTGGGGTGCAATTTGTTGTTCTGTGTGACTCTGAAGACCATGGATCCCCTGGAAAGTCCATAAGGCTTAGCGAAGGCTCTTTGAGGAGAGCAGAAACCAACATTTGTTGCAGTGGTTCTCAAACCTTTAGTGTACATCAGAATCACCTGGAGGTCTTGTTTAAGAACAGATTGCTGGACATTGTATGTCTTCCCATGGCCCACTGGGTGGACTGTGGGAGAGTGTGGGACCATTGACCATGAGGTGCAGCGGTGCTCAGAGGTGTACTCACCAAATGCAATGAATGTCTCATGATGATGGAGGAGGTTGTTGTTATGGGGGGAGGGGTGGGATGAGGGGGGTAGGGGGTATACGGGGACCTCATATTTTTTTAATGTAACATTAAAAAAATAAATAAAGACCAAAAATTTTTAAAAATTAAAAAAAAAAAAAAACAGGTTGCTGGGCCCCACTCCCGGAGTTTCTGATTCCGTCAGCAGTGGGTTGGGTCGGTTCCCAGGTGATGCTAATGTTGCCGATACAGGAACCACACTTTGTGTGCCAGACCCTGTGAATGGCACTTGATCTCATTTAACACCTCACAACAGGGCAAGGTTTTATCAACCAAGTTTCAGTGAAATTGAGTGGCCAAGGCCACACAGTAGGTGGGAGAGCCTGCTGTAAGCCCCAGGCTGGCCAACTCAAAAGCCAGAGCCCTTTCCTCAATATTATATCAGTAAATGTCTCTGTTAGTCACTTCATCTTTCTTGGCCTCTTCATTCAAGCGGGCAGGACTTGGATGACCACTTAGGGTTTTCTCCCCTATCAGATGCCCGGAGGTCTGGACTTGAAAGTCCACTACACCCAGGCTGGACCTGTGAGTGGGGAGGGGAGAGGAGGGCAGGTCAGCTCAGGGGCCATCTCCAAGCTTCAGTCCTCCTGCAAAGTTCACAGGGGGTCTGGTTGGTCCAGATTCTGGGGTTCTTTGTACCCAGAAACTCTAGAAGAGAGGTTTTCGAGCTAATCTCTGGCCGCTTTTTGAGAAGTTGCAAAGCCTGGGGAGGTTTGGGCAGGACCCAGAAGTTGGGGGTGTCTCCGGACTCTCCCCAGCTTCAACTCAGACCACCAGGGCAGGGGCAGGGACACCTCGACAACTTCAAACAGGAGGACCCAGCAACCTTGGCTTAGCTCTGGGAAGACTGAAAGGTTTGCTAAAGGGGAAAACCGTGTTCAACTCACATACCCCACTAGGATCACAAAAGTGGGAAGTCCCGAGCACTCAATCCCAGGCGGGATGTCACAGTGACGGGTAAACAGGGGCTGTGTGGGTGCGCCCACTTCAAAAACAGTTTTTCTCATCCTTCACAGTCAGTTTCCAGCCCAAGTTGGTGTTTTCCTGAGGGAGCTACAAATCTGGAGCATCCCATGGGGATGGTTTCTGGCCTTAGTCGTTGGAAGGAAAGGATGTTCTCAGAAAACGAGCCCTGCGGGCTGGTCATCAGAGACCTTGGGGTCGTGGCCACGGCTGGACGTCGTGCAGAGCTGCACCCTGGACTCCAGCTGCTCGCTGAGTTCGTCCAGGGCCCCGGTGCAGGACTCCAGGCTCTCGGCCAGTTTCTGGATCTTGGCCCTCAGCACGGCCTGGCTAACCTTGGTGGCGCCCTCGGCCCGCCTGGGGATGAGAAAGCCACGGGAGCCGAAGAAGACGATGAAGTAGACAGAGTTGTACAGCGCCATGGAGGCGTTCCTCCCGCACTGCAGCAGCTGGCGGTCCCCGCGGCCCTCCCAGCAGCAGAAGAACTCGAGGCAGCTCAGCATCTCGCGCATCTGGTCCTGGCAGGAGGCCGCGATCTCCTGCACCCTCCGCAGCTCCCGGGCGTTGCAGAAGACCAGGGAGAGGTCGGACGTGATGGTGATGGCTCCCCCGGCCGTGGCCATGCCGAGCCCCACGGCCGACGCCAGCAGCGAGGCCCCCAGGGTGACGGGGCTGAGCGAGAGCCCCACGATGGCGGCCACGGCGCCCGCGGCGCTCAGCGAGCTGCCCGCCACGTTGGCCACCAGGGAGCGCCGGCGGAGGCGCTCGAGGCGCCGCGCCACCGCGCGCAGGCGCAGCGCCTGGCCGTGCAGCCGCCCGCGGCGGTCCAGCAGCAGCCCCTGGAAGCGGCGCAGCGCGGCCGCGGGCGCCGCCGGCCTCTCCATGGCCTGCGGGGGTGCAGCGTGCGCCGTCAGCCCGGGTGGCTCCGTGCCCGCCGGCCGCTCCCGCCTCGGGTCCCCGGTGCGCGCGGAGAGTCCTCGGAAGCTAAAAACACCGGCTCTGCTAAACAAGGGCAAACGGGTCCTGAGTCAAGTTGCCCACAGCCAGGGCTGTAACCCTGGACGCGTCCCACGTTCTCAGGACCTTATACCCGCGCATGCATATAGGAGTAATTCTGCCGTGTGCTTTTCTCCCAGGGAACGCTTAGGCTGGACTTCACTGTCGGTCAGCTCAGCGAGGAGAGGGGGGTGGTGCTGGAAGGCTACTCCAATACTGAGGCTTAAAAGGTCACACTTTACAAGTGGATGTTCAGTTTACAAAGCTCTTTCGTTATGCGAAGTTTTTCAAAACAGTTTCTCTCTGACTCACTATAAGTGAAAAAAGAGATGTCACCAAAACCTCAAAAATCAGATTGTTCGTCAAATGTATGAAACTAAGTTATTTGCTTGCCTGAAAAAAATTCTTCTGCTTGTTATTCTTCCAGACTCTTATCTTAGAATTAACCCTAAGAGGTGGTTTGCATCGTTTATTCCTTCAATAGGTAACTTAGACTCATCAGATCTCCAGAAATCTCACTTTGATGGACACTTAGTTAAAATTAAATTACGCCACTGTGTCCCTTTGTTACTAAAGTGTCCTAATTTTTATTTTAAGTAGTGACAGTTGAATTAAAGTCGCCCCAAATTTTTTCAACAGTTTACCCAGGGCTACCTTGTACCAAGTTGAATTGAAGCCAGTTGCAGATGAACAACAAAGAGAGAACTGCCCGCGCTGCTGTAAAAATACATCCTGCCTACTTGCCAGTTTCACCTTCATATCCACTGTCCTCCCAATTATTAGGAAATCCTTAAAAGGGGCAACGAAGCCATAGGAGTAGACCATTTCAATACTAATTGTCATGTATAAAACCATCTTTCATACAAAGGCATTTTCACAAATGTTTTCTCTATTGGTTCTTTTAATAACCCAATGAAAAACAGATGAGGAAACAGTAGCATGGACACATTCTAGCTGCAGCTGATTCCTCAGAGCTCAGCCTGGAGCCCAGGTCGCCAGAGTTCTAGGTTCTAATTTCATCTCCATGCCTCCATAACCCAACCCACCAGCAGTAAATTTCCAGGTAAAGACACCTCTTAGTGAAATGAGAAAAAGCCACTCAGAATATATAATCGAGCAAGGATCTAACCCCAGAATTACAAGACCCAATGGCTCTAATGTAGACAATCTCCCTTCAGTCTCCACACTTACCATTGACTTGGCTGCCTCCCGAAAAGAAAAATCTGTGTGGCCGTTTCTGGATGTGCATGTTTTATACTTCCAGGGAACCAATGGCTGCCCTGGGAAAGCTTTGTCTTATTCTGAGAATTTGCCATTTCCTGTCCTAGTCCCTGCTGCCTTCATCCAGAAGGATGTGACATGGTGGAAAATGACCTGCTAGCCACACAGCACATCCCGTATTTAGGAAATGAACATTGTGTGTTCGCTTTCCCCTGAACTCAGGGAAAGAACCGCAGGCTCTTCCCCAACTTGAAACAAGGGTTGCCATTCTCCCAGCGGGGATACCCTGCCTTTCCTCTCCTGTGAATAGCTCATGATGTTATCTGGGAGCACAT
Organism: Dasypus novemcinctus; assembly: GCF_030445035.2. Taxonomy (NCBI): domain Eukaryota; kingdom Metazoa; phylum Chordata; class Mammalia; order Cingulata; family Dasypodidae; genus Dasypus; species Dasypus novemcinctus. The sequence continues at coordinate 34,567,602 of NC_080692.1, read as the reverse complement.
CAAACGCACCCCACCCCAGGCTGACCAATTATAGTGTTTCCTTGAGAGACCACCAATATAAACTCATTTTTAAAAAGAAATAGGAGAGGGGAAAAAATGCTTGCATCTGATTTTAGCCACTCACGGGTCCCTTGTGTATTTTGAAAGCATTGTGAATCTGTGCGTGGTTAGAACCTGTGACCCACTCAGCATGCAGCCGGTACCATCTGGTCTTAAACGCAAGGCCACTCCTACAGGAAGGGCTGCGTGCAGCCTGGGGCATCTCCAGCTGTGGAAAAGATATTCAAGGTTGAGAGAAAGGGCACACTGCAGGTCAAATGCGTCAGAAAAACCAATGGGGTCAGATTGCACAAGGGGCTAATTATAGACTTTCACCAGTGGGAATTCAGCTTGCCAGGTTTTCATAGGAAGTAGCAATGATAGTTCATGTGATCGTGAAATGAAAGGATTCTAGCGACCGGTTGCTGAAGCATGGACCAAAAGGCGAGCATCTGGATAATTCAGGAGGAGAAAATAAATGAGTGGGAACTTGCCCCAGTCCAGGTCATGTGGAGAATAGAGATCTCTTGAGTAGAGGACCGTTCGAGGGGGTTGGAGCTCTGCCTGGGCAATCAGTCCTACCATAGGGCCCCACATACAATTGCCCTTCTTCTCCCACTCTCATCTTCAGATAAAGAAGGCCACATTGGTTTTTCATTGAATCAATCTGATTATTATCTCAAACTCTGATTCATTTGGAAAGTTGTAACAGCCTTATCTTTCTGGAAGACGGTTAATTGTATTTTGTATTTTTATTTATAACCTTTATAACTGTACTTTGTATTTTTCAGCATGCAGTAGATTGAATTAGGTATGTTTTTTCATCTTAATCCACATTCCTGTGGATTTCAACCCATTGTAAGTAGGATCTCTTAAAAATGTTATTTTAGTTATGTGCGGCCCAACCGAATGAGGATTAATCAAGTAATCCAGATTATTGGAGTCCTTTCCTCCAATTCTGAAGAAATTCTGAAGAAATTCAGACATCATCAGACAAAAACACAGAGAGGAACCGGAAGCAGGAAATCAGCGGGAACTGGCGAGAAAAAGGAGAGGCATCGCCATGTCCCGTGCAAGGGGTTCACGCCAAGGAACCGGCCCCAAAATGGTACGGACTTTCAGAAGAGAGCTCCTCCTTGCCAACACCTGACTTTTGGACTTCTAGCTTCAAAACCATGAGCCAATAAATTCCTGTTGTTCAAGCCACCCCACTGCGCAGTATTTATCCTAGCAGCTCAGGAAAACTAAGACACAGCATCACATTTGCCACCACTCACACCCAGAGTCCTCTTGGCCTTGATTATCCTGAATTTGAGCTGTGTCCCAGTATTCTTCCGACAGCTCCTCAAAGGAGAAATATAGCTTTATTTAATATGCCTTAGGTATCTACCTGCACTTCTGAGATAAGAAGTCAGAGGATATCTTCTTCTCTCCCCATAGACATAGACATTCCAAGTTAATGTCAGCTGGTAAATAGGTGATGGTCAGGGGACATATCCTGATCCCTGGACATTTTCTCTGTGTTTCTCAGGTTAAGATGAACAAAATTAAATACTTATTTCATGGCTCAGGACTTTTGCTGGGATTCAGGATCATCCCTAGAGCATCTGCTATCATAATAACATCTATGAAGAATTAGAAGATATAAGCGAGTGGAGAGTATATGTACCAACCTCAGCCCCCATCCCAGAATTTGTTGCTGTTGCTTCTGTGTTGTAAACTCATTTTCTTCATAATTGCCTTTTTATGGAGGGAAAGAATCCTGTCAGTTGACCTTTGGGCTATGTGAAGTTTTACTGCCTGTAAAAGCATGTTGTGTCACATTCTTTGTAAGAACTAACCTTTGAACCTAACACTTTCAAACTCAGCATTTACTTACTTATTTTTTTTAGATTTATTTGTCTCTCCTTCCCCTCCCCCCCCCCCCCCCCCCCCGCCCAATTGTCTGCTCTCTGTGTCCATTTGCTGTGTGTTCTTCTGCATCCACTTATATTCTTGTCAGTCGTACCGGGAATCTGTGTCTCTTTTTGTTGTGTCATCTTGTTGTGTCAGCTCTCCATGTGTGCTGTGCCACTCTGGGCAGGCTGCACTTTTTTTTTCCGCATTGGGCGGCTCTCCTTACAGGGCGCACTCCTTGCACATAGGGCTCCCCTACGTGGGGGACACCCCTGCATGGCACAGTACTCCTTGCATGCGTTAGCACTGCGCGTGGGCCAGCTCGCCACACAGGTCAGGAGGCCCTGGGCTTGAACCCTGGACCTCCTATATGGTAGGTGGATGCTCTATGGTTGAACCAAATCCGCTTCCCTAGTTATTTTTAAATATTAAAGCACAAAAAGAAATTTGAGGAACAATTGAAGGTCTTTTGATCAAAAGTTCTAGGTGAGCAGAACCCCCTCAAATTGCCTTTCTAAATTGTTTGTTGGGCACTTGTCACACTTCAGCCCCAGGGAATCGACATGGCCAGAGTGACTGGCCCCCAGGCTGGCCTTCAGATGTGACCAGCTGGTGGTGATGCGGATTAACTGTGGCACCAGCAGGAGCTTCAGGTTGGAATCCCAGAGGCAAAAGTGAGGGCAGTGCGGGAAGGAGCGGAGGAAGAGGGCCTTTGAAACGCCCCAGCCCTGGCGAGTCTAATTCAGAACGCCTGGGGTGGAGCCCCGCAAACGCAGGTCGCTGAGACCTGCAGGCAGACAGAACCCCTGCTTTAGAAGCGCCTAATGTTCTGCTGGCAGCATAAACAGTAGGGGTAGGAGACAGTGGTTTGTTAGTTAGGTGCTTATACAGTTGCTACTTAAAACTATCACAATTTAAAGATAAATCGATAATTAAGCTCAGAGGTCTAGAAAGGCCTAGGCCACCTCCCTTTTTTTTTTTTAAGGGTATCAATGCATTAAAAAATTAAGACATTTTAAAAGGAGATATTTTTTAAATGTGGTTTATTTCTTTTAATTGCAATGTAGTATCTTACAATGTCAATATAAACTAATCCCAGAAAAAAAACAAATATCAACTCATAGTGTACCATAGTGGTATCAGAACACAAGTTCTCTTTTCACCCTTAGTGCAACTCTATCTAGCTATCTATTTATATAGAGAACCTCTTCTGGAGACATCAAAAGCATGAAATTGGGACAATTTGTGAATGTGAGATTTAGGCCCAAGGATTTCCAGGCCTTCCTTTGTAAAAGGACCTGGAATGTACATTCACCCAAATAAAGAAAAGTAAATTAAAATAATAATGCATATCAACCTGAAGATCTTTGCCCACCCATATTTTCTTTGAAATGTTATCAGAATGTAAGTGTTCTAGCATAGCATAAACTCTCAAAGTTGTTTGTTGAATTAAACTATTTTGTTAGCTTGAAAAAATGTCATTATATTCAAAATTAATTTATGAGAATTTGGCATTGAATTATTCTTGCAATATACAACGTGGTAGGTACCTTAGAGCACTTATTCTGCAGAGGACTTTTAGGAGATCAATGTTGCATTAAACCTCAGCTATTATTATCACAAAGTCATGGAACTGCACAGGAAAAAAAAGATCCAGTGAATACTGAACTTGAACCGTTTTCACTTCTCCAAATTGGCCTATGATCTTTGATGATGTACAAACACATCCTTCAACACTAGTGATTAAACACTAATCTCTGTTCTTTTTCCCATTTAACGTTCCTGCGGATACACACTTCTCCAGGTTGACATAGTCCTTGCCTCTGTCACTTTTAATAGCTATGCAATAATCCCATTGTTTGCTTAGTCATTTCCCTAGTAAACCCTTGGATTGTTTCCAGCTTTTTTCACTATTATAACTAGAGTCGCAGAACATCTGTGTACATTTTCCCCCTTTGGATTATTTCTTTAAGGAATAACCACAAATGGGAAAAATACCAGGTGAAGGAGAATGAACCTTTTCATAGTTTTCATTACTACCAATTTAGAAATGCCATCAGCCTGGCAAGAACAGCAGCTGCTTTTCTTTGAGACAACTCAAAGTTTTCTTATACTATTTAATTTGTTTGATTTATTTCAACTCCACAAACACATATTTGAAATACCTACTGTGTGCTGGGCCTGACGCTAGATTCTGAGGATAAAAAGGCTGACTAAGATACCGTCCCTGCCCTTCAGGAGACTGCAGCCTCCTGTAGAAGACAGATACAGAACAAATCATTTCCACTCAGTGTGAGAAGGGCCAGAGGTGTGTGCAGGGACCAAGGAAGCAGAGGACGGCAGGCCCCGGAGGCCCCAGGGAAGACTTCCTGGAAGCATGGTGGTGAGCAGAGCCTTGGGAGCGGAGCAGGAGGGACCTGGACGCGAACTAGGAGGGCCAAGGAAGACCTGCTGAGGGAGAACATGGACGAAGGCCCGGATGCTTCAGGCGGTTTGGGATCGCTGAACCAGGGGGGGCTGGGCATGCCTGGGGACGAGGCTGAAGGGGGAGGCAGGGGCCAGGTCAGGTGGGCTCTCGAATGCCACGTGGGGGAGTGGGAACCGCAGAGGGGTGTGGCTCTGCGGCCTGACAGGGTAGGGTTGGCATCACTAAAGGTTGTGGGAAGGATGGCTTTCAGAGGGGTGCAACTGAAAGCCAGGAGAGGAAGTGGGAGGCTCCTGAAGTACACGAGAGGGATGACAGGATGTGGGTTTAGACTGTTCTGTACGGAGGAGTGCAGTAAAGTAAAATATATATATTTTGGAAGCAAAATTGGCAAATCGTCCTTAAAGCTTCTGCTCCGACTTGGTATCCATCATGTCCACTTACATTCTCTTGCCACATCAAGTCACACCATCAAGCCTGATGTCAGCGCAGTAGGGAAATACCGTCTTCCCACGGGGGAAGGCAAGAGGAAGAAATGCCACCCATCATCTGCCTAAGTGCTTTCCTTGTGGAGAAGCTATTCCCAAGATTTTCTGTGACGTGTCTCATATATGCCCCCATCCTTCTCAATTATTTCCTTGGAACTGCAGTCTTCATCAGTTATAGGAAGAATCCCATTCTGGTTAATATAAGCAAGGTGTTGCCATGGTCTGGTGGGGGACATGCTTGAGAGTGGGGGAGGATCAAGGAACTGTTAAGAACCAAGAAGCTGGAAGGACAGTGGTTGATTTGTAGGTGGAACAGCGTGTTTGGATGCCCCTGACCTCTGTTCCTTCTTGCTCTTGCATCTGTGAACTCAAGATTCAAAGCTTTGGGAGAAACCATTGGCTTGGCTGGTCCAGTGCCCATCCCCAGGCTCTACTGGTTAGTGGGAGGAAAGATGAAAATCCTTCAGCTTCCAAATCTTAGATGGTCACAGAACTTTACCCTCCCACCAACAATGCACACACTCAAGGAGAGGTACCCCACCCCATTCCCACCCCAGATATCTGAGTCAAGATGCATAAACTAGATGTTACTCTTGGGAGAATTTTCACACTAGGAAATTACAGTGCGGGTGTGGGGGGAAAAGTGTGTTAGGGAGAGAGAATGCTGAGAAAAAAGAAAAGAAGAAAACAAGCACAAAAGACATTTTAACTTAATTGGACCCATCCAGAGTTTATTGCAGTATATGGTGGGAGTTAGGCGAATTCTTTTCCAGACATATAATTTCAGTCACCTTTATAAAAAAGCAATATGGTTCATTGAGAACTAAATGTTGAGTAAAATGTATCAAAGTATAAGTAGGAGGGTTACCTGGTTAGGACGCTCAGGGGGTATGGTCTGATGCGGGACGGACTCCGGAGGGAATAGCTGAAGGCTCATTTTGCCAAGGTGGGTTCTACCATTGGGTGGGGTGGACCCATATCCTGGGGAAGACTAATGCCGTCAAATAGAGAGAACTGTATCTCTCGTGAGAAAGGACGGCTCCCAGGGCATTAGATTGGCAGGCGTTGTGGGCCCTAAGGGGAGGGGAAAATGGACGTGCAATGGATGGAACAAAGGTAAATAAGGGGGCAAAAGAGGAGTTATGTGAGAGTACACGAGGATGAATATAAAACAGCTAATATTACACCAAAAACATATAGGGGACGACAGACTAATAATGAAAACCATAAGACAAAACATAGGATAACTAAAAAATTTAGAAAACTGTACAACCTAAAGTATGGACCACATAGTAAGCACAAATGTTACCTTGTTTGAAAACTATAGTTTCGGAATCTGTACATCAGTTTCAGGAAATATGATATGAATAAGTTAAAAGATTATTGCTGTGGAAGGGAAAAGGTTTTATGGTGGATCTGGGGAAATACTGTATATTGTATATATGAATTTTGGTGATCTAAGACTCTTCTGAAGCTGACATTATGTTGGGATTCACTTTACGGGAAGTTTTGGATCACAGAGTGGTTCAACAATGGCAGTGGAGGAATACTGATATGGGATGTTATTGACAGGATATATATGGTTGACAGGGAGTTATACAGGGCATATGCCCAGGGTATATGGTAATGTCTATATATACTCATAGTGGAAACAATTAAAAGCAACAGCTGGGGGGGTACTGGGCTCCTGGCCGGGGGGTCACTGTTGTGGGCCCTGGGAGAGCAGCGGCAATCCTCCAGGTGCAACGGCAAGAACCAGGAAGGAAGGAGGGCCCAACAGTGGGCTCTTGATACTAATGGCTACACTTTTGAGCCTATGCACCTGCAATAAGAACAAGGCCTAGAGTAGCATTGTGCCTGGGGGTTTCCTCCTGACAGCCTTCATGTTACTCAAATGTGGCCACTCTCACAGCCAAACTCAGCGTGTAGATGTGATGCATTCCCCCCAGCGTGGGACACGACACCCGGGGATGAGCCTCCCTGGCACCGAGGGATCACTACCACATACCAGCTGAAGAAGCAACTAGAAAATGACCTTGAATTAAAGATTCAATGCGGAACAGCAGAATATACCTGTCTACATATAATAACATGACTTCGGGAAGCGGTTTGACCTAATGTAAGGGGGAAATGGAAAGGAGAAATGAGATTATAAGGCTGTGAGTCTCTAAAAAAGAGTCTGGAGGTTGTCAGAAGGAATACCCCTATGTACAACTGAACAGAGTCTAAGAGACAGATAAGGTAGATACAACCCCAGGTATTGGTTCTTTTGAGGGATAAAGAGACCCACGGGTTCTATGGTCATGGCAGAAGGGGTTCACTGCCATGACAGATGGCCCTTCTTTGGAGCTGGTGTTTCTGCGTGATGGAAATGGACTCAGAGGGGATCTCTTTTCACAAGACTTGCATGCTACTTTATTGGAATTGTAGTTGGTGCTGGGTTTAAGATATATGTAGGGGATTTGAATCTCTGGACTGATAATATGACACCCAGGCCCAGAGCCTCAACAGACTTCAGCTCCTACACTTTGACTTATTGGACTTACTCCACTCAGCTAACATGGAGTTGAAGAAGGTCAACCACCACAACATGGAGCCTAGAGTGTCTACAACTAGAAGCGGGAAGAGTGCATCCAGTACCCATGTGCAATCTAAGCCCTCACTTGACATAGGTGTGCAATGGACACAACCAATCCAATGTCCACAGAGAAAATGTGGAATGGGTGTGGGAACGGTAGCCATGGCGGCTGCTGGGTGTGGGGAACGGGAGGAAGAGATGAGATGTGGAGGCGTTTTCGGGACGTGGAGTTGTCCTGGATAGTGCTTCACGGACAATTACGGGACACTGTAGATCCCCCCAGGGCCCACTGGATGGAACGTGAGAGAGTCTGGGCTATGATGTGGACCATTGACTATGGGGTGCAGTGATGCTCAGAGATGAACTTACCAGGTGCAATGGATGTATCACGATGATGGGAGAGAGTGTTGCTGTGGGGGGAGTGGGTGGCGGGGGCGGTGGGGTTGAATGGGACCTCATATATTTTTTTTAATGTAATTTTAAAAAGTAAATAAATAAATATTAAAAAAATAAAAAATAATAAAATAAATAAAAAAGCAATATGCTTTTCTATAGATGCGTTGGTGCTGACTTGTCTTAAAATTATTTCTTAACATTCCCCCCACCATGAGATGGCTCCCTCCTCTGTTTTGCTTGTTGTTTTTGCTCTTTGTTTGCACTTGTTGCTTTTTTGTTTGTTTTGCTTGTTGTCTGCTTGTTGTTGTTTTTTTTCTTTAGGAGGCACTGAACCTGAGACCTCCCATGTGGGAGGCAGACACTCAACTGCTTGAGTCACATCCACTCCCTGCTCCTTTTTTGTTTTTGCTCTTTGTCTGCTCTTTGAGTTCACATTGTCTTGCTCATAGTTTTTGCCTGTTGTCTGCTTGTTGATTTTGTTTGGCATCTGCTTGTTGTTTGCTAGTTGTCTGATCATTGCTTATTTGCCTTCTTTATGAGACATCAGGCACCAAACCTGGGACCTCCCATGTAGGAGGCAGGTGCTCAGTTGCTTGAGCCACATCCGCTCCTGTTCTTAACATTTTTTAAGAAATGTTTTTAGAATAGAAATTCTATTCTATTTCACTAACCATTGTGTCTATTTTAATTCAATATAATCTTGAAAATCACTCCTTCACAATAATAATTTTATTCTTGAAGGGAGAATCTGCCATTTTTGCCTTTTCCTGGGGGAAAAAAAAATGTGTATCTTTAGTAATTGTACTTGCTATTCCTCTGGGCAAATCTGGGAGTTCCTCAACTGCCCCTATCTCCCAACTGTGATTGGAGCCCAGCATATCAAGAGTAAAACTCCTTGAAAAAACAAAAACTGAAGCCAGTTTAGGTTTGTTCCACTTCCTGGTATGCACACCTGCACAGAACACCTGGGGCTTGTGCAGGTGGAACAGACATTCAGAGACGCTTTTGCCCCCTGGGACCTATTAGGGCATATCTGGTTTACCGCACGTTTTTTCTCTGGTGCCAGGAAGACTGCAGCTGCGCAGCCTTCCAGCAGCCAGAAAGATTCTCTTATCTCCTGGGAAACGATTACCTTTGTCTCTCCCTTTCCCAGGCTTTGGCATTATCTCCCAAGTTCTCAGTCATTGCAACCCGTTTGACAACACCTGCTTGTTTCATATCTACAGAGGTAGCATAGATTTTAAGTGATCCCTCAACTTTCAGACTACTTGAATAGTTACTTTTCTGTGTGTCTCTTGCAGGCAAGAGGATGTTGGATATTGGCTTTCTTTCTCTTTTTTTTTAACTTTGCTTTAATTCTATTAATAGAAGAACTTCAACATTCACATTAAACTTTACAAGTGAGGCAAGGATGTTTTGACTTCCAACACTGAAAATTGATCATTCTGGTTCTATTTGCTTTTTTTAAAACAAAGAAATTGTTTTTATAGTTGATTTCAACTCTATTTGCTTTCGAATTAAGTGAGAAAATAACCTTATACATGTTTTTCCTGAATTTGGCATTTTAAAATTATCTCTGCATTTACTTTCTATTGCTAAGGAAGAAAAGCTTGAAAAGCCTTGGAAAAAGAGGTAAGGCAACTCATTTTGTGGTATCTGCTTTAAGTAGCCTAGGAAACTAAAACAGGAGGTATATGATAACTCACTGTATTCTCTGTACAATTTTTCTGTAAACCCAAAACTGCTCTAAAAATAAAATTTATTATTTTTTTAAAACATATAGAGAGAGATTAAGATGGCCTAGAGTTAGCCTGAAAAGATGTCAGCTTTCCGGGAACCCCAAGTCTGGTGGTAACTGATGAAAAAGTCAAACAGATACAGTTCTGTATTCTGTGGTGAAGCGGATTTGATAGAAAAAGAAAGACGAACCTGTATAAAGATACATAAATCAAAATGCATGAAATCGCTAGGGCGTTTTCATGGGGCAGAGCCTGCTCGCCCCTGCGTCCTTCAGCGGAGGGTCAACCTCCACGTGACGGGATCTTGGCACTCCTCTCCAGTCAGGTTCTCCCCTTGCCTTCCCAGCTCTGTTTTTCCACCTCATTCTCCAATTCATCGTCCTTTGCTACTGGTGGGTTCAAGGTCGTTTTCCCGCTCCTCCTCCAGAAAGCATGTGTGGATCTCCCCTGGCCTGCCTCATCCTCCAACAGCAACGAGAAATGCCAGCCACAAAGCATTGCCTCCCTTTCCTCTCCCCAGTAGTATTTCACCCCACCATCCCCATATCCAGAAACAGGAGGTTCTCTGAGTTGACTGAGTTTAAATCAAACCTGCTACTCAACTAGAAACTTCAGGCCTTTCTTCAAAAGTTATTTTAAATAGTCTCATTTCAATTGCTCTTAAGTAATTGTATTTTTGTCCAAATGGAAGATTTCCAGAATTATGATTCTTATAATAGATTTTGTTTTAAAGACTTATTTTATTTATTTTTTCCCCAGCCCCTTCTTGTTTGTGCTCCCTGTCTGCTTGTCTTCTTTTTAGGAGGCACCAGGAACCAAACCCGGGACCTCCCATGTGGCAGGGAGGCACCCAATCACTTGAGCCACCTCCGCTCTCTGCTGGCTGTGTTTCTCATTGTGTTTCCTCACTGTGTCTCTTCACTGTGTCATCTTGCTGCACCAGCTTGTTGCACTAGCTCGCCGTCTTCTTTAGGAGGCACTGGGAACCCAACCCAGGACCCCATGTGTGGTAGGTGGTCACCCAACTGCTTGAGCCACAACCACTTCCCAATAGTGTTTTGTAAATAACTTTGATTTAAACTGAAAAAAAAAAAAGGAAGTGTTCTATGCACTGTTGCATGCCTGGCTCCCACAACAGAGCCTGGAGCACAAAAAACATCAGTTAAATGAATCAGTTAATATAGGAAATTAGTACCAACGTTTTATTTATTTATTTTTAAAGATTTTTATTTATTTCTCTTCCCTCCCTTCCCCCCCGCCCCCACCTCCAAGTTGTCTGCTCTTCTGTGTCCATTCAGTGTGTGTTCTTCTGTGACCACTTCTATCCTTATCAGTGGCACCGGGAATCTGTTTCTTTTTGTTGCGTCATCTTGTTGTGTCAGCTCTCTGTGTATGCAGCACCATTCTTGGGCAGGCTGCACTTTCTTTCGCGCTAGGCAGCTCTCCTTACAGGATTCACTCCTTGCACATGGGGCTCCCCTACGCAGGGGACATCCCTGCATGGCACTGCACTCCTTGTGTGCATCAGCACTGCACATGGGCCAGCTCCACGCGGGTCAAGGAGGCCCAGGGTTTGAACTGTGGACATCCCATGTGGTAGGCGGGCGCCCTATCCACTGGGCCAAGTCCACTTCCCACAATGTTTTAAAAATATAGACCATTCTTGTATTCTAAGAAAAATTCTAATAGGCTATGATATAGTATTCTTTGACATTACATCTAGAATAACTTACCAATTGATGTATTGATACTTACATCTATGTTCCAATGTGAAATGAGCTGTTTCTTCCTTTTCTTGTGCTGTCTTTGTCCTTGCTGGTAACAGAGATAAGCCAGGCTTATAAAATAAATTGCATAGCTTTCCATTTTATTCTGTGCTCTGGAAAGATTTGGTTAGAGTGGAAATTATCTGTTCCTTGATTATTTGGGAAGACTTGCTTTAAAATAGTTTGGGCCATGTGCCTTTTTGGTGGGTATATCTTTGGCAACCATTTCAATTTCTTTTGTGGTTAGTGGTCTCTTCAGGTTCTCTACTTCCTATGGATCCAATCTTTGTAATTTAGGTTGTCTTAACTAATTGTCCATTTCATTAAATATATTGGTATAAATTATATGTGGTATTCTCTAATAATTTTTTAAATCTCTTCTATATCTTGACTTGTGTCTCTTTTTTCATCCCAGTGTGTATTTTGCCTTCTCATTTTTCTTAATTAAACTTTGCAAAAGCTCATGTAATTACTGGTTCTTTTCAAAGGACCTATTCTTTGTTTTTTGTTTTTGTTTTCTTTTTTTCATTAGTTTTAGGGTTGCTAGATTTAGCAAATGAAAATGTAGGCTGCCCAGTTAAATTTGAATTTCAGATAAACAACAAGTAACTTTGTAGTTCAAGTGTGGCCCAAATGTTGCTTTTAGCATAAGTATATTTAGGTTAAAAATTATTTGTTGTTTATCTGAAATTTAAATTTAACTGAGAATCTGTATTTAATCGGCAGCTCTATTTAATTTCCAATTTTACCTTTATTATTTTTCCTTCTACTTTCTTTAGATTTGTTTTTGTTGTTATTTTTTCTGATTTCTTGGATTAAAAGCCTAGGCACTTATTTTCAGTCTTCTTATATTCTAAAAGGTACACTGAAAACTCTAAATTTTCTTCTGTATACCACTTTGGTCCCATTCCACATTTTAATATCTAGTGCTCCTTTTTTATTGTTCAATTATAAATAATTTGTAACTTCTATTTTGACTTCTTATTTAACCCAAAAGTTACTTAAAGATCTGTTTTCATTTTTAATTTTCAAGCATATAAATTTGGGCAGGGTCTTTTTTGCCCTTAATTTCTAAATTTATTGCATTATAATCATTGCATGTAGCCTGGTATTCGTTGAGCTTTTCTTTGTGGTCAAGTTCCTGCTTCCTACGCTTTTTGGTATTGTGGCGCATACAGATAATGACATTTGTGCATCTCATAGGGGAAAACAAAAGGGAATTTAGAGCTTCAGGCAGGACACTGAAGGGTATCAGGTCACAGTCAGAATCTCTGGCCCATCCCTGACCCCACTCAGCCACAGGTGGCAAATAGGCTGGGAAGCTCTGGCCTACGGCATGCTCAATTATTGTACACGTTTCATGTGTATTTGAAAAAATGTCAGTAATATTTCTCTGCTTGTTGGTGTTGGGGATTGAATCATGTCCCCACAAAAGGCATGTTCAGCTCCCAACCCCTGGTCCTGCGGGTGTGAACTTATTTGCAAAGAGGACCTTTGAAGATGTTATTATTAAGGTGTGCCCAAACCCAGTGCAGGTGGCCTTAAGCCAATATGGCTGACGTCCTCATTAGCAAAGGAAATTGGACAGGGAAGAGGAGCCACAGGGAGCAGCCAGAAGCTGGAGATAAATATAAACTCAGAAGAGAAAGGAGACGCCGCCACCATGTGTATTACCATGTGATGGAAAAGCCAAGGAACCCCAAAGATTACTGGCAAGCCAGAAGATCCCGGCCCCAAGAAGAAGCAAGTCTTCTAGTCTCTTTTCGAAACCATGAGACAGTAAGTTCCTGTTGTTAAGTTAACCCATTGTATGGTATTTTGTTTTTAGCAACTAGGAAACTAAGACATTTGGATTTTTTACAAATATATTTAAATTTCATTAAGATTTTAATAGTCTTATTCAAATCCTCTATAGTTACTTCTTTTGATCTGTCGATTTCTTAAAGATTACCTTTTCCTCCTTTCCATCTAGTGGTAAAAACTATCCTACATTTGTTACTTATCATTTCCATGTATTTTGTTATATTTTCACTACTATGTATGTATTTCAAATCAATATATAGTATTATTTTTTTTTAAAGATTTATTTTATTTTTATTTCTTTTTTTCCAACCCCTTGTTGTTTGCACTTACTGTGTCTGTTCATCTTCCTTGTTTCTTTTTAGGAGGCACCGGGAGCCAAACCTGGAATCTGTGATGTGGGAGGGAGGTGCCTAATTGCTTGAGCCACCTCTGTCCCCTGCTTTGTTGTGTCTCTCATTATGTTTTTTTCTTCTTGTGTCTCTTGTGTCAGCTTGCCATGCCTGCCTGTTGCACCAGCTCACTGTCTTCTTTAGGAGGCACTGGGATCCGAACCAGCGACCTCCCATGTGGTAGGCGGGAGCCCAGTCCCCTGAGCCACATCCGCTTCCCAATATATAGTATCCTTTTGCCTGTTTTAAACTTTACATAAATGGCATCTTACTAAATGTATTTGATCAGCAATTTGCTTTTTCATTCAACACTACATTTGTGAAAGCCATCCCCATTTTTAATGCACAGCTCAAATTTTAACCATAGCCTAATGATAGACCCCTTCATTGTAGTCTTCTTTATGAGTAGACTCCAATTTAGCTTTCCATTTTCCTATTGATATTCATTTCTATTTTTTCCACTCTTACACTGCTGCTCTGAACATTCTTGTCCAAGTCTTACTGAGTTCCTATGGTGAGAGCTTCTCTGGGGTCAGAGTGGAACCCTAAGCTTTAGAGTATGTGCATCCACAATTTTTCTAGATATTATCAAATTGTTCTCCATGGTGGGCATACCAAGTTACATTCCCAGCAGTAGTCCTGTGGCTCCCACCATAATCAACAATTGGATTTGGTATTAATACATTTTTAGAACTTTTGGCAAATTGATGGCTAAGAAATTTAATCATATTATTGTTCTTTCTTTTAATTAATTAATTTATTTATTTCTCTCCCCACCCTCCATTGTCTGCCCTGGCATCAAACCCTGGACCTCCTATATGGCATACAGGAGCCCAATTGCTTTAGCCATATCCGCTTCCCACATTATTGTTCTTATTTTCGTTTTCATGGTTTCTAGTAAGGTTGATAATCCTGCTGTTTATCGTTTGAGTTTTCTTTTCCATGAATTTCTTATTTATATTTTTGTGTATTTTTTCTAACAGGTTGTTTGTATTTTATTGATTGAGTTAAAGGAGTTCTTTATGTAACCTGGATACAAATCCTCATGGATTATTTCTCTTACAAATATTTTTTCAGTAGCTTCTTACTTTTTTTATAATGTTTTCTTTTTGAGGACCCAGGGCCAGAGCTCGAACCTGGAACCTCATATCCAGGAAGGCGGCACTCAACCACAGAGTCACATTGACTCCTCTGAGTTGGTTTTTTCGATTGTTTGCTTGTTTGTTCTTGTCCTTAGGAGGCACCAAGGACTGAACCTGGGACCTCCCATACGGGAAACACATCCACTCTCCTATAATGATTTTTTTAATAAGATTTAATAAGAAGATTTTTGGGGAAATGGTGAAGACAAATGAGTTTATATGGCTAAGAGACTTAAAATGAGTCGAGAGGTCATCAGAGGGGTCGCACTTATGCATGTCTCAGCAGGATTCCAGAGACATTCAAAGTAGATACAACCCCAGGTACTGGTGCTCCTGAGGGCTATGGAGACACATAGGTTCTATAGTCATAACAGATGGCTCTGGAGTTCAGTGCCTTCCCAGTGGGCCCTGCTTTGGAATTTGTGCTCCTTATCATGATGGAGTTGGATGTGACCTCTTTACATATGCCTTTTCTGTCACTTTTACTGAACCTGTGATTGGTGCTGGGGTTTGTGTATGCTCAGGAGACTTGAATCTCAGCACTGCTCATGTGCCAGCTGGGCCCTGAGCCTCAGCAGAATTGCAACACCTACTTTCCGGTTCATTGGATGTACCCAGGTCAGCTGACGGGGAGGTGAAAATGGTCAACCACCACACCAGGGAACCAAGAGTATCTACAACTGCAAGCAGGAGCATTGCATCCATCAGCCATGTAGGATCTAAGCCCCCTCTCAATCTAGAGGTGGAGTGGACATCACCACCCCAGGGCCCACCAGATGGAGGAATATAATATGGATTGGAGTGGACTTGCTGGTATTCTATTATAGAATTGTTGTGACCCGACTCTAGAAATGGAAGAAATTGTATCATTGATGTGGAGACAGTGGCCATGGGAGTTGCTGAGGGCAGGGAGAGGGAGGAAGAGGTGTGATATGGGGCATTTTCGGGACTTAGAGTTGTCCTGAATGATATTGCAGGGATAGATACAGGACATTGTTTATCCTGCCATAAGCCACTGGATGGACTGGGGGAGAGTATGATCTAAAATGTATATTATGGTCCATGTGGAGTGGCAGTGCTCCAGGGTGTACTCACCAAATGCAATGCATGTGCCTTACTGATGAAAGGGGATGTTGATGTGGGAAGAGCAGTCGGGATTGGGGAATGGGGAGTGGGGTATATGGGAGACTCTTATGTTTTTTAATGTAACGTTTTGTGTGACCTATCTTTTTTTAAAAAGACAGTAAAAAACAAAACAAATAAAAAAGATTTTTAAAATTTTAATGTAGTTGAAACCAATCTTTCCTTTATGGTTTGTGTTTATGTCTTCTTTTTACCCTATACAAGACCATAAGAATATCCTCCAGTTCTGTTCTTCTAAACCTTGCCTTTAACTTTGGGCCCTTGCCTGGAATTCATTTTCGATGTATAATGTGAGGTAGGGATCCAATAATATTCTGTCAGCACCACTGACAGAATAACTGATCCTTTCCTTACTGGTCTGGAATGCCAATTTTATAAAAGTCAGGTTTCCATGTATGTGTGGGTGAGTCTCTGAGCTCTATATTCTGTTCCAAATATCTAACTGTTTATCCTTGCACTAATATCCCACTGTTTTGGGAAACGGACTTTGGCCCAGTGGTTAGGGCGTCCGTCTACCACATGGGAGGCCCGCGGTTCAAGCCCCGGGCCTCCTTGACCCGTGTGGAGCTGGCCCATGCGCAGTGCTGATGTGCGCAAGGAGTGCTGTGCCACGCAGGGGTGTCCCCCGCGTAGGGGAGCCCCACGTGCAAGGAGTGCACCTGTAGGCAGAACCGCCCAGCGCGCAGGAGGGAGCAGCCTGCTGAGGAATGGCGCCGCCCACACTTCCCGTGCCGCTGACGACAACAGAAGCGGACGAGGAAACAAGATGCAGCAAAAAGACACAGACAACCGGGGGAGGGGAATTAAATAAATAAATAAAAATAAATCTTTAAAAAAAAAAAAAATATCCCACTGTTTTAATAATAGCATCATAGTAAATCTTGGTATCTGGAAAAAAAAGTACCCTGCTTTTTCTTCTCTTTGATTGGGCCTAATAGAATCCTAAATTAAAAGTTATTGTCCCTCAAAACTAAGAAGATATCATGGCACTGTTTTGTTTTGTTTTTTTAAGGAGGTACTAGAGATTGAACCTGGGACCCCCTACTTGCACAGCAGGTATTCAGCCACTGAGCTACATCCACTCCCCAACACTGATTTTTTTAATATAGTACTGCTAATGAGAAGTCTGGTGTGAATTTGATTCTCCTTCCTTTGTAGACATTCTATTTGTTTTCTCAGGAAGATTTTAAGTTTTTTCTCTATCTTTTTTATTAATAATTTCACATTTTATATCTCAGCACGGGTTTTTAAATTTTTAAAAAAGATTTTCTCTTTTATTTTATTTCTCTCCCCCCCACACACTCCCCTGTTATCTGTTCTCTGTGTCCATTCGCCATGTGTTCTTCTGTATCTGCTTGTATTCTCATTAGGCGGCTCCAGGGACCGTTCCTGGGACCTTCTGGAGTGGGAGAGAGGTGATTACTCTCTTGTGCCACCTCAACTCCCTGTTCTGCTGCACCTTCTTATTTTCTCTCCTCTGTGTCTCTTGTTGCATCATCTTGCTGCACCAACTCTCCGCGTCAGCCGGCACTCCTTCAACAGGACGACATTCCTGCGTGGGCTGGCACTCCGAGTGGGCCAGCTCACCACGTGGGCCAGCTTGCCCTCACCAGGAGGCCCTGGGCATTGAACTGGACCTCCTATATGGTGGACAGGAGCCCAATTGGTTGAGCCACATCTGTTTCCCTGTGTTTTTTTTTTAATTTTAAAGAAACTTTGTAAATCCGTTCAATCTGAAGAGGCAAACCTCTGACTTTTTTATTTCAATGCTTTGTCTCCCTCCCCTACTCTATATTCTTTCTTTCTGGTATTCCTATTAGATGAAAATTCAAATTCCACATCTATCTTCTTCTTGTTGTTCTTCTTCATACATCTATCTTCTATGTCCCTTGATTTTTCTTCCATACATTCCATCTCTTTCCTATTTGTGCCATGATCTGGGAGAATTTTATAGCCCTATCTTTCAGTTCATTAATTTTCTCTTCAGCAAATTAATTTATCCAAGTCAATTTTTCAGTAATCAATTGGATTTCCACAGTCTCTCGTTTATTCATATGCAGATATATTAACCTTTCACATTTCTTTAATATGAATAATACTTATTGTGAAGACCTAATTTTCTTGCTGTATTAAATCTGTTTTCTGAAATGGAAGTTTTTTCATCTGTTGGGCTTCTTTTTTCTGTGTCATATCTGCAATCTTTTTTTTTTTGTCTTTATTTTTTTAATATTACATTAAAAAAATACGAGGTCCCCATATAACTCCCACCCCCCTCACCCCATTCCTCCCCCCATAACAACAATCTCCTCCATCATAATGAGACATTCATATATCCGCAATCTTTAAATTTTGGTAATTCTTGGTATTTCACTCATCTCCATAGTGGAAACGTCCATTAGACCCATGTTGCATCAGTTTTCTTAGCCTGTTTTGAGGAAGGGTGGGAAGTACCACTGCACACAGCTTAGTGGCTAGCATTCTGACATGGGTGCTCCCCATTCCTCCAGGTATTGCCAGACACTGCCCCATCGTTCTTACTGCCACCCTCTCACCATTTTTCCCAATTGGAGATAGATGCCACCACCACTATTTCTAAGCCAAAAGGGCCTGGGAAGGGGGGTGAGCAAGGTTTAAACTATCTAGATATTCCTGCTGTGGTACCTGAATTTGTCAACGTAGTGTTTACCCGTGAACATCCTGCTGCTCCTAGCATCCACCACTTCGAGGCAAGTTGCATTCTCGGTGTCTCTCTGCCTTTTGCAGCAATAGGATACTGTTCTAGATTTAGCTGTAGTTTATCTCTTTCATCTGATTTCATGTTATTCAGAGATTTGTGAGTTTCTGTTCTCTGGAAATTTCCCCTTCTGTTTCCCACACACTTGTGATTTTTTTTCATCAATCTTTTCCACTTATTATAAAAATTTGGAGCTGAAAGAGGAGATTGTATCATTTTTATTCAATCCCTTATCTTGAAATTCATCTTTTTGCCATGCACGAGTTATGGGCATTGAGAGACAAAGAAGTGGCCTGTGGAGGCCAAAATATAGCCTTATTATGATCAAAGCTACAGCAGAATGTAGCATAGCATGAGAGCCAAATGGGCTTACTAACACTGAACCACAGAATTACATAAACTTAACTACGATGCCCAGCAGTCCTAACTGGGGCAGGGCTCACTGCACGGGAAGCATCACTGCAAGAAGTTGAGGTACAACCTGCATTTTCTCGGGCTAACTGGCTCCCAATGTGCAACAAGAAATGAAACTAAGTCATTCTTCTCAACTTATTCTTCCAGAATTTTTCCGACTAAGTTACCCTTCCCAAGAAGACAGGCCAGGAGATACACTAAATCAGGTTCCTAAACATGGAGGGAGGGAGTATTCATTTTCAATTACTGCTGTAACAAATTACCACAAGTCAAGGTGTCAGCAGGGATGGTTCCTTCTGCAGGCTCCCTGCCCTTTTCTTTCTTTCTTTTTTTTTTTTTAAAGATTTATTTATTTTATTTATTTCTCTCCCCTTCCCCTTCCCGCCCCAGTTGTCTGTTCTCTGTGTCTATTTGCTGCGTCTTCTTTGTCCGCTTCTGTTGTTGTCAGCGGCATGGGAATCTGTGTTTCTTTTTGTTGTGTCATCTTGTTGTGTCAGCTCTCCGTGTGTGTGGCGCCATTTTTGGACAGGCTGCACTTTCTTTCGCGCTGGGCGGCTCTCTGTACAGGGCGCACTCCTTGAGCGTGGAGCTCCCCTACGCAGGGGACACTCCTGCATGGCAGGGCACTCCTTGCGCGCATCAGCACTGTGCATGGGCCAGCTGCACACGGGTCAAGGAGGCCCGGGGTTTGAACCGCGGACTTCCCATGTGGTGGACGGACGCCCTAACCACTGGGCCAAGTCCGCTTCCCTCCCTGCCCTTTCCAAGTTCTGTTGGCCAACAATATTCCTTGGCTCGTGGCGTCTTCCTCCATCTTCAAAGCTCTTTACTCCAATCTCCACATCCGCTATCATATCATATCAGATCACCTTCTCCTCTGACTCCTCCTGCATCCCTCCTAGAAGACTGTCGTGATTACATCAGACCCACCAAGTAATCCAATATCACAGCAGGTCTGTTGTCTCAGGATCCTTAACTTCATCGCATCCGCCAAGTCCCTTTTGCCAGGTAAGGTGTCAGATCCTGGGGATTAGGGTGTGAACATCTTTAGGAGGCCAGTAGTCAGCCTCTCCTGAGGGAGGATTTCAGCAGCCCATCAGGCTTGTTGTGCTCCCACCTTCATAAGACTACTCCTCCATTAACAACCAACATTGTACCCTCCCAGGAACACTGGTGGGCTATAGAGACTTTGCTCACAAAAGGTTCTGAAACAGATCCCAATATGCATTAGTGAAATAGTTCAATGTCATTCTGTATCCAAGGTTGAGGGTCATTTTTCTATTTCCCATTTTTATTACGCCCTATCATACTGTCCACACAACATATCAGAAAACTGGCAATGGGATTAAATGACAAAAGTACGCTTTTCCAAGAGTAAATGCATAAAGTAACTTAAATATCAAAATACCAATAATGTTGGGGGAAAAAAACAAGTTTAATATAAATCTCCTCCCCTTCTCAAATTTCAAAGGAGAAATTAAAGTCCTAGAAATAAAGTCTCCTTGTAAGTCTAAGTCACAAGGCATTAAAGTTCAGAGAAAGAAAAGTTCAAAATCATCTTGTTTTTGTGAGTTAAAATTCAAAGGCATTTAAATCCAAAATTCATATTCCCCAACTTTTTCTTCTGTTCTGTCTTATCAGAAGGGGATTTCAATGACTGCGTGGAGTCAGGCTTCTTTTAGCAGTTGTACTTTGAGCTGTGTCTCATTGGAATGGGTATGTTTCCTTCAAGGCCACCAAATTTTAAAAAATAGTAATAATAACAGCCAAGTCTCTGATGGACTTTTTCTTCCCCCAAAGCATCTACAGATTTAGTAGAGCATGCAAAATAGCCATAACACTGACCCCACTAAATTTAGAAAAGAAGCCAACTCCTAGCAGTTATCTCAAGCAAAATTGTATCCCCAGAAGTAGGACCATTGCAGAGATTGCACCTCACCAAGGTGCCAGTTGATCGATGCCCTGAGGCCAGAACCCATGACCTGAGAACTTAAACCCAGGTAGCAGAAACCTCCCAGCCAGAGCTTCATTTCAGCACAATGGCACAACACACGTGCCATATCTGGGAAGATCCACCTCTAGGGACCACCTCTTCTGCCAGGCAGAGCATCTGCAAAGTTTAGAAATGTGCAGTGGGGTCGGGGGTGTGGGGGAGAAGAAATGTGCATGGCAGCATCCTCAGGTGTCAGATCTTGTTTGAGCTCCTGTTCTTTCCCACCCAGATATTCGAAAGCTCTTCATCTCCATTTCCCCCGTGAACTGGAGGTTCCCGTGCTGCAGTGCTGCAGTGAAGGTGAACCCTGTCCAGTGCCAGAGATCCGCACCTACGGAGCAGGCATTTCTATTCCAGCCACAGCAGCTCTGCCACTGCCTCCTGGTGAGGAAGTACTTGGGCTTGGGGAGGGTTTCTCCATCAGATCTAAGGAACCAGATTCCAGGAAACTTCAGAACAAATAGAGGGAGTGATTCTTGAGGCAAACAAATTCAAATTTAGTGCCCTCCTTTTCCTTGGAGATAATTCAAAGCAACTTAAAAGAGGAATGAAAATTGCAGCCGTCAATGTATTGGTATGGTAGAAAACTTCAATTTTTATTATTTAAATATTTGCTAGTCCTTAAAATAAATGGAAAAAATTGGGACTGTCTTTTGCCTACCCAGACCTAGCATGAACACAATGAAAACTAGGCGCTCGCTAATGTTCTGTGGTCTGTAGAAAACCCAGCTGTCTTACATTTAAACACAGCAAATATTTTGTACTCCCTTAATATCTAAAAGGACTGCATGTGAAAAGACTGCTTCTTTTCCTCTATAATTGAGTCCTTGTCTCAGCTGTGATGGCCGATTCAGGCCTGTTCTGCCTCTGGTCCCTGAGCCCTTGCCAGGGCCCTCTTACAGCCTGAGTGGCTTTGCTGAGGTCTTATCCCTCAGGCTACAGCTGTTAAAAGCCAGCTGCACAACCGTGAAAACCTGCCTGGCCTGATATAAGCCTATACAAACTGCCAAGGTCAAAATGTCCTGCACACACACAATAAAGTACAAGATCCAAGGTCCAAGGTCAATCCCTTGCCACTCCAGAAGCCTCCGTCGTGTATATTCATTTGCTTCTCCTAAATTGTGCTTCTTATTAAATAAATAAATAAATTTACTTAATTTATTTATTTCTTCCCCTACCCACTTGTTTTTCACTTGCTCTATCTGTTTGTCTTCCTTGTTTCTTTAGGAGGCACCAGGAGCTGAACCCGGGACCTCTGATGTGGGAGGGAGGTACCTAATCACTTGAGCCACCTCTGCTCCCTGCCTTTGTTGGGTCTCTCATTATGTTTTTCCTTCTTGTGTCTCTTATTGTGTCAGCTTGCCATGCCTGCCCATCGTGCCAGCTTGCTGTCTTCTTTAGGAGGCACCAAGAGCTGAACCAGTGACCTCCCATGTGGTAGGTGGGTGTCCAGTTGCCTGAGTCACATCCACTTCCCTCTAATTTCTTATATATCAATTTCCTGGCCAATGCATCAAATGTTGGAACATGGAAGGGAAGGGTACCCAATAAATAGCACTCCTCTTCCTTTTCTGAGTTCAAAACAAATTAAGGAGAAGTAGATGTGGCTCAAGCAGTTGGGTGCCTGCCTACCACATGGGTGGTCCCAGGTTCAGTTACCAGGGCCTCCTAAAGAAGACAGTGAGCTGGAATGGCAGGCTGGAGCGGCGAGCTGATGCTGCAAGGTGATGCCACAAAGAGACCCAACAAGGAAAACAATGAGACACAACAACAGGGAGTAGAGATGCCCAAGTCATTGGGCGCCACACAATGAACAGACACAGAGAGCAGACAGTGAGTGTAAATAATGGGGGGGGGAGAGGAATAAATAAAATAAACCTTAAAAAATAATTAAGAAGATAAAGGAATGGAAGAAAATGACCAAATTATCACCTTTATTTATAAAGCCAGGTTGCAGGACGTAGTTTAATATGAAAGTCAGAAGAGCTTTCTGGGAAGTGGATGTGGCTCAACTGATAGAGCATCCGTCTACCACATGGAGGGTCCAGGTTTGATTCCCAGGGCCTCCTGACCCATGTGGTGAGCTGGCCCACATGCAGTGCTGCTGCGCTCAAGGAACACCGTGTCATGCAGGGGCACCCCCACATAGGGGTGCCCGTGTGCAAGGTGTGTGCCCCACAAGGAGAGCCGCCCCATGTGAGAAAAAATGCACAGCCTGCCCAGAAGTGGCGCTGCACACACGGAGAGCTGACATAGCAAGCTGATGCAACAAAAAAGAGACACAGTTTCCCAGTGCCATTGGATAATGCAAGTGGATGCAGAAGAACACGCTGCGAATGGACACAGAGAGCAGACAAAGGCGGGAAGGGGAGAAAAAAAATAAAATAAATCTTAAAAAAAAAAAAGAAGAGCTTTCCAATGTCAGGTAGTCTGGCCCAGAGTTGACTCACCTACACAGGGGTGGACTGTCAGCTCAACCCAAGACTGGACCTCCTGCTGGCTGCATCCAGAGAAATAAGTGAGCCTGCTTCATTTCCCCTGATTTGCCAAATGAAGTCATGGCTTCCTCCAGCCCCGGGGCAGAGTGAGTCAAGGCCAGAGAAAAACCCGGTGTTTCACTAATGCAACTCCCTTCCCCTGGAAGAACAGCTGGTATTTTGGGTTTTTTTTTAAAGATTTATTTATTTATTTATGTATTACCTCCCCCCCCCCCCCCAAAGGAAGGACAGTTTCCACTTTTTTGTTTTTTCTTTTCTATATAGTAAAATATATGTACTGGGTAACTAAATAACTTGATTTTCATCAAGGTCAGATGATAAAAACTGCCATGGTTATAACCTGCAGGTCTAAAGATAAGATTTTTGGGGCATTATGAATTAGCAATAGAGAATGTGTTCCTAATTCAGATAGTTTTTTCTTATGTCTTTCTGAAGACATCTAAGTGCATACATTTATTGGCTATGGGCTTTAAAAAAAATGGTTCACAATTTGGAGCAAGATTTAAATAAAACGTTTTCTCAATCACAGATACAAATGTTTTAAGCTTTCTCAGATTTCCTCAGACTCCCTTTTTTCCTGCCTTTTGGTCGTTCCCCAGCCTTGAGTCAGTCCCCACCTCCAGACTTGGATGAAATGGCCACATTGTACGACATGTGCGACATGAACTTCCTGAGAGATCACAGAGTGGCCAGAGGATGCCACCTGGAAATCCCTGTAGGATAAACCTGGACCAAGGGAGATGGGAGACAGGAGGGAGCTGGCAGATAAATGCCCCTTTCCTTCTCCCTTCCTCGGACTGCTCTGAGGTGCAGCTTCCTGCAACCTTTCTGGAGGAGTCCTGAGCACAGAGCAAACATGTCTGCTGAGAGACCTGCTGCTGGAAAGCCCTCTTTGCCTACCTCCTTGCCTCCCTTCCTCTTTTCTTACCAAGGTAAGAAAATTTTATGAGGAGAAGATTTGTGAGGCCTGGACCTCACAAATAAAGGGCGAGGACTTGATTCCTCGCCTCAGACTCAGGCTAAGAAATAGAGGCGTCCAGGAAGCATCACACGTCAGACAAGCCTGAATTTGGGTCCAAATAACTTGACAAAGAAAGGAACGGGGAAGGACTGAACCTAATTGTGCTGCTCGTGGGTGATCTTGCACTTGCCTGAAGACCAACCTCAGCACTTAATTCACACCCCCACCCACACGCACAAATCCAACATTTACTGAACCCTTCTCAGGGAGGCAAGGAGGGTTTTACATTACACATCATATAGGAAGACTTCCTTTAAAACAGTATTTGAATTTCTTTCTCTTTCCTCAAAGTTCCACAGCTTAGAATAGCTCACCCATCTGTTTCCTCCCTTACAAACTCTTCTACTTCCTCCTCTCTCTAATCTTCTCCTCATAAAATATTCTTCCAAGTATCTCCCTTATGGCCTCCTCTCAGCTTTCTAATTCTCCTCACTGTCAATAACCCTGCTTAATTCAACAAAGTCCACCTAGTGAGCTCAGAACTAGGACTCATTCTTCCTTATAGACAACAAAGTGGGGAGGTATTGCTAGTATATCATTTTAATGTATATTTTCCCTCTGTCACATGGGCATAAGACGAAATTACAAGCAAGCAAGAGGATGAGGGAAGAAAAGGCTGTGTCAGGGTGAGTAAGGTTTAATTCTATTAGGTTCTATTTTTTTTTTTTCTTTTTTTGCATAGGTTGCCCATTTCTCCCAGTGCCATTTAAGGAAAAGACCATTCTTCCTACATTAAATTACCTTTGTATTTTTGTCAGAAATCAGTTGACTACAAGCAGGTGGGTCTATTTCAGGACTCTATTCTGTCTCACTGTTCTATGTGTGTATTATTTCAATAAACACCACTTTCAATAAATATTACTATACCTTTGATGAGTAAATCTATTTTTTTTAATTCCAAAAAGCTCCGCACTTACCATAACCTTGAACAAGTTACATAACCCTCTTGACCTCAATTGGCTCCACTGTGAAAAGACTCTTCCCGTGGCCTTACCTCTCTGAAAGGATGACTGTAGGGACTGGTATTGCTTATTTGGTTTGTCCAACACTCTTCCTTATTTCAGGATAAGCATCTCCCCCTTCTTTCTGGGAACAGCTCTTTTTACCACCTTCGAGCATGTGGTCCTCTTGCAGCCTACCATGACCCCACCCTGGCACACAAAGGGTAAGAGATGGACGCACAACTCAGCACAGCCAACTAGAGACCTTCTCCCTTTGGTTTTAGGGAATATTGAATTAGTGTTCCTGATTGTTTGCTCCTCCCTATATCCAGAGCCTTTTCAATGTAACTTTGCAGTTTTTCCCACTCAGGAGTAAGTCTGTTCCCTTGACTTGCTTGACTTTGGGTATGGCCCACGTGACTTGCTTTGACCAACAGAATGAGGCAAAAGTGACAGGGAGGATGAGAGGTAAGTAGTCACCCAGCAAGCCATCCCAGGTGATCCATCCAAGGTGATCCATCCCAGGTGGGCCATCCCAGGTGGGCCATCCCAGTGATCCATCCCAGGTGGGCCATCCCAGGTGGGCCATCCCAGTGATCCATCCCAGGTGGGCCATCCCAGGTGGGCCATCCCAGTGATCCATCCCAGGTGGGCCATCCCAGGTGGGCCATCCCAGTGATCCATCCCAGGTGGGCCATCCCAGGCGGGTCGTCCCATAAGCAGACTCTTCATCAGGGAGTGAGCAAGCCCAGCCAAGATGAGCAGAGATGCTCAGCCAAGCCCAGCTGAGATCAACCAACCAGGTGACTCACAGATTTGTGAGTTGTAAGAACTGATTTTGTGGACACACTACTAGGTCCCGAGACTCAAAGAATCTGTGCATCTTTACTCTGCTCTTAATGACAGCATCCTGAGAATCCCCACATCTTTCTTCACAGCAGTATTTCATTCCCTAGCTATCAAGTGACCCATGCGCTAGTAACACCCAACCAGACCATCACAATCCCCCAAGTACATTAACATCAGACATAATTCCTTGCATATTCCTCTAGGCCTCGGTGCTTTTACAGATTCTCGTCAGCCCTTCTTTCTTCTGGTGGGAGGGAGAAATACATTCATCCCTCAATAGTTAAACTCTCATCTCCTAACAAAGCCATTCCAGAGTTGCCCTCTCCCATGTGTGCTCTTGCAGAAGGTTGTTCACACCCATTTTATGGCTCCTAATTTACTGTTATTGTGATTTCATACACATACGCACATGGGTACACACACAAACACACATATGTACACATTCCTGAACTCCTTTAGAGCTTCAGGGCAGAAATAATGTTTTATGTACCTAATGCCTAGCATCTAGTAGGTGCCAGTAAATATTTATTGGAAGGAAGGAGGGAGGCATGTACTGCAGGGAATAGATGTAGCTCAAGTGGTTGAGAGCCTGCTTCCCATGTACGAGGTCCCAGGTTTGATCCTGGGAACGAAAAAAAAAACTGATTAAAACAGTATCCCTTGGGAAATGGACTTGGCCCAGTGGATAGGGCGTCCGTCTACCACATGGGAGGCCCACGGTTCAAACCCCGGGCCTCCTTGACCCGTGTGGAGCTGGCCCATGTGCAGTGCTGATGCGCGCAAGGAGTGCCGTGCCACATAGGGGTGTCCCCCGCGAAGGGGAGCCCCACGAGCAAGGAGTGCACCCATAAGGAGAGCCGCCCAGCGCGAAAGAAAGTGCAGCCTGCCCAGGAATGGTGCCGCGCACACTTCCCGTGCCGCTGGCGACAACAGAAGCAGACAAAGAAACAAGACGCAGCAAAAAGACACAGAAAACAGACAACCAGGGGAGGGGAAGGGAATTAAATAAATAAATAAATAAATCTTAAAAAAAAAAACAACAAAAAACAGTATCCCTCCCCAAACAGAAATTTGTCTAAATTTTGTGCCAAGATTCATTTTCATTTTGGTTAATTAAGATATATTTGGGGAAGCAGACTTGGCCCAGTGGTTAGTGCGTCTGTTTCCCTCATGGGAGGTCCGCGGTTCAAACCCCGGGCCTCCTTGACCCATGTGCAGCTGGCCCATGCGCAGTGCTGATGCACGCAAGGAGTGCCCTGCCACGCAGGGGTGTCCCCCGCGTAGGGGAGCCCCACGCACAAGGAGTGCGCCCTGTAAGGAGAGCCGCCCAGCGCAAAAGAAAGTGCAGCCTGCCCAGGAATGGTGCTGCACACATGGAGAGCTGACACAACAAGATGACGCAACAAAAAGAAACACAGAGTCCCATGCCGCTGACAACAACAGAAGCGGACAAAGAACACTCAGCAAACAGACACAGAGAGCAGACGACTGGGGCAGGGGGAGGGGAGAGAAATAAATAAATAAATCTTAAAAAATATATATATATATTTGTGCTTAAGAAGAAGGCGCTGGCCCTATAAAGCAGGCCTAACACATCAACCCTGAAGAAAACACACCTATTAATTCAAAGCACGGACCGTGTTACGTCAGATTATTAAGCAGTGTCACAACATGCCCTTGGCTTTGGATTTGTTCTCAACATTCCAGAAGTAGAGAATAATGTGTAGTCAACATTCACTTCCCTCAGAAGAGGACAACCAAAGAGAACAAATACAATGCTCCACATGCTAATGCTGAATAGAAGAACGGGATTTTATGGCTTTTCCTTGCAAACTGAGAGAGCAAGGGATGATGGGAATGGACGCTGAGGACTACAGTGAACAGATAGCAAAAAGGCGTGAGAATCGTGCACATCAATCAGCACCCTCCAATTAAGCATAATATTGACTCGCACACCTATTAATAGCCAACATTTTAGAGTACTTCCATTAACTACCATGCTAACTCATAATAAATTAGAAAGCACTTTTGGATACATTCTTCCATTTGATCCTGCCACCAACCTTGTGAGGAAGTAGGTTAGTGTCCTTCATACGCTTGGAGATGTCAGGCATCCTACACAAAAGCAATGGTCCAACCTACAAGTTCATAGTGACCAAGCTGTTGGCGGTTAGTTACAGGTGTCGCCCTGAGGAAAACTAGCTTAGATTTCAGCTCATCGGATCTGCCTTCTCCTCCATCCCACCTCCAACTATTGGTGTATTCCCATCAAAAAAACCCTAAACCCTGCGACCTAAATGACAGTTTGAAAAGAAGACCTAGGGCTTAACTGTTTTTAACAGAATTACCTCCAAGACAGGAACTGAATAACAGATGAGAAAGCTTTCCTAGAAGCATTTTAACCTCTCAAAGGAAAAAGATTTAAAAATGAGATCCTTCACTAAATAAACGAATGATCAAATACTACCCACAAGTAAGCTAGGTCCTCCCTCCCAGGAAATTGATCTAGGAAGTGGGAAAATACACCACCAAATTTAATAAATGTAATGCTTTTGATCAGGGCCTCCTACCTTGGAAAGTGGCCTTTGAGAAACACCTGAATCTACATGGAGCTAAAAAAAAAAAAAAAAATCAAAAGGAGGCTCAGGGGCAGGCTCATATGAAAAGTCTTCCTCAGGAAAGCAGATGTGGCTCAACCAGTTGGGCACCTGCCTACCACATGAGAAGTCCCAGGTTCAGGTCCCAGCGCCTCCTAAAAGACAAGCAGACACCACCTGCACCACAATGAGCAGGATGCCACAAGCCAGCAGATGCCGCAGCCTGCAGGGAGCAGATATGGCTCAGGCCATTGAGCACTTGCCTCTCATGTGGGAGGTCCCAGGTTAGGTTCCCAGTGCCTCCTGGAGAAGGTGAGCAAACAATGAGCAGAGAGACTAGAGAACCATGGGGGGGGGGGGGGGGGGCGGAGTAAAGAAAACATAAAGTAAAATAAAAATAAATCTTAAATAAAAAGTCTTCCTCAGGCTGTCCATCCTTCTTTTACCATAACACAGCCTACTCAAGAAGGGGGCTCCTAATCTCAAAATGAGGGGCAGTTGTGGCCTGACAAACAATGGCATCTAATCATGTCTAAAGTAGGATCCACTAAGATTCTCTTCTGCCCAAAACAAACCTGGAAGGTCACATTGTTCTGTCCATCCTGCCTGAGGAGAGACGAAGGTAGCAGGGAATTAAAAGGATATTCCTATAGTCACCCCACAGGAAAGCAGGGTCTGAGTTTCTGTTTTTAATGAAACAATCCCTAAAGATTTTGAAATACCCTTTTTCTATAAATGGCGAGACATTCCTGGCCAGAAATATTTAATCACTATGAAGTCTTCTTTTTTTTTTTAAGATTTATTTTATTTATTTCTCTCCCCTTCCTCTCCCCGTTGTCTGCTCTCTGTCCATTCGCTGCGTGTTCTTCTGCATCCGCTTGCATTATGCGATGGCATTGGGAAACTGCGTTTCTTTTTTGTTGTGTCATCTTGCTGTGTCAGCTCTCCGTGTGTGTGGCACCACTCCTGGGCGGGCTGTGCTTTCTTCACGTGGGGAGGCTCTCCTTATGGGGCGCACTCCTTGTGCGTGGGGCTCCCCTACAGGGGGGACACCCCTGCATGGCAGGGAACTTCTTGCATGCGGCAGGACTGTGCGTGGGCCAGTTTACCATCCAAGTCAGGAGGCCCTGGGGATCGAACCCTGGACCCTCCATATGGTAGGCAGATGCTCTATCAGTTGAGCCATGTCCACTTCCCTACTATGAAGGCTTCTAATTTGGCAGAAAGTGAAAGGGAGTAATTTGGAATCGAGTGTTAAACTGAGCTGGCTGGCCTGTTCTCACTGAGGAAGGAAACTAGTCATGCACTGTGATTATAAGAATGATGGATAGCCTATAAAGCAGGGGTTCTTAACCTTTTTTGTTCCACGGACCCCTTTGCCAATCAGGGGAAAGTCCATACTATACTGTGCATCAGTGTGTAAGTCCACACTAGGCTGTGTATTATTTAATAAATATATCACACCTGCACCAACACGTCCCCACAAGAATAGTGTTTTTTTCAAATTTCAATTCAAACTCGTGGACCCCTTGTTAAAAGCTTCTGCCTTAACCCCACACTGAGAGTCAGAAAGACAAGCCCTCTCTCTGCTGTGTCGTGACCTTGAGCAGCCCCAAGCCTCACTTGCTTTATAGTCAGGATTTTCATCAAGATTAAAAGAGAGAATGTAGATGAGTGGCTTAGCACACACGGAGTGTTCCCTAAATGTTGGCTCTTGTTATTATTTATTTAAACTGTTGAGAAAATGTCTGCTCATCATACTGTATGGGATAGTTTTGTTTTCCTTGTTTTTCTGTGCAAAATGCAACCCTGGACACTTCAGGGAGGTATAACTCAAAACCTAATATTTGGAAACTTTTAAAATATTTCTCCCCACTGTATACTGGGTGCAATCTCATGCTACGATTAAAACTGAGTTGGTAGAAAAGTATGAACATTTGCAAAGGTTAATCCAGGCTACACTCGGCAGCTCCGGCACTTCCTTATAGTCTGCTGTAGACTGTATGGTGTGGTAGGGAGCAGAACCTGCACAAATTCTAATCATTTTCTATGAAGATTACTGTTTAAATTCATTTAAAAGACATTAATCCCCTGTATCTAGCCATTAAAATCAATGTATTATTTGTGCAATTTGTAAATGTTCTTCACGAAATCCACCTTGATTTGGCTTTACAATGTGTTTGGGATTTGAAATTAATAAAAATGCCCATTCCTTAAAGAGAAAATCTCAGGCACTTGCATTCTAGTGTAATTTCTCCAGTGGATGGAAAATGGGGGGAGGCAAGGCACAAGTAAAGGGCAGGGATTTTCAGGTAATACAGGGCGCACCTGCCCTTGCATGTGTAGGGGGAAAGGTTGAAGCCTTGAACTTGAAATTGGTTTAAGTGTACCCAGGCTCCTAATTACCTGTCCAATCAGGTTTGGAAGGAACTTCAGAATTGCCAAACCATTCTAAAGGGGACAGAGAGATGGTCATAGGCACTGAGCCTCCGGGCTCAGGTTTCCTAACTGTGTGGACAAAGTGCTCTGCCCTACGGGCAGTGTGGCCAGCCCTCTACTATACCTCCTCATCCAGACCCTTTCCCAGTTTAGACCCTCCTCTTTCCCTTAGGGGCTTTACTGCAAAAAAGAGAGGTGAAAATGTTGAACCGTGGCCAGCTATACCTCATGCATGAGGCGAGGAAGGTAGAGAGTCCCTAAACAGTGGAATCTGAGAAATAGACTACTTAATGAAAAGTGAGAGTTTAAAGAACACGTGTTTGTAGTATTCTACTATATTACAGCTAGATGATCATACCCATGGAAACAATAAGTAAATTTCTTCTAATCTAAAAAGTTTTGAAATTACCCACCCAACCTCAAGATGAAAGGTTCACTATGAGATTCAGCTATTACTCAAGGTGATTACATAAAACTTAAGAGTAAGTAACTAAAATAGCTTGTTTTCCCCTCTTAGGAATTTTTAGCATATGGAATTATCTTTACTCTGCAAATTACTCCAAGATATATTTTTTAAATGTTATTTACAGTTGCTATCCAGTAAAGCTTACATGTCCAAATGTATCTTGAGCAGACAATAACATGTAACAAAAGTGCCTTTCCTTGGAAATGTCTGCCTGAGTTCAGAAAACACAATAACTTCTCTTTACTGTAACACTGATACTTTTTTCCTGCTCCAGCTTTTGCTTGCTTCTTTATAAGGAACAAAGAGAATCAATCTTCTTGATCTCCCAGGCTTTCAGACCACATGACAATAGGAGAATACAAATTACTCAATAACTATATATTTAAATAATCACTAAAGAATAGGAGTTGAACAGGGGTGTCCTGGGGGGGGGGGAGACGGGGAGGGGGGGATGGAGGGGGGGATACGGGGAGGGGGAGGATGGAGGGACGACACACAAAAACAACATCAGCGACCCTGTGCGAGATACGTATTCTCTTCATTCAAAGGCTTCCCCCCCTCCTGGCCTGCCCCCACCGAGCCAATTTTTTCTCTGGCTACACACACAACCCCCACCACTCCCACCCTGAATCTGCCTCTTGCATAGCCACCAATTTTATAGAATCAGTCCCTAGCTCAAAAGTCCTCAAGGACTTCTGTATCAGTTCAGATTTTTGCATTTGGCAGCTAGGAACAGAGACCAGAAATAATGACTTAAACAAGATAAAAGTGTGTTTTTCTGTTCTGTAAAGGAATTCTGGAGATAAGCACTGCAGAGCTGGTGTGGCTTCGCTGTGGTTCCTGTGTCTTTCTGCTCCACAATGCACCTTTTATCCTCAGGGACAAAGGATGGCTCCTCAAGTTGCATCCATCTTATCACCTTCTAGGCTGCCAGAAGGAGAAGAGAGGCAGATGCTAAAGTTCTTTTCAAACCCCTTCGGAGCCTAACATAGCCCAGCAGCCCGCACAAGTGCGCCTTAAATAATTGCCAGATACATGAGTGAGCTAATTGCGTGGCAGTGCTGAAGCAGGACCAGTATCCCTCACACAACTTTAATGAGTGCCAACAGTATACTGAGGGCGCCATCTTAGAAAGTATAGGTTACAATTTGGAACTCTGTGAAAGGGGGAGGGGGTATATGGGGACCTCATATTTTTTTTAATGTAATATTAAAAAAATAAAGACAAAAAAAAAAAGTATCTGTGTAATTGGCTTGCCACAGTGCCTGAAATTCTCAGAGTTAGAAGTTTATTCTGTTGAGGTAAGAGGCTTTGTCTCGAGTAAAAGACAATGTGTTACGCCAAGGGAGCGAAGGGAGTTTAACAAGGAGTTATAGACAGCTTCCGGCAGAGGCAAACTTAAGGCATCCTCCAAAAACACCTAGTGTTATCAAGCAGCGTGGAAACGCTAGGCATTTCAGAGAAGGGGAACAGGTCTACAAACACCTCTTGATAACTTTGCTAATCCAGTGATTTGCTGGGGCCCTAATGAGGCCCAAACTGAATAGATAAATTTAACAGAGGGAGAAGCTGCCCAGGGTGGCCTCACTAACGAGCGGGCCCTGGAAATGGGGCCTTAGGAAAGGGGAAGAGGGGCTACCTGAGGAGAGGAGCAGAAAATCAAATCAAAACTCTCTCTTGGGAGCTCAAGTGATTGGGCGCCTGCTTTCCATGTGTGAGGTCCTGGATTCAATCCCCACACCTCCTTGAAAAAAAAAAAATCTCTTGCACAGTGCAGGCCAAAGAAGTGTGGGTATCACACAGAAAGCGCTGCCTCGAGAATCCAGGAGTCCTGAGGTCCAGTTCTGCCACTCGTTAATCAGGAGGCTATGGGCAAGTGACAACCTCTCTGGGTCTCTGATGACTAGATGATGTAAGGTCCCTTAACGGCACTAAAATTATCATTACTTGATTTATCGATAGCTCATGCTTTTGCCAATCCCAGAATCGATGAAAGTATAAGAATGAATATTTAAGGAGGCAGAGTCTGCTCAGGCACGGAAAGACAGGGAATGGGTGCCATTCAGTGCGCAGAGTCCACACTGGGCCAGACCAAAGAGGCCTCTTGCTGCTCTGCCTCCAGTGGCCAAAGGAGTTCCCACAGAAGCAAGTTTAGGACTTAGCCTAGAGAGCACGGGGTGTAGGGGCTACAGCGTAGGTCAGAGCAAAACATACAACGAAATAATAAAACAGCGAAGACACGTGACTATTATTTTCTGCAGGCATTCTTCTACGTTCTTCATATAAATTATGTTTTTCCAGAGAAAGATGTTCTTGAGATTGTGAAGAGAGGAAGCAGAAACAGAATAAAGGCAGGTACAGTACTCAGCTTCAGGTCTGGTACAAAGCAGGCGCTCCTGGCTGTTGTTGCCAAAGGAAAGGTCTCCTGGAGACGTCCCGTTCCTTCTAGGTAACAATCCTCCACATTCTCAAGTGTCCCACTCTCCAAATCTCACTTCGCTATCGCGCACCCTCGCACCCTCGCTCCCACCCTATCGCGCACCCATGCTCCCACGCTCCCACGGCGGAACCCATCGGAGGCCTCAACAGCAACCACGGATCTTCTCGGGGATCTGAGCCCAGCCCTGGGCTTTGATATTCAGTCGAGGGTGCGCTGGAGATAAGCCGTGATTCTCCCCTTCTCACTTTCCACCGGCAGCGCATTCTCTGCTTTATTTTGTTTCACTGGAGCAGGAGAGGAGGGAGGCTGGAAGGACAAGAAAGGAAAAGGAAACAAAGAAGATAAGGTGCAGGAGTTATTTCGGGTCTAGGTATTGGCTGGGGGTTGCTAATATTCAGAGAGGCCTATTATTTTCGAGAAATACGAAACACTAACACTTTTCCTCAAGATAGAAACAGAAACAATTGTGGCTGGGGCTGGGAATTATGGGTCATGGAGATTAGCTCTAAATGAACTTGAGCCGATAGCTGAAGAAAGGAACATAGAGTGAACATTTTGCTAACACCTGCAAAAGCTTTAGAGGTTAGTCGGTCCCATTACAGCTTTTCGTTGGGGTGCCGACCAACTCCACAGCATTACACCAGTTTAGACAGCAGAGGTCTCTCTTTTCCTAATCTTCAATTTAAAACAAAGCAACAAAACGAAAATCTCTGGGTTGTTCATTTGTTGTATTATCCCTCTTTTGAAGTAGCTTTCCGAAATCAAATACATAACGAATCATTCGACCAAAGTTTCTACGAACTTTGAATCCAGTCGCTCAGTGAAAATGAAGGCTAAGTGCTGAGGCTATTTGAAGAAAATGATTCTGTATTCACCCCCAGGCTGTTTACTTGCTTAGAGTCACGATTGGACTGGCAAAGAGCGAAACACCGGCTGGACCCTAAAACGCAAGCAACCAGGCCATGGTGACAATAAAAAAGGGGATTCCAGCTGAAACCAGTAGCCGGGTGGAGCAGAAGTGGTGAGATCTGCTTCTACAGACTGCTGACTGAGCAGACAGACGCTGGCCCTTGCTTCTTGCCTGGGTCCTCCTTCCAAATCGGTTTTAATTTCTTATTAGTATCTACTCTGATGGCCCAAGCACATCACATTACACCCTCTTAATTTCCTGAAGCCAAGGTGTTCAAATTTTTTAAAAATATATTGATATATCAAACATCACAGAGAAATACAAAGAGAAAGGTGCAAGCCTGAACTTTCCTTCCCACAGCCTATCAGTAGTATCCTAATAAGAGAAAAGGTTTTTACTAGGATTAGATAAAATGAGGAAATAAGTGACTTCAAGTGAAGCTGTTCAAGTTGCTCTCTTAAATAAATTATCCAATGGCTTCCCACTGCTCGTGGCTTAAAAAGCCCATCACAATCTAGACTTCCCCAAAGCACTCACGCCTTCTGCCCTTGACTCGCGGGACCTTGTTCTACCTGGCTGACTCTCCTTTCCCTTCTCCTTTCAACTGGTTAACTCGTGCTGAGCCTTCAGGTCTCAGCCTGAGGGTCGTTTCCTTAGGAGAGATTTCCTGGGCCCCTACCACTAGGTTAGGCCCCTTACTTTATACTCAGTAGTATCCTACAGATGCAGCCACTAGAATTCAGGGCAGCTATCAGAAAACTGTAGAAGGCACCCCTATGGGGAAAAAGTTTTAAATCTTCTGGGTAAGCACAGGCTGGCCAGGCAGAGTTTAGATGTCAGCCCCTGCTTGCTCCTCCAGCTGGATACCTTGGTATGTGGTCTGGACACTTCTGTTGGACCATAAGCAGAAGTCCTGAGATTCCTTCACAGCACTTATCCTTCAGAGCTCTCATAGAGTCTGTTTAATTTATGGATGTGATTCCTCGTCCATCTCTTCCCCCAGATTGTAGTTTCATGAGCATAGAGCTTTTGTTTGTCTTGTTCAAGACACAGAGCCTGCCTTTGGTAGAAGCTCCAGGAGGACGCATGCAACAATGGAGCAATGTTCGGTACCCCTTGCAGCTTTAAGCAATGCATTCACATGCTTGCTTCTAGTACAGTAAGTGTTCACTGTTCAGCCTACACTCTTGTGCTATCATCTTCCTTTGACTCCGTGAATATGTGTTTTGTGGCCAAAAAATCAGGAACCTAGCTTGCCTGGAAAATAATCTGACCCACAGGGATGGAATGTGTGAGCCTGACTAGGGAACAAGAATCACAGAATCTCAGGCCAGACAAAAACCCATTTAACTTCTCCACTTTACAGGAAATCAAGAATTAGACTTTGCTCATTTTGTAAAATGAAAAGACTGGATGCAGTGCATCTCTCAAACCCAATATTCTGAAATTATAAAATTTGCCCATGGTCAGTCACGTGGAGGGTGGCAGCTAAAAATTGGTCTGTTAACCTGAAGTTTAAGACGATTTCCTTAGCAACGTGTCCTAAATAACTGCACTGAGGTAGGAAGTTGAACAGTTCATCTGTGGAATCCCTGGGCGGATTCCCAGGGTGTGCCAACTGCTAAAGATCAAGGAATGTGAGGTTTGGGATAATGTTACCAGTGGGATCCCATGTGGCAAGAAATTGGCATAGGCTCAGTTTTCCATGGTTTGTTAAGATATCCCTGAGCTAATGGGGGTGATATTTATACCTTGCTTATGTGCCTTGGAAGCAAAACCATATAGACAAATACATACATGCTTTCCTCATAATTCACATATGGATCCAACACTACCCGAAGCTGAGAGTCAGAAAAACAGAAGGGTAGTGAATTATAGTAAAGCTCTCTGCTAACGTTTGAGAAGAGAAACTCTATGTAAGATAGGAAGGGAAATTCAGATTCTGTGCTCAATAAATTGCAATGATAATTATTTTTCAAATTTGAAGTATTTTTATGTGTTGTTTTTTTTCTGGTTAAAATCCACTGTGGAAAATTCAAATCACTACAGAAATGAATAAAGTGAAAATCTCTTCCTAATCCCATCCTCAGAAATGGGAACTATTAATGTGAGGCAGAGCCTTCCAGGCAGATTTCATGCATGTGATTTGGGTTTTTTTACACAAATGAGATCATACTATAAATACTGCCCTGTGTCTGCATTTTGCTTTAATATATTAGGGACAACTTTTCCTACTAATACACTGAAAGCTACATGAGGTGTTTTGATGCTGCAATCTGTATCATTCTTGAATATACTATAATTGAATCAATCCTGTAATCCTATATTTAAAGACTTTTGTTTAATTTTTTTGTTTCTTTATAAAATCTAATATATAACATTGCAATGTTCATTCTGGTTAATATTTCTTTAGTCACATATTTAATTATTTCCTAAAAACAAATTTGTAGAAGAGAAATTGTTAGACCAAAGGATATATTTTAAGCCGACAGTATATAATATAAAATACAGAGTGAAAATATTCATAGTATTTTATTCCCACTCAGCACTGAATAATAAATAACATTCTTTAAAAGACAAGTCTTTGCCAAATTAATTTATATTTATTAATTTAAAAATTGAACAGTTTTTCTTATATGTGCTAGCTAGCCATTTGTTTTTCTTTCTTTTTCATGTCTATATTTCTTTTGGTGTACTATATTTTTCCTTCTTGATTTATACGATCTCTTTATCTAAAATGTATTATTAAGCCTTTGTCTACCAAATATTTGCAAATATTTTTCTCCAAATGTCACTTGCCTTTTACCTCTTTTAATGGTGTCTTTTATGGTACAAATGTGTGGGGTTTTTTTTTTAATTGCCTAATGGGTAGAGTTACTATATTGGATTATGAAAAAGTTTTAGTAATTGAAGGTGGTGATGTTAGCACAACCTTATGAAATTAACTAATAACATTTAATTGTACACTTAAAAATGGTTCAAAGTCAAATCTTACATTATCTATACAGAGACACATACATATAAGCATAATTTTTTTTTAAGTTTGCAGTTTTTAACATTTTTTTAAAAGTCGTTAAATCTGTCAAGTTTCACCTGGATCCTGGCGTTGGTTCACACTAAAAAAAGCCTTCCTTCACAGATTATCCACTGATACACAGGCATTAAGAGTGATGGAATGGATGAAGAGGCTGATTCAGGAGATTTCGATGGGCAAAGTAAGGCAATGCCACTAAGTCCAAGATGAGATGGTTTGGATGAGAAGGAGTTTACATTGAACCCGAAAGTTGGCTATGGCTTCCTTGCTTCACTGGTCAGCAAAGAAGCTGGGGGAAAAATCACCCAGTCTTGGATAAAAAGGAGGAAGCAAAGATTAACTATCAAGAAAGGAAAACGACCACCTTTGTGTCTCAGTGATGTCAATCGTGCCTCTATTTACCTAAACTTATGTATAGTTTATATACCAAAAGTCTCAAACCACAATTGAGCATGTTTTCATATTTTAAGCACCATTTCTATTTCGTTTTCAGAAAACTGTGTTCATGTCTTTTTTGTTGTTATTTTTCTATATAGTTGGGTTGTTGTTCTTTTGTTTGCTTTGTGCTGTTTATACCTTATTGATTTATAGAAATTAGTCCTTTGAGGAAGAGGTTGCAAACATTTTTTCCAGTTTGTTATTTGTCTTTTGACTGCTTATGGCAGGTTTTGCCATGCAGAACATTTTTATTTTTATGTTATCAATATTATATTTATGTTGTCAATATTATCAATATTTATGTTATCAATATTATATTTATGTTGTCAATATTATATTTATGGATTCTAGGTTTTGTATCATACCTAGAAAGGCCTTTCCCATTCTAAAGTCACATTTTTCTATGTCCTCTGATGTTTTCTTCTGGTATCTATATGAATTGAAATTTTTACACTTTACTCTTTAATCCTCCAATCTATCCTAGTATAAAGCATGAGATAAGTATTAATTTTGTTACATACAGATCCAAAATGTCTCACAACCATCTACTGCATAATCATCTTCTCCCCATTAATTTGAAATGCCATCATTACTATTACACTAAATTCTGATAAATTCTGAACATCCCATTTTGTTCCACTGTTCTATCAGTTCTCTAGAACACACTATTTTAACTACTGTTAATTTAGAATATGCTTTAATTTCTGACAGAACTAGTTCTACCTCCCCCCCCACCCACTAATAGGTCCCTTTTCTCTTTTCAGAACTGGCTTCTTTTGCTTGCTTATTTTCCCACATAAATTTAAAATCAATTGTCTAGTTTCAAAAATAATTCCTATTGGCACTTTAAAAAATTGCAATGTACTAAATGTATAAATTTAATTAGGGAGGACTGCCATCTTTATCATGTTGAATATTCCTGCCCAAGAATACAGTACACCTTTTCATTCATTCAAGTCTTCTGCTAGAGACACAGTCTTAGAATGAGAATACTGCTCCATCTCCCCACAGCCTTCCTATCTCCTGGAGAGTGGTAGTGAAAAGTTGCCTGTGGAGGCTTTGTTTGGGGTCTAAATTTTTTTCCAGAGAGCCTCCTAAAAAGTTGGGCTTCCCAATCTATTTACATTATGTGGAAAGCTGACTTAATCAGACATATCTGTACCATATTCCTATAATCTGGCACAAACCCACTACTAAGTGTTGAAGATTAAAGAGTCAGTGGTAGGTGCCGGCAGGATTCTTTTTAAAGATTCCAGAAGCTGGAGAGTGTAGTGGCTCAAGCAGTTGGGTACCCACCTCCCACATGGGAGGTCCCAGTTTCGGTTCCTGGTTCTCCTAAAGAAGAGGAGCAAGCCATCTGGAGGGAGGGGGTGGTGCAGGGAAATTCCAGAGGCTGAGTTTGGGCCTTGCTTTAATTTGGGAAGTTAGGATGGCAGCTGCAGACTGCCACCTACTCCTCAGTATTGTTACTCACCAATCTAAAAGATGGGGCTTCTACTTTCCTGGATCTCCCTACCTCAAGTTATGGTGGGTGTTGGCCTAGAACAGCAATGTCCAATAAAAATACTATACAATCCATATCTCACACTAAGATTTTCTAGTAACCACCCTAAAAAAGGTAAAAAGAAACAGACGAAATTAATTTTAATATTTTACTTAACCCAATATATCAAAATTTTATTCAACATGTAACCGTTATAAAATTATTAATATATTTTACACTCTTTTTTGGGCACTAATTCTTGGAAATCTGCTGTGTATCCACAGAGCAAATCTCTATTTGGACTAGCCACATTCATGTGCTCATAGCCACATGTAGTATTGGACAGTGTATGTCTAAGAGATGGCAGTGAGCAAGGAAAACTGCTTAATTGAGTGGAAATTCAGAAACTCCAGATTTGGAAACATAGTATCTCAAAGGTTTGGAACAGACTTGTAAAAGTCACTAATCCAAATAACTCATTTGATATTTGAATCTCATCTGCAATGTCCCCACCAGGGGATCATCCGGACTAGTGTTTGGCTCACACTTCCAGGGCTGGTGAACTCACTGCTTTCTGAGGCAAGCCAGCCTATCTTGGGGCAATCATAACCCAAAAAATCCCTTATACTGAGGCACAGCTGTTTCCTTTCATTGTCCATCCTGGTTAGATGCGTCCTGCGGAGGTCAAGAGTGGGTCTTTATGAGTGGGATGGTTAGAGAGGTTAAAGGAGCACAGTCCAGGGCACAAACAGGTGGTGGCAGTTGGAGCTAGGCTGGGTTGGGTAAGGGGTGTTTGGGTGAGGCAGGATTGGGGGAACTACGAACTAAAAAATGCCACCACCCGACAGGGTTAGGAACTGTTAGACTGAAGGCTGAACCTGGCCATCGGTTAAAATCATTGGCTACACTACCACAAGACTAACCAAAACAACAAAAAAAAATAGGTCACCAATCTGGAGATGGTATGATTTGCTGAATAATTTGAATTTATAACCTTTTAAACTTTTTACGGCAAAATAAACGCTAACTGGGTTCTCATTAATAAAGGATACCATTTCTATTCGGCCTGCGTTACCAATCAACATTCTCCTAAATCGTGATTAAAGATCTTTACAAAAGACTTCATTCCCAGACCCCGGGACCCGCGGCCGGTGACAAGGCGCGCCCTGGACACCCATTAACCTTTTATACTACATCTCGGCCCCCGCCGAGGCGGCCCGGCTTCATTTACCGCCCGCGCGCCCCGGGCGAGGGGGACCGAAGTTCGGGCCCGAAGCCCCGCCCAGCCCCTGCCCTCCCGCCTCCACCCCACCCGCCGCCGCACCCCACCTCGCGCCGCCGGAGCTGCTCCCGTCCCACGATCCGGGGCACTTGCATTTTTTAAAGAAAACAGGCATCCGAAAAAACACAGCTCCAACTGCACGCGCGGGCCAATGAGGACGAGGTGGGCGGGGGGCGGAGGAAGTGCGCACGGTGGGGGCCGGCGGGGCGGGGGCGCCGGACCCTCCCGGCCCCAAACCAGCCCCCCCCGCGCCAGGCTCCGCCTCCCGCGGCAACCGCGCGGGGCCACCTTAAATCCGCCGCGGACCCGGCGCCGGGGTCGGCGAGCGCAGCCAATGCCAATCAAGTTTACAACCGCCCGCGCGGGCGGGGACGCGGAGGAGGGGGGAAGGACGAGCGTCTCCCCCGCGCCCTCCGCACGCACACAAAAGGCAGGGCGCGGGGCGGGGGCGGCGCGGGGGCGCGCGCGGGGAAGCCGGGGTCGGCAGGTTCGGGGCGCGGGGGCCGCGCGGCCCGCCCCCGCGCCATGATGGGGCCGCGGCCGGAGCCCCTGGGCGGGCGGGGGCGCCGCGCTGACGCCATCCCCGCGGCCCTCCCGGCCTCCCCGCGCTGCCGGGGCGCGGCGAGGCGGCGCGCCCGACGCCCCGAGTTATTTTGGTCTCTTTTACGTCCCGAGTCCTGCCTGTCGCGTGTGGGCCCCCACGCGTGACAGGCCGGGGACGTGGGTGGGCACACGGGGGCGGCGGCTGACACACTTTCGGTTCTGCGAGGGTTCTCGGGCCTGACCGCGCCCCACGCGGGCCGAGCGCCGGGGCAGGCGCCCCCCGAGGCGTCGTGGCGCGACGGGCGGCCCTTTGGCCGGCGCCCTCGCTCGCAGTGGCCTTGGATTTGGGGGCGGACGTAGCGTTCGGCCCAGGTGGAAAAGATGGCAAATAAAAAAGGGAATTTCTCCTCCGAGAGCTCCTAGACGAGCTGCTTCAACCCCCTTTTAAACCCCGAGTTGAAGAAGAGCCAGCGTCCGCGCCGGCGGGGAGGCGCGGATGGCGAGGGCGGCCTTCCGAGCGGCCGCAGCCGGGGGCGCGCCGTGGCCTGAAAGGCCGCCCGCCTCGCCCCTCTCCTCACTCCACGCGCCCCGTCACACACGCACCCCCCCCCCCCCCGCGTCCGCAAGCGCGGGCCCCGGCCCGCATTCCCCCAGCTCCGCCCTGCCCCAGCCTCCCGCGCCGGGCAGCGGGGGATGAGACGGGGGAACTTTCCAGAGCGGGCGTGAGGGAGGCAGCGGCCCCCGCGGGCAGCTGCTCCCGCCGCCGCCGCCCTCGGGCCGGGAAGCCTTTCGAAATGCGCGGGGCTGCGGATCATTGGAGCTCGGGGTGGGGTGGGAGCTGCCGCCCCGGAGGGTCCAGGGATTCGGGAAGGTTCTGCCTCCCGTCGCCTGGCCCCCCGGCTCTGGAAGAGGCTGGGTCCTGAGGTGCGGGGTTTGTGAGAGGAACGGCGGGGGCTCGCTTCTTCCCCACGCCCCGGAGGAGACCTGCTGTGGGAGGAAAGTTTCTGAGAAACCGCCCAGCCCGGCGGCGCGGGCCGAGACGCGGCCGCCCTCCGCGGCCTGCGGGCGCCCCGGGCGCGGGAACTGCGCGCAGTGACGGGCACGGCGGGAGCTGCAAACCGCAGACTGGGAGGGAGATGTGATGGCCCTTTTAGTCCCGAGGCACCCGCCAACGCGACCCCGCAATCCCCGCGACGGGCGGGCGCGGGACAGTCAGTTTGGGGAGCGACGGCGCAGTGGCCGCGGTGGCGAGGCACGGGTGGTTGGTGCTGGCGGCCTCACCCCCCGCGGACGGAAGCCCGCGGCGACTCCGCAGGCCAGGTTGCGGGGTGGGGGAGGACTCTCCGAAGCCCGCGGGGTCGCATTTGGAGTCTTGACACAAGTGTAAAGGACAGGAGGACACGGTGATTTGGGGATCGCGCTCCTCTGAACGTGCGTGGCGCGGCAAGCATGCACTTCTCCCCGGCCTCCCCACTCCTAAAACGCGAGCTCTTAAAAATTCACATAAAAGAGATCTCTTCAGGAAAGGAAAATGGGGTACAGCAGTAATTAAGAGGGTGGTTTTTCCTCTTTTAGAGTCACTTTTTAAAGTACAACATTTTTTGCTCAGAAAAATTTTTACTTCGTTTTTTTCCTGAACCTCTCCACTCCTTCCTCTCCATTTTGATTTGTCTTGCTTTCTCAGTCTTTTCCTAAAAAAACACCCTCTAGAAGAGTTTTGAACAGAATCACAAAAACACCTATCATCTTTAAGTAAAATGACATCTACTTGAAAGATCTTGCCCAGTTACCAAAGAATCCACTTTTCTCGGGAGCAAAGAGTGTCAAACTCTACTTTTTTAAAAAAACTTTCTTTTTGGGTCAAAATATGCTGAAACTATAGAGCCCCTTTTGGGGTGCAATAAAATAAATTGAAGTATTTGAGGGAAACAAGTTAACTCAGATTCAGATTTTTCCAGCTCACCCATTTGCAATTTCCCAGAATAATTTGTTTTTACACCAGTTAACTACATTTTTAAGAGAATGTGCAATTATAGCAATCATTTTAGTAAATTTGACTTTAAGGTGCCCTGTTTTAAATTTTTAAGTATCTCTCTCTCTCTCTTTGGTATGTGAATAAGGGAACCTTAAACCCTCAGAATTGGTATTTAGATTAACCAGTTTTTGGATATAGTTTTAACTACCAGGCTATTTAGAAATTGAGTTTGTATATGACGACAAGTTTAATTTGAAGAATATCTCTTTATCTAAATTAGCTTGGAATGTACACCAATTTCTTAGGACTATGTATCTAAATAGCTTGGACAAGATGTATATAGATTAGATGGTCTGAACAATTACCTTAATTCTTCACACTTCGTATATGTAAATACAGATTTTAGAGAAGTCACCAAGTTACTTTCATTTTCAATCCTGCAAATGTGTGAGCAGTCTATACTTCTGTAAGGATTTTTGGTTCTGACACATTCACATCCTACAAGATATATTCGAACTAATGGAGTGGAGACCCTGACAGTCTTATTTGTATGAAAATGTGGCTTTTCAAGTCTTTTTACATCTAAAGCTTTGTCTACCCATACAGAGCTAAGTGGAAAATAATGACTACTACATTCAGACCCACATAAACATCTTCTGAGTTGTAGCCCTGAATTACCCAGATATTTGCCACTTATACTGTATATGTGTAAATATGACTAGAATGCCAGGTTAAGTAGCTCAGACTTAGTAAAACACATCATAGTTCAACTCAATGAATAGCTATGGAAGTTTTCTTTATTGATTGCT
The DNA here is from genome assembly GCF_030445035.2 of Dasypus novemcinctus. Lineage (NCBI taxonomy): Eukaryota > Metazoa > Chordata > Mammalia > Cingulata > Dasypodidae > Dasypus > Dasypus novemcinctus. The sequence goes on along the minus strand of NC_080692.1, from coordinate 34,522,932 downwards.
TGATGTGTAACAATAATTGTCATCTTTTTCACACATTACAAAAAATTATACTTGGCTCAGTATGCAATCTTTTAAGCATAGCCATATTATTTAACAGAAAAGAGAAAGAAAAAAAAAAAAAACTATTCTACCCAATACAGCATTTACAAATGCACAAAACATGCCACTTTGGCTTGTATATTGTCTAGATTAAAAAAAAAAAATCTTTTTTAACATAAATAAGTTAGTATAATTTTCAGTGTCTTTACAGAGTTATGTACACAGGTACACTTCAAATGGTTTTGTTTCATACATACACAAGCAATGCAGAAATACTGTTTAAAGATGTAGTATCCATTTCACCTTTTCCACCACTGTGCTTTCCTCTACACACACGTTCCTGTTGAAACACTGCTTTCCTTAGGGCAAATTAAAAAATAGAATGAGCTTTAAATTAAAAATTATTTCATTATTTTTCATGCGAAGTTACCTTTAGATTTTTAAAAACATCCGTGGAATTAGATTTATTTCGACTGTGTCTACACAGCCCAAAGTGTAAAGAAAATTAAGAAACTTTCTCAACCACAAATGTGATAATGTAGATGGGTCAGTTCTGATCACTCAGAACTGCCTATCCTACACCGATTTTCGCCCAGAATTACCTGGAGTTATTACCTAACTGCTGAATAATTAAATGGTAAATTCCAACTTTAAGGGGCACTTGGGAGGGCACTGAGAGGGGTATTTTTTTTTTTTAAAGCCTTTGCTACATAACGGAATCATCAGAGCTCCCAATTTAGAATATGCTTCATGTGAAAATAAATAGCAATTATTTGTAGCCAGTGTTCAAACTGTCATGATTTTAAAAATGAAGTATCAGTTCTCACTGAAAGGGACATTACATCTTTAAAGAAAACAATTCAAACCCTTCCCCAAAATTGCTTCTCTTCATGCAAGACAAATATTTTTCTCCTTGCTATAAATCAAAGCAAGCTCTTCAACACCCCCCCCCCCCCCAACCTTGCCAGTTCCTCAACCCCACCCTGCCCTCCCTTCCCCAAGGTTTATATGCTACATAAAAAGTAAAAACTATATACACAGGTAGTACAATGAAGCAAATAAGGAAAAACCTAATTGCACAATGCTACATCCAATGCTTTTAGAGGCAGATCATTTAAGAGTGCCTAAAATTTTAGTGTTATTGTGTTGTTGCTTTTCAGTGCTTATACAGGATGTCCATTCCATGGAGTCAACGATATGTATTTAAAATTTTTCATTTAAATCTCCCTTGCTTCACCAAGCCATGATGTATCTGATAAACAAGGGAAGATATTCTTTATTCTGTAAAAGAAAGAAGAATGAATTAGGGGGAAAGCACTAGAGTAACATACCAATAAAGAACAGGAATCATTTTGCCACTATCATAACTGGGAAATACCTGAGAAATGAAAAAGAAAAAATGTATGTACTAAAGTTGACAGCTATAGTCATTCCACTCAACGTTCCCTAACATCCAACATTTGCCCTCCTGTGCTATGTACTTTTGTCTAGAGCAGTAGTTCCTAACTTGGACAATCTTGTCCCCAGGGGACATTTGGCAATTTCTGGAGACATCTTTGGTTGTCACAACTGGGCGAGGGGAGGGAACTGCTGGCATCTGGTGAGTGGAGGCCAAGGATGCTGCCAGACATCCCACAACACACAGCACAGCTCCACAAAAAAGAATTATGAGGTCCAAAATGTCAATAGTGCACAAGTTGAGAAACCCTCCTCTAGAGAATCTGGGTCAGAGAGAGAGAGGAAGAAGAGAGAGGAATATTAAAAACAGTTACATTCGGAGTAGCAAATTTTTCTAAATTTGAAAAATAATTACAAGTATAGCTTATAAAGGCACTCCAAAGGAAAATTCAATTAATATCTTTTTAAATAATTGAGGGCAAAATATTCTAATTTCTTATTCACACGCATAATATGCGCATGAATGCTTTCAAATCTAACCATTTCTAGAATACTCTGAACGGCTGATATTTACTAACACCTGTGTGTTAGAGTGGGGCCAGCTCAAAATCCGGTAGCTCTGATTCACTGTGGCTTTGATGAACTAGACGACAACTTACAGACCAAGAAGTGTTTCAGGTGTTAAGGAAATTTTTCACCAATTCTCTCACTTCATACAGAACCGTACTATAAAGGTTCTTTGGTGCTGTTTTGTATAAGCTGTAAAAAATACCAGATGTATGTGGAGAAATCATATACTGCACGTCACATAAAATGATTTTAAAACCCAACAAACCTGATTCCCAATTTAATCCCTGTTAATTTATTTTAAAATTTTTATGAAGAGGATTTAAACCGTTAATAAATAAGAACATCCATTAAGATCTTTTTATACGTGAGGCTGAGTGTAGTGTGTGTTTTTTTTTTCGGGGAGGGGGGAGACGTCAGTCCTTGTCATTAAGAAGCATGTAAACTATAAGAATATATATAGTTTGATCATTATGGGTAGCTATAACCTATGTAAATTTGGAGGCTGAATTATTCAAATCAGCTATCTGCATTGATCAGATTTTAGTAAACCAAGAAATCTCCACTTCCCTTGTGCTGGGTAACCCTCTCCTCAGCCAGCCCTGGTATCTACTCTCCATTTCCCCTACACATATCCAAATTGTTGTTTCACAGCACGATTAGCATACGCGTGCTGACGTGTTCCTAGACTGCTTCTCTGGCAGAGTTAATTTAACTTCTGCTTTGGGACTTCAGGGTTGTCACTGTAGGATACTTTAGTATTTTTGAGTTTTCCATTTTTTGGATTTTAAAAAAATATTCAAGTTCCTGCTCTCCCCCCAAATTATCAGAAAACAGGAAAAGTGGCAGTCTGTGAAAATGTCAAAAGATAAAAGAATGTAACATACACTATTCACGTTTCTAACCACTTGACTGACCAAATGTGAGTTACTGGTACCTAACTTTTCCCTCAAATTGTAAATCAAGTCGTTTGCCATTTTTTCGTACATGCTGAGAATCTGCCACTGACTCCTCCAGAACCTGAGAAATGAGTTCTCTTGAAGTGGGACTAAGGCTTACTAAAGTTCTTGTTCGGATGGGGAAGGAATCTATTGTTCTCAGCAGGTTTTGATGGGGCTGACAGGGAAACAGGGCCTCGCTACAAGTGCTGCCCTGCGACACTTGTTCTAGTCGTGTATCAAGGCAAGCTGTAGAATCACAGTATCCGCAGAGGGATTCCAAGCTATCTCCATTCCTACTTTTTTGACCTCACGAAATACGAACGTTAAAGTCATCTGCCAGCACCCTATGAGATCAGGTCTCGTCGGGGTGAAGGCCCCCGGGTTCCTGCAGCCCAGGTCGGTGCCTGTTGTTTGCCTTCGAAATCAACCCACCGGATGATTTACGTCTGACGTCTTCGGAGGCCCGGTTTCTTGGGCGTCTGCTCCACTGACCCGGCGTTCGGGGAACCTTCTGAAACATTCTCTTCTGTTCTGTTGGCTTTTTTGTTTTGAGGAGCGGAATCTGGGGGCAAGAAGGAATTAAAAAAAAATAAAAAAAAAAAAAACCACACAAATAATCTTTATTAGAAAAAACAATGGCACACAGAAGTTGACCTAACAGTCAGGGAATGAAAAACCCACCACCTCCACCCACAGTCCTGGATCCATCATCACCAGTGGCCTTTGAGTGCACAAAATAAGGTTGTTTTCACATAACAGAAAGTGCATTCTACGCCCCAAATCTCTCTGTCCCCAGCGGAGAGCGAGGCCGTTGATAACCACCCCAACGTTGTTGTCACATAACTACAGCTGGCGGCGGGGGGAGGGGGCGCTGCGGGGTTTTAGGAGAGAGAAATGCTCAGATACTACAATCTCCAGCTTCTGATTTAAAAACCATCCAGTCAGCCAGGTAGCACTGGAAACCTAGGATTCATAAAGTTCGCTCCCAAAAGCCAAAACAAAATACCACTGCAAAGGAAGCGTTTAAGGTTCAGACCTCCCCACACCCCCACCCCAAGCAGGCAAAGCGGTGCCACAGACAGACAGACATTTTAGGTTCCTGGAAGGGCCCTTACCGTCGGTTCCAGGTCGCTTCCTTATCCCACCGCACTGCTCCGCCAAGCCCGGCTGGCTGCCCGCCGGATCCGGTTTTTGGTCCCCCAAATGCGTGTCCTCTGAGTCCGCCGGCGACCCCATTAACGGCGCCGCCGGGCGGGTGCCGCTGACATCCTGGCTCTCCTGCGCGGGCCCCTTGCAGGCGCCTTTGGGTGGCCGCGGGGGTCTGTAGTAAAACTCGGGCAGGTGGCCCTTCTCCACCTCCTGCCACTCGTATTTTCCCTCCAGGGGCCTGTGGTTCTGAAAATCAAAATTCCACTTGCGCTGGCTCGCCTCCTCCATGTCTCGGCAGTGCTTCTCCAAGTCCCGGCTTAACTCTTCGTGGTTGACCGGGCCGAAGAGGTTCCGGCAGGCCGAGGGCTTGGGGTACTCGGCGGGCCGGCCGTCCATGCGCTCCAGGCTCGGGCTCCCGTTCGACACCCGCACGTTGGACATCCTCCGCCCGGGGCTTTACTACCGCGGCGCGCGCGCTCGCCGAAAAACAAAACCCAGCACAACAAAACGCCCCGGCCCAACCCAACCCCCTTTTATAAGGCCGGCGCCGGGCCCCGGCGCCAAGAGCAACAAACGCCGGCGAGTCGCTGCGCGACGGCTGGAGCGCGCCGGCCCGGGGAGGGGAAGGGGCTGCCCCGCGAGCGGCCCCCGCGGCCCCCGCGGATCAAGTGCACGGGCGAGCCGACGGCGGGAGCGGGCGGCGGAGGCGGCGGGTCCCGGCCCCGGCGGCTGCGGCCCGCGGCGCCCGCGCGGCCAGCGCTCCCCAAACCCGGCGGGCGGCGGCGGCGAGAGAGCGGGGAGAGGGGGCGGGGGGTCAAAACACCCCGAAAAGACGAGCCCCCTTCTGCGAGCGGCCCAATATGGCGGTGGCAGGGAGGCTGACGAAGAAGAAGATGATTGACACCGCAAGTCTATTTAAACAGAGGAGGAGATCCATTGGCTGCGGCGCGGGGAGCCGCCCCGCCGCGGCTGGCGAGCGCGGCCTTAAGGTGGCCCCGCGCGGCCCCGCCGCCTCTCCGCGCCCCCGAGCGCGCCGCCTCCGCGAGCGCGGCGCGGAGATTGGCTGGTCGCGTGATGGCTGGAGGTGCGGCGCTGCCAGCAAACCTGCCGGGGCTGGCCCCGGAGAAATGAAAACTCAGACAAACAGGCCGGCCCAACGGCCGGGGAGCCGGGGAGGGGCCTCGCCGGCTGCGCGCGCGGGGCCTGGGGTTCTGGTCCCGGCGGCGCGGGCGGGCCCCCAGCCGCTGCGCAGCCCCGACCTCCAGCCCCTCGCCGGGAAGCGCAGGGGCTGGGCCCGAAGGTCTCTAAGGGCGCCCGCGGTGGCGATCGCGGTTTTTTCCCGCACTCGCCGAGCCGCGGGGTGTGGGAGGTTGCGGGGCTGAGGCGGGCGGTTGGGAGCGCAGGTCTCCGCTCGGCTGTCACCAGTGACCCCCACTTAGCGCACTGCGGAGGAGGCCCCCGCACCTCTGCTGAGGCGCTGGGAGCCCCCTGCTTGAGTGCCTTAGCTGGGATCCCCCACTGGGGAGCTCAGCCTTAATCCAGAAGTCTCTGCTCTTCGGGGGAGGCAGGGGGCTTAGGGGAGAAGCCAGGGCTGACTTCTTTCGATAAATGAGCCGGGAATAGGGGCAGCATTTATAGTGTAGGCTGAACCCAAACCTTCCCGCAATAAAAAAAAGGATTCCAAGATCAAAAGCCCCCCCCCCCCCCTCCCCCGAGTCCCTTAATAAACGTTGTAGCCATCACAGATACATTTAGCTTTGAAAAGCGAGTTACACCCCTGGCCCAGGTTCTTGTTTCTCAAATGCAGTTAAGCGGACGGACATTGTCTGCGTGTGGGGACTCGTCTCCTCTTTATACGTTTTAATTCTTTCCCGGAGTGTAGCAGTTTCCTCTACCTGAGTCCAGCGCCAAACACAGCAGCTTCTTCCTTCCTCCACCTTTCTCTCCCACCACATTCCCTGCTCCAACCCAGCCCAGAACATCATTCAGATGAGCGTGAATGCTTTAAGTATTGCAAGCTGTTGGAAAGTGACAATATTCCCCGAAGGATCAATGTCCGTCCTGGGAAGATATTTATAAAACTAACATAACCATGTCCTCATACCTCGCTTATTGTTCTGACATTTATTTCTCTGCTCCGCTTTGAAAATTATCAGTTTGGTTTTGAGCAAGGTGGTGGAAGTTAAAACAGGATGGGATGGGCTTTTGTATCTCAGACATAACTCAGTGGGTCTTTAACTGCCTCCCCACCCCAGCTCCCAAAACACACTATCTTGGTTGGGGCCAAACTTAATAAATTTAAATGGAAATTTATTGAGTGCTCATATTACATAGCCACGGTGTTTTCTCATGCACCTCTGCTATATAGATGAGTTTTCTCTTTAACTTGCTTTCACAGCCACATCTTGTGTTTGTTTTTTCTTTATTAGAGAAGTTGTAGGTTTATAAAACAATCATGCAAAGAATACCCATTTACCACCCTGTTATTTACACCCTGCATCGATGTGAAACTTTTGTTCCAATTGATGATCACATATTTTTAAAATTGTGCTATTAACCATAGTTCATGGTTTAACTTGGCATCTTGTTTTTCCACTTTACATGCTTTCCTCACCACAGATACTCCAGAACTCAGTGGTTCAGCTCTCTCTTTTTACCAGTGAGGAAATTGAGAATCAGAGAGGTTTCCTGTCCAGGGACACACATCCAGTTGGTAGCAGAGTCCAGACTAGACACAGGTTTCCTCACCCTCACTCTGGTTCAGTTTCTGTTCAGTTCCTTCCTGATGATCCCAACCTGTCTGGATTCCCTTGTGCTATGGCCTGCAGGTCCTCCCTGAGTACAAGTGACTCCAAATGCCTCCTCTCTGGACTGCCTGCAGAAGTGTCCTCGATGTGGCTTGTGGTCATGGATATTTCAATGCAGTGGCCCCTGCCTTTGATATCACTATCAACTAACTCAACCAAAATGCAGATTCCAAAAGGACAGGCAGGGGTGGTATGCAGAGAGCAGTGACAAAGGCAGCAGCCAGAAGTGGTTTCAAACTCAGGCTTCCTGCCTGACCAACAGAAAAGCATTCACCTGGGATCACAGCAGGCAGTCTCATCCTCTTTTTTTTTTTTCCCTACATTTAATGCCACTCCCAATTTATTGGATTGGGAAGGGGAAGACAGGATAGGCTCGTGACCATATTTTATACCCTGCCCCTGAAATCAGATTATTCTTGCCCAAATTTTTAAATATTTGCTAGGCTACACAGGAATTCTATATTATATGTGTGCCTGTGTGTAATTATGCATAACTACACAAGCTCCCACATGGATATAAATGGAGAAATTTTAGAGTACTACCTTGCCACTGAAGTCTGATGTTATTCATGGAATTATTATAATCAATTCCACTTACATCAAGTGAAAGAGTAATACTTGTATCCCCTACACACCCAGTCTGTCTTCGATTAAGAGGTAGAAGCACCATTTTGTTGTTGTTCATCTTGAAAACGGAACGCCTCCGTCTCGCCACCTTAAGAAGTCTGGCTGCCGGCGGAGAGCTGGGCTCTCACCGACCTTGCCCGGATCTAAAGTGTTTTGTTTACAGTCAAGGCACCAGAGATCTGTATAGCAAATAAAGAGAAGGCAGGCGTCTGCGGTAGTAGCGACGAAGCGTGAAAAAAATACTCTGGAGTCCCCGAGGGCAGGGGGGACGTGGGGCTCGGAGCGCCCTCCTCCCGCGGAAAGGGGCCGGGGAGCAAGTGAGCAGATAAACAGCGCGAAGGCGGAGCCCTGGCCGAGCCCAGAGAGTTCCGCTCCGCGGGCGCTGCTCTAAAACGGGCTCTGTTTCCCCGGGACCAGAGCTTCGTCCTGTTGTTTTCCCTCCGGGTGCTTTCGTACTCAGAGAGCTGAGGAGTGTCACGTAGGCCACCCCGGATTGCTGTATCTTTTCACGAGCTGAGAGAGGCAGAGACCAAACAGCTTAAAAGCAAGCACCTGTGAGGCGGGCAAGTCTCCGCAGGGCGCGGGCCGGTCGCCCGCCCTCGCAGCTGCAGTCCCCTCCCGCCCACCCTGCAGCCCCCGGCCTTCTCCCCTCCCACCTCCTGCACACATTTCAAATCCTTCCTCGAGGAAGTTTCTCTTGCGGCAGCTTTTACTCAACCTCACCGTTCCCCCAAACCGGTTTGTTTTTAAAGAGCTTAGAATTTCACCGTCACCTTTTCTAACATCTTTTGATTCGATTTAACAAATATTTATGGAGTGCCTGCTAAGTGCCAGGCATTACTGTGGGCCCTGGGGATGCAGACGTGAAGAGATAAAAACTAGAACTAAGCTTACCTTCTGGAGGGGGGAGGGGAGACAGAAAATAAACGCGAAAAAAAGGAATAGAATACACACTGTGTAAGAAGGTGAGACCTACTATGATAATTCAGCTAGCAGGGGAGGAGGAAAGAGAGGGCTGTGAGAGTTACAGTGTGAATAGGCCATCCGGGAAGGCCTCGCTGAGAAACAGGCCTTTGCCCTGAAGGATGAGAGAAAGGGAGCCATGCAGATATCAGGGAATTGTCCCAGTAAAGGGAGCAGCAATAGCAAAGGCTCTGAGTGGGATCTTGCTGGTGAGTTTGAGGAACAGTAAGGAGGCCCAAGTGGGGAAGGGCTGAGCAGGGTGGGAGTGGGGAGGGGCGCATCAGGTCTCAGAGGACCGTGAAGGCCTCTGTAGGGTTCTTGTCATGACTCTGAGGGATACGGGGAGCCCCTGGGGCATTGGGAGGTTTTGAGCAGTGGAATGAGGTGAACTTACCATGTGTAAGACATTTTCCGGGGTATTCTTCTCAGCAGTGTGGGGAGTAAAGTGGTGACGGAGTCCCCATCCCTGCCTTAGGGATATAGACCAGGATGGGCAGCCCATCCTGTGCACAAACGGCCACAGAGGTAGAAGGCGGAGGATGGGAGAACCTGGAGCCATGGAGCACAGAGGGAGAAAGGGAAGGTTCATGGAGGAGGTGATACAGGAGCCAGGTCTTGAAGAATGAGGAGAATATTGGGAAGCTATAAGGGTGTCTGTTAGGAGTGGTGATGGTGGGGGTGGGATCAGACAGTGGCCAGCCATGATGACATGCTTAAAAAATCTGCATTTTATTCACTAAGCAATGGGAAAGCTATGGAGCTTTTGGTGAACAGAATGACATAATCACTGTCCAAACTTGCTGTATTTGTCAGCCAAAGGGGTGCTGATGCAAAATCTCAGAGCTCAGTTGGTTTTTATAAAGGGTATTTATTCGAGTAGAAGCTACAGTTCCCAGGCCATAACGCATAAGCTACTTCTCTCACCAAAGTCTGTTGCCAGCTGTTGGGGCAAGATGGCTGCCGATGTCTGCCAGGCTTCTTGGGTTCATCTCTTCTCAGGGCTCCATTTCTCTCTGGGCTCAGCTGCTGTGCTTGCTCCACAAGGCCAGCTGTAGACTACCAGGCAAACGACTCTGTCTCTCTCCCTGGGGCTTCTGCTGTGTCTAAGGAGCTGTCTCTACTCTTCTGCGTTCCACTCCTGTGTGTTCACTTCCCAGGCTCCAACTCAAATCTCCCCAACTCTGTCCTTTGCCATGTCTTTTCTCTGTGAGTCCCCGCCCCTTGGGATTGCCCTACTGACGTGGCCCCATCAAAGTCCTAATCATAATTTAATCAATGAAAAATGATACCTCCGGCAGACCAGTTTACAGACATAATCCAGTAACTATTTTTGTAATTCATAAACAACACCAAACTGCTACACTTGCCTCCTGAACAAGAGCGAGCCTGGGCCCTGGGCCTGGGTTGGAGTTCTGGGGTTTAGGTTCACAAGAAGGGATGGTCTGCAGGGTCTACAGAGGGTGGGGCTGAGGGTGAGCTGGTAGTGTCTAAGGACAGAGCTAACTGAAAAGCAGGGCAGACCGTTCAACTATGGTGCTAATGGTGAGGCAAGAGGGTAGAAAAACAGGCCAGGAGACCAGGATGAGAGGACTTGGAACAGGGAGCAGGAGGCAATCTGGCGAAATCTCCTGGGATGCAAAGGCATAGCTGCAGTGTTTTGTTTTGTTTTTGCAGAAGGTTTTACATGGTGCTTACAGCCTTGACTGTGAATAGGGAGATAACCATTAAGGGGCCCAGGCGGTCTTGGACAATCAGATCTTTGTGATCAGAGTAGAATTTGACAGCAGACTAAAGCGTGGGTGTGATGAGCCTGGAGAAGCTGAACTTTGGGAGGTCATTTTGGAGGCTATTGCTATTGTTGAAGCAAGAGACACAAGGCCTTATTGGAGAGTGCTGTGGAGGAGGGAATGGAAAGCAAGGAATGCATGTGGGATTGCTTAGTTGGAACAGATATGGGGATTGAGGAGAGGTGGAGAAATGAAGCATGACTTTAAGGATTCAAGCATAGGCATGTGAGAGAATAATAATGCCCCCTTAACTATGGGAGGTAACACAGAAGGAGACTTCTAGCTGTCTACCAACAATCCTTTCTCACCTTCTTCCTTAGAATTAGAACTGGGAATATAGCTACCCTGCTGCAATAAGTGTCCCAGCCTCCTCTGCAGTTAGGTAAAACCTTATGATACATAGTCGCCAATGGAACAGAAGCAAAAGTGGTACATGTCTTCCAGGCCTAGTGTATAAAAACTGCCACATGACCCCTCCACTCTCTGTTCCTCTTCCAAGGGCTGTAAAGATGAATACTAGTGTGACCTTGGAAGCCACATGTTAAAGATGGCAGAGTTGCTATCAACTTGGGTTCCTGATCTAACCTGAGAGAAAAATTAACTGCTATTTTATAGAATCATTACATTTTGGGTCCTGTTACAATATTTTACAATCAATTCAAACTAATATGAGGGAAAAGTTTGGGAATAGTGAGTAGGGAAAACTAAGAATTTGGTTTGACACAATCAATATGTGTATTGAAATTAATTGGCTCTCCAGAAAAAAGAATGAGAGGGTGCCTCCCTTAAGAGGACAACAGAGCCAGTATTGAACATGAATCTGAAAACACAGTGGAGGGAAGCCATGGTTGTTGGGGCTCTCTGAAACCCATCCATGTTTACATTAATTATATGGCCAGTCACTAAGTAGGTTAAAGATGAAATGATTATGGGAATATGGGAAGCGGATTTGGCCCAATGGATAGGGCATCCACCTACCACATGGGAGGTCTGCGGTTCAAACCCAGGGCCTCCTTTACCCATGTGGAGCTGGCCCATGCGCAGTGCTGATGCACGCAAGGAGTGCCCTGCCATGCAGGGGTGTCCCCCGCATAGGGGAGCTCCACGTGCAGGGAGTGCAACCCTTATGGAGAGCTGCCCAGTGCGAAAGAAAGTGCAGCCTGCCCGAGAATGGTGCCGCACACACTGAGATCTGACACAACAAGATGATGCAACAAAAAGAAACACAGATTCCCAGTGCTGCTGATTAGGATAGAAGCAGTCACAGAAGAACAGACAGCAAATGGACACAGAGAGCAGACAAGTGGGGAGAGGGGGAGAGAAATAATAAATAAATAAATAAATAAATAAATAAATAAAATTTTTAAAAAAGATTATGAGATTAAGGATGCATGTGGTGGTCTCAATTCTTTTACTTCACACTCCAGGTGGGTGACATTGTTTTTTCACTGTTCCACACTCCCTTCTCAGAGACTCTGCTTCCTTCACCTCTGCCGAGGAGCCCCGGATTATGTGACCTGTTCCCACTCCTTCCTGTAGTTGACTGGGCAAGGGGAGAGGAGGTGGCTGTCTGAATTAAACATGGGCAACCAAAACTTCTCTCTCCTGAAAACTTGGAATCAGGTCTCTGAAACTTCAATTAGTAAGTTTTAAGTCAGAGATTAAGGTAATGTAGACTGTGCAATTTCAAGAAAGCTATCTTTACCACATGTTTAACAGAGATGTAGATAAAGTCTGTAGAGTGTTAGAAGAAGGAAGAGAAGAATGGAGGGAAAGAGAAAGGAGGTGGTTTTAGAAAGAGAGAAAGAGCCTTCAGTAACTGAAGACTCCCCAGACCTAGTTCCCATTTCTACTAAATTCTATGTGACAACTCTGTGTTCATAAAACAATGCACCCCCTCCCCTTTTGCTCTAAGATAGTGTTTTTATTTATGGTTTTCCAAGACATCCTTGGTGAACACAATACTTTACATATCTGAAAGCCATTGCTCTGGAGTCATCTCATTTGACCCTCAAAAGAACACATTTATAAACAAATGCAATTCTCTTCTCTGGCAGGTAGGGAGACCTGAGAGTGTGAAAGCCACCAAACAAAGTAGAGATACTAGGTCTAGTGTGCCTGCTCTTCTGAATCTGAGTCCAGGATCCATGGGGAAGATGCAAAGGTTTTGAGGGTTTGCAAATTATCTTAGTGAGCCTACACTGGCTTAATTCACCTACAGTGTTCAATAACAAAAAGAAGGTTCTAGGGAAAATTGTATTCCAATCCCTGGAAAGAGAAAAATGACATTTTTTAAAGAACCTGGATTCAAGAAAGGTTTAAAATTAATCTGGTGGGATGAAGATATAAAGAAAAAAATGCTTTGGGCAATTTTATTTAGAAGAAAACCTTAATTTTCAAATAAAATGTAGTAAGTAAATGTAAGTTTACCAGTATTACTTGTGTGGTAACAAGGGGAAGTAAATAGCAAAACTTGCATTCATGACCATGTACCTGATCTAATTTCCATGACTGAAACCTAAGTGGACAACTTCTGTGACTCGACTATAGAATATTTTTTAAGTTTTTTTTTTCTTAATTTCTAAAAATATTTTAGCCCCCTTGCAGCTTGCTTGGTGTCTGCTCTCTGTGTCCATTCACTGTGCATTCTTCTGCTTGTCTGCTTGTCTTGCTTTGTTGTATCATCTTGCTGCGCCAGCTCTCCGTGGGCTAGCCTGCCTTCACAAGGAGGTCCTGGAATGCGAACCCCAAATGGCCTCCCAAAAGGTAGATGGGAGCCCAGTCGATTGAGCCACATCTGCTTCCCCAGACTATAGAATTTTGAAGAATAAACATATTTACCACAAAGACACTATTTTTCAACAACATTCTATTCTTTATATTTAGGAAGGCATGAAGGAGAAAACCTCCTCTGTTCTGATTTCAGTCTTTAGTTACACAAACATACGCCTAAAAAATGTAAGCTGCCCAGTTGATGCTCTTGAACACTATCTAAATAATTGTTCAGATGAATATTTGTTCATTCATTCATTCATTTCTTTCAACTTTTTATAATAATAACATATATACAACTCAAAACTTTCCATTCTAACCACTTTCAAGTGTAAAATCAGTGCATTCGTTAAATTTTTAGTGACTACCTACCAGATTCCAGACCCTCTGGGGTCACAGCAGGAAAAAAAGATGGCCAAGGTCCCTGCTTTCACGAATTGGAGCTTACACTCAAGTGGGGAATGCAGACAATACATAAACAAACGAGCCCAATAAGTAGTGTTACATGTGCTATGTCAAACTAGTTAAGAGTACAGGGAGTAATCAAGGCAAACACTGTAGTAACAGAGAAGGCACTTTTTGCTGAAGTGATATTTGTGTAGGGACCTGAATGAAATGAGGGCATGGACCATGTAATTTTGTATTCCAGGCAGAGGAAATAGCAAATTCAAAGATCCTGAGATTGGAAAGTACTTGGGATGTTTAAGAGACAATGAGGGAGCTAGTGAGGCTGAAATAGAGTGAACAAGTAGACGCTGGAGTGGTAGGAGAGAGATGAAGTCAGAAAGGAAGTGTGAGCCCAGATCATGGAAACTTTATGAGCCATGGTAAAGACTTTGGATTTTATTCCAATGAGGTAAGCCATCTCTGAGCAGAGAGTTTTGATCTGACTTTGGCCTACTTTGATCACTTTGACTGCTGACTGCTAAGTGGGAAGTACTTCAAGGAGTCAAGAGAAGAGCAGGGAGACCACTGAATAGACAAGTGCAGTAATTCAGATAAGAGATGATGGTGGGATCAGACCAGGGTGGTAGGTGGTAAGGAAGGTAGAGTTGACAGATGTGTTTTGAAGATGCAGCCAACAAGATTTGCTGAAGGACTGAAATAAAGTGTGTTTGTGAGAGAGAGTCCACAATGACTTCGAGGTTCTTTGGCCTAAGCAACTATAGAAAGGTGTGGCCATTTAACTGAGAAATGGGCTTGGTTGAAGGATAAACAAATTTTTCTTTAGACATGTTAAATTTGAGGTATCCGTTGACATCCAGACAAGATTTTGAGTAAGCAGTTGGAAATATGAGTACAGAATTCAAGGGAGAGAGGTCTGTGCTGGAAATACAAATTTGGAAAATTTTCAGCATTTAGATGATATTAAAGCTATGGAACTGAGTAAGATCACCAAGTTTAGACAAAGAAGAAGCCTGAGCAGTAAGCCTTTGGGCGTAACAACATTTATAAGTCAAGGAGACAGGACGGATCCTGCAAAGGAGACTGGAAAGGAGCAGCTGGTGGAGTAGAGGAGAGCTAAGAGAAAGGCTACCCAGAGAACAAGTAAAGACAGTTTCAAGAAGGCAGGAGAGATGAAATAATTCAAATGTCAAGCACAAACTTTCAGATATAAACTGAAAGTTGACTCTTGGATTTGGCCACGGTGGTCATTTGTGATCTTAGTAAGAGTAGTTTTGGTCGAGAGGGGGGTGTGAATGTCTAACTAGATCGTATACCTACACAAATAAAATATGCACCACATACCTAGTCTAAGCAGAGAGTAGCTAGGTTCTGATACCAGGAAAGCAGGTAGATTGGGTCCCCGGCAGGGGGTCAGGTATTGGCTGTTGGGAAGTAGGCACTTTAAAAAGGTGCCACACTTTGACTACCTGCCCCACCTGTTTCATTGTCAACTTTCACACTGCTTCCTTCAATATCTTTTCTTACCTGTCATAAAAATTGTCATGCTGACACATCACCTTAATCTTCTTTGAAAGGCACCACTTTTAGGGAATGTCTTAAGAGGGGTTATACTTCCTTCTTAGCTTTGCTTGAGCAAAGCCAGTTTCAACTGGCTAATGTTCTACTTAGAAAATCACTGCAGAAAAGCATCTTCTGTTCCTACCATAATAGACTGCTTTATTTGTCAAATAAACAATGAAAGGTTTTATTCTAGGTTCTTAGCATATGAAAAGGGCAATAAGTTGCATTTCTATTTATTCTTGACAAAAAGTCTTGCCTGCACTGTAATGATGGAATTCTTCTTCAAACCTCAATAATCTGCTTAGAAGCTGCCTATATTGGAATACCAGTTATCTCTCCAGTGTCAAGAATAATCAGAAATGCAATTTATTGCCCTTTTCCTTAACTCAGACGTTCTGACCTAGAATATTTCACAGTAGTTTCCTTCCTTTCCATTTCTAAAGAAATAAACATTCCAGGATAGTTAGGCCCTCTGTGGCCACAGGAGGACAGAAGCGGTTTGGTAATAAGATCAAATCCCGCCCCCCACCTTCCACTCCCCTTCCCCCCAGCATTCAGGAAGCAGGAATGTAATTGACCTGCTGCATTTTTAAAACAGCACTGGAGGGCAGCACAAGGCCAGAACTGTCAGTCCTTTCGGCAAATATTCCAAACTGCAACCACAGTTATAATCTACTTTTCTAAATGCATTCACAAGAGTTTTAATTCCCACCAAATTTAATTCTAAATTTGCATAGATTCTATTAAACATTTTCAGATCATTTTCATATATTATTCACATACTAATCTGGATTTTAACATTTAAACATCAGAATTTTTTTTTTTTTAAAGATTTATTTATTTATTTATTTAATTTCCCCCCTCCCCTGGTTGTCTGTTCTTGGTGTCTATTTGCTGCTTCTTGTTTCTTTGTCCGCTTCCGTTGTCGTCAGCGGCGCGGGAAGTGTGGGCGGCACCATTCGCGGCACCATTCCTGGGCAGGCTGCACTTTCTTTTCACGCTGGGCGGCTTTTCTCACGGGCGCACTCCTTGCGCGTGGGGCTCCCCCACGCGGGGGACACCCTTGCGTGGTGCGGCACTCCTTGCGCGCATCAGCACTGCGCATGGCCAGCTCCACACGGGTCAAGGAGGCCCGGGGCTTGAACCGCGGACCTCCCATATGGTAGACGGACGCCCTAACCACTGGGCCAAAGTCCGTTTCCCCAGAATATTTTAACAATTGTCTGATTCAGTCAAGGTAAGTTTTACAACTCTTCACAAGTGAGGAAGTAGAAATAAAGATAAAAGGTGATCTGTCTATGGTCACCTATAATTAGTTGCAAAGTCAAGATAAAAACCTAACCTTAATCCTTTTCCACTCACCTAGCTCTTTCTGAAAGACATCTACCCATCCACATGTACACAAATAAGCACGTATACTGCTTCCCTGACTTATTCACCTTGATTCTGATGTAAAATCCATAGCCTTAACCTTTTTCTATCCTCCAATGAGGCCAATTCCTGTCTTCTAAACAAATTAAGTGCAAAGTAAGTAGCCCTAAGTAGACATTATTGGCAAGTGCTCATGATTTCAGTGAAGATCTCAGAGATAACTCCCAGTGTGTTCTACTAGGGGCCCTAGACATGGCAGATATGGAACCTATTTGGTCTACAGCCTCTTCCAAAAGCAAGTGCCTCACTGCCAGGTCATGGCAGGGACTCTCCAAGAGCTGTGGTTTATCATGGGGCCTGGTACAGACAGCTCTGCCCCCAAGAAGAAAGATGTTATTAGCTACCCAAGATTCCACCCTCTCTCAAGGATTAGGACTGGAAAGTGCAGTAAGACTCAGAGGATCATAGTGAGATGGGAACAGATTGATGCAGAGTGAAGAGATGTGTAGGGACTGACAGAGTTACTGTGTGCAGGGGTGATGTGTAGTGGACTTCCTTGGCAAAGGTATCTAGAGCTTCCAGGATTCCAAACGAACATTTGATTCCTGTTTACGTGTGACCCTTTCAAGGCTCCATAGTTTGGCTCTCCATGTCCTTTGACAGTGTGGCTTAAGATTCCTGTCACACGCATGTAAACATGCACACCCCACACATAATTTAAGACAACCAGTGAGGCTGTTCTTATATCCAAAAGACTTTTCTCAGCCACCACCCACAAACACAGTGAGAGAGGTAGATTCCAATTATGCAACCAAAACTCACTCTATGCAATATAAGGACATATTTAACCCAAGCCAAGCTCATATGGAACATGCAGTAGTTTGATCAAAGGTATACTTCTTTCACTTATTTAATATCTATTGGGTGCCTATAATGTGTCAGGCATTACACTGGGTACTTTTGTTTGAGGGGTTCCCAGCTCAGTGGGAAAAGTATAGAAACATCATATGAGAATGGAAACAGAGTATAGAAAATTTAGGGAAGCTACACCTGTTACCTAAATGATAGATTCTCTCTTGTTTCTAGATCATTCTTCTAGGGGGTTTCTCTCTAAGTCTAGCTTCTCAGTCAACATGAGATTTGTGCCAGCATACTGTACACCCAAGCGAATAAAATGAGAATAGATTTAAATAATCATTTTTCAGTACTTTGTTTTTTTTTTTTAAAGGTTTTATTTTTATTTTTAAAGGATTTTTTATTTTTATTTATTTAATTCCCCTCCCCTCCCCCGGTTGTCTGTTTTCTGTGTCTTTTTGCTGCGTCTTGTTTCTTTGTCCGCTTCTGTTGTTGTCAGCGGCACGGGAAGTGTGGGCGGCGCCATTCCTGGGCAGGCTGCTCCCTCCTTCGCGCTGGGCGGCTATCCTTATGGGAGCCAAGGGGCACTCCTTGCGCGCATCAGCGCTGCGCATGGGCCAGCTCCACACGGGTCAAGGAGGCCCGGGGCTTGAACCGCGGACCTCCCATGTGGTAGACGGACGCCCTAACCACTGGGCCAAAGTCCGTTTCCCTATTTTTCAGTACTTTGATCACTGGGATGTAGAGTGATGCAATTAGATGACCCAGGTTAACAATTACTAAGTTCATCATGACTACTACTTAACATGCTGGCTTCTCAAGCTTTTAAATGTGGTTATGATGTGTTAGACTTAAAAGAGAGACACTCCCTTTCTAGTTTCTTGTTTTGAGCTATTAGCAAGATGGAGAAGTAAAGAAAACACAGAGTTTAAAATGGAGGAAGAAAAGGAGAGGGCACTAAGGAGAGGGAGAAGGAAGATCCAGAAAACCAGAGTCGTTTAAAACAGGATTCATCACAATATGAATCCAGGTTTATCACAGGTCTATCTCTACCATTGATTTAATGAGTCACCTAAAATATTTTTTAAAAACCTACCATTACTTACTCTAACATGTTTAGTCTGTTTTTATAATATTATTCTATCCAGAGGGTTCTGTTGTACTTTTTAAATACTAGAAATGTAAGTCAAATATCAATTTGCAATTGAAATTTTAGAAATGTTCTACTTTTTTTAAAGTTATTTTAGATTACAGGATGATTAAATTAAAAAAATAAGTATGTCTAATTTATATGAATTATAAGGTCAGTCATCAAAGGAATTTTAAAAAGTGAATAAAAGTCACTGTCTTCAATGGGAGGAGCCTTCTTCTAATATAAACATTAAAGAGACCATAACATGAATATAAGGCCAAATATGTGTGCTATAAAAAGAAGGTTCAAGCAAAGTGCTATGAAAGTTCAAGAGGAGACATCAGGAAAGACTTCACTAAAGAGGTAGCTTTTTAAATGGGTCTTAAGAACTCAGTGGATTTTGCTGAGAAAAGGGAATAATTAATTTTATGGGATGATTTATTAAATGTTAACTTGATTATCAGAAAGGTCATCCTATTTCCTTGTTTTTGTTCACTGACACCGTTCAAGAGATCCTGTGCTTGTATACCACCTCCTTCAAAATACAGAATTTTAATTATCTCTCCCTTTTTCCTACTGGCAGTTCTATCTCCCATAATAAAGGTTTTATTTGCCAGAAGTAGTTATTATTAACTTTTATACAATTGGGAAGTTGGGGAATTAATGCTAATATAATTCAGGTGAGCCTTCTCACAATTTAAGAGGAAATCCTGGTGAAATACATATAAAGACTTTGAAAAAAAAGTGGGACATTCTGCAGGAATGCTTTCCTTTATTTGGAAAAGAGCCTAGTTTGGTGGCTTTAAGACTCTTTCAGCACTTCACAACGTTATTAAGGGGTGAAGCTGCAAGGTGCAAATAAAGGTGAGAAAACATTTCCCCTGTGGGGGCAAGTCTGACTGATAATTAAGGCTAAGCCCTGGGTCAGACTTTTAATTTTGATGTGACTGATTTTAATGGGAAGCAAATGCCCTCAAGGACCTATATGTCGAAGGAAGAAGCACGTGCCCCTGGGTTAAAGACTCTAAAGGAATGCTGTCCAATAGACCCAATAGAAATATGTGAGACACATACTCAGTTTAGGTTTTCTAGTAGGCACATTTTAAAGAGTGAATGTAAAAAGAAACAGGTGAGATTACTTTTAACAATACAATAATAATCTATCTAAAATTTTCATTTCAACCTGCCATCAACATAAAAATTAATGAGATATTTTATGTTCTGCATTTCATAATAAGTCTTTGAAATCCGGTGTATGTTTTACACTTATGCGCATAATTTGGATTAGCTATATTTCAAGGGCTCAATAGTCACACAAGGCTAGTGGCTACCAAATTGGTCAGCACAGAGCTACAGAACTGATTGTGATGTTAAGCATATGCCAGTGTAAATTCATTTTAGTATTTTTTCTTAGCATAGTAATTTTTATGGTCCTCAAGTAACACAGTTGCATAGATTTTGAGTGGTCTGCTCCTAATTCTGTATTTCCTACAAGACCTATTGTGTTTAGTGCATCCTTTTATATAACAAACTTGTGAAAAACAAGTGATTCCTTCCCAACCTCCCTTTGCTGTGAGAGGTAATCATATGAAAGAGCTATGGGTAATGAAATATAAAGGGAAGTCTGTTGAAGTCATATGGGAAAGCTCATTTTTCTCCCATACCCCTTCCTTTCTGTTTGGAATACTTCATATGAAGACATGATGTTTGGAGCTGTGACAGCCATTTTGAGACTATGATAAAAGACTCTCCAACACCCTGTTGTGAGTTGTTTGGTGACCGAATGGGTAACCAATCCACTAAAACTTTTCTTTCAGTGAAGATGATGTTTTATTTGACCACTTATCAGTCTTACACTACCATTTACATTACATGTTAATAAACTAGGAGTCTCAAAGGACTCACAGTTCTTTATCAACTCTGAGGATGGCAGAACAGAAAGATATTGTTTTTTCCTTTTTAGTGGTGTAAGGAGTGAGAAAGCCACCATGAGTTGCCTAACAGATGAGTGTTTCCAAAGATGTCCTTAATGGGCATTCCATGAAAAGTCACACTCAAGGTTTACCCTTCTTTCTGTCATTTTTCCTCCTCGCTGACTATTGAAACACTCTTTAGATACGACAAGACTCTCAACAGTGTGCAGAGCTATAAGCAACAGTAGAATTTCTTTGAAGTTTTTGTTTAAGTGTAAATGCCAATAGTGCAATTTGACTTAATTTGTGTTTAATAATTTTTAAAAAATGGTAAAGTTATCTATCTTGAAAAAAATTCCACCTTATCACTCAGTTAATAAGATTCTATAATGTTGATTCAACCCATTTTTGGTAATTGGAACACATATCAGATTCATTGTTTAGCAATTTCTTTTATTTATCTTGAGGTCAAGAAACCCACGTGGATACAAATGGAAGCAGTCTTTTCAGTGCTTTATAATGTCAGGGTAGTCACAAGGGAGCATGTCTGGAATGCTGCTAAAGAAATACATGACTAACTTTTTCAGCTACTAATTATGGAAATTTTGGTATTTCCTGAGTCATTTGGCAGACTAAATGGGTAACCAATACACCAGGATTTTTCTTTCAGTGAAGAAAGATAATGTTTTATTTGAACATTTATCTGTTTTACACTACCATTTTCATCACATGTAAATAAACTAGGAGTCTCAAAGGATTCACAGTTCTTTATCAACTCTATCCAACTCCCAAACTTAATTTTCATTAGAGCCATCTCATCATGTGCAATAAAAGGATTCAGTTTTGTTTTCCAGTTGTTGATTGCCTTTACAAAGTAAGCTGTCTTTGTGATTCAGTATTAATTGCAAAGGTGAACAAGGAATTCATTCATCTTATCTTCATTTCTTCTCCTTCATGATGAAAATGCCATTCAACCCTGGCCTGGAAAACAGGTCATCAATGAACCTCAAACAAATCACTGTACCTTTGTCTAATGGAGCAGGATTTTAAAGTCACTTTCCACTTTGTCACAAATTTGTCTTAAAAGGTGAGTATACAAGGTGTTAGACTTACTAAAATTTACTATCCCATTGAACTTAATAAAATCCAGAGGCTAGTTTTTTTGAAATGAAAGCTTCTCTGTGAAAGATACTGGAAGTTTTCAGAGCCTTCAATTTTTGGCCTATCTGTGCACAGTCCATACATTCTATACCTAATTTCTTTCTTGAGGAAATCTTCTGCTACAAAATAAGGTCTTCAAATTCTCTTCTTTTTTTCTTTTCAAAGGGGGTATCTGGGATTGAACCCAGGACCTTGTATGGGAAGCAGGTGCTCAAACCACTGAGCTACAGACTCCCCAAATCATTTTAAACATAAACAGAATACCACACAGATATCCAAGTTTACCTCAGTTACCCAGTTATTATTTTTTGCAACACATTAAAAGGCATCATTAGAAATCTTTCCATAAGGATCCCTTGTAGTCAATCAGCTTGCCTATCTCGTTTTATTTTCAAACTGACCCAGTCATACCTATACCACAAACTTTTCAATCAGATCTCATTTTATAAGCACCGTGGCTTTCTAAAACCGTCTGAAACTGACTTTCAAGGGATCTTCAAACTATTTTTTACATCTGCTTGTTGGCTTGTGCTTTTTCTGGCTATTGCTTCTGGAGTCAGGTCTCTTTTTAGTTTCAAAATTTGCATGACTGCCTTTTTAACTTTGCTTCAAGAATCAGTCTTAATCATGCAGGTATTGCTTGAGGTCTACTTGAAAAGGGTGGGCTTAGCTTAGGTTTATTTGCACCTTTCTAATAATAGAGTCCATATTTTAAATAGGTTCCTAAGTACTACCTATGCTTCTGATTTACTGCTGCTGCTTACCACCGCTTAGTTACGGTTAGAATAGTGCTGTCACCTTCTTCATTAGGTTCCTCGTAAAGGTCATCCGTGACAGATCTGGCACGGCAACGATTTCTGAATGTTCAGAGTTCTCACTACCGTTCGTATTTTCACAGGTTTCACGCTTACACTTAAACGCTCTTGTTTTTAACAACTGTTCCTAACTGAAAACACGATTTTCATTACAAATTACACTTGAAGGCCGTCCACTAAGGCGCTGCGCGCGGTGATCAGCAAGACCCAGCGGGTTTCCGGAGTTCGTAAACAAACCTCTGCGCAGGCGCAATGGCGGCAGGAGGTTAAATTGGTTAATAGCCAATGGAATTTTTTTATACAGTTAAGAAGAAAAGCAAAACAAAATACTGGGTCGTAAGATGATCAGCTGGCGGGCTATTTTCTATTTTTACTCTTTTTTTGGTTTTCGAAAGACCTAGTTGTGCAGCTTCCGGTGCCTGGTTGAGAAGTCCGTCAGAGAAATAGTCGGCCCTCAGAGAACTGCCGCTAGCGTGTCGTCTATTTTATTAGACTTAATTTGTTCTCGCTGAGATGTTTTGGCCTTTTTAATTTATTCGATCGCAATACTATTTCACTGGGGTCGCAATGGGGAAAAAAAAAAAAAAGGTATCACAATCCCACATAAAGCATTTCGACTCCCGGCTTTCTTTAAACAGCGCGAGATTTGCCTCCGCGAAAACCCAGACCCTCCCCCCCTCCAGACCCCCCTCTCCCCCCCGCCCAAACGTGACCCTGCGCATGCGTCTGACTAAAATCCTTTTAGCGCGCCAAAATTTCGAAATTTTCTGACTGGGAATAGTCAACCAAATTTGTCGCTCGGGAAAGGTGCGTCACATGAGTTCGGTGGATTCAAGTACACAACACCATATTCCTCGAGATTTTGCACTCAAAACTCCATATGCTTTTATGATCGTCCCTTCTTTACATTATTATGTATTTATTGGCCGTGAACTCTCACGTGTGAGCGGAGAAAGTTTCAACGAGTCAAGTAGTAAAGGAGTGGGAAAGCCCATCAAGGTTTTAAAATAAAGGCGATGACTCTTGTCTGGGAGGATAACTCTGGGAGCGACATAACGGAATAAATCTCAGGAGCCAAGGGGATTTTTTTTTTTTTTTTTTTTTTTTACTGGAGACCAAAAGAGGATGTGAGTGTGAACTAAGGTAATGCAGTGGGAAGGAGAAGATGGGAAAATAGCGGTAAATGAAGCACACGCCAAGAGGTGAGACTAGAAATGCGGAGAAAACTGTTGGCAGTAGCATGGAAAGAAGTTTGCCTTACAATAACGTGAACCTATGTGTGTTTGTAAACAGAAAAGCAGAATGCTATGATGTGTAAGGTGAAAACTGGAATGTATCTAGGTGAGTGGAAGAAGGAAGGTCTAAAAGCCGTAGTCCTGAGCAAGGATTGAGGATTGGGATTGGGAAGAACAGTCAAGGGAGCAGAGTCAGGAATTTGGGGACTGTTTTGAGGGATGTGTCTAATCTGATCTCTTTCTCTCTCAGGATATATGGGACACCTGAACAAGCATTGGCTTTTGCCCTGTGACATCTTGAAAGGTACTACCCAACACTTTTCTCCCAGTGGAATCCCCTGGTCCCTACTGCCTCCCACCAACCCCGCCCCTCAGCCAGAATGAAATATGGATTTCATGGAGTGAAGTGGTGGAACTTAGCCATCAGCCTGCTCAGATGTTCCACTGGCACACACAATATTTACTTCTGGCCTCTACCCTTCCAGTTCCTTAGGTATTGGAGTCCATCCTGTTACTGGCAGCAGTCCTACATAGCTTAGTCAGTTTAATTGGTTCTTTGTGTACCATCTGGAGTACAAGGCAGAGGAATACTGATGGAAAACACAATTTTACAAGGCCTATCAATAGAAGGCTGATGTGTAAGCAGCATAGTTTCATCTGTAAGAAAAACTTAATGTGGAAAGCCTCCGGATTGATTTGATGGAGAAAGATCCAGGTATTAATATATAGAATGGAAGTATTTCAGTAAAGAGCCAGGCATGGTAGACTCCTACCAAGAAATTTTCTTTGGAGCTCTTCACTTCACTTTGGAAGCCTAAGTACATCCTGGCAGCTGAGCTCTATGCCTACAGTTCATGGGAAAATGCAGGAAGAATCCATGGTTGCCGTAGAATAGGATGTTCTGGGTTGAAGGGTGGGTGTCTTGTTTTAGGGGTTGGGATCATCCAGCTGTAAAAGGTATGACATCTGAGTATGGTGTTGTAGAAATGCGTGGACTTGGGAGTCAGACCTGGGGTAAATCTTGGGTCTGCCAATCACTCTATCCAACATCTCTGAGCCTCAGTTTCTCTATTTGTAAAATAAGGATAACAGTACTTACCTCATAAGATTATTGTATAGACTAAATGAAGTACTGTTGAAAAAATTACTTAAGTTACTAGCATAGAATTTGGCTTTTAATGTACGATCAGCAAATGAACGTTTCTTCTCTGAGCTTTCTACTGTGTATGCCACCTACTTATCAAACTGTGGGTGCTCAGTGGAGATAGGTCCTTCTGTACTTAGAGAATTGTAAGACAGGTTCTCAACCTTACCTGCACATTCAGATCACCTGGGGAACTTTAAAAAATCCTATTGCCCAGGCTGTACCCTAAACCAATTAAATCAGAATCTCTGGGGGTAGAACTGGATATCAGTCTATTTTAAAGCTCTCCATTTTGTAACTAAGGTTGAGAACTGCTCATTTATTTGTTCCCTTCAGAAGAAGGAGAAAAGACATTAGACCTGTGGTTTAAGATCACCTGATCTGGACGGCTATGTATTTGAAAAATGTCTTGAGGAATAAAGGCTAGAGCTTGAGAAGGCTAGAAGAGGAGGGCATAATGACCATAACCTGGAGGAAGGTCACTATGAGAATGGGGTAAGGCCAGTGATGAGGTCATTAATTCAGATCCTGGGTATTTTACAGGATTTGCTATAGAGATAGAGGACTTTGAGCCTCCCAGACTGGTCCTTCAATCTAGCACAGGCAACACAGATGATGATGTCTTTATTGCTTTACTACATTGTAAATCTTGGGCCATTAGCAGAGCTGATGGCGATGGTGGTGGGAGGAATTCTTTTACAATCTTCTCTGCTCCATCGCTTGGGGAGAGCTATCAAGGCAAGACTGAAGTGTATCCATTTGAGTGTTCTCCAGTGGGAGGGTGCTGGTGGGAATGCATGTGCAAAAGGCCTTTGATAAGGAAACCTCCCATGGCCTGTCAGAGTTAATGTGACTGCTCTGACCCCAAAAGTCGTTTTGTTAGTACTGCCGGATGGCAAAGGTGAGGTTCAAGCCTAACTTTGTATCCTTTAAGTGAATAGAGAATCACTTGGAATAGGAAGGGTGGCAGATCTGGGCCAGGAATTTGAGCTTTAAGAGCCTGGTACTTTATAGTAGGACAACTCTGGTTTCTAGAGATATCAGTAATTCAGAAGTTGAAACCACCATGATATTTTGGTCACTGCATGCCAAGACCCAGTGTTGTAATGGCCAGGAATATCTTTTGACATATGGGGTAATCTGTCTTTAATTGGGTCCCTTTTCTTGAGAAGCAGGGATACATGCATCCACTGCATCCAATAGACCTGAGAAAGGAAGCCACACTGGATGGATTGGTCTCTGTCTCAGATGATTCTTATGAGTTAGGGTAAGTCAAGACTGTGGCCAAATATAACATGTCCAGGTTCACGAAGGCCTTTTCAGCCATGGGAGGCCACTAGAACTTTTGCATAGAAAGCAAATCAAATGGAGCTTGGACCCAGCAAGAAAAAACTGGATTAGGTCTTTTCTGCTTTGTGGGATGTCAAGTGATTGTTGGACCTTATTCAAAGAGTTTCACATTGTATTGATAGGGTGTTCCTATGCCTATGCCTACATATGAGGTGTCCAGTCCATCTTTCTTCCTGCTTTTTGGGGGGATGTCAGAAATACAATTCTATATAATTGATATGAGTTCATTAATGAGACTGGATTGCCTGGACCCTGGACTTCTCTTTTGTATGCAGTGTGTTTTTTGATCTATAAAAGGAATTTTGGGACAGGCACTAGGAAGCTGGATGATACAGTGTGTCTTACAAAGATGTATCTGCCATTACTGTAGTTGCAGCCATCTGGAATACTGAATGGAGTGTCATCCTTGGGGATCATGTTCCAAATTTAAACTATTATATATGACTAGATATTTTAATTTCTAACTGGAGGGCCTTCTCTTATCTAAGAGTGACCAGAATTAAGGTGGAATTCTCCAAGGTTTCAGCCAGGGATAGAAGAACCACTACTCTGCAGTGTTTTCAAAGGGGCAGTGGAAAAATAGAAAATTAAACTTTTAGGTTAATGCCAAAAGGCATGTGTTTTATTTTGCTAAAAGCTGCTGGAGCAATATACCAGAAATGGGTTGACTTTTATAATGGGAATTTATTAAGTTACAAGCTCATAGTTCTAAGGCTATGAAAATGTCCAAAGCAAGGCATCCTCAGAGATGCTGCCTCCCTGAAGGTCGGCTGTAGGTGATCCTGGACTCCTTCCACGTGGCAGGGCACATGGAGGCATCTACTTTTCTTCCAGGTCTCGTTACTTCAGCTTCTGGCTGCTCGGTCTATGGCTTCCTCTCTTCTGGATTATCTCTGAGATCCTGGGTTCCTTCTCTCCGTCTCTGCGGCTTTTTCTCTGTGTGTCTCTGCTTTCAGTTCTCGGTTTATCAAGGACCACCCTGGGTCATATCTTACTGAAATTATCCAATCAAAGTATCCCCAACTGAATCCAATCCAATCGAAGGGTCCCACACCCACAGAAATGGATTAGCTTCAAGATCATGGTCTCTTCTGGGATTCACAAAAAGCTTCGAATTGTCACAGCATGCTTGTTAAATGTCCTGGGGCACTCACTGAGCACTTACTTTTTTTTTTTTTTTTTAAGATTTATTTATTTATTTCTCTCCCTTTCCCCCGCTCCCCAGTTGTCTGCTGTGTCCATTCGCTATGTGTTCTTCTGTGACCGCTTCTATCCTTCTCAGCGGCACCAGGAATCTGTGTTTCTTTTTGTTGTGTCATCTTGTTGTGTCAGCTCTCCATGTGTGTGGAGCCATTCTTGGGCAGGCTGCACTTTCTTTCGCGCTGGGCGGCTCTCCTTATGGGGCGCAGTCCTTGCACGTGGGGCTCCCTTACGCGGGGGACACCCCTGCATGGCAGGGCACTCCCTGCGCGCATCAGCACTGCACGTGGGCCAGCTCCACACGGGTCGAGGAGGCCCGGGGTTTGAACTGCGGACCTCCCATGTGGTAGACGGACGCCCTATCCATTTGACCAAGTCCGCTTCCCACTTACTTTGTATAAAGATGAAATCAGTGACGTTCCTCCCTGCAAGAATCTATGAACATAATGCAGTATGATATATGAAGTAACAGAAGTAATACATGTAAAAATTAAAAGTAATAGTATAGTAAAAATAAAGGTGTGAATCACTTTTCTTCAAGGAATGGGGAAAGACCGAGAATCTCAAGGAAGGTGAAACCGAGCAGAGTTTGAGAGAAGTATAGGTGTTCACTAGGTGAACAAAGCAGAGGATAATATGTCAAATCTAATCTGTGGAGGCATGAAAGAGTGTAGTGTGTTTGTGGGAAAACTATATGCAGTGTGAAGGGCATGCAGATTCAGCTGGGTGATTAAAATGGAAGTGAAATAAAGGTCATAGGTATTTAGGGAGTTAGACTGGGGCGCTAGGCAGGCTCACCAGTGTAGAGTTAAAAGAATTTTAAAAATGAACATGCACAGTAAGATGCCATTTATTTCCCCATCTATCAATCTCTCCCTCTCCTTACTCTTCCCTTTTGTGAAATTTGCCAACAGCCCATTTTTAGAGAGTGCTGAGAGGATAGTAAGGGAAAGCTTCCCTATCCCAGTACCAATAGCTGGTGGAACCAGGCTCTACATCTGACATAAGCTGGGTCAAACAGACCCTCTCTAAGAATATAGAATTGGACATTGAGAGACCAGGTCATTTAGATAGGAGTGTAAAGACATGTAAATTTCATGTCATATAAGGATAGGTAAATTTCGCAGCCAAGGCTCCTATTTGGAGGTGGTCTTTTTGGGGCTAGTGAGTCAAGGAGGGGCAAGCAGAGTTAGCTGATCTCTAAAGAGAAACAGGGAGGGAAACGGACTTTGG
Source organism: Dasypus novemcinctus (assembly GCF_030445035.2). Taxonomy (NCBI): domain Eukaryota; kingdom Metazoa; phylum Chordata; class Mammalia; order Cingulata; family Dasypodidae; genus Dasypus; species Dasypus novemcinctus. Next base: position 34,494,505 of record NC_080692.1, on the reverse strand, counting down.
CCCAGTGGTTAGGGCGTCCGTCTACCACATGGGAGGTCCGCGGTTCAAACCCCGGGCCTCCTTGACCCGGGTGGAGCTGGCCATGCGCAGTGCTGATGCGCGCAAGGAGTGCCGTGCCACGCAAGGGTGTCCCCCGCGTGGGGGAGCCCCACGCGCAAGGAGTGCGCCCGTGAGGAAAGCCGCCCAGCGTGAAAAGAAAGAGCAGCCTGCCTAGGAATGGCGCCACCCACACTTCCCATGCCGCTGACGACAACAGAAGCGGACAAAGAAACAAGACGCAGCAAATAGACACCAAGAACAGACAACCAGGGGAGGGGGGGAAATTAAATAAATAAATAAATCTTTAAAAAAAAAAAAAAAAGAGAAACAGGGAAATGCAGCTAATGCACAGAGAGAGAATCAAAAACAATAGGCCATGTAGTCTCAGAGAGAAAGAGATGGAGTCAGTGGCTGTGTTGGGTCCAACAGCTTTCTGGGCCCCTGTTTCAGTCCCACTTTAGGTCTGGCTGCCACTTCCTTTTTTTTAAAAAATTTAATAATTTAAAAAAAAGATTTAGTTATTGATTTATATCCCCACCCCCTCATTGTCTGCTCTCTGTGTCCATTTGCTCTGTGTTCTTCTGTTTCTGCTTGTCTTCTCTTTGGGCAGCACTGGGAACCGATCCTGGGACCTTCCAGAGTGGGAGAGAGGTGCTCAGTCTCTTGCGATACCTTAGCTCCTTGGTCAGCTGTGTCTCTTATTGTCTCCCCTCTGTGTCTCTTTTTGTTGTGTTATCATGCTGCGCCAGCTCTCTGCCTGGGCCAGCTTGCCTTCACCAGGAGGCCCCAGGATTTGAACCCTGGACTCCCATATGATAGATGGGAGCCCAATCATTTGAGCCACATCTGCTTCCCGACTTCCCCACTTCCTATTCTTGAGTTCCCTCAATCCTTTGAGTCTTTTTTTTTTTTAAAGATTTATTTTATTTAATCCCCCCCCCATTGTCTGCTCTCTCTGTCCATTTGCTGTGTGTTCTTCTGCATCTGCTTGCATTATCTGGTGGCACTGGGAAACTGCATCTCTTTTGTGTTGCATCATCTTGCTGCATCAGCTCTCCATGTGTGCGGTGCCACTCCTGGGCAGGCTGCACTTTTTTCATGCAGGACAACTCTCCTTGTGGGGCGCACTCCTTGCATGTGGGGCACTCCTACGCAAAGGTGCCCCTGTGTGGCATGGCACTCCTTGCACATGGCAGCACTGTGCATGGGCCAGTTTGCCACACGGGTCAGGAGGCCCTGGGGATTGAACACTGGACCCTCCATATGGTAGATATATGCTCTATCATTTGAACCACATCCGCTTCCCTCCTTTGAGTCTTTGTGATAGATTCATCTCCACCTAAGTCCTTTCTTTTTTCCCTTAAACAACACTAATGTGCCTACTCATTTTGTCCCCTTCTAGATGTCTAGAAAAACCACAGGGAAGCGGACTTGGCCCAGTGGTTAGGGCGTCCGTCTACCACATGGGAGGTCCACGGTTCAAACCCCGGTCCTCCTTGACCCACGTGGAGCTGGCCCATGCGCAGTGCTGATGTGCGCAAGCACTGCCCTGCTACACAGGGGTGTCCCCCGCATAGGGGAGCCCCACACGCAAGGAGTTTTCCCCGTAAGGAGAGTCATTCAGTGCGAAAGAAAGTGCAGCCTGCCCAAGAATGGCGCTGGACACATGGAGAGTTGATGCAGCAAGATGGCACAACAAAAAGAAACACAGATTCTCGTGCCGCTGACAACAACAGAAGTGGACAAAAAGAACACACAGTGAATGAACACAGAGAAGAGACAACTGGGGTGGGAGGGGGCGGGAGGGGGCGGGAAGAGGAGAGAAATAAATAAAAAATAAATCTTAAAAAAAAAAAGAAAAACCATAAACCTTCCACACTAGGAACACATGCGTGTGTAGCAAGTACACATACTTAACTCACTACAGCTTAAATATGCCAAGAAAAAGTAGATCTTTTATTTTGCCTGGTGTCTTCACCTGTGTATTAGGTATTTCTTACTGTATTAACAAAATACCCCCAAACTTATTAACTTAGTTAAACAACAATAAACATTGATTATTTCATAGTTTCTGTGGATCAGGAATTTGGGCAGTTCTAACTTGGGGTCTCTCACATGGTTATAGTCAAGATTTTGGCCAGGGCTGTGGTCATCTGGAGGATCTGCTTCTGGCTCAGTCTTATTTGGTTAGTTGGTGCTCATTCTTGGTGAGAGGGCTCAGTTTTCCACATGTGGGCCTCTCCAAGGGCTCCCTACGAAATGATGACTGGCTTCCCCTGGAATGAGTAATTCAGGAGGCAGAGAATGAGGTGGAAACTATCCTTATTATGATCTAGTCTAAGAAGTTGCATACAATCACTTCTGCCACTCTTATAGAAACAAGTCTGGTCTGCTTTCCAGGGGAGGGAAATTAGATTTCACCTTTTGAGGGGAGGTATATCTAAGAATATATGGACATATTTTAAAACCACTATGACTTATTACGTTGCAGGGAAATACAAACAAAAACCCAAAAGATGAGTGTCCAATCTGGTTTCAAAAATAGTTCAATTTAATCATTAAGCAGCTCCTTTAGATAATATAAGTCTCCTTTGGATAAAAATGTTTCATCTTTCATACTGCCTCCCAAAGAGGACCTGTCATCTCTGAAGGTGACACCCATTTATATAGGGGTGGGATAACTTATACATTCTTACAGCATTGGTGAGAGAGGGGGTAACCCTGGCTTCATTATGGACCTAGAGGCACTGGCTAGTGCCTTCAGTTATCTGCCTGGTTGCTGGGTAGCCTCTGGCCTGTGATGATAGAACCTGCAGCTGGTGAACTCATGACCCATTGTTTGGCTCCAGGCAAATCTCCCAGAGAGTATTGGCACTTTCCCCTTGCAGGCTCTGTTCCCCTTGGCCCCTGCTATAGAGTCATCTTGCCTTGCCATGGCAGCCCACTGGCTGTCAGTCCAACATTTGAACTTCAGGGAAAGGAAGAAGGCTTGGGAACATTGACTTCTCTCTCTGTCTGACCATGCTGTTGGGAGCTTTCCAGTGGCCCAAACAGCTGCAGAAAGTGTAGGGAATGAGATATGCACATTGGTCCCAAAAGGGAAGCAAAGACACAGCTCCTTTGCCCTGAGTGCTCCTCTCATTGCAGAGGTAACTCATTGTGGCAGGCAGAATAATGGGCCTCCCAAAGATGTCCACATCTTAACATCTAGCACCTGTGGCTATATTATCTTACATGGTATAGCAGTAAGATATAATTATGAATTCCAAAAATAGATATTGGATTATATTTGTAAACTGGTCTGTAACTGGGCATGATTAAATTATGATTAGGGCTTTGATTGGACCACATCAGTAGTGTGTTGTGTCCCTACACCTTTGTGGGTGGGGACTCACAGATAAAAGACATGGCAAAGGACAGAGTTGGAGATTTTGATGTTAGAGTTTTGATTTGGAGTTTGATGCTGTAGTCTTGAGCTGGAGCCCCGGGTAGTAAGCAAAGAGAAGAAAGAGAAGAAAGCCCCGGGAAGAGAGGACCTAAGCCAGGAGAAGAACACAGATGAATAGAGATGGCTTCTTAGACATGACAGAAACCCCAGGGTGAGAGACAGAGCTGTTTGCCTGATAGTCTACTGACCTTGTGGAGAGAGGCAAAGCCTAGAGAGCCTCCTAGTCTACAGCTGACCTTGTGGATAAGACAAAGAACCTGATCCCAGAAAGAAGCAAGACCTAGGAAGAGAGGAACCCAGGAAGCCTGAACTCTGGCAGATATTGGCAGCCATCTTGCTCCAACACATGGAAATAGACTTTGGTGAGGAAACTAATTTATGCTTTATGGCCTGGTATCTGTAAGCTCCTACCCTTTATAAAAGCCAACAGACTTTTGGTATTTTGCATCGGCACCCCTTTGGCTGACTAATACACATGACAAAAGGGACTTTGCAGATGTGATTAAGTTAAGGATCTTGAAATGGGGAGATTATCCCAGACTATCCAGATAGGCCAAATATAATCAAAGCTTTTTAAAAGAATCTTTCCAGGCAGGTCAGATCAGAGGGAGATGTGACTAGGGAAGATAGATCAGAGAGAGAAAAGGTTGTTGGTTTTGAAGATGGAGAGTCTATTGAAAAGGGACACATTTCCCTTTGCAGTTTGTAATTACTCTACCAACAGCCCATATCCCAACAGATTTTCATTTAATAGTTTGAATACTACTGTGATCATGCCTGGATCAATTATTTCATTGAAGGCTGCAAAAATGGTGGTTTCTAACTGTAATATTCTGCATTTGTTAGCTGACATTATTCTGTAAAGAACTACTCCCCCCATGGCTCCCTAGTCTGTCTTCTTATTGTCCCTGCTCATTGTCTCTGCTGATTATATCCACTCATTGTCTCTGCTCATCTTCTTTATGCAGCACTGGAAAGCAAACCTGGGACCTCCCGTGTGGGAGGCAGGTGCCCAACCAATTGAGCCACATCCACTCCCTGCTCGTTGTGTCTGCTTGTTTGTCAGCTCATTGCATCAATTTGTTGCTTCTGCTTGTCTTCTTTAGGAGGCACTGGGAACCAAACCTGGGGCCTCCCATGTGGGAGGTGGGCATCCAACTACTTGAGCTACACCTACTCCCAGAACTTTTAAGAATGTTATTTTAACTTTTAAGAATCTCAGAGGATAATTTGATAGTGGTTTGTTCTCAGTTTTTCTTTAAACAATTGGAAAGCTCCTGATTAGTAAAAGGATTTGTTACCCAATCATTAGAGCCATTCAGTTTCTCAATACCATCCCCAGTATTTCCAGTTGTTCCTTTTTTTAGCCTCCAGAAGGTTTTAAAAGCCAGACTGAAACATTTTGGGATTTAAGGTAAATGTGGGTGAGATAAAATGGGAGAAAAACTATTAATTGGGAACTGAGAAGCAGTACGTTGACATCTTTTTTTTCTTTCTCTCTCTCCCCTACCCTCCCCCCCAAATTGTCTGCTCTCTGGGTCCATTCGCTGTGTGTTCTTCTGTGACCGCTTCTATCCTTGTCAGTGGCACCAGGAATCTGTGTTTCTTTTTGTTGCGTCATTTTGTGTCAGCTCTCCATTTGTGTGGTGCCATTATTGGGCAAGCTGCTGCCTTTCGCGCTGGGCAGCTCTCATTGTGGACGCACTCCTTGCGGGGTGCACTCCTTGTGCGTGGGGCTCCCCTATGGGGGGGACACCCCTGCATGGCAGGGCACTTCTTGCATGCATCAGCACTACACATGGGCCAGCTCCACACGGGTCAAGGAGGCCCGGGGTTTGAACTGTGGACCTCCCATGTGGTAGGCAAACACCCTATCTACTAGGCCAAGTCTGCTTCCCTATGTTGATATCTTGACTGTGCCAGTACTTAGGAAGATTAGTTTTAGAAAGCCTATTTTATTGAAGTTGAGGGTCTAGAAATCAGTTCCCATAAAACTGTCTGCATGATTTAGGACCCCTTAGAAAGTTTTTGTGTGCCCCAGTCTATAAATGCTGTTCTGTAGCACAGAACACTGAACAAAGTCTTTTGGGTTTGCTTGATGATAAGCTAAATGCAGAAATAAACGAAATTAGAGAATGGTTTGCGATACAATAGCCTGGTTTTCAAGCTGTCTTACTGTACAATCCTGTTTTCAATTTCAGAAGCTAAATATTAATTCCTTTTCTCTTTCTTTAAACTTTATAACTTTATATAACTTTATATAACTTTATAACTTTAAAAACAGAGCCACACATTCCATCACCAGGGCAAATGGAATCCCTAGACAAAGGAGAAAAATTATCACAGTAATCATTTTCAAAATATTACATATTAGTCAGGGTTCTCTAGGGAAACAGAATCAATAAGAGATATCTGTCAATAGTGTGCGATTTTATAAGAGTCTCTCATGTGACGGTGGAAATGTACAAGTCCAGGTTCCACAGACAGGCTGCAACCAGGGGCTCCAATGAAAGTCCAATGAAGGTTCTCGACGAGTTCTGGGAGATGCTGGCTGTCCAAAGACGAGCTGGGAAATGCTCACTCAATGCTGGAATCACTTCCCCTTTTAAGGCATTCAACTGATTGGATAAAGTTTCACTCATTGCTGATGGCAATCTCCTTGATTGATGTAATTGTAATCAGCTATCTATGATTTACCACTGCAGTAAAGTCAATGGTGACTAACGTCCATAAATGCCCTTGTATTACAGGTAGCCCAGTGCTTGCTTGACCAAATAATTGGGCACAATTACCTGGCTGAGGTGACCATCACATTACCCCAGTTACACAAATGTTAAGGGGTTTTATGGGTTTGGATATAAGATAATTATTTCTTTATCTTCTTCCAAATGGCCAGGAACAAAGTTAACGTTTTTAAAAGAACAGAATTAGCATATTATATAATACGTTTCATAGCCCTTCTTAATAATATTCTAGGTTATGACTCCTCCTTATAAAGTTTTTTTTTAAACTTTTAAAAAAAATTTATCTCCCCTCCCCCCCCCAGTTGTCTGTTCTCTGTGTCTATTTGCTGTGTGTTCTTCCTTGTCTGCTTCTATTGTCAGCGGCACGGGAATCTGTGTTTCTTTTTGTTGCGTCATCATGCTGCGTCAGCTCTCCGTGTGTGCGGCGCCATTCCCGGGCAGGCTGCACTTTCTTGCTGGGCGGCTCTCCCTAGGGGCGCATTCCTTGCGTGTGGGTCAAAATTCCTGATTTGGGGTAGTCCAAATGCTATCCAAGGTACTGACTTTATTAAGAAAATCTATAGTTACTTAAAATAATTCTCAATTCATGTTAAAAACTATTTATCTTTTCTCCCATAAAATGCCTTTTCACCCCGAGATGGCTCCCTTGTTTGTCTGCTTGTGATGTCTGCTCATTGTCTCTGCTAGTTGTGTCTGCTCATTTTTGCTCATCTTTAGGAGGCACTGGGAACTGAACCCGAAACCTCCCATGTGAAGACGGAGCACAACTGCTTGAGTCACCTCTGCTCTGTCCCATAAAATTTTAAAGCATTCTCAAGTTGTTCCTAGTGTCAACAATAACGTGTGATTCTAAAATATTTCCCACTTAAGTATGTTAGGACTTGGCTGAATGGCTTCCCAAAAGTATCTGTGTGCAATGTGAGGTGAAATATCTTTCTTGTGTTCCTATGAGAACAACTTAGGGATAGAACTCCACAGTCATTGTGTGAAGATGGCATTTTCATTCCCTTGTACTGAAATTGGTTCTTAAGGAAAGAAATAGTGGAGGATGGGGAAGAGTTACCATTGCAGTGTCCATATTATATTCATAGAAGGCTTTCAAGATTTGGGGTAGCAACAATCCAGTAATGAAAGAGCCCTTTAGGTAAATTTTGTTCTGAAAATGCTAATTGAAAGTCCGCAGCAATTCAGTCCTTTTCCCTCTTCCTTTCTTTAGTCAGCAGGGTCCCATGGTGACCGGTTTTGAAAGAAATTGTCCCCTTCAGCAGTTACCTAGCACCATGGCAACCAGGACTTCAGCAGAGCAGGATAGACCTCGCACAGAACTGCTCCAACCAGGCTCCCTCCCTGACTCTCTAATTCAGCCTTGCCCAAGGTGTAGGGATGGGGCTAAAGATATCTAAACTTGTACACCCAGGAATTCCTATGGATTTCTGTGGTTGTGCCTATGAGCATAGATGTATGGGATTATATTAAACTATGTTAGGAGAATTCTCCTCCTCCCAAAAATGCGTAGAGCGTATTTAAAGGGTGGAGGCGGAGGGGTTTTGGCAGGGACAGGAAATTAAACATGGGATAGTTTAATAAAATATAAAAATCATATTTGTATTTATATGGCAGCAGTAAGTTCGTAATAGGGGAACTCAGAATCCTAAATATATGATCTGACTTATATTTAGGCACAAAACCTCAGGGAAATAGGTTTAAATATTTTTATTTACCTGAGAGTAAAATAAACAAATAGCGTGAACCAGCTCTGAAGAAGGTGTGGCGCTGTCCATGGTGCTGAACACTATTGTCCCAGATGTGCTCCGGGGCTCCGGAGGGAGGTTAAGGATCACCTTGCCATGTCAGAGTAAGGAAAAGAGAGCCGCTGGGAAGAAAGCATCGTTTCACTTCCATACCGAACAACTCTGAGTGACTAGGATAAAACCTTCATATGGAAAAGCGGAAAAGAAAGTGGAGAAGACTGAAGATTTGGGTGGTTTAATCATCCCCTTTTCATATGGAGATTTTCGGTCAGAGCCAATCAGGTCAGAGATTTCTGCTGCTTTGTTCCTGAAAGGAAAATTGGGGAAGAGAGAAAAATGGCCATATTCTCCCCATGAGCCACATGATCCATTTCCCATGTGACACATTCCAAAGCCTTGGAAAGGAGAAGGGGGGCGCACCAAGAGAGTGGCTGGGGGCGGGAAGATGGTTTAACAGTCAACCCTGCACAACGTCATCTTGTCTTCCTACCAGGAAGCAAGCTGTGAACCAAGAGGAAGGCAGAGGACAGATATGAATGTGTTCTAAAGCTTTCCTGGTTGTTTATGGCATTATTTTAAACTCCTATGCAAGGGCTACTGCTGACCGAGAAGACCCAAGGAGATGGTCTCTGGAATCAAGTCCGAATGAAGGTATGTGATAGAGAAAACCTGTGGGATCGTGGCTGAAATTTAGCTCAGAGGACATACCTTCTTTTATTCCAGGCAATTTGGAGATTTTTTTCCTGGTTTAGATGCTTTAGATTTGTTACAGGTTCAGAAAAGAGGCCTAGGTAGTTCTGTAAAATGGATAATTCACCAGGGTAAGTGCCTGTTGAAGAAAATTTGCATGGAAATTGTATAGAGTGATAATGAATAAAACAAAGCACTCATTGATGAAAAGGATGCTTTTTCTTCCTTTGAATCCTAGGAAGAGAAAAGATAATATGACTGAAAACAACTAGATTTCATTTTCACTGCAATAAAATCCTCTTTCATCCCACATGAGCTGCTTATTCTCTGCCCATGTTCCCAGAGGTTATTGGCAGTGGCTTAGGGAGGCTGGGTGGGCAGGCATGCTGTTCCTTTGTGCTATGTGATCATCTTCGTTCTGATGTTCCTGGTACCAGGAGTGCTTGTGATTGCTCCCAGCTTTGGTTTAGGGCAGTAGAGACAGCTGCAGAATTCCAAACCTTGTAGAATTGCTACCAGGAAGGCCCCCAGGAAGTTCTCAAAGGGATCTACTAAAGTTACAAGCTAAAATAATCTTCCTTGCCCTCAAATCTTGGCAAATTTACTATAATTTCTCCCCAACACAAAGATGGATGATATCATTAAAATTGTATTCCATCTTTAGTTAACACATACTAATAAAGTTCTTGTTGTGTGCAAGGCACCATTCTAAGTGTAAATTATTACTCATTTAATCCTTAAAACAATCCTATGAGATAGGTACTATTATTACTCACATTTTACAGATGAAGAAACAGAGGCACGGGGAAGTTAGGGTACTTTCCCAAGCTCACACACCTAGGAAACAGTAGAGTCAGGATTTGGACCCAAGAAGCCAGACCACAGAGTCCACAGTCTTGAACTTTTGAGCAATACTGTCTCCCTACTCAGGTTATTTCAAATGATGTTTGAGATTTCACAGTCAATTTGGCTCCTTCAGAAATTTTGTTCAGCTGAGTCTCCTGGAAGATTGAATCAACTTGCTCTGCTAAAACAGATCCCTAGTGGAATATCTATTTAATCTTGAATTATCTTAATAGTTACATTTTGTATCCCCAAATAACCCAGTAAGTAATCTCCTGCTCTTTTCTTCTTCTTATGCTGTACAGATATCTGGTAGTAAAATAGAGTTTCTATGGTGACCAAATGATGTCTAAAGGAAAAAAAAAATAGAATTACATCATGGTTGATTCTTTTTTAATTGAACCTGGAAACATTCTTGCATTCTCAGAACCTACTAACAAGACTAGCCTAAGCATATTGTCTTAAAAGGCACCTACCTTGTTCTCAGAATGAGATAGATAGGTAGTAACACCACTCAATTATATATTTGAATGAACCACATTTTAACCAAATAGGGAAATTTTAGGTTGTATATATGTTACTAGAATAAAATTTTTGAAATAAATCCATGGAACTGCACAGCACAAACAGTAAACCTTAAGATAAACCATGGACTATAGTTAATAGTACAATTATAAAAACGTGCTTTCATCAATTATAATGAATGTACCACACTAATGCAAGGTATTAATAATAGGATGGTATATGGGAAGCCTGTATTTGAGGCCTGGTTTTTCTGTAAACCTACAACTTCATTAGAAAAAAAAAATACACATATCTTCTGTAATTATACAAAGAAACTGTGATATCAAATCTACTAGTTTTATTGTTTTAAAATAATATTTATCATTCTTTTTTATTGTTTTGTTTTTTAGATTAACTTTATTTATTTCTCCCTGCCCTCTTGTTGTTTGCACTTGGTATGTCCATTCATTGTGTGCTCATCTTCCTTTTAGTAGGTATCGGCAACCAAACCCAGGACCTCCCATGTGGGAGGGAGGCATCTAATTGCTTTGTTGTGTCTCTCATTATGTTTTCCTCCTTGTGTCTCTTGATGCATCAGCTCCCTGTGCCAGCCTGTTGTGTCAGCTTACTGTCTTGCTAATCTTCTTTTGGAGGCACTGGAACTGAACCCGGGACCTCCCATGTGGTGGGTGGGAGCTCAATCACTTGCACAACATCTGCTTTTCTATCATCATTCTTTAAACAAGGGAATAGATCTCTCTTTGCAAATTATTTTAGATTTTTAAGGGAAAAAGAAGTTTGTTAGGAATTTTTTTTTAACTGCTGGAAATTTCTGAGAGATGAGTATTTTCTCCCTTTGGTCTGTGTTGATTCCCTTTTCTGACCCTTGGCGATAAAGGATCATTCTTCTCATTCCTGTATGCTGTGGGAAAACTGTGAGACGATACTAGGTCCAAGATATAAAAAGGAAGAATCTCAATTTATGACATTCTGTACTAAATTCTGTGCTTCTCTTTAGGGTTTCATTGCAGCATTTATTCTGAGGAGTAATTGTATCCTCTAAAATATTGAACTTTAGACCTTTAGATTGAGTCTTTGTTTCCTGCTGAAATTTAAATTTCCCCGGGACAAGTAACACTTTTACCTATTATGGTCACCTGAAATGAGCTTGAGAGAAGGGACTGTATCTTTTGATCTTCAGATTTCTAGCACTTAGCACCAGACCTGGTTAATTCTAAGTACTTGATATCTACTTGTGTATGAAGAATGGAAAGGCAAAGTTCTGACAACATTCTGCTGAGCCAATTTGGGGGCCCATGCATGAGGGAGGACAGCAGTAAGAAAGCAAATGTGTAGTAAGACATGTGCCTGAAGTTTATATATGTTAGTCGTGGCTGGCCCTGGAGCAGTAGCAAATTAGGGTTCAGGAAGGATCCACAAATTCTTTCCTGGGATCGCCAATCCCCTGACATTTTTGCTTACATCTAGAATGAAGTTCTCTATATTTTTATTTATATCTAGATGAAATTACCCCAAATAGCCTCATTTCCCTCTGCAGTTTTTCTGGCCCCATTTTAGGAAAATGCTGAAACTGTTCACCTTAGGGTTGAGAGTGGTTGGCAACTAGAGCTAAGGGTTGAATCCAGGTCTTTCTAATTCTGTCCTCTTTTCAATTTATCACAAGTAAAGTTCTTTCCTTTGTATTCTTTAAAAATATATCTCTTTGGGATACTTAATTAAAACATACATAGTTCTCCTAATCCAGGCTGGTTCCCGGTCCCCAGAGACTCTTCCCTAGAGATCCTTGGATCTTCAGTGTCAGCATTGTTTGGGCTCAGACTCCCTTCCCAACCAAAGCAGTAAGGACCTGAATGCAGAGGGTTGTCACAGGGCATGTTGAAAGCTTTCTTAGGATTTGAGTTCAAGTTAGTGGTTTAGCTAGGCTTAAAGTAGTCCCTCTCCTGATAGTACAATCAATATAACTGATTCTATTATTTTCAACATAATTAGATCATTAAGGAGCAGCTGATTGGGATTCTGAAGGTCCTTGAATCCTACCATTCACCCATCTTACCTCCTGTGTTACCTGCTGAGTGAGCTGCACAAAAGAAACACAGAGCTGCTCGACACACAGAGCAGCTAGTGAGTGCCACATGCCCACTATACACATGCAGGGCTGCTCTGAGAAGCAAGGCCAGTGCACACAAGAGGTTTGGATCTGGAAACCTAACTGGGCTTCCTTCTCAACCCCCTCAAATCCAAAAGGGGCAGCCTACTCTGCCAGCTGAGTGGGAGAAGATAGAACAGAGAAAGTGAAGAGTCTTCCCCTTGAGTAGAGTCTTTGATGCTTTCAACTTGGAGGTTAGGAGTGAAAAAGGAAATAGGAAGAGAACCCATGGGCATGGGTGAAGGAAATTAGATGATTCTGCCTTTGAGACATAGTAGCCTGGCCCGCTAGTAAACCTTGCCCAATGAAAGTCACACCTTGCCAGTAGAATTATCAAATCCTTCCTAGGAAGTATATATGGGAAGGGAACAGGATTAAAGAGAAAGACAAGAACTGTAGATACAGTTTTGTTACCGAACAGGGGCTCATTGTCCAATGTGCACTAAAGTCAATGTACGACACCAGGATTTCAAGAAAAGAGTTTATTGTGAGGCTGCCTAGCAAGGAGACAGGAGGTAAAAGCAACAACCCTCTAATCTGTCTTCTCTAGCTGGGGGAGAAGCAGGGTTTTGTTGAGCGATAGTTGTGGACAGCTTTGGGAGATGGGATGATGTGACATGGTGGTGAGATGACGTGGGTCTGGAGGCACGGTTAAGTGGAGCATGTGCAGTGGAAGATCATGGCTGCCCATACATGGTGACCTTATCATGAGGTGCAGATCTCTTAGTATTATAATTAAGGAGGGTTACTTTGGGTCAGCATTTTCTTGCTTTGTGCATGTGTGGGTAGGAGTAGCCAGCATGTTCTGATTTTGTCCAGTTCAAACTGGCTGATAAGACAGAAGTAAAAATAGGTACTGAGCAGGGTAGGGTGATACTAAGGACTGGGGTGACTTCGAGGGGCATTACCAGGGTGTGGTCAGGATAATCAAGGGGCATGGTGTAGGAGGCAAGACATGGACCTCCTCTGGACACCAAGGCAAAACATGGGATGGGGAGGGAGGTCTGCCCTCTCCAAGAGGATATCCAAGAGTTTAGTTTAAAAATGTAAAAAGGGCATTATCCTCATGACTATATTTTCTTGTTTGTAGAGTCATTTTTCCTTGGCTAAACTTGAAAGCTCTGACCTCCTGGAGGCTTTCATTTAGCACACTCTCCTAGGCGCTGATGTATGTCATGTTTAATCCTCATAACAACTCTATATGATAGGCATTATTAGCCTTACTTTCAAATGAAGAATTTGAAGCTGAGAGAGATTAACTAACCTGCCCAAAGTCACACACACAAGTAGAGCCAAGAGCTGAATCCAGGTCTTTCTTTCTTCTTTTAAAAAAAAGATTTATTTATTTATTTATTTCTCTCCCCCTCTCCCCTCCCCCAGTTGTCTGCTCTCTGTGTCCATTCGCTGTGTGTTCTTCTATGACCACTTCTATCCTTATCAGCGGCACCGGGAATCTGTGTTTCTTTTCGTTGCGTCATCTTGTTGTGTCAGCTCTCCATGTGTGCGGTGCCATTCTTGGGCAGGCTGCACTTTCTTTCACGCTGGGTGGCTCTCGTTATGGGGCACACTCCTTGCACGTGGGGCTCCCCTATGCGGGGGACACCCCTGCGTGGCAGGGCACTCCTTGCGTGCATCAGCACTGCGCATGGGCCAGCTCCACACGGGTCAAGTAGGCCCGGGGTTTGAACCGTGGACCTCCCATGTGGTAGGCGGATGCCCTATTCATTGGGCCAAGTCGGCTTCCCTTCAGGTTTTTTATCATCACACCTTTGGGTTTTTGTTTTTTTTTTAAGCTTTTAAGATCTCTGGGTTTAGTGTTGCCTGTAATATGCAAACTTGTTCTTGGAAAACTTTTATATATATAAAAATTGAAGGAAACGTTATCTGGGTATTGTTTGGTTAACTGGCTTTTTAGCTAGGGAGGTATGTTTAGGAAGCTATGATTTAAATATTTTAATTCATTAATAAGGCTCCCCTCCTCACCCTAGGGCCCTTTCATTCCAGGTTTCTGTTCTCACCCAGCTGTCCCTGGGGATTTCTAATTTCTAAAGAAGGTCTCCCATCCCTTGAGGGTGCGCTAAGGAGTTTTAGCTTTTGTTCTAACCCTTCTCTAACTGACCTTGTTCACTGGAGTAGCACCTGGCTTTTCTCAACTTGACCTTTAAGGAAGGGTAATGGACTTTTCCTCAGTTTCTGCACTATTCAATCAAAATTTTACTTGCACCTTGGAACAATTAAGCTTTTTATCCTGGAGGTGTTTCCCAGAGGAGTAGAGTTTTTGCCAGCTCAGCTGCTGATTTTAGAGAGCTATCCTGGCCAAACTGAGATACAAGATTCTTTTATAAAGAGCCATTTCCTTCTGATTCTAAGTTATATCTACCTTTGCTAGGGGAAAAACTATTTCCTGCTTTTTCATAGATTTGTGGCTAAGATTTTCTAGTCTTTCACAATATAGCTTAAAGGGCTACACTTAGGAGTGCTAGTAAAATTAGAATTTACCATTTTAAAGAATTTCAGTAACCAGTAGTAACCTATTAGGGACACTTGAGCAATGTAAATGCAGTTAAACTCCAATTTAATAGTTTAGATAGGTACTGAGCATTTCTTATACCTAGATAACCCAAACCATTTAGCAAACAGACAATATTTCCTATATTATGGATTGATTTTCAGAAGCATACTTAACCAATAGACTTAAGGTTCGAGAGTATATCCAAAAGACAGACTTAAGCTTCAGGAGTACACTTAACAGACAGACTTAAACTGGGTACTTGACTCCCAGACAGAATGATACCCCTCCCCCAAAAAACAACAACAACAACAACAAAAAGAAAAGATGGAGAGGTCAGAGCAAGAGGAATCATTCTGGAACTTTGAGGAGACTCGAACTTCTAGACTGACTTCTGGATTCACTTCTTCCTTGATGATGCGCTCATCCATTCAAATATCTGAACTAAGAGTTGAAAGCGTTTCTAACTTTGAAGCTTTCAAGTGCCTTTAGGGCTTGGAGTGCCACCGAGGCAGGAAAATTCTGGTTGTTGAGCTTTTACACCAAGAGGGCTAGCGGCTTACCTTTTTCACTGGGGCCCCAGAACCTCGGGCAGTTGGACTCTCTCAGGGACCTCTTTGTTCTTAGTCCCACCAGAGTGGCCAAACTGATTTTTGGCAAAGGTGGTGGGTTCTTTTCTCCTGGTGCATCTTTAAAGCCAGTTTCTGAGAAAGAGAGTTTTATTTGTTGTGCAAGCAGTACAGCACAGTGGCCTTCTGGCCCATCCTGCCTTCCCATAATACTTTTCTTTTCAACATAATTTCTTAGGTTAAAGATCGAGGGATAAAGTTATAGGTTGAGTGCCTAGAGTTGCACATAATTCTGGATTTATTTGTGGGGGTGTGTTACAAATATGAACCCCCTTGCCAAATGTGTCTCTGAAGAAGTAAGGTTGAAAATTGCTGATGTAGGTGATTTGGGTCAACCATTGCTGATAGGCAAAGTATTAAAATAGTATTAAAAATAGAAGCACTAAGAAATGATAATAATAACATTTTAACTTAAAAACTGTTTAAAAATAGATGGCACTAAAATATGTTAACTATGTTCTATTAGTCAGCCAAAGGGATGCTGATGCAAAACACCAGAAATCTCCTGGGTGTTATAAAGGGTATTTATTTGGGGTAGGAGCTTATAGTTACCAGGCCATAAAGCATAAGTTACTTCCCTCACCAAAGTCTATTTCCACATGTTGGAGCAAGATGACTGTTCAGGTTTTCTGGGTTCCTGTTTGCTCAGCGCCTCTGTTTCCTCTACAAGGTCAGCTGTAGACTATCAGGCGAATGGCTGATAGTCTATAAATAGTTTATTTTAAAAAAATCTTAAAAAATAAAAAAGCTCCCCAATAATTTTACAAACTAGCATGTCATCTTGTACTATAAATATTCGGCACTTTTGACATTTAGAAAAATACAAAGCCCATGACAGCAACAGGAGACAATACTACTCAAAGCATAGATGAATGAGAAAATCACAACACAGAATGGTCCTTGAATGTGTGGGCTACATATTATGATTCATGTTACCAAAGATTAAGTAATGCTGGATGAATAACAGAAAAAAATAGGAATAAAGAACAAAGGGATGAGAGCAAAAAAAATAAAAAATAAAAAAAAATAAAAAATAAAAAAGCTCAATCAGGCCCAGGTACATATCAGATGCCAAATATAATCCAATATCTATTTTTGGAATTCATAACCATATCAAACTGCTACATATGGGTAATGTATGCAAAAATACTTTCAACCATTTTTTTTTAAAGATTTATTTTATTTATTTCTCTCCCCTCCCCCCCACCCCGTTGTCTTACTCTTTGTGTTCATTTGCTGTGTGTTCTTCTGTGTCTGCTTGCATTCTTGTCATGCAGCACCAGGAAACTGTCACTTTTTTTTGTTGCATCATCTTGCTGCGTCAGCTCTCTGTGTGTGCGGTGCCACTCCTGGGCAGGCTGCGCTTTTTTTACCCAGGGCGGCTCTCCTTGCAGGGTGCAGTCCTTGCACGTGGGGCACCCCTGCATGGGGACACTCTTGTGTGGCACGGCACTCCTTGTGCTCTTCAGCACTGCAGGTGGGCCAGCTCCACACGGGTCAGGAGGCCCTGAGTATTGAACCCTGGACCCTCCATATGGTAGGTGGACGCTCTATCAGTTGAGCCACAACTACTTCCCCAACCATATTTTAAATGATGTCTGATTACATAGAGTTCCATAATTTATCCATGAAAAATATATAAAACATGTTAAATCCAAATTCAAATCTAACTTCTGCTTCATGAACATGAAAGTGGCATTCTGGAAAATGCCAACTGAAGACAGTGGTACAGATTGAAATTTACCCAGTGTGTTGATGTGAATTTGATATGAGATAGAAGATAAATGCTTCTGAAAAACAGATTTAGCAATTCTTTGTACTATACTCAATTCTTAGAGAATTCTTTACCTGCATTTCAAACAGCTGTAAATCATGTCTACTATAACAACTCTTTGAGAATAATGAGCCTGGTCTTTGCCTCCCCAACTCTTTATATATATATATATATTTTTTTTTAAAGATTTATTATTTATTTATTTATTTTCCCTTCCCCGCCCTCCCCACCTCAGTTGTCTGTTCTCTGTGTCCATTCACTGTGTGTTCTTCTGTGTTCGCTTGTATTCTTGTCAGCGGCACCCAGAATCTGTGTTGCGTTTTGTTGCGTCATCTTGCTGCGTCAGCTCTCCGTGTGTGCGGCACCACTCCTGGGCAGGCTGCACTTTTTTTGCGCTGGGTGGCTCTCCTTCTGGGGCACACTCCTTGTGTGTGGGGTTCCCCTACACGGAGGACACCCCTGTGTGGCACGGCACTCCTTGCGCACATCAGCACTGCGCGTGGGCCAGCTCATCACACGGGTCAGGAGGCCCTGGGTTTGAACCTTGGACCTCCCATGTGGTAGGCAGACGCCCTATCCGTTGGGCCAACTCCGCTTCCCTCTTTTATATTTAAGACACTCTACTAGAGATGTTGATGCTAAAATCAGAACTTGGAGATGAAGCTTAACTTTTGCCTCCTAAACAACAGGTTGCCTCTACTTCAACTCAATAAGCACACGCAAGTGTTCAAAAATGTTATAATGAATTCAGTTGGATTTGATGAGGCACAAATTCCTTGACCAACCCTGGGGAATTTTCTTCAGAATTAGAAAGACCCCATACTGGGAAGAGAGGTGTGGAAAATTGGTAGAGAACAGTCAGGCAATCCAGTATGGGTTTCACCCCTCTTGAGAGGTTTGGTATTAGATGAAATGGAAAACAAACACGTGGTGGGTCATCTTTGACCAGTCCACTTGTAACGTATCTTCGGCGAGAGATTGTTGGCACATCCAGGATGATTAATGAGGAGGGCAGGACTGGCCCCTAAGTAAAATTCATCTCTCCTTTGGAGATCCAAACTACTGATCCTGGTTGTCAAGGGCTCCAAGTGCTGGGCCTTAGCAGCCCTGAACAACTTCCCTTTTCTCCCATCAAAATGAGCTCTCAGGATGTGCTCTTTACTGGGTGATGGTGGTGGGTTGTAAGTTATATTGTGTGTTGCTCATCCCAAGTAACAATGTCTACATGTCAGTTTTAGTTCATAGGGCTAAAGTGTCCTTAGAAATCATCTAGACCAAATCATTCATATTGTAGGCATGGAAAAAGAGATTCAGAGAGATTGATTTATTTATGGTCCTTATGTTGATATAAAGATAAGAACTGGGACTATTGACTTCCTAGTCAGTGCTTATAATCAGAATTAAAACCTAGGTTTCTTAACCCCCTAGCCCAACATTTAAGGCACTCTACTCTTTAAACTTCTCAGAAATTCTAATATCATTCTTGATTTTGGTGGGGTAGTGGAAGGTGATAGAATGGCTGGTATGAATTTCAGTCCTCACACTCAATTGGTTGTTTTTTTTTTAAGATTTATTTTTTATTTATTTATCTTCCCTTCCCTCCCCCACCCCAGTTGTCTGCTCTCTGTGTCCATTTGCTGCGTGTTCTTCTGTGACTGCTTCTATCCTTATCAGCGGCACCGGAATCTGTGTTTCTTTTTGTTGCATCATCTTGTTGTGTCAACTCTCCGTGTGTGCGGCACCATTCTTGGGCAGGCTGCACTTTCTTTCGCGCTGGGTGTCTCTCTTTAGGGGTGCATTCCTTGTGCGTGGGGCTCCCCTACGTGGGGGACACCCCTGCGTGGCACAGCATTCCTTGTGCGCATCAGCACTGCACATGGGCCAGCTCCACATGGGTCAAGAAGGCCCGGGGTTTGAACCGCGGACTTCCCATGTGGTAGGCAGACGCCCTATCCCTTGGGCCAAGTCCACTTCCCCTCACACTCAATTGTATAAGAAATGCCACATTGAATTAGTTTTCTATTTCTGCTGTAACAAATTTTGTGACTTAAGTAAATGCCTATTTATTATCTCACAGCTCTGAAGGGTTGAAGCCCTGTTGGGTTTGGCTGGTTTCTCTGCTTAGAGTCTCACAAGGCCGAAATCAAGGTGATGGCAAGGCTTTGTTCCTTTCTAGAGGCACTGGGAATAGATGCCTTCCAAGCTCATTCAGGTTGTCGGCAGAATCCAATACCTTGTTGTTGTAAGGCCGAGGGCCCCATTTCCCTGATGCCTGTCAGTTGGGGGCTTCTCTGGTCCTTGCGTGTGGACTCCGACATTGCATGGTCAGCAACAGTATGTCAAATCCTTCTCATGCTTAGAATCTCACTCTAACTTCTGCTTCTGCGGCATCTCTTTGCCAAAGTCAGAGAAAATTCTCCGCTTTTAAAGGTTCACGTGATTAGACAGAGCCTACCTGGAAACTCCATAGCAGGGTTTCTAGAATAATCTCCCCATTTTAAGGTTCATAACCTTAATCATATCTGCGAACTCTCTATGTAACATAACATATTCACACGTTAGGGATTAGGGCATGGGCATCTTTGGGGGGCCATTCTGCCAACTAAAATTACAACTACGTTAAATAACGACGAGGCTACTGGGAAATTCAGTGACACTCATTACTGGGACTCCTTTCTTCTTCTTAGGTCCAGGGGTTCTAACATAGAGCAAAATCTATGGGGTAGTCCCTCTAGCCTTGGACCCGTATTGATGTAATTACAGAGATGTAATTAGGGTCTGAGCTGATAGGTCTTTGAAGGCTGGTGGATCTGTTGCTTCGGGACCTTTGTGTAGTGGACTCTCTTCCTCAGCTAGGAACCCTGGACCTTGGGTCTGTCTCCCCAGATGCACTCCTCTATCCTTGCATGCCACTTAAACTGGAACACAGTGAAGAAATGAGGCAAGGATCCCATGTCTGCCTTTTTTCTTTTCTTTTTTTAAATTTTAAGCAGCTTTATTGAAGTATAATTTATATACCATAAAATTCATTCTAAATTTTAACTGTACAATTCATTGATTTTTATTAAAGAGTTGTGCAATTTTAGAACATTTCCATCATCCCAAACAGATCTCTTTGCCCATCCAGGTCTACCTTTTGCATGACTCCATTAAGCCCCAATGACATTCCTGATTCAGGTCCTCACTTCTCCATCCTCTCTTCCAGGGAAGTCCCCTCAGAGAATTCAGCTTCCAGAAAACACATGCCAAGGAAACAGGTTTGTTTCAGACACAGAGACACAACTTTCCTCTAAGGCAAGACAGCGCTTAGGGTCTGAATTCATTCTCAGAATGAGAGAGGAAAGAAGGAAAAAGAAAACAAAAACAAAACATAGCATACATCAATATCTCAGTATCTCAATAGGATAGGGTGGCACCTTCAAATTGCACCTAATGGGTAACCACTGACTCCACTGAGCAGTGCCATGCAGGTGAATCAGACCTCTCTCTCTTCTCCTGCTGCCTCGCTCCTTGATCCCACCTTAAGTGACCTAAGAGGATCATAGTGTGAAGTGGGATGGGAGAATAAGGGAACCAACCTATGGGACAAGAGTAAAACTGTGGCACAAGAGTGAAAAGAGTCCCTAAAGGCACTTTATGCCTCCACACTCCACTTATCCCTCTTTCTCTCTTCTGTGACCCCACTTGGTAGTTAGATTCTTTTGGCTGCATAGACTCTGAGTTCCCTCAAGAAAACAGTCTATCCCAAGAAGAGTACTAACTTCAGGCTTTGAGAAGTCTGAAACAGTGTTCAGTCACTGTTCAGGATGTGGAGGGTGCCTAGGGAGCAAGGCAGTTTGGTGATTAGGTTCTCTTGTCATCTGTCAACATCAGAGGTCCTAGAGAGTCTGCACTGGAAGACCCCAGTCTTCCCTGTCTCTGCTTCTACTGCTTCCACGGCTTCCCTGGCCACCCAGTCCAAAAGAGGGTCCTCCTATCACCCTCTCTTGTGATAGCTTGCTCTTTTCTTTCATAGCACTTATTACGACTTACTGTATTTACTTGTGTTTATTTATTGCTCTTCCCTCTATCCCCTCCCCGACTAATTGGACTATGATCCCCATGAGGGTAGGGACACTGCTCTGTTTGACATTGTGTATCCAATTCTCAGCACAGTAAATTATGGTACCTAGTATGATCTTAATATATATTTATGGAAATGATGAATAGATGAATAACCAAATACCATCTCTTCAGTATATTTTGTCTACTTCTTATCTTTTGCTTACCCATAATTTTGGTTTTACTCTATGCTTCTACACATCACGGTCTCTGCTTACTATTTCTGTCTGGTCTTTAGGCTTCTATTCCTGCAACAATCTCCTCATATTCTGAGAGAGACAGAGAATCCGACTGTTCCACACCACCATCACTTGGATAGGTGGCTTCACAGACCATTCATCAGTTTATGAATTGTTCCCCCATGGACAGTCGTCCATTCCTTATCCAGTCAACTATGTCCCATGGGGTCAAGTGCAACAGAAGGTACATTTACCTTCTTAGTAAAGGTTCTTAGCAAAGAACCCCTAAGAAGCAGGCTATAGGCATAGCAGAGTTTCTGGCTTTGAAGCCTTCTTCCTTTTTTTACCCTCTCCCTTCCTCTTATCCTTACCATGATCTCCCTTCTTCTACATTACTGAGCCAACTTTTTTCTTTCACAGTCTAGTAAAGGTTTTATGTACTATCCTATTGCACACACAAACATGCATATGCACCCCCTCCTAAGTCTGTGACTTTCTTAAAAGTGCTGCACGTGAAAAAAAAAAAAAAGGAAACTAGTGGAAATATTTTCCTTCTGTATTTAATTCTCCTAGCATAGCTACATAGAGTAGGAGTCTTTTTCTTTTTTCTTCATTTCTCTGTCCTCATGGATTCAATTCAGCAAATATCTAATGAGCAATTATTAATGTAAAGAACTTCAATGGACGCTATGGGGCATGGAGAAAAGATTAACACCCTCCTCCCCAGAGCCCAGAGTCTAGTGGGGAAAACAGAAACATGCAATTAATCCTAAAGCAGTGATTCTTAGCCTTGGCTGCACATTAGGGTCACCTGGGGAGCTTTGAAATATCCTGATGCCCAGGCTGCACTCCAGACCAATCGAATTAGAATCCCTGGCAGTGGGACCCAGGCATCAGTATTTTTTAAAGCTGCCTGGGAGAGCCCACTGCAGGCTAGAGAACTACTGCTCTTAAGCAAAACAAATTTGGAAAATGCTACAGTAAACTATTAACAAATTGCTATATGAACAAGGATACCACAACCATTCTGGATATGTTCATATTCCTATCCACTGTCCAACCACATTTTAGCCCAGGAATGTGGAAAATATAACCTGTCATTGTACAATGGGAAAAATTTAGGTCTGGTTGTAGGACATTTTTTTTTTTAAGATTTATTTATATATTTCTGTCCTCCGCCCCCGCCCCAGTTGTCTGTTCTCTGTGCCTATTTGCTGTGTGTTCTTAGTCTGCTTCTGTCGTCGTCAGCACCATGGGAATCTGTGTTTCTTTTTGTTGTGTCATCTTGTTGTGTCAGCTCTCTGTGTGGGCGGTGCCATTCCTGGGCAGGCTGCACTTCCTTTGGTGCTGGTCAGTTCTCCCTACGGGGCGCAAGGGCTCTCCCTGTGGGGCTCCCCTATGCGGGGGACACCCCTGCGTGGCAGGGCACTCCCTGCGCGCATCAGCACTGCACATGGGCCAGCTCCACACGGGTCAAGGAAGCCTGGGGTTTGATCCACAGACCTCCCATGTGGTAGACAGACACCCTAACCATTGGGCCAAGTCCGCTCCCCTGGTTGTAGGACATTTTGAAGCTATATGCTCTGAGAGGTATGATCTGGAGGAAACTATGTCTGTAAGCATTTCCCCTTACAGGGAAAAAAACATGACCAACCCAGAAAGATGACTGAAAATTTCATTCCACATGCTCTCTCTCTCCCTTGGAATGTTTTGGTTTTTGTTTGTTTTTTGTTTTTTATTCCCTTGTCTTCCTGGAGCATTATTTCTCCTCCAACCTCCCCTTCTTTGTGAACCCTTTCCTTTCCTCCTCACAGTGCAGGCAGATTTTTCTGTGCTTCTTAGCTCTTTGTATATATACATGTGGTTTTTGTTTGTTTTGTGATGTGACTATAGCAGTCTTATATTTGAAACTCAAAAAGGAAACAACTGCGTTCTGAAACAGCTAACTATGCAGGTCCAAAAAAATGAAGGTACTTTTCAAACTGCCACATTCATTCTGTAGCCTATTCATCTACTTCAGCATGCCAAAGATTAGGCACATGTTCTGATTAGCTGTATAATAAAGTGACAAACATGCTGCACCATTGACATCACAGGACAGTTGCATATAAAACTGAAGCTTGCACTCCAGCTTCGTTTTCTCACAGGTTGTCATACTTATCCAGGAGAGCAGTTTTCTGAGCAACCTCTCAGTTAACCTGATAACCTAACAGTTCAACATCTGTTCAGTCATTTTCGGCAAATATTTAGAAATTCAAGTTTTTTCATGGCATCATAAAACCATCTCTGCCATCCTTACCAACCTTTTTGCAGGTAGTTATCCACTCAGAACATACTACATTAATATAAAAATCATACTAAGTCCACACTATACTCTGTATTATTTAATAAAAATATCACACCTGCACCAACACATCTCCACAAGAATGTTTTTAAAATTACAAAGGAAATCAGTTACATATATTGAAATACAGTTACTAAAATTAAAAACATGATATAATACTATACATATGTGCTTCTTTCTGTACATACTAAGTGATAATCCAATATATCAAAAATATAAGAAAGTTAGAGTTAAATGTTATTTTTTAAAGACATGTCAATGTGCAGGCTGTTGTTTATCTTGAATAAGAAAACTGGTATAGTATTTGACAAGACAGCAGGCATATCATGTTGGACGTCTAATTGAGTTGATTTTTTTTTCAATTCATGCTCCTGGGCCCCCTGAAATCTTTCCATGGGCCCCCAACCCCTGGTTAAGAATCCCCGATCTAAGTCATGTTCATCCTGCGCTTCAAAAGCTGGGTCCATTACAATCTCTGGTGGAGCAAGAGCAGGCATGGCAATAAGCTCCAAGTTAGGGTCTCCAATCAGCTTTCTAGCAAGACAAAGGAAGGGCTTTTCAAAGTTGCAGTTATTTTTGGCAGAAATGTCATAGTACCAAAGATTCTTCTTTTGGTAGAAGATGATGGATTTTGCCTTGACTTTCCTGTCCTTTCCTGTGTTGCCACACAACACAATGGGGATGTTTTCACATGCCCATACCAAACTTCTTTGCCAGCTAGGCACATTCTTGTAACTCTGCATATTACATCAAACATTATAATGGCACACTGGGCTCAGATATAATTGCCATCTCTCACTCCACCAGATTTCTCCTGGCCAGTTCTATCCCATACGTTGAATTTGATAGGTCCTCTGTTGGTATGGAGCACAGGGGGATGGACCTCAACACCCAAGGTGGCTACATACTTCTCAAATTCACCAAACGACGTTTTATGAAAGTAGTTTTTTTCAGTACTGCCATCACCAGCCAATACAGGTTTAAACTGAATTTAGGTCTCTCCTTGGGCAGTTATCGTGATGATTCTTCCAGAGGCATCTCTGTGCTCTGTCTGACTCTATACATCTCTTTTTAGCACTTAATTATCGTTATTGTATCTGCTTATTTATATGTTTACCCTTATTTATGGGCCTTAGTTATTTTTGTTTCCCTAGTACCTAGAAGTATTTTTAGAGTGAACATTTAGAGTAGCAATTTTAAGTTGAGTCAGAAAAGTCGTACGGTTATCTAGGGACACCTGGACTCTGGAACTCCTTGTGCTCCCTTGTCCCATTTCTGAGGGTCTGGACCCTCTCCTTCCAAGTGGTGCTGCTGGAGAAATTGGCAGATGCACTCATTAGTATGAACAGTTGGAGGAAATGATGAAAGGAGGTCTCACAGAGGTTTAGTGGTGAGCTAGGGTTCATTTGCATTTTTGTTATGAGAGGAAGAGAAACAGAAGTTTATGGGTTTTAAGTATGTGTATTGACTAAGGAAAAGTGCCTGCACCTCTGACTCCTATTTTATTTAGGCCACAGTTATCCAAAAAAAGCTTAGAGGAGTTTTTTTTTTTGTTTTTTTGTTTTTTCCCTGAGGTACCAGTGCTGGGGATTGAATATGGGACCACATATGTGTGAAACTCATGCTCAAGCACTGAATCACATTGGTTTCCCTGAGTTGGTTTTTACATTTGTTTTGCTTGTTTTCTGTTTGTTTTCCCAAACCCGGGACCTCCCATGTGGGAGGTAGGCACTCAACCACTTGAGCCACATCTGCTCCCAGAACAGTTCTTTTTTTAAAAAAATAATTTCAAACATATAGGACAGTTGCAAAAATAATAAAAAACTCCATACAGAGTATGCCAGCATACCCTCAACCTTCAGCTACCCAGATCCATCAATTTTAACATTTTGCCACCTTTGCTATATCATTCATTCTATCTATATCTATCATTTTCTGAACATTTGAGAGCAGGTTGCACACATTATAATCCTTGAAACCATAATACTTCCATGTGCATTTTCTATGAACAATGACATTCTCTTATATAAACACCTTAAATGCAGTAATCAAGTTCAAGAAATTTAATATTGATATAAAACTTTACATTCTGTATTCCAATTATTTCTTATGTCTTAATAATGTCCTCTTGATCCTTTTCTCCTCCATTCTTAGATCCTTCAATATCATGTATTATATTTCATTGTCATTATCTCTTTAGCTTATCTTTCTTTAATTGTGGAAACATATATATAACAGAAATCTCCCTACCAACCCTTTTCTGGCATACTATTCACTGGTATTAATCACATTCATGATGTTGCAGCATTCTCACCACCACACATTACTAGAACTTCTTCCCCTTCACCCCAAACAGAAACCTTATACTCATTTTGCTTTAAGTTCCCATTGTCCCTCTCCCCATCCCTGGTAATTGTACTCAAATCTCTGTCTCTGAGTTTGCATAGTCTCTGATATTTTCTTTGTGGCTACTATGGGGCTTAAAATTAACATCCTAAATCCATAACAACCTTGTTTGCTTTGATATCAACTTAATTTCATCAATAGCATACATAAACAATGTTCCTATGTCCCTTCATCCCCCCCCCTTATGTAGTTCTTGTTGCAAATGACATATTTATACATTATGAGTCCAAAACTATTGATTTATCATTATATTTTATGCATTTGCCTCTTGGATCCTATAGGAAGTAAAAAGTGGTAGCACAAATAAAGAATACTATAATACAGGTATTTATATGTATCTGTGATATTATCTTTATCAGAGATCTTTATTTCCTCATGTGGCTTCATGTCTACTCAATTGTCCAGTATCTTTTTCTTTCAACTTGCAGAACTCCCTTTAACATCCCTTGTAAGTCTGGTCTACTGGTGATGAAGTCCCTCACTTTTTGTTTATCTGAGAATGTCTTAATTCCTCCCTCATATTTTGAAAGATAATTTTGCCAGATATGAAGTTCTCAGTTGGCTTTTTTTTTTTTTTTTCGCTTTTAGCAGTTTAAATATGTCTTCCCACCGCCTTCCTGCCTCCATGGTTTCTGATGAAAATTGGTACTCAATCTTATTGACACTCGCTTGTGTGTGACATGTTGCTTCTCTCTTGGAGCTTTCAGAATTCTCTTTTTATCTTTGGCATTCAAAAGTTTAATTATATCATGGCACAGTGTAGGTCTATTTGGTTTTATCCTGTTTGGAGTTTGTTGAATATGCATATCCATGCTTTTCATTAAATTTGGGATGTTTTCTGCTCTTATTTCTTTGAATATTCTCTCTGTTCCTGTCTCTCTTTCTTCTCCTAATGGGACTCTCACAATGTGCATATTGTTATGCTTGATGGTGTCCCATAGGTTACACTCAAGCTGTGTCAACTTTTCTTTATCCTTTCCTCTTTCTGCTTCTCAGACTAGATATTTTCAATTGTCTTATCTTCAAGATCATTGATTTTTTCTTCTGCCATCTCCAGTTTACTATTGAGCCCATCTAAGGAACTTTTTATTTCTGTTACTGTGGTCTTTAGGTCAGTTTGTTGTTTGTTTGTATGTTTGTTTTCATAATATTCTCTTTGAGGGAAACGGACTTTGGCCCAGTGGTTAGGGCGTCCGTCTACCATATGGGAGGTCCGCGGTTCAAACCCCGGGCCTCCTTGACCCGTGTGGAGCTGGCTCATGTGCAGTGCTGATGCGCGCAAGGAGTGCCGTGCCACGCAAGGGTGTCCCCCGCGTGGGGGAGTCCCACCCGCAAGGAGTGCGCCCGTGAGGAAAGCCGCCCAGCGTGAAAAGAAAGAGCAGCCTGCCCAGGAATGGCGCCGCCCACACTTCCCGTGCCGCTGACGACAACAGAAGCGGACAAAGAAACAAGACGCAGCAAATAGACACCAAGAACAGACAACCAGGGGAGGGGGGGAAATTAAATAAATAAATAAATCTTTTAAAAAAAAAAAATATTCTCTTTGAATTCACCTGTCGTTTTCCTGATTTCCTTCAGTTCTTTGTCCATATTTTCCTTTAGCTATTTGAGCATGTTTAAGACCATTTTAAAAAGTATTTGTCTGGAATGTCTCAGGTCTGATCTCCTCATTGATGGTTTCTAAAGCTTTATTATTCTTTGTCTAGCCATGATTTCCTGTTTCTTTGTATGTTTTGTAGTCCTTTGTTGAAACCTAGAAATTTTTGGTATTTTAAGGTGTTATTCTTGGAATTTAGATGCTGAAGCATCTGTTCCTTAAGCTTATATCCAGGTATTATTTTGACAGCTCTTACAGAATACCAGGAGCTAACTAACTAAATAAATAAATAAAATAAGGAAAAAAAGAAAACACCTTTCCTAGTCAATGCAGTTTTACCTTCATGACTGCTCTCCTTAGAGTTTATCCATGAATGAATTTAGAGAATAGCTCTAGGCCAAAGCATAGGAACCTCCCTGGTTTTTTCCGCGCGCGTGTCTAGTCTTGGGTATGCACGTCCTGTTTACATGGTTCCAAATAACCCCTCTTCTTTAGGAAACAGATTCCTCATGTTGCACGCATTGCACTATATGTCCTAGAACCAGCAATCTCCATTTGAAAACTCTACCACAGTGGTCTGTGTGAGCTCTGTGAGCCACCTTCTACATGCAGGACAAGTTCTGAGGCTGTGAACTCAGGCCACTCCAGACAGATTAGGCCATACATATATGCTCCCAGTATGTGCATGAGGGTTATTCTGCTCCCTCCAGATCCAGGATTAGGGGTCTGCACTGGGAGTATGTCTAGCTGTGCACTGAGCCAGTGAGGCATTAGGGATGGGCCAGCCATGGTGCCATGAAATCCTACCACAATTAAGTAGCCTTTTTCTTGATTTAGTGTTCACCCAGTTACTGTAGTCCTTTTAGTGTTTTCTGGAGCTTTGAGAAAGATGTTTCTGCCAGTTCTTACTGATTGTTCAAATCATCTACAGAGGCACAGAGCCCTGACATTTCTAACTCTACCATCTTGATCAGAGCTAGGCCTAGAATAATTCTTTCTTTCTGCCTGGGAAAATTGCTTCCCTGTTTTAGTTTTAAACTTTAATCTTAAAAAAAAACTTTTTAAAAAAGAATTTTGTAGGTTTTATACATATGTTGGTGAAAAGATTATTTTGGTTTTTTAAAGTTGACATTTTAGTTTTCTAAGTATGAGGATCATACATTCCAGATTTTCAAGAATGGTTTCAGATCTCATGTCCTATGTATATCGTGGTTTGTTATATGGAAAATACGGTTTCTGATCTTATGAATGGTCATTAATTGGGTAGCTATGCTTTAAAGGTCTTTTTTTTTTTTTCTGTTAGCATATATAGAACCTAAAATTTCCCATTTTATCCACTTCCAGATATGCAGTTCAGTGGTGTTAATAACATTCTCAGTGTTGTGCCACCATCACGTAATCTATCATCAAAACTTTTGCATCATCTCAAATAGAAACTCTGTACCAATTAAACATTAACCCCCCATTGCCCACCCCCACTCAGCCCCTGGTAACCTGTTCAGGCATACCTTGTTTTATTGTACTTTGCTTTACTGTGTTTTTCAGATATTGCATTTTTTACAAATTGAAGGTTTGTGACAACCCTGCATTGACCAAGTCTATCAGTACCATTTTTCCAACAGCATGTGCTTACTTCCTGTCTGTGTGTCACCTTTTAATTAAAATTTGCACATTGTTTTCTTACCCATAATGCTTTGACACTTAATAGATTATAGCATAGTGTAAACATAATTTTTATATGCACTGGGAAACCAAAAAATTCATATCACTGGCCTTGCTGTGATGTTCACCTTATTGTGGAGGTCTGGAGCCAAACCCGCAATATTTCCAAGTTATACTTGTAGTCTAGTATCTGACTCCTAAAGGTCTTTTAGAAATTAAAATGTTAAATTATCTTACATTTTCTTTGAGATCTTAAGTAGGCCTGTGTCATGGACAAGGACGCCTGAAGGTAATTTATAGAAATGGTATGTTGCCCTGAACCCCAGGCTTTTGTAGAATGTGGTTTCTCGTGAGGATAATATATATTAGCACTCCTCCCCCTACCAAAAATTAGTGCAAAAATCCTTCAAGGGGAAATGGGTCATTAACAACTCTTCTTTGATTCCACCTTTCAACTTAAGAACCTTTCTTTGTGAGATGTATTCCGAGGAGCCCCCCAGAGGAAAGCTTGTCCCTATGAGAGTCTGCTGTTAGAGGACATTCCAAAGGCCAGATGGAAGAGAAACAATATGGAGGTGGTCACCCCCATAGGCTTTTTACTTTTAGTGGGTAAAATTTTGAAAATATCTGTTTATTCTTAACCCTTACTTTAATAACCATAAAGTTGCTATGCTTTTTTTTTCTGAATATTCAGAACAAATTAAACTCTAATAAACAGGCTGTGACCAAAATCACCTCAATTTCAATTGAATAGGTCACAGTTGTGCTATTTTTTTACCTATTAAAAAGTGCAATTTTTTTCTTACTGAATAATACAAAAAAGAATAAAATAGAGGCTGACTTTATATTATTTTATATCTAAGGATCATAGCCTTCTAAAAAGTTGAGTAATGTTCACAGTTATATTTGGTTGTTTTTAATAGTCTGCTTGTCTGGTTCTCTTGTAATTTAGTGACATCCTTTAGAAATCATCTTCTTTATTTTTCAGACAATATGTTATTTTATGAAAAAGTAACAACAGAATAGCATCAAAACAGATGTTTTGGTATTAGTACATGAACTACATAATCTTTTGGAAAAAGAAAGTAATTCTTAGATGTTATTAAATTAGGATCTACTTTTGGCTTGTGTAACACTGCTGTGTTATAATTGTCTATGTGCTACCATAATGGATGGGAATTCTGCAATAATTGTTAGTCTGTATTCACAGACTCCTGTTAGCTATTTCCATAGCTGGCATCTGTGTTTCCATTTGCCCAAGTTTTCCTCTCTTGCAGCCTCATTACTTCAGTGTTAAGACATTCAGGAACTTCTCACATACATCCCCAGAATTCCAGCAGTCCTTTGTCTGCTAGATTTGGGCTCCTTAACCCTATGGGGAATGAGGATATGTTTAGGAGTTGAGTTTGGTATGAGGGCTACCATATTTGACTAAGGGTTCTGGAAGAGAGAGTGATGCCAGAGAAAGCCTGAGCTGGGATCAGCTAAAACAGCTCCTAAAATGAAAGAGAAATGGGGGCCAGAGCTTTTTTCTGGATCGATACCGTAAGATGTAGTCATGTTTACCTGTCATTGCACTAGTCCTGCTCATTGCCAAATGATTAGCAATCTAAGTGTCAAATAAGGTCATTAGCTTCAGGAATCAATCTATATAACACCATTTTAACAGGAGGCCTCATTCTTCTTTTCTTATCCAGAGCTAAGAGGAAAACAGTGAATATGGTTTTTGCTCACAGAATGGATAGCAGCAAGCCTTCTTTGGTTATTCCTACACTTCTGGTATTCCTCCAAAATCACAGTTGCACTGAGACAGCCCTTCCTCTGTCAAGCCATGACCTGACGGAAACCTATGAGGAGCATAGTTGGCAGAGCAACAGAACGGACCTGCAATATGAGCTGAAACCTGGGGAAGTGGCCACAGCCAGCATTTTCTTTGGGACCCTGTGGTTATTCTCTGTCTTTGGCAATTCCCTGGTTTGTCTGGTCATCCATAGGAGCAGGAGGACTCAATCTACCACCAACTACTTTGTGGTCTCCATGGCATGTGCTGACCTTCTAATCAGTATTGCCAGCACACCTTTTGTCCTGCTTCAGTTCACTGCTGGAAGGTGGACACTAGGTAGTGCAATGTGCAAGATTGTGCGATATTTTCAGTACCTCACCCCAGGCGTCCAGATCTATGTTCTCCTCTCCATCTGCATTGACCGGTTCTACACCATTGTCTATCCTCTGAGCTTCAAGGTATCCAGAGAAAAAGCCAAGAAAATGATTGCAGCATCGTGGATCTTTGATGCAGCCTTTGTGACCCCTGTGTTCTTTTTCTATGGCTCCAATTGGGACAGTCATTGTAATTATTTCTTCCCTTCCTCTTGGGAAGGAACTGCCTATACTGTCATCCACTTTTTGGTGGGCTTTGTGATTCCATCTGTTCTCATAATCTTATTTTACCAAAAGGTCATAAAATATATTTGGAGAATAGGCACTGATGGCCGAACAGTGAGGAGGACAATGAACATTGTCCCAAGGACAAAAGTGAAAACTGTCAAGATGTTCCTCATTTTAAATCTATTGTTTTTGCTCTCCTGGCTGCCTTTTCATATAGCTCAGCTATGGCATCCCCATGAACGAGACTATAGGAAAAGTTCCCTTGTTTTCACAGCTATCACATGGATATCCTTTAGTTCTTCAGCCTCCAAACCTACTCTGTATTCAATTTATAATGCCAATTTCAGGAGAGGGATGAAAGAGACTTTTTGCATGTCCTCGATGAAATGTTACCGAAGCAATGCCTATACAATCACAACCAGCTCAAGAATGGCCAAAAAAAACTATGTTGGCATTTCAGAAATCCCTCCCACAGCCAGAACTATAACCAAAGACTCAATCTATGATTCATTTGATAGAGAAGCCAAGGAAAAAAAGCTTGCCTGGCCCATTAATTCAAATCCACCAAATACTTTTGTCTAGTTTCTCAGAATTCTTCCAATTACTGTTATGTGCCAGAGATTAAAAAGCTTGAATTATAAAAACAGAAGTGATTTACATATTTTTTCACTCAACTTTCTGAGGGAAATGTTTTATTTTGTAAAATGTGTTCTGTTTGTTGATTATAATTTTGTGTTTTTAAATTTTAGTTGCTTCTTGTTTTAGAGGAAGCATTTGCTTTGAACCATAGTCGACAATCCTTTTAATATATTAGTTACATGTATTAAAAAGAAAATGCTTTCCTATTTTTTATTTACTATTAGGTCCAAAAAGTATAAACCATACACATAGTCTTTGATTAATGATTCCACCTAATTTTATTCATTTTTTTCTTCTTGAAAAATGAATTTTTGTGATTTTGAGTTACAAATGAAATCCCCAGTGTCACACATTTCAGAGCCTTGTATTTCTGCTACTGAGCAAATGGGAATGGGTAAAATTGTATATGTTTTCACATAATTTTCTTCCAAGTAACCAGTCCACGTTCAAATCTGCTGTGGAAATCACTCTATATTTTGGAATTTGCTGGGCAGTCTTCTGTGATTGGATTTTAGTCTGGATTCTTAAGGAAAGATAATTTACAGAATTGCTTAACCCCTCCCCTGCTTTCTCCCTCCCTTCCTTCCTCTTTCCCTCTTCCCTTCTCTCTTTCTTTCCTTCACTCTCTCTGTTTTCACCCAACCTTGACCTAAGCCACTGGTGAGAAACTTGAGGTCACCGTGATGCTTTCCTCACATCTGTGTCCCATCTAGGGATGTTTACTTCCCTACGTTGAGTTTAATATAAGCAAATGAGCAGATGCCCTGGCTAGGCATGCCAGAAAATGCCAAAGGGAGAGATGACGATTGGCATTTCTCTGTGCTCTGCAATTCAGACAGACATTTGGCTGCCCAGCCCTCTCCCTGTACACCAGGACAGCAAGGGTTAGGGCCATCTCCTTCTGTCTCTGAAAGACTCAGATGTGAGACCATTTTTCTAGCCAGAGCCTTCTCCCCCTCCTCTCTCCAGGTCACATCGCCATACCCCAGCCAAGCTCAAACTCTTTTATGCCTGTGATAATTCAGGATAGGATTTTTTTTTTTTCTAGTTCCTAGGTCTCCATATAGGATTGGCACATTTTAAAAATGTTTTCCTTTAAACAATAAAGAGCCTACAGACAAGACTGGCATGCCTTTTTATATCCTAGTTAATAAGAACTGCAAATAATAACTGACTGCTCAATAATTTTACATGCATTATCTCATTTTGTCTTCTCAACAATTCTGTGATGTAGTTATTATGATCCCTGTTTTATATATGAGGAAATTGGGCTCAAAATGATGTGATTTGCCCAAGATCATTCAGTTGGAATGTGACAGAGCTGGCATTCAAACTCAGGTCCTGGCCAACCCATCCAGCCTTGCTAAATTATAAAGGGCTCCTATACATCACCCCACCACAAACACCTTGCAATGTTGTGAAACATTTGTAACAAATTATGAAAGTATCATCAAAGTATTACTGTTAACTATAGTCCCGATTTTATATTTGGTTCTGTTTTTCCCCAAACTCATTTTTTTTTCATAAATCATACATTTGTCTAAAATGTACGATTATTGGCATTTGGTATAATCACCGAGTTGTACATTCTTCACCTCAGTCAATATTAGAGCATTTTCGGGAGCATATGTGGCTCAAGCAGTTGAGAGCCTGCTTCCGACATGGAAGGTCCTAAATTTGGTTCTCTGTGCCTCCTAGAAAAAAAACCAAGAGACAAACAACAAGCAAAACAAACAAGCCAACTCAGGGGAGCTGATGTGGCTCAGTGGCTGAGCTCTGGCTTCTTACATACGAGGTCCCAGGTTTAATCCCCAGTCCCTAGTACCTAAAATATATATATATATAAGAGCATTTTCATTACAAAATAAAACAAAAAACCAACAAAAAACAAATCACTATATATCCGTATGTTAGCACTACTAATTACAAATCCTATTATGTGCTTTCACCATTTCTATTAATTTACAAACATTTACAAACAACTTTTTACCAATTCTGTACAGATTAAATCTCAGCTTTCCATTCCCTCTCTCTTTTTTTAAAAGATTT
Organism: Dasypus novemcinctus; assembly: GCF_030445035.2. Classification (NCBI taxonomy): domain Eukaryota; kingdom Metazoa; phylum Chordata; class Mammalia; order Cingulata; family Dasypodidae; genus Dasypus; species Dasypus novemcinctus. The sequence goes on along the minus strand of NC_080692.1, from coordinate 34,460,045 downwards.
ATTTATTTATTTCTCTCCCCTCCCCCCCCCCAGTTGTCTATTCTCTGTGTCTATTTGCTGCATCTTCTTCTTTGTCCGCTTCTGTTGTTGTCAGCAGCACAGGAATCTGTGTTTCTTTTGTTGTTGTTGCGTCATCTTGTTGTGTCAGCTCTCCATGTGTGCGGCACCACTCCTGGGCAGGCTGCACTTTCTCTTGCGCTGGGCGGCTCTCCTTATGGGGCGCACTCATTGTGCGTGGGGCTCCCCTACGCAGGGGACACCCCTGCGTGGCACGGCACTCCTTGCACACATCAGCACTGCGCATGGGCCAGCTCCACACGGGTCAAGGAGGCCCGGGGTTTGAATGGGGACCTCCCATGTGGTAGATGGACGCCCTAACCACTGGGCCAAGTCCGCTGCCAGCTTTCCATTCTCTTAACCATATTATTTTCTCTGATGACTTATATTCTAACTATTTACGCCATGAGTTTTGCTCATTATATTTAGTTCATGATAGTGAAGCGATACAATATTTGTCCTTCTGTGCCTGTCTTGCTTCACTCAGCCTAATGTTGTCATATGCCTCATGACTTCATTTCTTCTTACCACTGAATAATATTCCATTGTGTGTATATATCAGTTTGTTTATCCATTCCTCAGTTCATGGATAACTGGGTTGTTTCCATCTTTTGGCACTTGTGAATAATGTCGTTATGAACATTAGTGTGCAGATATCTGTTTATATCACTGCTCTCAATTCTTCTGGGTATATACCTAGTAGAGGTATTGCTGGGTCACATGGTAGATCTGTATCTAACTTCCTTAGGAACCGCCAAACAGACTTCCACAGTGGCTGTATTATTATACATGCTCTCCAGCAGTGAATAAGCGTTCCTATCTCCCCACATCCTCTCCAACACTTGTAGTTTTCCATTTTGTTAATAGTGGCCATTCTAGCAGGTGTGAAATGATATCTCATTGTAGCTTTGATTTGCATTTCCCTAATAGCTAATGATGCTGAGCATTTTTTTCTTTTTCTTTTTTTTTTGCCATTTGTATTTCTTCTTTGGAAAAATGCCTGCTCAAGTTTTTTGCCCAATTTTTAAATTGGGTTGCTTGTCTTTTTATCATTGAGTTGTATGATCTCTTTTTTTTCTTGCCCACCCCGTCATTATGTTTTTTTTTATTGTATTTTTTTGAAAATACATAGATCACAAAAAATATTACAGAAAAGCAGACTTGGTAGGCTTATTGAAAACCAGTTGTGCATGGAGGTCAGGGTCTATTTCTGAACTCTACATTCAATTCCATTGATCAGTGTGTCTATCTTTAGGTCTATACCATTCTATTTTGACCACTCTAGCTTTATAATACACTTCAAGGTCAGGGAGCTTGAGTCCTCCAACTTCGCTCTTCTTTTTTAGGGTGTTTTTGGCTATTCAGGATCCCTTTCTCTTCCAAATAAATTTGGTAATTAACTTTTCTATTTCTGTCAAGTAGAATGTTGGAATTTTATTGGTATTGCATTGAATCTATAAATCAATTTGTATAGAATTGACATCTTCACGATGTTTACTCTTCCAGTCCATGAACACAGAATGTCCTTCCATTTGTTTAAGTCTTCTTTGATTTCTTTTAGCCGTGTTTTGTAGTTTTATGAATACAGATCCTTTACATTCCTGGTTAAATTAATTCCTAGATATTTGAGCCTTTTTGTTGCTATTGTATATGGATTTTTTCCCTTGATTTCCTCCTCAGCTTGCTCATTACTAATATATAGAAATGCTACTGATTTTTGCATGTTTATGTTGTATCCTGTCATTTTGCTGAACTCATTTATTTTTTTTATTTTATTTTATTTTTTTTATTTTATTTTTTTTAATTTTTTTATTTTTTATTGACTTTGTAATAATATTACATTAAAAATATATATGTGAGGTCCCATTCAACCCCACCCCCCCACCCCCCCTCTCCCCCCCCCCAACAACACTCGTTCCCATCATCATGACACATCCATTGGATTTGGTAAGTACATCTTTGGGCACCTCTGCACCTCATATACATTGGTTCACATCATGGCCCATACTCTCCTTTATTCCATCATGTAGGCCCTGTGAGGATTTACAATGTCCGGTGATTACCTCTGAAGCACCATCCAGGGCAGCTCCATGTCCCGAAGACGCCTCCACCTCTCATCTCTTCCTGCCTTTCCCCATACCCTTTGTCCATTATGTCCACTTTTCCCAATCCAATGCCACCTCTTCTATGTGGACACTGGATTGGTTGTGTCCATTGCACCTTTATGTCAAGAGGAGGCTTGAACTCATTTATTAGCTAAAGTAGCTTTGTTGTAGATGTCTCAGGATTTTCTAAATATAGAATCATGTTGCCTGTGAATAGTGAAATTTTTACCTCCTTTTTTCCAATTTGGATGGCTTTTATTTTTTTCCTTGCCTAATTGCTCTTGCTAGAACTTCAAGCACAATGTTGAATAACAGTGGTGACAGTGGACTTCTTTGTCTTGTTCCCAATCTTAGAGGGAAAACTTTCAACCTCTCCTCATTGAGTATGATGTTTGCTGTGGGATTTTCATATATGCCCTTTATTTTGTTGAGGAACTTTCCTTCTATACCTGTCTTTTGAAGTGGTTTTTATCAAGAAAGGATGCTAGATTTTGTTAAATGCCCTTTTTGTATTATGTGGTTTTTCCCTTCGATTTGTTAATTGATTTTCTTATGTTGAGCCACCCTTACATACCAGGAATAAAACCCATTTGATTGTGATGTATAATTGTTTTTTTTTTTTTAAGATTTATTTATTTATTTAATTTCCCCCCCTCCCCTGGTTGTCTGTTCTTGGTGTCTATTTGCTGCGTCTTGTTTCTTTGTCTGCTTCTGTTGTCGTCAGCGGCATGGGAAGTGTGGGCGGCGCCATTCCTGGGCAGGCTGCACTTTCTTTTCACGCTGGGCGGCTTTCCTCATGGGCGCACTCCTTGCGCGTGGGGCTCCCGCACGCGGGGGACACCCTTGCGTGGCACGGCACTCCTTGCGCGCATCAGCGCTGCGCATGGCCAGCTCCACACGGGTCAAGGAGGCCCGGGGTTTGAACCGCGGACCTCCCATATGGTAGACGGACGCCCTAACCACTGGGCCAAAGTCCGTTTCCCGTATAATTGTTTATATATGCCATTGAACTTGATTTGCAAGTATTTTGTTGAGAATGTTTGAATCTATATTTGTTAGATTGATCTGTAATTTTCTTTTCTTATAGTATTTTTATCTGGCTTTGGTATTAGGGTGATGTTGGCATAAAAAAATCCATTGGGTAGTTTTCCCTCCTTTTCAATTTCTTGGACTAGTTTAAACAGGATTGGTATTAATTCTTCTTGGAATGTTTGGTAGAATTTACCTGTGAAGCTATCTGATCCTGGACTTTCCTTTGTTGGAAGATTTTTGATTCAATCTCTTTACTTATGATTGGTTTGTTGATTTCTTGTCGAGTCAATGTAGGTTGTTTGTGCATTCCTAGGAATTTGTCCATTTCATCTAGGCTGTCTAATTTGTTGGCATTCAGTTTCTCATAATATCCTCTTATACTTTTTATTTCTGTGGAGTGAGTTGTAATGTTCCTCCCTTTCATTTTCATCATCTCTCTCTTTTTCTGTTAGTCTTGCTAAGGGTTTGTCAGTTTTATTGATCTTCTCAAAGAATCAGGTTTTGGTTTGTTGATTTTCTCTATTGTTTTTTCGTTCTCAGTTTCACTTATTCTCTAATCTTTTGTTATTTCTTTCTTTGTGCTTGCTTTGGGATTGGTTTGCTATTCTTTTTCTAGTTTCTCCAGATGTTCGGTTAGTTCTTGGATTTTAGCTCTTTGCTGTAAATTTCCCTCTCAGCACTACCTTCACTGTATCCTGTAAGTTTTGATATGTTGTGTTCTTGTTTACATTCATCTCAAAATATCTACTAATTTCTCTTGCAGTTTCTTCTTTGACTCACTGATTGTTTAGGAGTGTGTTGTTTAGCCTCCACACATTTGCAAATTTTCCCATTTCCTCCCTATTGTTGATTTCCAGCTTTATTCCATTATGACCAGAGAAGGTGCTTTGTATAATTTCAATCTTGAATTTATTGAGAATTTTGTTTGGCTCAACATGTATTCTATCCTGGAGAAAGAGCCATGAGCACTTGAAAAGAATGTATAACCTACTAATTTGCGGTGCAGTGTTCTGTATATGCCTGTCAGGTCCTGTTTGTTTATTATATTGTTCAAGTTCTCTGTATCCTTGTTGGTCTTCTGTCTAATTCTATTGATGTGAATAGCATGTTGAATTCTCCAACTATTAATGGAAAGATGTCTATTTCTACTTTCAGTTTTGCTGGAGTTTGCCACATGTATTTTGGGGCACCCTGGTTAGGTGCATAGATATTTATGACTGTTAACTCCTTACTGATTGTTTCTTATTATGGAATATTATTTTTGTTTTATTTTATTTTATTTTATATTCCATTGTATGTTTATTTTTTTTAAGATATGTAGATCACAAAAATTGTTAAATTAAAAAATATAAGAGGTTCCCATATATATACCCCACACCACTGCCCACTCCTTCCACATCAACAACTTCTTTCATCATTGTGGCACATTCATTGCTTTTGGTGAATACATTTTGGAGCACTGCTGCACTGCATGGATTATAGTTTACATTGTAGTTTACAGTCTCCCCTAGTCCATTCAGTGGGTTATGGCAGGATATATAATGTCCAGCATCTGTCCCTGCAATATCATTTAGGGCAACTCCAAGTCCCCAGCATGCCCCCACATCCCATCTCTTCTCCCCTCTCCCTGCCCTCAGCAACTACCATGCCTCTTCTGTCACTTTTACTGAACCTGTGGTTGGCACTGGGGTTGGTGTATGCCCAGGAGACTTGAATCTCTGGACTGGCCATGTGCCAGCTGGGCGCTGAGCCTCAGCAGAGTTGCAACTCCTATTCTCCGGTTCGTTGGACTTACTCCAGGTCAGCTAACAAGGAGGTAAAGATGGTCAACCACCACACCAGGGAACCGAGAGTGCCTCCAACTCCAAGCAGGAGAATTGCATCCATCAACCATGTGGAATCTAAGCCCCCTCTCAATATAGAGGTGGACTGGACGTCACCATCCCAGGGTCCACAGGATGGAGGAATAAAATATGGATAAGAGTAGACTTACTGGTATTCTACTATAGAAGTATTATAACTAGTAATGTAAGAAACTGTAGAATTGATGTGGAGAAAGTGACCACGGAATATTATTTTTAAAAGTTAGATTATAAAAAGTAAAATTTAATTCATTTCAATTTTACATTTATATATATTTTAGGTCAAGTTTAAACTGAAAGGTTTCACCTAGGTAATTTCTAAGCTCCATTTTGTCTTTAACATTATGTAAGAGTTCCTGGAAATTCAGTAAGACAACCTCACAGAAGCTCCTGGTATAGACAGTACTTTCTTAAGACCCCTAAATAATGACACATTAAAAGTGTTAGTCAAATTACAATCAAGAGTGCCCCAAAGACCTCTATTAATTCAGCTCTATTCTGTCAGGGTGTTGATAATTCATTGTGTTTTTTTTTGTTTTTTTTGTTTTTTTTAGTTTAGTTTACTATTCAGAATTCTTGTCTCGATCCTAAAATTAGTGGAAACGGTATAATGCACATATTGAGGAAAAGTTGCATAAATCCTGGGAACACAAGAACAACATTCACCACACCTCACATTTACCCGGCAAGAACCAGGATTAAGCTTCAGGGAGGCAAACTATTAGTGGACATAAGGAAATGACCCCCATTGCCCTCCAGATGCATAGTGAGGTGCACCACAAACCCTGATTGATGTAGCCTCCAAACAGGAGTTTGAGAAAGGCGGCAGTGGAAAGCAGGCTGCAGGGTAGAGGCAGTTCCCTATCTGGCTCCAGGGTCTTGTGCACCCTGAGAGGAAGGGACAGAGCCCAGCCTTTTGAGGTGGAATTTGAATCCCCCCTTTCTTCTAATCTTCAGTGAGAGCACTAGTCCTAGAAGGCTGCTGCTAGAAGTCGGATTCCATTGCCTGTGAGCCTTCCATCCCAGGTTTATCCAGGAAAGCCACAGCAGTTTCCCTGGGTCAGACCTCACTCAAAGGACAGTTTAACCAAGGTCTACCTCCACCAGACATGTGGGGAGCAGGGTCATTTGCCAGATAAGGTTGGCAAGTCTGCCTCTCCCATAGGGCACAGGGGATACAGTTCCTCTCTCACCCCTCCAGTCTCGTTGCCACTTGCTTGAACTTGCTTTGAAGCAACATAACCAGGATCTGTTGGAGCTACTAGGTCGGCAATCAGCTCCCAGGTTCTGCTCCCCTCTAAGAACCACATGTAAAAAGGGCAAAGGCTTAGAGACTTTTAGCTCAGGAAGGGACATTGGGTGACCTAGTCCAAGAACTCTCACTATTTAGAAGAATAAATTGCAAACAAGAGAGGTGAAGTTAGAGGCAAAGTAAAACCATATTCTGCCTCTCAGCCCAAAGTTCTTTCAACTTTGGCATTCATTTATTGCAAAAAATTTTAAAAAAAGATCCTCATTGTGTGCAGAAGAACATGAAAAGAACAATCACTCCCCACCGTTCACTTAACTTTTTAATTCACCTGGCAAAGAGACAACATTAGAGTGTCCTAATTAGAGCACTCAGTGGAATCAGACTTAACACTAACAGTTTTGCAGAATGACCACTTGATGGCACTGTGGCCAGTGTGCAGAGCCACCGCCCCTTCATGGTGCCTGTCACTGAAGATTGCAGAGGTGCCCAGCTCATAGCAACAAGACTGAAACCTGCAGCGCACCCAGGAGCAGCTGGAGATTAACTAATCCATCAGTGTGTTTAAAACAAAGCATCTACACATTGGACGAAATTCCAAAATAATTAATACCTTTTACAGATCTGAAGCATACCTTTTACAGATCTGAAGCATTAGTCAAAATACTGCTTTAAACCTACTTTACTAATGGCATCATTTTGAAAAAGCCCCCTAAGCCCACCATGTGGGTGGTATTGCCACCCACACGTACCAAGACCTGTCTCTCCCCTTTCTGTTCCTTTAAGCATTTCGCTCAGAGAATTCAAGGACTTGTTCATAGCAGAGTAATCTAGAGTTTCCCTACAAGTAAATGTTCCTATGCTGCCGCTAAGTAGGTGGGTTACATTTATTTTAGGTTAAATTTATTTTAGGCCTCTGTCTCATTTCCAAGCCCTCCTTAATTTTTGGAGCCCCTGCAATCTGGGCCATTTTGAATTTTTTGCTCAACAGAACACTTCTTTCTCAAGATCTCTTTGTATATATAAATTTTTCCAGAAGAAGCCTCTTTAAAATTATTGCTTTATCCACTCTCCATTAGCCCTAACTGAGATATACAATTAGGCTACCGAATTTGGAGTCACTTAAAATTTGAAGAATATGTGATTTGAGTTCTACAGAAGAATTATGCCCAACAAGTGCTGAGTGCTGCAGTGACTGGTGCATATGTATCTGATTTCAGGATTAGGATGCGAGTATGGAAGCTTAAGAACATAATCTTGTTTTCAACAGGCATACAGTTAACCAGCCATTTCCAGCTGTTTACCCACAACTATATATTTGCAAACCAGTTTATTAGATACAAAACGCAAATGATGTATTTAGTGAACACAATTCTCCTTAATTGCAGAATAGAATGATGAATGCTTTCAAGAGCTCTGGAGTCAAACTTTCTGTGTCCGAGCCCAGGTTTTTCCACTTACCAGCTGTTTGAAAATGGCAAATTCTTTCTCAAACCACAGCTTCTCCATTTTTAAAATGGGGGAAAATGACAGTGTTCTTATAGAATTGTAGAAGTAAAATCAGCCAAATCCATGTAATCACTCAGTGCATTATCAGGCACATATAAGCACTCAGTAAAGATTATCTGTTGTTATTTTTAAGTTGATGCTAATCCAATGGATTTTTGCACCTTTTGGTTATTTTACACCATATTGACACATGCTAACCCTATTAAAAGCAGATTTTGAATACTTGCCCTCGAATTGTGGTACTGAATTTTCTGTCTTTAGTTGCTTTTTCAGTTCTGCTTGATTCTGCCAGCTCAGAGTAGAAGGAAGGCAGGTGGTAGAACTGTTGTATTCATCACTCATTCCAATGTAACTTTCCTGTTCCCCCTTGAAATATTTCTTTAGAAGGGATGGTCTGAATCAGGATACATGAAATACTTGTGAATGTAGACTTTTATCAGCTGTCTGCCTTTGGAATTTTCATTAATCCCACAGAGATACTGATGGGGGAAAAATCAGTTTTAGCTGATAATTCAATTATTTGTTTCTGTAGAATATGAAAAATCAATGAAATGTGACTTAAGTAGCTCTTGGCTATAGTTAATTGTAGGCAACTATGAAGCTTAAAACAAGTAACAAAACTTTTCTGTTAAACCATAGGTTAATTATGCTTTAACTAGAAACAAATCTAAACAGAATCAAGGAAACAAATCAGGGTATAAAAAAAAGCTATTTGGTAAATTGGAGTGGAAGAGAAAAAAAGCGAACAACACAATGAAAAAGTCAAAGAAGTTTCAAACTTATGAACATGAATATTGTAAGGAAATTAAAAGTTAATTTTCACGAAAATTTTGTGAGTAACAGACTAGCTTATGGCTTTTTTTTTTTTTAAGAATAGAGTTAGAGCATACCATTTGGGGGATGTAGGGGGCAAATGTGCTTATATTTAAGAAGATTATGGGTTTTGTGGTTTCACAAAGCCCTCAACTAAAAAAGGTCATGCATTAGACTCAATTCAACTTAATAGACTAGGTAGAAATGTGTAATAGTCTCAGTTTTTTGGTTTATATAAGCTGTTATAACTTGTAGAAGATGAGAGGGGAGGGGGCACACACAGTTGAGGTTGCAGGCAGGATGGGGGGGACAGGCATTCATCAAGAGAGCTTAGGGTACTACAGATGATCTTGCTGGGATTATCCCAAATTGGCCACACCTGTTGCAGAGTTGATCAGTTACACTAAGATTCACTCTCTTGTCCCTAGTCATCCTCACAGGAGACTGAAGTATACTAATTAGAGTACCAGGTATTGATTTATTATTGATGCCTTTCCAATGTCCAAAATATTTAGATGACTTATCCAGGGCACACTCTTCCCAGTTTTGAAATTGTTGGGGACCTGGAAGTATAATCTGGAAGTTGCTTTGTGAATATGGAATCAGAATGAAAGGAATGTGGGTCATTATTTCTTTCATTGTTACTTTAGCAGGTATTGTAAACTAGCTTATTTTTTATATTGCATATGAAAAATATATTTAATGGAAAAAATGAAACCCAACTATATTCATTATTTCTTTCTGCATGACAGATTACACCAAAATTTGCAACTTAAAACAACACACATTTATTATCACATAACCTCTGTGAGTGAGGAATGTAGGCTCAGCTTAACCATCCTGTTTCACAAGACTGTAAGGTGTTGGGCAGGGCTATGGTCTCATCTGAAGACTCAGCTGAAGCAGTATCTGCTTCCAAGCTCACATGGTTGTTGGCAACATTCAGTCTGTCAAGGGCTGTTGAATTGAGGGCCTTAGTTCTTTGCTGGCTGTTGGCTAGAAGCCACCTTCAGTTCCTTCCTGTCCACATAGGCCCCTCCAGTATGGCAGCTGGCTTCATCAAGATAGTCTGCTAGCAAGACAGAAGCCATTATCTTATGAAACCTAATCATGGAAGTGACATCCCATCACCATACAGTATTCAATTAGTCAGAAGCAAGTTTACAAATCCTGCCCAAACTCAAGGGGAAGGGATTGATTACACAAGGATCTGAATACCAGGGGGTATTCCAGGATTCTCATTACATGAGAAATGCTACCACCACAACAAATCCCTTCTCTCTGTGCAACCCCCTCCAGAAGTAAAAGGTTTTTAAACTAAAAAATATATATATATCCTTATAAATCCAAAAAGTCTATATATATAAAAGCAGGTATATGAATATATAACACCAAACCCTTTTTAAAAACTTTTCATTTTAAAATAATCTCAAACTTACAGAAGTTCCACTCACCCTAGACACACAGATCCACCATTTTTAACATGTTATCACCTTTGCCATATAATTTTTTTCTTCTTTCTTTCTTTCTTTCTTTCTTTCTTTCTTTCTTTCTTTCTTTCTTTCTTTCTTTCTTTCTTTCTTTCTTTCTTTCTTTCTTTCTTTCTTTCTTTCTTTCTTTCTCTTTCTTTCTTTCTCTTTCTTTCTTTCTCTCTCTCTTTCTTTCTTTCTCTCTAGTTTTCTTTCTTTCCTTTCTTTCTTTCTTTCTTTTCTTTCTCTTTCTTCTAATCTATCTATTCATGTACCTCTTGCAGAACATTTGAGAGCAGTTTGCACACATCATTCTTGAACTCAGAATGCTTCTATATACATTTCCTATAAACAGGAATATTCACTTATATAATAGCTTTAAGTAAAGTTATCAATTTCAGGAAATTTAACATTGATATAGAGCTTACATTCTTTTTTTTTTTCTTTCTCTCCCCTTACCCGCCCCCCCGCCCAGTTTGTCTGTTCTCTGTGTCTACTTGCTACGTGTTCTTCTTTGTCCACTTCTGTTGTCAGTGGCATGGGAATCTGTGTTTCTTTTTGTTGCATCATCTTGTTGTGTCAGCTCTCCGTGTGTGCTACGCCATTCCTGGGAAGGCTGCAATTTCTTTCACTCTGGGCGGCTCACCTTACAGGGCGCGCTCCTTATGCGTGGGGCTCTCCTATGTGGGGAACACCCCTGCGTGGCAGGGCACTCCTTGTGCACATCAGCACTGCACGTGGGCTAGCTCCACACGGGTCAAGGAGGCCCAGGGTTTGAACCGCGGACCTTCCATGTGGTAGACGGACACCCTAACCACTGGGACAAGTCTTCTTCCCAGAGCTTACATTCTATATCCCAAATTTTTCTTGTGTCCCAATAATGGCCTTTTGAGCCTTTTCTCCCCCATATTTAGATCCAATCCTTATGTTATATTGTATTTAATTGTCATTATCTCTTTATCTTTCTTTTTTTTGAATTGTGGAAACATACATATAACATAAATCTCCTCCCACACCCTCTTATGCATACCATTCAGTGGGATTAATCACATTCAAAACCATATTAGAGTAAGCAGCTATGGTTCAAGCAATTGAGCCCCCATTTACCATATGGAGGACCCGGGTTCGATCCCCAGGACCTCCTGATAAAAAAAGAAAAGAGGTGTCCCAGACCTGCGTAGAGAGGTGTAGGCCCCCGTGCAGTGAAGAAATGCACCAAAAAGACGATGATGCAACCAGACAGGAAAACAAAGCGAAACACAGTATTCGGGAGGTGGATGTGGCTCAAGCAACTGGGCTTCTGCCTACCACATGGGAGGTCCCTGTTTCGATTCCCGGTGCCTCCTAAAGAAGACAGCTAGTGCAACGGGCAGGCATGGCAAGCTGATGCAACAAGATGCAGCAAGAGACACAAGAAGAAACACATAATGAGAGACAACAAAGCAGGGAATGGAGGTAGTTCAAGCAATTAGGCGCCTCCCTCCCACATCAGAAGTCCTGGGTTCAGTTCCTGGTGCTTCCTAAATAAACAAGGAAGATGAACAGGCACATCAAGTGCAAACAATGAGGGGGTGGGGAGAAATAAATAAATAAAATAAATCTTTAAAAAACACACACACAATGTTATAGGGGAGTGGATGTGGCTTGAGTGGTTGAGCACCTGCTTCCCACATGGGAGGTCCTGGGTTTTGTTCATGGTGCCTCCTAAAAACAAAAGACAAACAATGAGCAAACAGATGAGAAAACCAACTCAGGGGAGCTGATGTGGTTCAGTGGTTGAGCGCTGGCTTCCCACTTACAAGGTCCTGGGTTCAAACTCCGGCCCCAGTACCTTAAAAAAAAATTGTAATACCTTCACCACCATCCATCACTAGAGCTTTCCCCTCACCCCAAACAAAAATCCTACATTCATTTTGCCTTAACTCTATTGCCCCTTTTCTCTATCCCTAGTAAGCTGTATCTACTTTCTGTCTCTATAAGTTTGCAAATTCTCTGATATTTTCTTTGTGGTCATCATGGGACTTAAATTTAACATCCTAAATCCATAAAATCTTGTTTTATTTCATAACAGATTAACTTCAATAACATACATGAACTATATTCCTATACCCCTTCATCCCCCCACTTTTGTGTAGTTTCTGTCACAAATGATGTATTTATACATTATGAATCCAAAACTATTGATTTATCATTACATTTAATGCATTTGCTGTTTAGATCCTGTAGCAAGTAAAAAGTGGAGTTACAAATAAAAAAATACAATAGTCCTGGTATTTATATTTACCCATGTCATTTTCTCTACTTGAGATTTTTATTTCTTCATGTGGCTTCAGTCAGATGTCTAGTGTCCTTTTTTTTTCAATTTGCCAGCTCCATTTAGCATCCTTATAGGAATGAAGTGGTAATGAAGTTCTTCGCCTTTTGTTTATCTGAGAATATCTTAATTTTCCCCTCATTTTTGAAAGATAATTTTGCCAGATATAAAATTCTTGTTTTTTTTGCTTTCAGCACTTTATTTTTTAAGATTTAAAAAATTTCTTTCCCCTTCCCCCTTCCCCAACCCCAGTTGTCTGTTCTCTTTATCTATTTGCTGCGTCTTCTTTGTCCGCTTCTGTTGTTGTCAGTGGCACGGGAATCTGTGTTTCTTTTTTTTTTTTTTTTTTTAATACCATCATAACACCAATGCTGAATCCTTTTATTTACAGCCTCCATAATGAGAAAGTCAGAGATTCTGTAAGAGATGCCATTAGTAAATATGTAACTTGTTAGCAAATTTAAATTCTCATAAATGATCTTTATGTATATTTCAACTATGGTACATGTCTGGCAATAAAATCATTTTATTATGTAACTACTTAAAGTTTACTATTCAGGCAGTTGAGAGAAAATTAGTACTTCCAAATACTTGTCTAATGTTCTCTTAGGAGGCTTAAAATTTTTGTCAAGGTTCCCATAGATTTCAGAATACATAATACCTTATTAAATATAAAGAAATATACATAAACAAATGCATGTATAATTCATAATTTTCCATTTTCTTTTGCCTTTTTGCCTTTAGTCCTTTTATTTTTTTTTATTTTTTATTTTTTTGACATTTTTTTAATTGATTTTGTAAAAATATTACATTAAAAAAACAATATGAGGTCCTATTCAACCCTACCACCCCTACCCCACCACTCCCCCCCAGTAACACTCACTCCCATCATCATGGTACATCCATTGCATTTGGTAAGTACATCTCTGGGCATCTCTGCACCTCATGGTCAATGGTCCACATCATGGCCCATACTCTCCCACATTCCATCCAGTGGGCCCTGGGAGGATTTACAATGTCCGGTGATTGCCCCTGCAGCACCATCCAGGGCAACTCTAAGTCCCAAAGGCGCCTCCACATCTCATCTCTTCCTCCATTCCCCATACCCATATCAGCCACCATGTCCACTTTTCCCACTCCACTCCAATGCCACCTTTTCTCTGTGGCCCTTGGATTGGTTATGTCCGTGGCATCTCTATGTCAAGAGGAGGCTCAGATTCCACATGGATACTGGATGCAATCCTCCTGCTTTCAGTTGTAGGCAGTCTAGGCTCCATGGTGTGGTGGTTGTCCTTCTTCAACTCCATCTTAGCTGAGTGAGGTGAGTCCAATAAATCAGACTGTAGGAGCTGAAGTCTGTTGAGGCTCAGGGCCTGCTGTGTTTCTTTTTGTTGCGTCATCTTGCTGTGTCAGCTCTTTGTGTGTGCGGCGCCATTCCTGGGAAGGCTGCACTTTCTTTCGCGCTGGGCGGCTGTCCTTACGGGGCGCACTGCTTGTGTGTGGGACTACCCTACATGGGGAACACCCGCAGAGGACACCCCTGTGTGGCAGGGCACCCCTTGCACGCATCAGCGCTGCACATGGGCCAGCTCCACACGGGTCAAGGAGGCCCGGGGTTTGAACCACGGACCTCCCATGTGGTAGACGGACGCCCTAACCACTGGGCCAAGTCCGCTGCCTCAGCACTTTAAATGTCTTCCTATTGCCTTCTTGCCTCCACGGCTTCCAATGAAATTTGGCACTTAATTTTATTCAGAATCCCTTGTATGTGACACGTTGTTTCTCTCTTGGAACTTTCAGAGTTTTCCCTTTATCTTTGGCATTCAAAAGTTTGATTATAGCATGGCATAGTGTGGGTCTACTTGGGTTCATCCTATTTGGAGTTCATTGAACATCCTGGCTGTATATAATCATGTCTTTTGTTAAATTGGGAAAGTTTTCAGCCATTATTTCTTTGAATATCCTCTATGCTTCTTTCTGTTTTTCTTCTCCTTCTGGGATTCCCACAATGCAAAAAACTCTGTGAGCCACTTTCTACACAAAAGGCAAGTTCTGGGATGGCAAGTCCTTCAGGCCACCACCAGACAGACTGGGCCATACATACATGCTCCCAGTGTGTGCATGAGGAGTACTCTGTAACCTCTGGAACTGGGACCAGGGATATGCAGTGGGAGTGTAGGCATCTCAGCACCAAGCTGGCGAGGGCTTGAGGCGAGGCCAGCCAGGGTGCCATGAAATCCTACTGTTTCTTAGAAGCCTTTTTCTTGATTTCTTACTGTAGGCTTGTAACCATTTCTGCCAGTTCTTGCTGGTTGTTCAAAGCTTCTGTGGGGGGACAGAGCCCTGAATCTTCTTACTCTGCCATCTTGATTGGGGTAGTACCCAGCGTACCTTTAAAAATATAATTAGGTACATATACAAGCTATATGGCACTTTGCTTTTTTTTACTTGATATTTCTTAAAGATAATTCCATATCAGGATTTTATTTTAAACGGTGGTATAGTATTCCATTGTGAGGATGTACCATGATTTATTTAACCAGTTCCCTATTAGTGGCAATTTAAGTTGTTTTTTTCCCCCAGATTTTTGCTCTTACAGAACATGGTAGAATAATACATACATATATATAATATATATATATGATTCAAGTGAAAGGCTTTTAATGGAGATGTTAGAATTGAAGAGCTCCATGTTCAGGATTTTTTTTGTCTCCTAACATATCAATGTTCAGAATGCCTAACCAAAAGAAACCAATCCAAAAACCAACCCACTCAACATTAGCCACACCTCTTTTCTTCTAGTAGAATTTTACTTTAAATATAGTGAAAAGAAAAAACCAAAACCCTAATAAGTTAAACTAATAGGTTAAAATAAGTCAAACACCCACTCCACACAGATAAAACCTTCACAAAGGTCAACTGAAGTAATCCAGAACTAAAAGGAATTGTGTAAATTTTCAGTGAAGTCACCAAACAGCCATATAACACAACCAAAAGTCAGTTATATACACACTCGGCAAGCCCTTTAAGAATGTGCCCAAGAAGCCTTAACCTTTGTCTTGTGCTCTCTTGAAGACTTGTACATTTTAATTTACAGATAGTTTAAGATTTTTGATAGTGTATGTTCTTTACCATGTGGTCATGTTTGGTACTATTCATATAGGATCGCTTATCCTGAAGCCTTGCCATATTTCCCCAGGAGGAGCTTTGATTCTGCTTTAGAAGTTTCATATAAATTAAAATCCTTATCAAAATCAATATGGGGGAGTGGATGTGGCTCAAGCGATTGAGTGCCTTCTTCCCAAGGGGCGTCCTGGGTTTGGTCCCCAGTGCCTCCTAAAAATAAACAAAAAAGCAAACAACAAGCAAATAAAGGAAAAACCCAACTCAGGGGAGCTGATGTGGCTCAGTGGTTGAGTGCTGGCTTCCCACATATGAGGTCCCAGTTCAAACCCCGGCCCTGGTACCTTAGAAAAAATAATTAATATGGAGGGAGGTTACACAGCATGCAACATATATAGTCAAGTTACCTCTCTGTAGATTTAGTAATTACTTTCTCTTCCAAGGTATTTGCACTAGAAAGCTTAGACTGCCCTGCTTAATATTTCAGTAGTACAGGTTTAAACCATCAGAACCTTGGCAAGACCTTAATATTTCAAAATTATTAACATAATTCTAGGGGCAAGTCCTTGCTACTGAATTATGACAAATTTACTATCATAAGGGAAAACAAATATAGCCAGCCATCTTTTAAAATACCTCAACCACTGCTTCTGATTATAGACAATACTAAAGCTACCTATGGTTTGTCATACAGCAAATCCCATCTCTGTCCTCTGAACTTCCCCTAGTTTCATTCACGAGAAGGGGATTTTAAAGGAAGACAAAGCACTTTACAACAGCATTCAGCTTTCCTGTGGAATATTCAGCATCTTAAATATTACGTACACTTCTCTTTTTCTTTTAGTAAGCTAGATACTGGCTTCAGAGTTTGTGGATCTGGCGGGGGGGTGTGGGAAGTAACCCCTTCAAAACCATTCTAGAGATTGTCTTTTGATAGAATAGCAAGAACCATGTTAAAAAATAGGAGGGTCACTTCGTTGCTTTGTTGTCTTTCCAAAATTCTTTTTTGTTGTTGTTCCCCATGTTCATAAGCCTCAGTCACCACTCCTGAGTGGAGCTGGGTGGAGGCTCTGGCCCTGCTCCTCCCCGATCTCAGGGCTGCTTTCTTACTGCTCCAGCAAGGCTTGAATAGATGTGTGTCACTGAGGACTTCCCCAAGACAGCCTTTGTAGGTAAGCCCACAGCGAATTTTCTGTCTTTTCCTGTGCGTGAGATCTAAAAAGGAAAAGACTAGTGTTCTGTAGAGCCATCATCTGAGTGGTTGCTGTAAAAAGGAGATTGGGAAGAGAGGCACTTGAGGTGCTTCTGTGAGCATCAGAATTGTGACGTTTAAATTCTTTCTGCAGTTTCCCGATCTGGTTGTTTTTTATCCTGTTTCCAGATAGAGTTTTCATTTCCCTTGGTTTCAATATAGCCTTTAGACTGGACCCTGCCCTTGCATCTACCACATTACTCCAGTGTTTTTTGTTGTTTTTTTTTAATCCTACTGGCAGCTTCTTCCATCTTTTCACAAGCAGGACCCAGGCATTGCAGGTATCTCCTGAACGAGTCTCCTGCAAACTAAAACAGCTCTGGAAGTCCTTTTCATAGTGTTTACCTTCAGTGAATCGAGAGCTAGAGGACTTAGCTCTGTAAATACAGCAGCCCTCTATACTTCAGTACTTCTTTGGCTTGTGAAAACCAAACATCTTCTTCTGGGCAAGAGTCTTCCAAATGCAGCCGTTCCACATGCAATAACGTTCCCGGGGTGCGGGGTGGCACCCCTCCTCCTCAACTGCCTCGTCTAGAGAGATTGTCTCCTGCACTTCTGCAGTTGCAACCACTGTGGGGAAGTGTGTACATATATTTTTGTACACGAGGGCTAATAAATCTAATGGCCATATCTTTACAAGTGGAGTTGCTGGGTCAAAGTATATGTGTGTCTGTATTTTTGCTTGTTTTATTGAGGTGAAATTCACATAACATAAAGTTAACCATTTTAAAGTGAGAAGTTCAGTAGAATTTAGGGTAGTCACAATTTTGTGCAATCACCACCTTTATCTAACTTCAGAACATTTCCATCACTTAAAAGAAACCCCATGCCCATTAAGCATTTACTTTCTATTTCCTCCTCCTCTGCAACTATGAGTTTGCTTTCTGTCTTCATATGTTTGCCTATTCTGAATGTTTCAGATAAATGGAGTCATATAATATGTGGCTTTTTGTGTCTGGCTTCCTTCACTTAGCATAATGATTTCGAGGCTCACTCATGTGATAGCATGTATCAGAATTTTATTCCTTTTTATGGTTGAATAGCATTCCTGAATATGAATTTATCAGAATTTGTCTGTTCTTCTGTTGATGGACAATGGAGATGTTTTGGCTATCTTGAATAAGTGCTGATATGGACATTCATGTACAAGTATTCGTTTGAGTACCTGTGTTCAGTTCATTGGGGTATATTACTAGAAATGGAATTTCTAGGCCACATGGTAATTCTATGTTTAACTTTCTAAGACGATGCCAAACTGTTTTCCATAGCAGCTGTACCATTTTACATTTCCATCAGCAATGGATGGGTGTTCCAGTTTCTCCACATCCTTACCAATAATTGTTATTTTCCATGTCCTTAAAAAATTACAGCCATCTTAGTGGGTGTGTATATTATAGCGGATGTATTATATATTCTTTTAAAATATAATAAAATATACCTGTTTTAACTGTACACTTTGATGAATTTTGACAAATGCATACATCCTTGTAACCACTACCTCAATCTAGATATAGAACATTTCCATCACTCCAAAAAGATCCCTTGTGCCCCTTTGCAGTCAGCCACTCTCCCATACCCAGGTAGCCACTTATTCATATTGTCATTGTCACTGTAGATTCTGTTTCCTTTTATAGAGTTTCATATCAATGGAATCATGTAGAAAATAGTCTTTTGTATCTGACTTTCTCCACTCAGTATAACTTTTTTTTTCAGTATAACATTTTTGAGATTCATCCAGTTGTTCTGTGTATTCATGGTTCTTTCCTTTTCATTGCTGAGTAGTATTTTATTGTATGGATGTACCGTAGTTTGTTTATCCATTTAACAGTTGATGGACATTTGGGTTTCCAGTTTTTGGCCATCACAAATAAAGCTGCTATGAACATTTGTGTACAAGACTTTGTGTGAACATGTATCTTTGTACTCTTGGGTAAATACCAAAGTGTAGAATGGATGGATCATGTGGTAGGTGTATGTTTAGCTTTTGAAGAAGCTGCCAAGCCTTTTTACATGCCCACCAGCAATGCAGGAGGGTTCCAGTTACTCCATCTCCTTGATGTCACTTTGTGTGAACAGTGTAGCAGTTTGATTTTATGAATTCCTAAAATAGATATTGGATTATATTTGTGAACTGGTCTGTTCCTCTGGGCATATTAGATTGTATTGGATTCACAGGTTTCACTCTTACTTGATTGAGTTGTGGTTAGAGCTTTGATTAGGCCATGTCAGTGGGAGTGGGGACTCAGAGAAAACTAAATGGCAGAGGAGTTAGTTGGAGTTTTAATGCTGGAGCCCTGGGAAGTAAAAACACAAAGAAGCAGATATGTGAGGAAAGAGAGAAGCCTCCATTAGAAAAGGCAGAGGCCCTGGGAAGAGAGAGGAGCCGTTCACCTGAGAGTTTACAGCTGGCCTTGTGGAGAGAACAAAGCAGCTGAGCCCAGACAGAAATGAGCCCTGGCTGATATGAGAAATGAGCCTATGGCTGATATTGGAAGAAGCTGGGACCATGGAGCCTTAAGAGGAAGAGGAAGGCTGAACGTCAGCAGCCACCTTGCCCCAACATGTGGCAACAGACTTTGGTGAGGGAGGTAACTTATGCTTTATGGCCTGATAACTGTAAGCTTCTACCCCCAGTAAATACCCTTTACAAAACCCAACAGATTTCTGAATCAGCACCCCTTTGGCTGACAAATACAAACAGGTTTTTTTGTCCTGTTTTGTTTTGTTTAAGTTACTGGGGCTGGGATTGAACCCAGGACCTCTTATGTGGGAAGCTAGTGCTCAACCACTGAGCCACAGCAGCTCCTGAGTTGGTTTTTTCATTTGTTTTGCTTGTTGTTGTTTTCGTTTTCTTAGGAGCCACTGAGGACCAATCTGGAAACTCCCATGTGGGAAACAGGCCTTCAACCATTTGAACCACAACTATTTCCTGTTTTTTTTTTAAATTTTAGTTATTAGAATGGTATGTAATGGTATCTCCTTGTGGGTTTAATGTTCATTTTCCTGATAACTAAACGATTTTAAGTATTTATATTGTGATAGTTGTTGTCAGATTACCCTCCAAAATGTTGCTCCTGGAGAATGGCAGCTGAATTCATATTCCCACCAACAGCATGTGAGCATAGCTGTTTTTTCTCATAGTTACCAACTCAACCTTTATTAACTTGAGTTTTGCTAATTAGATATAAGGTATCCTATTGTTTTCATATACATTTCTTTGATTATGAGTGAGGTTGAGCAACTTTTTATATGTTTAAAAGCATTTATTTTTCATGTCTTTTGCTTGTTTTAGTACTGAGTAGTATATCAGTTAGGGCACCTAATTAATTTTAAGTGACAGACCCATATTGGCATAAGAAAAAAAGGAATGAACTGGCTCCCATAACTGAGAATCATAAAGGTAGAACTTCAGGCATGACAGAATTTGAGATTTAAAACAGCATAACTTCAGTGGGAGCAAAAGGGAGCAGCAACTCTAGGTCCTGTGACCTTTCATATTTTAAGTCCAGTAAGAAGGAGAAAATTCACTTCCTAAAGAATTGAGTTGCAGTCACAGTTTGTCTCTCTTTAAATTTTTTTTCTTTTTCCCCAAATACTTCTTCCCCCTTTTCGCAGCCCCTGGTAACCTCTAATCTACTTTCTATCTTTGCAAATTTGCTGTTTCTAGTCATCTCTTATAAGTGAAGTCATAAATATTTGTTCTTTTTTTTTTAAATTTATTTTATGCTATTGCTCAGAGGAGCCAATCTAGCTCAGTGGTTGAGTTCCAGTTTCCCACATACAAGGTTTCAGGTTCAATTCCTGGCCGCAGTTCCTCAAAATAAAAAAAAATAAAAAAAATAAAGTATAGGGAAGGGCACTTGGGTTGCTTCCAACTTTTGGCCATAGTGAATAATGCCGCTCTGAACATTGGTGTGCATATATCTGTTTGTGTCCCTGCTTTCAATTCTTCTGGGTATATGCCTAGCAGTGGGAATGCTGGATCATACAGCAGTTCTATAGTTAGCTTCCTGAGGAACTGCCAAACCACTCTCCACAATGGCTGCACCATTCTGCATTCCCACCAGCAGTGGATGAGGGTTCCCTTACCTCCTCATGCTCTCCAAAACTTACAGTCCTCTGTTTTTTTAATAGTTGCCAGTCTAATAGGCGTAAGATGATATCTTGTAGTTTTTTTTGTTTGTTTGTTTTTGTTTTTAAAGATTTATTTATTTATTTAATTCCCCCCCTCCCCCGGTTGTCTGTTCTCTGTGTCTATTTGCTGCGTCTTGTTTCTTTGTCCGCTTCTGTTGTCGTCAGCTGCACGGGAAGTGTGGGCGGCGCCATTCCTGGGCAGGCTGCACTTTCTTTTCACGCTGGGCGGCTTTCCTCACGGCGCACTCCTTGCCCCACGCGGGGGACACCCTTGAGTGGAACGGCACTCCTTGCGCGCATCAGCACTGCGCATGGCCAGCTCCGCACGGGTCAAGGAGGCCCGGGGTTTGAACTGCGGATCTCCCATATGGTAGACGGACGCCCTAACCACTGGGCCAAAGTCCGTTTCCCGATATCTTGTAGTTTTGAATTGCATTGCCCTAATAGTGATGTTGAGCATCTTTTCATGTACTTTTTGGCCATTTGCATTTCCTCTTTGGAAAAGTATCTGTTCAAATATCTTGCCCATATTTTAAATGGGTTGTTTAGCTTTTATTTTCAAGATGTAGGATTTCTTTTTTTTTTTTTAAAGATTTATTTATTTATTTAATCCCCCCCCCCCCCCCCCCCCCCCCCGTTGTCTGTTCTCTGTGTGTATTTGCTGCGTCTTGTTTCTTTGTCCGCTTCTGTTGTCGTCAACGGCACGGGAAGTGTGGGCGGCGCCATTCCTGGGCAGGCTGCTCTTTCTTTTCATGCTGGGCGACTTTCCTCACGGGCGCACTCCTTGCGCGTGGGGCTCCCCCACGCGGGGGACACCCTTGCGTGGCACGGCACTCCTTGCGCGCATTAGCACTGCGCATGGCCAGCTCCACACGGGTCAAGGAGGCCCGGGGTTTGAACCGCGGACCTCCCATATGGTAGACGGACGCCCTAACCACTGGGCCAAAGTCCGTTTCCCACTGGGCCAAAGTCCGTTTCCTGGATTTCTTTATATATCCTGGATATTAGGCTCTTATTGGATAAATGATTACCAAATATTTTCTCCCATTGTGTAGGCTGCATTTTCACTTTCTTGACAAACTCCTTTGAAGTCCAAAATTTTTTAATTTTGAGGAGGTCCCACTTATCTGTTTTTTTCCTTTGTTGCTCATGCTTTGGGTGTAAAGTTTATGAAACCATTTATTATTACAAGATCTCATAGATGCTCCCTTACAATATCTTTTGGGAGATTTATGGTCTTGGCTCTTATATTTAGATCTTTGATCCATCTTGATTTATTTTTGTATAGGGCGCGAGATGGTAATCCTCTCTCATTCTTTTGCATATGGATTTCCAGTTCTCCCAGCACCATTTGTTGAAGAGGCCTTTCTGTCCCAGTTGAGTGGGCTTGATGGACTTGTCGAATATCAATTGGCTGTATATGTGAGGCTCTATATCAGAACTCTCAGTTTAGTTCCATTAGTCAGTATGTCTATCCTTATGCCAATACCATGCAGTTTTGAGCACTGTAGCTTTGCAGTATGCTTTAAAGCCAGGTAGCATGATTCCTCCAATTTCGTTTTTCTTTTTCAATATGTTTTTGGCTATTTGGGACCTCTTGTCCTTCCAAAAAAAAGAAGGTAGACCAATATGCTCTTCCAAATAAATTTTGTAATTATTTATACAATAGAATATTACTCAGGGAAGCAGATGTGGCTCAAGCAACTGGGCTCCTGCCTGCCATGTGGGAGGTCACTGGTTCAGATCCCAGTGTCTCATAAAGAAGACAGAGCTGGCATGACAGGCAGGTGCAGCACACTGACACAAGAGACACAAAAAGTAAAAACATAATGAGAGATACAGCAAAGCAGGGAGCAGAGGTTCCCAGTGTCTCCTAAAGAAGATGGTGAGCTGACACAACAAGAGACATGGGAAGGAAAAGCAGAATGAGAGACATAACAAAGCAGGGAGCAGAGGTTGCTCAAGTGATTAGGCACTTCCTTCCCACTTCAGAGGTCCTGGGTTCAACTCCCAGTGCCTCCTAAAGATACAAGGAAGATAAACAGCAAGTGAAAAACAACAAGGGGGTGGGGAGAAATAAATACATCTTCTTGAAAAATAGAATATTACTCAGCTTTAACAAGGAATGAAGTATTGACACATGGGAATACATGGATGAATCTTGAAGACCTTATGATGAGTGAAGTAAGACAGTCAGTAAAGGACAAATATTACATGACCTCACTGATATGATCTAAGCAAATTGAGCACTCAGAGCTAGAGTCTGGAAGATATGTTATCAGGAGCCAGAAAGGGAGTGGGAAGAGCCAGTGCTCAATATGGGGAGCACCTATGATAAGGTGAATGGGGTTGGTTTTGCAGTGGATGAGGGTAATTGTGGTGTAGGGATGTGAGTGGGGTCGATGGTGCTGGAATGTGAGGGTGAGCAGCATGGGGGGTTGAGTTGAGCTATCCAAGGAACTGGGAAGAAGGCTGGTCTCGGGGGGTTTGTAGGGCTACAGTTAAAACTACAGTGGTGGGAATGTTCTTTTAGGAAATACGACGGGAGGGTTATTGGTGAGGGTGTAGGGAATGGGGGCGGTATATGGGAAAGGACACAACTGGGGGATGCTTCTCTGCAATATGAAAGTGTTAATCTTGTCATAGGGTGTTATTGCATTGAATGGAGACCCACACAATAAACAAGAAAATATTAAACTCCCTTCCTGGGGTATCCTGCTATGTTCTCAAAGAGAGGGACAAGAGTCTCTTGAGAACATAGGCAGTGCCTAATATGGGAAGCGGATGTGGCTGAACTGATGTAGCATCCACCTACCATATAGGAGGTCCAGAGTTCAAACCCAGGGCCTCCTGGCCCATGTAGTGAGCTGGCCCACGCACAGTGCTGCCGTGCACAAGGAGTGCCATGCCATGCAGCGGTGTCACCTGCGTAGGGAACCCAACACACAAGGAGTGCACCCTACAAGGAGAGCCATCCCGCATGAAAAAAGCGCAGCCCACCTAGGAGTGGTGCCGCACACACAGAGAGCTGATGCAGCAAGATGACACAACAGAAAGAGACACAGATTCCTGGTGCCATGGAGAATGTAAGCGGACACAGAAGTACACACAGCAAATGGACACGAGAGCAGAAAACGGGGGCAGGTGGAGGGAGGAAGGGGAGAGAAACAAATAAAATAAATCTTAAAAAAAAAAAAAAGAAGGCAGACCAATATGTCAAGTCCTCAATATTAATGCATCTAACTATGAACCTTATTCTTCAAAAATTGTAATTTAGTGGCTACCATGGGCTCCAAGGGGAGGAGAAGGGAAGAATGGATGGAGCATTTTTAGCGCATTGGAATTGTTTGGCAAGATCTTGCAATGATGGAAACAGGCCATTATGCATTTTGTTAGAACCCACAAAAAGTGTACCGTACAGAATGTGAACATAATGTAAACTATTGACCATGGTTAGCGGCAACGCTTCAGTATTTGTTCATCAATTGTAACAAATGTACCAATTTGTACCAAAATATAGGGAATCCCCTATATTTTTTATGTAACATGTATGTAATTGAAAGCTTCAGCAGAGTTGCAACTCCTACCCTGGTTCACTGGGCTTACCCAGGCCAGCTAACAGGGAGGTGAAGAAGGTCCACCACCACACCAGGGAGCCGAGAGCGCCTACAACTGCAAGCAGGAGAATTCATCCATCATCAGTGTGGAACCTAAGCCCCCTCTCGATATAGAGGTGGAGTGGACATCACCATCCCAGGGCCCACAGGATGGAGGAATAAAATATGGATCAGAGTGGACTTACTGATATTCTACTATAGAAGTATTGTGACCAGTAATGGAAGGAATTGTAGCACTGATGTGCCGAAAGTGGTCGGGGTAATTGCTGTGGGCAGGGAGAGGGAAGAAGAGATGGGATGTGGGGGCATTTTCGGGACTTGGAGTTGTCCTAAATGATATTGCAGGGTCAGATGCTGGTTATTATCTATCCTGCCATAACCCACTGAATGGACTGGGGGAGAGTGTAAACTACAATATAAACTATTATCCATGTGGTGCAGCAGTGCTCCAAAATGTATTCACCAAATGCAATGAATGTGCCACAATGATGAAAGGGGTTGTTGATGTGGGAGGAGTTGGGTGTGGGGGGGTGGAGAGTATATGGGAACCTCCTATATTTTTTGAATGTAACATTTTAAAAAAAGAGAGAGATAAAAAAAAAAACCCAGGAAACAAAAGGATAGGTTCTAAAATTGACTGAGGTGATGACAGTACAACTCTGAATAAAATGAGAGCCACTGAGTGTCCACTTTGAATGGATTGTACAGACATGGGGACGGCTAACACAGGAATCCAGTGGTGCAGGATGGGCTGTGGTTAACAGGACAAATATGAGAATGTTCTCTCATGAACAATAAAAAAAAATGTATAGTACTAAAAAACAAAAACAAAACAAATAGAAAAATCTTCTTTAAAAAGAAGAGAAAAGAAAAAGAAAAGAACTACAGGAAAGGGGAGTAGTTCAGTAGTTGAGCTCCTACTTCCCATGTACAAGGTACTGGGTTAAATCCCTGCTACCTCCTTTAAAAAAAAAAGTATAGGGGATTCCATATAACCCACCCCTCCCCCTCCCACATTTTCCCCTCTTAATAACATCTTACATTAGTGTGGTACATTTGTTATAATGTACAAGTAGATTTTTATCTACCATACTCTGCTCTCTCCTGAACATTGCTGAATAAACTCTGCCACTCTCTGCTTCTGGGCCTCCATTTTCTATACTCTGATCATCCTCCATCTAGTCATATAGTCTCCAAATAGGGAATAATTAGTTTTTGCTTTAATAAATTATATCAGATTTGGGATATCTGATATCTTTCTTGAGAATGTACCAAAGTCACTTGATTAGAATTGAGGGAGCTCCCCCGAAGCGCCGTCATTTGTTTCTGATGACCTCTTGGTTTATTCCTAGGGATGGTTAACCACATCAGTTTATTGTGGGAGACATTGCTGGTTGATTTCCTAAGAGCCTTCCCTCCTCGTTCCTTGCTGAGGGATTTTGTTGAGGTTTTGTTCAGGTTTGGGATGGCAATGAAGGCAGGTAAAGTGGGCCCCTCCAAAGTCTTAGGGCAGGGGTTCTTAACAAGGGGTCCGTGAGCTTGAATTTAAATGAAAAAAAAAAACAATTATTCTTGTGGGGACATACTGGTGCAGGTGTGATATATTTATTAAATAATATACAGCCTAGTGTGGATTTGTGAAGGGGTCTGTGATTTTCACCTGGCTGGCAAAGGGGTCCATGGAGCAAAAAAGGTTAAGAACCCCTGTCTGAGGGGATAAGCAATGTTTGATCTGAGCTAATCATAATTCCATTCTCTCTTGTCAGTGATTGGTTTGTGATGGACATAATACCCGATTCTGACCAATGAACTATAAGAGAGATCTGTTGAGGGGACTCTGGGAAAGGTTTTCCTCTCTGAGAAAATGAAGAAGAAAACATTCCTTTTCCGCTTAGGTCATGGTTGTGAGAGCGAAGGGTGGAGCTGTGGCAGTCATTTTACAGCCATGAGAGGATATGCTAACATACTGAGCGTGGTAGAGCAGACAGAAGGAAAGATCCTGGGTCCTTAATGATGTTGAGTCATGATAAGGATGCTGGAACTGCCTGCCTTCACATTCATTATGTGAGATAATACATGTCCCTTATTGTTTATGCCAATTTTAGTTGGGTATTCTTCACTTGAAAGCCTCCTAACTGATATCCTGTTCTTACACCATGTAGGTTATCCAATGGTGTGCTGAAGTCAGTTCATAAAGGCTTCAGTGAGCCAATTCCTAAATTTTCAGGAATTTTCAGAATTGGCTGACAACACGGTAGCTTGAAATTGACCATGGTGGCAGTATTTCCACCTCATAAATTGGAAAACATTATAAATCAGGCTGCCCCCATTAAGAGTTAGCTATTAAACACCACTGGTTCTTTTAATTCAACAAAAATGTTTCTAAAAAGTCATGCTTATTCAAAATGTCATTGGGACATATATTTACAAATACTCTATTTTCACTTTACCTGATAACAAATGGATGAGCACATTTCAACTTGATATTTTCCATCTCCCCCAGGCACAAAATGATGTGGTAAATGATCTGTAAACCATTACACTTCACTGAGGAGTGATCATTTAAAGCAGGAGTTCTTAACCTTTTTTGTTCCATGGACCCCTTTGCCAGGCAGTTGAAAACCATAGACACTTTATTAAGTTCACACTATACTGTGTATTATTTAATAAATATATCACACCCATACCAACACATCCCCACACAAAAAAAAATGTTTTGTTTTTTAATTTAAATTCAAGCTCACAGACCCCTGGTTAAGAACCCCAGATGTAAAAGAACCTCATGGTGAGTTCTCTGTATTTGGAACAGGTTTCCCTATTTAATACCGTAACTGTGTCTAGCTGGTGACCCTATATGGTCTAAATGGGCTTTCTCCTGAGCCCAGACTTGTGTTTATTTATTACCTCAGTTTGTGCGCCTCTCATTTGCAGCTCTTGGCTTCCAAAAATACTGAATGCTCCTTTCTCCCCACTACTCCTGGCCCCCTTGACTCTATTTTAAAGATATTTGATTGGCTTTTGCTCTGTGGAGTTCTCACACTGCCTAGTTGAAATGGCTGCGGGCATGTGGGTTGGTTCACTTTTTATATGGCATGGTGAAAAGGTGCGGCTGCTCCCACAAGGGAAGAGGTATTTCCAGCCTTCCTCTCCTGTTTGACCCCGATGTGGGCTCTCTTCCTCCTTTTGGGAGAAGGCCCGGCCAGCTTTCATTGGCGTTTTTTCCCCTTACTTTTTCTGATGCTCTCGCCTTTCTCCATATGTGGCCCAGGGTTATTCTGATCTGAGAAGGACTGGAGCAGGTTTGGTGGCATTATTTATTGATTTACTTATTTAGGGCATTATTTATTACTTGCTAACTGATTGACAACATTCTACTTTCTTTTGTTGTGCTGGCAGGCATTGTCTTTATTCCACTGAGGTAGTGAGATCCAAAACTTAGTTTAGACATTGGGATTTTGGTGTTATTTGGTTCTGTGCTGTTCAAATTTACCTAGTTTAGGCACAGGAATTTTCACATCTAGCTGGCTGACTTGATTCCACGCTGGTTATGGGGTCATAAAGTGCTTCCTAACTATTGCTTTCTGTCTCAGGAAGGAAATACTAGAGGCAGGGAAGGATTTGACTAGGTTCTGCTGGATCACAGGAAATTTTTTCTGCCCAGATATTTATCTTACTGCAGAGTCAAAATGGCCTGTAAATCACAGGTCACTGTTCAACTCCAGTCCACCCCCAGCCAAGGAGCATTTGGGGCACTAAACCAAAGCACGATAGATGAATTTGTTGTGTCAACTCTGAGCACAGAATTTGCTTTAAGAATTGAGCTGATTTATTCCTAGTCATTTCTAGAGTTGGGCTGGATATTCTCCTGCAACCCATAATGGGTTCTGAGTCACAACTCTGTCTTGTGAACTAATGGAAATTTTTTTCCTTTTTTTATTTCAAAAGTGTAAAGAATCATCATATATAACACACAAGATTCCCAATACATCACCCTACCACCAACACCTTACATTGTTGTGACACCTTTGTTACAAATGATGAAAGAACATTGTATTACTACTATCTACAGTCCATAGCTTATATTTTGTATATTTTTCCCACAAACCATCCTGTGCTCTCCTGCCCCGCCAGCGGGTGTACGGAGACCACGAGGACAACAGGGTACCCGAGAGAGGGAGTGGGCAGATGGCGGGGAAGAACCACTCAGAGCCGCACCATGGTGTGTCGTCTTCTTCCGTTTATTCTTTTTGTACAGAGCAAGCTTATATAGCGTCTTAAGCATTTGTGTTGCAAGGGGATTGGTCAGGGCTGGAACAAGACCTTATATGGCTTGGAAAGGGCTCCGGGGGAAAAAGGGGCGGGGAGAGGGCAGGAAGCAGGGGGAAACAGTGCTGAATCATGCCGCCCGCCATTTTTTCTACTGGTGTGGGGCGGTCCGCAAAATGGCGGGCGTGCCCCCAACACCATCCTATTATTAACACCATGCATTAGTATTGTATATTTGTTATAGTTCATGAGAAAACGTTCTCATATTTGTACTGTTAACCACAGTCCATCATTCATCATGGGGTTTGCTGTATAGTCCCCTGCCTATACAATCCATCCAAAGTAGGTACTCAGTGGCTCTCAGTTTCATCACAAAGTTGTACTGTCATCAGCTTAGTCCATTTCAGAACATTTTCATTACTTCAGAATGAAAAATCCCATATCCCTTTATACACCCTATTATTGACCCTTAGCATTAATACAGTACCTTCTTTACTGTTGCTGTAAAAATATTACAATATTACTGTCACCCATAGGCTACACATTATAATAGAGATATTTTCCCCATGTATCTCTCTATTCTTAACACCTGGTAATAGGAGAACGTTCTTGTCTTTGTATTATTAAACACAATTATCATCCACACTTGAAATCACTCTTATACAGTCCCTAGATTATCCTCTGGCTTTTTACCATTGACATTAACCTCCCTAGACTACCCTTTCAGCCACAATCACATTTATAAACCAGCAGCATTAACTATACTCACTGAAATGCATTACCATCTACTCTAACCATTTCTCCACATTCACTGTCCCCTTATTAAATATTCTGCATAACTTCAGCATCAGTTCTCCCTTCTCAACCCAATTCTATCTCCTAGTAACCTATACTCTATAGTTTAATCCACGAGTTTACTCATTGCATTTAGTTCATATTAGGGAGACCATATAGTATTTGTCCTTTTTTGTATGGCTTATTCCATTCAACATAATGCTCTCAAGGTTAATCCATGTTGCCATATGCATCCCAAATTTATTTCTTCTTACAGATGAATAGCGTTTCATCATATGTATATAACACATTTTGTTTATCCATTCATCAATTGATAGACACTTGGGCTGTTTCCATCTTTTAGCAATTGTGAATAATGCCACTATGAACATGGGTGTAACAATGTCTGTTCACATCCTTGCTTTCAGTACTTCTGAATATATTCCTGGTAGTGGGATTGACAGATCATATGGCAGTTATATATTTAGCTTCCTGAAGAACCACCAACTTCTATAGAGGCTGCACCATTTTACATTCCCACCAACAGTGAAGGAGCTCTGTTCCTATTTTTCCGCATCCCCTCCAGCACTTATAATTTTCTGTTTTTTAAAATAATGACCATTCTGTAAGGCGTGACATGATATCTAATTATAGTTTTGATCTGCATTTCCCTAAGAGCTGGTGATAAGCATATTTTCATGTGCTTTTGGCCATTTGTATTTCTTCTTTGGAAAAATGTCAAGTCTTTTGCCCATTTTTAAATTATTTTCTTGTCTTTTTATCATTGTGTTGTAGGATCTCTTTACATAACATGAAGATCAAACCCTTATTGGATAGTGGTTTCCAATTATTTTCTCCCATTGAGTAGGCTGCCTTTTCACCTTAACAAAGTCATTTGAAGCACAAAAGTGTTTAATTTTGAGGAGGTCCCATTTATCTATTTTTATTTCATTGCTTGTGCTTTGGGTCTAAGGTTTAAGAAACAACCACCTACCACAAGACCTTGAACATGTTTCCCTACATTTTCTTCTAGGAGTTTTGTGGTTTTAACTTTTATATTTAGGTCCTTGATCCATTTTGAGTTAATTTTTTTATAAAGTGTGAGATGGTGATCCTCTTTCTTTTAGCTATGGATATACAATTCTCCCAGCACCATTTGTTGAATAGAATGTTCTGACCTAGCTGGGTGGATTTGACAGACTTGTCAAAAATCACTTGAGTATAGGGAAACAGATGTGGCTCAATCAGTTGGGCTCCTGTCTACCATATAGGAGGTCCAGGGTTCAATCCCCAGGGCCTCGTGGTGAGGGCAAGCTGGCCCTCGCGGCGAGCTGGCCCTTGCGGCGAGCTGGCCCTTGCGGAGTGCCATCCCACTTGGGAAGGTAGCCCGCGCAGGAGTGCTGGCAAATGCTGAGAGCTGGTGCAGCAAGAAGATGCAAAAAGATACACAGAGGAGAGAAGATAAGACAGTAGCAGAACGGGGGCCTGAGGTGGCACAAGAAAGTAATTGCATCTTTCCTACTCTAGAAGGTCAGGATCGGTTCCTGGAGTTGTCTAATGAGAATACAAGCAGACACAGAAGTACACACAGCAAATGGACACAGAGAGCAGACAATGGAGGGAAACGGGGGGGGGGGGGAGAAATAAAAAAAAATTAAATCATTTGAGTATAAATGTGAAGGTCTGTTTCTGAATTCTCAGTTCGATTCCACTGGTCAATATATCTATCTTTATGCCAATACCACATTGGTTTGTTTTTGTTTTTTACCATTGTAGCTAAGTAATATGTTTAAAGTCAGGAAGTGAGAGTCCTCCAACTTCGTTCTTCTTTTTAAAAACATTTTTGGCTATTCAGGGATAATACCCTTCCAGATATGTTTGATAATTGGCTTTTCCATTTCTGCAAAAAAAAGGCTATTGGAGTTTTTATTGGGATTGCATTGAATCTGTAAAGCAGTTTGGGTAGAATTGACATGTTAATGATATTTAGTCTTTCAATCCATGAACATGGATGTCTTTCCATTTATTTAGAAGAAACCAAAGAAGTTTGGTTTCTTTTAGCAATGTTTTGTTGAATACAGGTCCTTGATGTCTTGGCTAAGTTTATTCCTAAATATTTTATTCTTTTAGTTTCTATTGTAAATGGCATTTTTTCCTGACTTCCTCCTCAGATTTCTCATTATAAAAAATTAGCTACTGATTGTTGCAGGCTCATCTTATATCCTGCCACTTTCCTGAACTCATCTATTAGTTCTGGTAGCTTTGTTGTGATTATTTCAGGATTTTCTAGATATAAGATCATATCATCAGCAAATATTTCTCCTTTACTATTTGGGTGCCTTTTCTTTCTTTTTCTTGCCTAGTTTCTCTGGCTAGAAATTCTATCACAGTATTGAATATCAATGGTAACAGTGGGCACCCTTGTCTTGTTGCTGATCTCACCGGGAAAGTTTTCAGTCTTTCACCAATGTAAGCTGTGGGTTTTTCATATATGCACTTAACCAGGCTGAGAAAGTTTCCTTCTATTGCTATCTTTTGGAGTGTTTTTATCAAAAAAGAATGCTGGATTTTGTCAGATGCCTTTTCAGCATCAGTTGAAAGAATCATGTGATTTTTCTTCTTCAATTTAGTAATCTGGTGTTTTACCTTAATTGATTTTCTTGTGTTGAACCACCCTTGCATACCAGTGATAAAAACCACTTGATCGTGATGTATAATTCTTTTTTTTTTAAGGCATTCTTTTTTTTTTTTTTAAGATTTATTTGTTTCTCTCCCCTTCCCCCCCACCCTGGTTGTCTGTTCTCTGTGTCTATTTGCTGCGTCTTCTTTGTGTGCTTCTGTTGTTGTCAGCGGCACGGGAATCTGTGTTTCTTTTTGCTGTGTCATCTTGTTGTGTCATCTCTCCGTGTGGGCAGCGCCATTCTTAGGCAGGCTGCACTTTCTTTGGCGCTGGGCGGCTCTACTTACGGGGCGCACTCCTTGCACATGGGGCTCCCCTACACGGGGGACACCCCTGCGTGGCATGGCACTCCTTGTGCACATCAGCACTGCACATTAGCCAGTTCCACATGGGTCAAGGAGGCCCGGGGTTTGAACCACAGACCTCCCATGTGGTAGGCAGACGCCCTAACCACGGGGCCAAGTCTGCTTCCCAAGAATAATGTCTTTTTCATTTAAATTCAAGCTCATGGACCCCTTGTTAAGAACCCCTGCCCTAAGACTTTGGAGATGCCCACTTCACCTGCCTTTATTGCCATCCCAAATCTGAACAAAACCTCAACAAAATCCCTAAGCAAGGAAGGAGAGGGGAAGGTTCTTAGGAAATCAACCAACAATGTCTCCCGCAATAAACTGATGTGGTTAACCATCCCTAGGAATGACACTCCTGTGTGGCACAGCACTCTGGTGTGGCATGGCACTCCTTGTGCACAGCAGCACTGCCCATGGGCCAGGTCACCACACCGGCCAGGAGGCCCTGGGTATTGAACCCTGGACCTCCTGTATGGTAGGTGGATGCTCTACCAGTTGAGCCACATCTGCTTCCCTTTTTTTTTTTTTTTTTGAGGTTTTTGATGATTGTTTCAATCTCTTCATTTATGATTGGTTTGTTGAGGTGTTCTATTTCTTGAAAGGTCAGTGTAGGTTCTTCATGTGTTTCTAGGAATTTGTCCATTTTGTCTACATTGTCTAGTTTGTTGGTATACAGTTGTTTATGGTATCCTTTTTATTTTATTTTATTATTTTTATTTCTCTCCCATTCCCCCCTCCCCATCCCCCTGTTGTCTGCTCTCTGTGTCCATTCACTGTGTGTTCTTCTGTGTCTGTTTCTATTCTTCTCAGCAGCACCAGGAATCTGTGTCTCGTTTTTTGTGTTGTTGTTGTTGTTGAGTCATCATGCTGCATCAGCTCTCTGTGTGTGCAGCGCCACTCCTGGGCAGGCTGAACTTTCTTTCGCACTGGGCGGCTCTCTTTACGGGGGTGCACTCCTTGCGCATGGGGCTCCCCTACGTGGGGGACACCCCTGCATGGCACAGCACTCCTTGTGCACATCAGCATGGTGTGTGGGCCGGCTCCACACGGGTCAAGGAGGCCCTGGGTTTGAACCATGGACCTCCCATGTGGTAGGTGGATATTCTAACCATTGATCCAAGTCCACTTCCCAATGGTATCTTCTTATAATCTCTTTTATTTCTGCAGGGTCAGTGGTAATGACCCACCTCTCATTTCTGATTTTATTTATTTGCATCTTGTCTGTTTTTTTCTTTGTCAATCTACCAAAGGGTTTGTTGATTTTCTCTTCTCAAAAAATAATCAACTTCTGATTTTCTTGATGCTATTGTTTTTGTTTTTGTTTTGTTCTCAATTTCATTTATTTATGCTCTTTGTTATGCTTGCTTTGGAAATGTTTTACTTTTCTTTTTCTTGTTCCTCCCAGAGTGCAGTTAGAGCTTTGATTTTAGATCTTTCTTCTCATTTAATGTAAACATTGAGGGCAATAAATTTCCTTCTCAGTGCTGCCTTAGCTGTATCCCATAGATTTTGATATATTGTATTCATGTTATCATTCATCTTGAGATATTTACTGATTTCTCTTGTAATTTCTTCTTTGACCCACTGATGAAGAATGCCATATATTTGTGTTTCCCCCTTTTTTTTTTTGCCTGTTATAGATTTCCAGCTTCATTCCATTATGACCAGAGAAAGTGCTTTGCATAATTTCAATCTTTTAAAATTTATTGATACCTGTCTATCAATATATATGGTCTATCCTGGAAAAGGATAAAAGCACTTGAGAATGCTCAGAATTACAAAATGTATATCCTGCTGCTTTGGAGGGTGTAAAGCTCTAAATTGTCTGTGAGGTCTAGTACATTTATCATATTATTGAAGCTCTGCTTCCTTACTTATCCTCTGTTCAGACATTCTATCCAGTGCTGAGAATGGTGTATTGAAGTCTCCAACTATTATTGTAGATGTCTGTTTCTTCCTTCAGTTTTGCCAGTATGTGCCTCATGTATTTGGGGGCATCCAGTTTAGGTGCATAAATATTTATGATTATTTCTTCTTGTTGAATTACCCCTTTTATTAATACATAATGACCTTCTCCATCTTTTATAACAGTGTATGTTTGTGTTTCGTGTTGTCGTTCAAATTCCTGAGACCATGTTCAATTTTGTCTTTAATCCTGTCTTTTCAAGTTCAGATTCTCTTTTAATTCACTAATTCTCCTCTCAGCAAATTCAAATCTGCTGTTATATGCCTCTAAAGTACATTTTAAAAAAATCTCATCCATTGTGTTTTTCTTTTTTTTTTTCTTTTTTTTTTTTTTTTAAAGATTTATTTATTTATTTAATTTCCCCCCTCCCCTGGTTGTCTGTTCTTGGTGTCTATTTGCTGCGTCTTGTTTCTTTGTCCGCTTCTGTTGTCGTCAGCGGCACGGGAAGTGTGGGCGGCGCCATTCCTGGGCAGGCTGCACTTTCTTTTCACGCTGGGCGGCTTTCCTCACGGGCGCACTCCTTGCGCGTGGGGCTCCCGCACGCGGGGGGCACCCTTGCGTGGCACGGCACTCCTTGCGCGCATCAGCACTGCGCATGGCCAGCTGCACGCGGGTCAAGGAGGCCCGGGGTTTGAACCGCGGACCTCCCATGTGGTAGACGGACGCCCTAACCACTGGGCCAAAGTCCGTTTCCCCCATTGTGTTTTTCATTCTCATAAGCTGTTCATTTTCTTTGTAGGCTTTCAAATTGTTCTTTATGCTCACCCAGTGTTTTTTTTTAAAGATTTTATTTATTTATTTTTCCCTCCCACTATTGGTGTTTGTGCTTGCTGTGTCTGTTCATTGTGTGTTCATCTTTTTTTTAGGAGGCACAGGAACTGAACTAGGTACCTCCCATGTCCCTGCTTTGTTGTTCTCTCATTGTGTTTTCCTCCTTGTGTCTCTTTGTTGCATCGTCGTCTTGTGCCAGCTTGCTATCTCATTCATTTTCTTTAGGAGGTACTGGAAACCAATCCCAGGACCTCCCATGTGGTAGGTGGGAGCTCAACCACTTGAGCCACATCCATTTCCTGAGCCACATCTGCTTCCCATCTTCTTAATATTCTTTATCTCTTTAGCCATATTTTCCTTCAACAGCTTCAATTGATTCAGGAGATTTGTGTGAACATCATTGATTTATTGTCTTAAATCCTGAGTCTCTTCAGGATTTTTGAGTTGTTCCTTTGGTTGAGCCATATCTTCCAATTTCTTAGTATGGATTGTAATTTTTTGCTGACGTCTAGACACCTGATTTTGTCAATGAATTTACTCTGACATTCAATTTCTTTTGCCTAGTAATTTTGTTTCATAGCTCTCTTTGCTTTTTAGTTCAACTTATTCTAAATCTTTAAAATTAATTAGCTTTGGGAAACAGACTTTGGCCCAGTGGTTAGGGCGTCCGTCTACCATATGGGAGGTCCGCGGTTCAAACCCTGGGCCTCCTTGACCCATGTGGAGCTGGCCATGCGCAGTGCTGATGCGCGCAAGGAGTGCCGTGCCACCAAGGGTGTCCCCGCGTGGGGGAGCCCCACGCGCAAGAAGTGCGCCCGTGAGGAAAGCCGCCCAGCGTGAAAAGAAAGTGCAGCCTGCCCAGGAATGGCGCCGCCCACACTTCCTGTTACGCTGACAACAGAAGCGGACAAAGAAACAAGATGCAGCAAATAGACACCAAGAACAGACAACCAGGGGAGAGGGGGATATTAAATAAATAAATAAATCTTTTTTTAAAAAAAATTAATTAGCTTAAATGAAAAAAATGGGGTCAGGGATCCATTAGTAGGGCTTAGACCAGATTCAAGGGTTTTGAGACTTGAGAAACTCATAAATATTTTTTTATCCCTGCCTGCCAGCAGATGGTGATCTTTGACAAATCTTTCCACGGAAGTGACTCTTTCAACCTCCTCTTGCTGGGCTGGTGAGGGTGGAGATTTAAAGTCAGCTCTGCTGGAACAATGGCAGGGAGGAATACTGGTGTGGGGTGTTATTGACAGGGGATGTATAGTTGGCAGGGAGTTCTCCAGGGCATATATCCAGGGTACATAAAATGTTTGGATATTTTCATAGTGGTTACAATTAAAAACAACATCTGAGGGAGTGCTGAGTTCCTAGCCAGAGGAGCTCTATCATAGTCCCTAAAGGAACAGCAACAATCCCCCAAGTGCAATAGCAAAGACCAAAAAAGAATGAAGTTCCAACAATGAGCCCTTGATACTAATGACTATGCTTGTGAGCCTGTGCACCTGAAATAAGAACAAGGCCTAGAGCTGCAGGGTGCCTAAAAGTTACCTCCTGAGAGTCTCCGTGTTGCTCAAATGTGGCCAGTCTCAAAGCCAAACTCAGCATGTAAATGTGTTGCCTTCCCCTCCGCATGGGACATGACTCCCGGGGATGAGCCTCTCTGGCACCGAGGGATTACTACCAAGTATCAGCTGATGATGTAACTAGAAAATGACCTTGAATAAAAGGGTCAACTCATACCAGCAGAATATCTCAGTCTACATATAATACCAGGAGTTAAAAATGCTTTTTGACCTGAATCAAAGGGGGAAATGGAAAGGACAAATGAGTTTATATGGCTATGAGTCTCCAAAAAGAGCTGGGAGGTTATCAGAGGGGTTGCCCTTATGCACACCTCAGCAGAGTCCCTGAGACAGATAAAGTAGATGCAACCCCAGGTATTGGTTCTTCTGAGGGCTGCAGAGACCCACAATTTCTATGGCCATGGCAGATGGAGTTCAGTGCCATGTCAGCTGGCCCTACTTTGGAGTTTGTGTTTCTGTGTGATGGAGCTGGATTCAGATGTGATCTTTGTCCACAAGCCTCTCCTGTTACTTTTACCAGAACTGTAGTTTGTGCTGGGGTTTAATGTATACCCAGGGGACCTGACTCTGGACTGACCATGTGATAGTTAGGCCCTGAGCCTCAACAGACTTGCAGCTCCTACACTCTGGTTTATTGGACTTACCCCACTCACCTAAAATGGAAGTAAAGAAGGTCAACTACCACACCAGGGAGCCAAGAGTGCCTACACCTGAAAGCAGGAGAATTGCATCCAGCATCCATGTAGAATCTAAGCCCCCTCTTGATATAGATGTGGAGTGGATACGGCCATTCTAGGGTCCACAGGATGGAGGAATAGAAAATGGATTAGTAGTGGACTTACTGATATTCTATTCATGAACTATTGTGATTAGTAATCGAAGAAAATGTGGCATTGGTGTGAAGAGAGTGGCCATGGTGGCTGCTGGGGGTAGGGAATAGGAGGAAGAGATGTGATGTGGGGGCATTTTTGGGGGTTGGAGTTGTCCTGGGTGGTGCTGCAGGGACAGTTACCAGACATTGTATGTCTTCCCATGGCCCACCGAGTAGACTGTGGGAGAGTGTGGGCTATGTGTGGACCATTGACCATGAGGTGCAGCGGTGCTCAGAGATGTATTCACCAAATGCAATGAATGTCTCATGATGATGGAGGAGATTGTTGTTATGGGGAGAGGAGTGGGGTGAGCAGGGTGGGGGATATATGGGAACCTCATATTTTTTTTAATGTAACATTAAAAAAATAAAGAGAAAAAAAAAAGTCAGCTCTGCTGGATAAACTCACTGAAGAGAAACCACTCTCTGCTCTCTACCACACTCTCCCTCTTTCCAGGGAGGATGACCTCTGTTCCCTCAGTTGACCACAGAGAATCACTGGTTTTACCAAGGCTGTTTGCCTTGAGGGTGGTGGATGGGTGCTGTTCTCAGCTGTGAGGGCCAGTAATTCCCAGTTCTTTTGTTTGTTTTTATCCAGGAGCTGGAGAATGAATCCAGGACCTCATATGTGGGAAGCCCAGCACCTGAACACTGAGCCACATTAGCTTCCCTGAGTTGGTTTTTTCATTTGTTTTGCTTGTCGTTTTTGTTTTTTCAGGAGGCACCAGGAACCGAACC
Organism: Dasypus novemcinctus; assembly: GCF_030445035.2. Lineage (NCBI taxonomy): Eukaryota > Metazoa > Chordata > Mammalia > Cingulata > Dasypodidae > Dasypus > Dasypus novemcinctus. The sequence continues at coordinate 34,421,504 of NC_080692.1, read as the reverse complement.
CAGGAACTTCCATATGGTAGGTAGGTGGGTATTCAACCACTTGAACCACATCTTCTCCCAATGGTTTTTTTTTGGCCTCTTCATCTCTCTGTCCTTCGCCCTCCTGGACTATGTGCGCCACTCTCCTGGTCTGCAGATTCCCAAAGCAGCTACCTCAGACAGCTTTTTGCCCTTCCTACATTGTTGCTGGGTTTTCTTCTTAGGTACTGGGACCTGAGATTGAACTGGGAATCTTGTTTGTGGGAAGCCAGTGCTCAACCACTGAGCCATATTGGCTTCCCTGTGTTGGTTTTTATGTTTGTTTTTGCTTGTTTCCGTTTTCCTTAGGAGGGAAGCAGGCTGTCAACTGCTTGAGCTACATCTGCTCCCTTGCCTTTTATTCCCCAGATTTATTTATTTTTCTCTCTTTCTCTCCCCCTCCCCCTCCCCCTCCCCTGCTGTTTTTGCTGTGTGATCTTCTGTATCTCTCTTTTTTTCTTCTCATTTTTTCTCCTCTAGGATTCACTGGGATGCGATCCTGGAGACCTCTGATATGGAGAGAGATTCCCTGTCAGCTGTGCCCCCTCTATTCCTGGTTTCTGCTCTGCTTCACCTTGACTCTTCCCTTTGTCTCTTTTGTTGCATCATTATCTTGCTACGAGTCACTTGTGTGGGCACTGGCTCACCATTTGGGCACTCATGCCGGCACTGGGCTCACCATACAGGCACTCGGCTTGCTACATGGGCGCTCGGCTCACTGTGCAGGCACTCAGCTTCCACGTGGGCACTCGGTTTGCCATGCAGGCATGCTCTCTTTTCTTCTTTTTCATCAGAAGGCCCAGGGATCGAATCCCGGTCCTCCCATAATGTAGGCGGGAGACCTATCACTTGAGCCACATCTACTTCCCCATTGTTTTTTTAAAAGCGTTGAGACCTGCTGACCTATTCCAATGCCATCTTCTTGGAAGTCAAACTAATGGGTATTAGATATGGACATCTTCAAGCAGTCTACAAACAGAAAAAGAGTTCTTCCATGTTATCTTTCAGTCATATATTCTTTGGGCCTCAAATTTACCTGCCCTGGTCAGGGTCATGCTAGCCTGAGGGCCTTTTTAGTGGTGTGTTACTAGCTCTCTAGGAGAAAAAAAAATCTCTGATTTGTAGCATTTCTTGATTTCTGTGGTAGAAATACTCCCACTGTTACTGCTTAAATGCTACCGATGTAATGCCCCTACATGTGGAGTTGAGAAGATGCACAGAATTGCATCTGGGGAGCCAGCAGGCCCCGCTCTGGGTGGAGGAATTAAGAAAGATACCTGCTTTGGGCAGACAAATTAGTAAACAGCACCTTTTATGGGCTAACACATACCTCATGTGTGTCTTGATGAACATAGTTGTCCCTACCTTCATATATGGCATGTTGAGGGGACTGTGAGCAGGATTTTAGGTCCATTTACCTCTTTATCCAGATCACTCTGTGCAGTGCACATTGGCACAACTTTCCATAGTAGTCCTGATTCATAACCACTCTGTAGTTAAGTAAAATGGATGGAATAAAGGAAGAAGAAAACCAAATTACCCAGCAGCCTGAAAATGTTTTATGCAGATAATTATAAGATGGGATCGCTAAATAGAATATTAGATGTTCTTAAAATTAGCCTAATAGGCTATTATTGCTTAAAAAAAAAGAAGCCTCCAATGATACCATTCTATGGATAGAAATGATATAGCAAAAAAACTTGAATACTAATACCTACAGCACTACAGATTTAGAGAAAATATATTTGTATGAAGTGATTTTAAACTTTCCTAGTCAAACACTGTAATTTGACTGTTGAATTTAATGTAGTTCTTTACTACTTAAGAAGCATTTTCTCATAATCCTCTTTAGCCTAATAATAACTCTCAGAAAGTTATCCTCCCTGCTTTTTATAGATGAGGAAACAGGCTGGGAGATTAAATAATTACAAGGTCACTTAGAATATGGACCCAAAACCATTTCTTGCTTAAAACCCATACCTTTTACTATCCTATGCTTATATATGCATATTTCAGTACTATAAAACAGACAATTTCAGATATCTGGTGAATTTTTTTTTATTTTTCATAAAAATATAATTGTACAATGTTTTCCAGAGAAAGAAAAATTCCTCCAATGCCCCAAACACCATGTGGTTTAACAGTAATCTTCCTCCCTTTTGAAACTAAATACATAATTGATAATATGCAAGTGATTTCTTGTGAAATATATCATTTATATTTGTAAATTTTTGTTGTCTTTCTTTCAATCAAAGTTCAGTTCAGTTTAAACCTGTACTTTTTGCAGTGAGTCAAATCAGGTCTATCATAATTCAAAGATGATAAAATAAAATGCTAAATGGTGATGCTGATAAATACTGTCAGTTAGCTGGTAAACAGTGATATGAATTTGCCACAGTAAGAGAGGTTCTGATTTAGATATAATGAAAAGATATATTTTTAAAGAAAGACTATATCCTAAAACTTGGCCTGGTCAGACTTAATCCATATTATATTCTGTTCCTCTCAGATGTAGCAGGTCTACACTAAATTAATGACAGAATATGACTGGTCTAATTCACATATGAATTTTTCTCTTATCTTTATTGGGAAAAAGAAAAAGAGCACATTACTTAGTTTACTCAGAAGGGAAGGAGAACAGCACTGTTCCAGAAGGACTAAGAAAAGAGTGAGGGACTCTCTCACTCTCTTCTGTTCTCTCAGCCCTTCTGTTAGCATTACAGGTAAGTGGGAGATGCCAGGAGTTCAGTATGCTGCTTCTTAACTGGAATGGGGAATGAAAGGCTCCAGGTGTTCTAATCAATGACATTTATCATCATGCTTCAAAGTGGCCAAAAGCTTGCAGCTAGCACAATACCCAAAACAATCAAATCATTCCTTTTTAAGACTAAGGAACGTCCCTTTGTTTTATTCTATTCCCAACACCCAGATAGAGTTTAAACTAAAATAAATTATAATTTACTTTCATCCAAAATTACATATCCTCTACCTGAGGACATGGTCACTCTGCTCTTGTAAATGTTCCAAAAAAAAAAAAAGAAAAAAAAGAAAAAGCTAAAATATTCCTGTAATTTAGAATTTCAACAGAGAAGAAACACTTCAAGCACAATGGAGACATTCTATTGAAGAAAGAGCCACGTTCATTTTGGAATGTTTGCTTTGAAAACAACTCTTCTGGGGAATTCAAAAGGTACTGAACAAAGCAACATAAAGTAAGTCTTGGGATGTTTTGCAAAACAAAAATATACAATTGAGTAGACCAGATGGCAAAAGACATACCCACTACAATCTGAACACTATATTTAAAACACTTAAAATTCTAAAGGCTTGAATATCAATAATCCTTCTATCTATCTGTATCTATGATCCTAAAAAGACATTAAATACTCTTAAACCTCCACTCCTCCAAAACACAGAGAGACCCAACAGGCTGGGCTAGTGGTATATCAGTAGTCACATGACTAGACTGGAGATCTGAGTTTGCATCCTAAGTGCAAGAGGTCTTTTGGAACTCAGGCTCAAGGGAGGCACTTTATTCAAATTCATGGCCTGAGTGAAGGGGAAAAATACATTGTAATCTTAAACTATGTTACGTTCTATTTCAGACAATCTAGAGTGTGATGCGACGTCTTGAACTGCTAGTTTATAATAAAACATTTTGTTTGGAAGCCAAATATTTGCTTCATTAGAAGTGAAGAATAATTATAATGGAGCAGCTCCAGAGGACACAACTCCTGATTTCAAACGATGGTAAAGAGAGAGTAATCAAGTGTTTCATTGGGACAATGAAGATTCTTAAGTCTATTTGCGCGTATCATATTGTGATACACTTTATTCCGTATGGTAGTCAGGAAGTAAATGCAGCTGTGATGCTGACGGGAAACAGCTACCCTGCTCTTCTGCACCTCCTACCAAGTCCACTAGTGCAGTGCCCGACCCCAGCACCAGTGCTTCACTCCACAGTGGGGGCATGACCAGGGAAGAACCAGATGCAAACCCACAACATCTTTCTTTCTGGCACAGAACACATTCATAAGGAAAATCATGTCAGGAAGGACACTAAGTGTTCTGGTTACAGTTATAGCCATTAGCTCTACCACCAACTTGTCCTTCATTTTATTCTAGATCTCTTCAGGCAGAAACTCGGTCTCAGCAGCTAGCTTCATCCTATTTTTTCAGAAAAATTCTCTGAGTTAGTTGGGTACACAAGAAAATGTGTGTGAGCATTCACTCCTGCCCTCTGCCATACATATGTAGACATACAATATAAACGCATACATACATACACATCCTGGTTGTCAAGATGATGCAGGCTGCTGAAATGTCTGAAAGGTTACGTCTCACTTAAAAATAAAATGTGACTAATTATTCTCCAGGTAAGGATGAGGCCCTAGTAAACTTTCATAAACTATATAAATACAGTTTAAGAGGACAGCAACAAAGGTGTTAAATATAGGCTGTCTTGAGGGCTTTCCTGATGCATTTTGCTAATGTGTTCATTATTTAAAACAGGTATAATATTATGGATTATAAAAATAGAAATGTATATATTTGTTAATACATATTCACAGCTTATGCTGGAATGGCTCACGGAGAAATCATGGTTCATGCAAGAAATATACGTTACTCAAGTAAATATAATGAAATAAGATTAGGTCCGTAAAGGCTGAGAATTTAATAATCAGCCCATTTGGTTTCTCTTTGTAGGGCAATCAAAAACATGAAAGGAGGTGACACCAAAACACACACAAACACACACACAATTACGTGAATTACATCAAAAGAACATAAATAATCAATAAAGCAATGTGGAGTTAAGGTGCAAAAATACAATCTTCAACCTATTTTCTCTATTCCTGTGTTTTCAAGCATCACAATGTGTTAAGTGCCATGGGTGGCAACACCAACCGGAACAGGTCTGAATGTATGTAAATTTTCTAAGTGTTGAATGTTAAAGCAAGACCCTCTGAGATCTAAGATCACACATTTTGGTAGAAATAGCAGATTTACAGAGATGACTACTGAGCAGTAGGTAGTAAATGGAGCCAAGAAGTGCAATGTTGTCCATTCATCCTCCCTGGGAATCAGAAAATTGGCTCCATTCACTGAATCATTTTATATGATCTTCACCCTGAAAAATAAATCAAAGTTAATAATGTTGTTAAAGTCATTGAAGTTTTGTTAATCTGCTTTAAAACACATGAATTGTTTTCTCAAACTCAGACTGAAAAATAAACAGGCTCATTTGGCATTTTTCTTTAATTCAATTTATAATAAGATAAATGTTGTTTCACCTAATAAAAATTATCAAAAAGGCAATTCCTTCAATTATCAAAGTTTTTAAAAAGATTAAACGTTTATAACGTTCCCTCATAATTATTTCAAGGGTCCCCAAACAATCACAATGATGAAATAATCAACACACTACATCTTCTTTCTAAAATCCTTGCAGTGATGTGCTGCTGTACTAGAATGAGCCTGCACTGGGTGAGGACAGGTTCCACACTACAGCGGTGTAACCTTGGGCTCCTCACAGCCCTGCTTATATTTCTTCATCTATGAAATAAATAGTATAATTCCTTAACACAATTGTTGGTAGAAACAAGATAAATATAAATGAAAGTACTTTGCAAGGTATAAATCAAAATGCAAATAAAATATTAACAACTAGAATAATTCACTTCCATTTATGTACTAAGTATATTCAATGAGAAAGTTCCCAGTCTATCAGTTGCTCTTTAAAGATCCCATATAAAATATATTTCAATTACTAGAAGCTAATCCCATTTCACTTGCTTATTTGTGTATTACAAAGGACATCAACATTTTATTTTATTTAAAGAGTAAAGTGGTCAACAGAAACTCTACCTTCAGTCACTCCCCTATATACATTCTCTGTGGATTGTACTCACAGGAATTGTTATTAGCTTCTGTCTTCCCAGCTTTGGTGTGTCTGCTTGAGCTCTGCTGAGATTTACTCTGCTCTTCTCCAGTGAGCAGGGCCTTTATTTCAGAAGGGATTTTTCCTTGGTCCATTGCCATGCACCATTGCTTGTACTGAAATATGTAAAATATAATTTAAGTAAAATTTTACCCAAGTTCAAGAACCACTATTAGAAGTCCTAGACATAAGAACCCTTATAACTATAGATTAAATTGACTGCCAGGAATCTCACCCTCTGCTATATTTACTTTTTATAAACTAGGCTATGTAGGACATGTGCACCTCTCAGAAAAGGGTGCTAAAATGCTGCTGAATCTTCTAATGATTCTTATTGAAATGCTGCTCTGATTAAGAAAGCCATTCTGGCTAAAAGACTAGCTCCCTACTGTGCTGTTAATTAGAGATTTATTGTGATTAATAAATTTATTTTAAAATGCAAATACCCACAAATAGATAAGCCTCTCAAGTATTTATTTCTCAGTGAGAAGCACTTTAAAACCAAAAACTCTCTTAGCTAAGAGTACAATTTAAAAAAAAAAAAAACCCGGGAAACGGACTTGGCCCAGTGGTTAGGGTCCCATGTCTACCACATGGGAGGTCCGCGGTTCAAACCCCGGGCCTCCTTGACCCGTGTGGAGCTGGCCCATGCGCAGTGCTGATGCGCGCAAGGAGTGCCCTGCCACGCAGGGGAGCCCCACGCGCAAACAGTGCGCCCCATAAGGAGAGCCGCCCAGCGCAAAAGAAAGTGCAGCCTGCCCAGGAATGGCGCCGCCCACACTTCCCATGCCGCTGACGACAACGGAAGCGGACAAAGAAACAAGACGCAGCAAATGGACACAGAGAACAGATAACCGGGGGAGGGGGGAATTAAATAAATAAATAAATCTTAAAAAAAATTAAAAATTAAAAAATTAAAAAAAAAAACAAAAACCCTAGAGACAAGAGTGGCAAATTGGAAAGCTAAAAGACAATATGGGTGATTTAAAGACAAAGTGGATTGAGAGATAAAAAAATGACCAAATCTAATCAAACCCTGCAATTTGCCTAAAGCCTTAATAATTATCCAAGAGTTGGGTTGCAGTCAGTGTCTGGGGCCACTGCTGGCCGCCAAGCTAGTGCCATGGGCATTTATGTAACTGCCACACTCTTTTAGACTTCTGAATCCACCAATGGGAGCTTTCCAATGTCAAAGACAAGGATTCAGATCTAGGGGAAATTCAGGTAATTAAAAGTCATCTCTGGTGCTATCCTTCCTCTCATTAAATCACTATCAGGTTACATTATTTTGGTACTTATTTATATTTATATTTATATTTATAATTGTGACCACATGCATTTAGATGGTAAGCTAAAAGAAACGTGAGCAACTGTGCCCAAAATGGCCAAATGAGACACATTTCAGCTCATAAAACAGAAGACTTGTGGATGTCTGCTCATAAACAGATGGGGGGGCATAATTTTTTAATAAGATAAAAGCAGTTTATATCAATGTTTATTAGAGGCATTTCATATGATTAAATAAATTTTAAAACAGGCAAGCAGTAATGTTCTTTGTAATATCTGTTATTATATAGCACAACTAAGGTAATGAAAAATTTAGATATTAAATATTAGGAATAGTTATTTTGAAGACCTATAATATAAATGTATATAAATGTACACTTATGTATTTTATATACAATACACATATAAATATATGAAACCTGTACACTTCATATTTCAGAATCTGAAATTAGATTCTGGCATTGTAGTTCCATAGGTACCACCCCTACTTTAGACAGCTAGCACAAAAATATGTGTGTTAGGTCTTTCATATTTATTAACTTTTAAATTTAGTATTATATTAGCGGGGTTTTTTGGTATTTGGAAATTATTTTTAAAAAAATAAAAGACAAAACAAAAAATAATAAAAACAAAGGAAAAAAGAAAACAGGAAGGGGAGCGGATGTGGCTCAAACAATTGAATGCTTGCTTCCCACATGGGAAGTCCAGGGTTCAGTTTCTGGTGCCTCCTAAGGAAAATGGAAACAAAAAACAAGCAAAAACAAACGTAAGGGAAGTGGATATGGCTCAAACGACTGAGCTCCCGCCTACCACATGCAAGGTCCCTGGTTTGGTTCTCAGCACCTCCTAAAGAAGACTGTGTGGCCTGCAAAACCTGAAATATTTACTATTATTTGGACATTTACAGGAAAAAAATTTACCAAGCCCTGCTTTAGACTCATTTATCCAGGTATCACTTAATCTCTGGCATTGGATCTTCCACAGACACCTCAAATTAAACATGTCTAAAAATCTGAATACGTCTTTCTCAACCAAACCCACTCTGTACCATCTACATTCTCTCAACGTACAGGACCATTTGTCTAGCCATATGCTCAAGTCACTCCTCATTCTCTCCTCTAACTTCCGTGGATTATACCTCTTATAAGAACCCCTGTATTTTCGTTTCTCTGCACCTTCACTGAAGTTCAGGCCAACTACCATAGCTTTCTAAACGTTCCCTCTGCCTCTAACTACTCCCATTTACTCACCCTAACTACTCTCCATACTACAGTCACAGTAATTATCCTTAGACAAATTTAACCATATCACTCTTCAGCTTAAAAGCCTTCAAATACAATTAGGATGAAATTCTTACTCCTCTTTATTGCTCATAAGGTCTGTCTCTGCCGATGCTACTGGCAACAAACTTTCATCATCCCCATTATCTCTAAGAATCAATCACATTGATCTACTCACAGTTCCCAGAATTTGCCATTGTTTCTTACCACTAGACCTGCTACATCTGCCTGGAACACCCTGGTTTACTTTTACTCATCAGTCAGAAATTCTCCCCAGACCACCCCCTCCCGCCACTAGCTTAAGTGTCCCTTCTAACAGTATTACTATCCTACAATAACAAAGCATGTATTTTACTGTTAATTGTACATTTCTCCATCTTACCATCTAAACCAGGGGTTCTTAACAAGGGGTCCGTGAGCTTGAATTGAAATTCAAAAAACATTGTTGTGGGGACGTGTTGGTGTGGGTATGCTATATTTATTAAATAATACACAGTATAGTGTGGACTTAGTACAGGGTCCGTGCTTTTCACCTGATTGGCAAAGGGATCCGTGGAACAAAAAAGGTTAAGAACCCCTGAACTAGACTATAAGCTAGAGGGTGGCAGGGACACTTTTTTTATTTTTTGCTTATCCACCTCTAGGTTCACTATGTTATTCAGTCCCTAGATTATTCTCTAGCTTTCTTTTTTTTTTTTTTGTAGTATATTTTATTAGAGAAGTTATGAACTTACAAAACAATCATGTACATATGTAGAATTCCCATACAACACCCTCCACCAACATATTACATTGTTGTAGAACATTTGTTACAGAATATGAGATAATATATAATCAGACTATTACCATTAACTATGGTGCAGAGAGTACATTTCATATATTTATTCCATACCCAGCAGGGACACTCTTATATATAATTGTAACCCAAGGGCCAGGCATAGTACAAGGTACAAAGCTCATGATCACTAAATATTTACTGATTTAATTAATATATTTGTAAATGTGCATATATAAAAAACATCATTATTTCTATATAAGGTTTTATACATAGGGCATCCTATTCTGAATTGAGAACTGGAAATAAAGTGAAGACTACTTTTTAAAAAATAATAAATGGTAATGTTTTTAATAAGAATTAAGTTAACAATCATATTACCTTTTTACAAGGAAATATTTTCAAAATTAACCTTTAAGTGACATGGAAAGTAGGTAAGGCTTTATTTACAAGGATATTTACTGAAGTATAATTTGTAATGTTAAAAAATTAGAGAAAATTGGACTTCCGCTCTTACTGTAAACAACAAGGAAACTAAACAAATATAAGAGACAGCTATTTTCAAACATTAGGCCAATGGCAGTATAGGAGTATGATCCCCAAAATAAGAGAAACAAATGAGTTGAACCCTCTAAGCACCCAGCCTTTTTCTTGGAAGAAGTGTGGAATGGGGAGAGATTTAAGTAGAATAAGATGGTCTCTCTGGGTTGAGAATACAGACGAAAGTTTGAAGAGATTGAGGTGTTTGAAATTTGAAAGGCTGAGTAGTGCAGAGGAGGGAGCTATGCAGAGAATGAGCTCCAGAAATCCGCATGGGGTTTAAGTCTGTAGCAGAATACTAAACTATGCATAAACTATGTATAGAGTGAAACTCCACAAGGCTAGGGAAAGGACTACCAGAGAGCTGTAAGCTGAACAGTTCCCAGAACTTACACAATAAAACTGGGAAATGAATTCCATGCAGTCAGAGGACAGAGGCCTTACAGAACACTTGAGCACTGAGTAATAACTCAGGAGGATCACACCTTAGTATTAAGGTAAATTAGTCCTAAATAAAGACTACTCTAGACTTGCCCAAATAAAGTTTATAAACAATTCTCAAAAGAATTAAACTGATTAACATTGTGTTGGTTAGGCTATTGTGTCAATTTGGCCAGGTAAGTGTGCCTAGTTGCTTGGTCAAGCAAGCACTGGGCTAACTGTAATACAAGGACATTTATGACTTTAGTCACCATTGACTACTGCAGTGGTAAATCATGATGGCTGATTACAATTACATCAATCAGGGAGATTGCCATCCACAATGAGTGACACTTTACCAATCAACTGACTGCCTTAAAGGGAAAGTGATTCCAGCATTGAGTTGAGAATTTCCCAGCTCACTCAATGTCTCCCAGAACTCATCAAGAACACTGGACTTTCATCAGAGCCCCTGGTTGCAGCCTGCCTGCGGAACCTGGGCTTGTGTATCCCCACGGCTGTGTGAGAGACTCTTATAAAATTGCATACTATTGACAGATATCTCTGTTGATTCTGTTTCCCTAGAGAACCCTGACTGATACAGCTTGGTACCAAGAGTGGGATAGTGCTTTTTACAAGAGTGGGATAGTAATTGTAAAAAATGTAAAATGTAAAAATGTAAAAAATAAAATAAAATAAAATAAAAAATGCTGGAATGGTTTTATAAATGGGTAAGGGGTATTTTTGGAGGAATTTGTGAGATGCTTGATGGAAAAAGCCTAGATTGCTTTGAAGAGACTATCGATAGCAATATGGATGCTAAAGAGACTTTTTATGATTCCTTAGAAGTAATAGATAAAACTATTATTGGAAACTGGAGGAAAGGCAATCTGTGTTTTAAAGTTACAGAGAACTTAGCAAGATTAACTCTTGGTGTTTTATGGGAGGCAGAATTTGAAAATGGCCAGCCTGGGCATTTAGCTGAAGAAATTTCCAAAGGAAACCCAGATAATGCAGCTTGGCTTCTCCTTGCAGCTTATAGCAAAATGCTAGATGAGAGAGACATATTGAGGACTGAACTGTCAGGCACAAAGAAAACAGAAACTGATTCTGGAAATTCCAAGCCTCTGGAAATCAAGCTCCCAGATGAAAATGCCCCATTGGAGGATTCAACTATACCTGGAACTTATAAATCAGCATTGAAGATACAGTTACCCTGGAAAGACTTGTGGAAAGTCTGATGGCTTGGACACCTGCTTCATACATACTGTCTGATGGCTTGGACACCTGCTTCTTGGATGTTAAACCAACAAGGTTTTTGAGAGAGCTATATGAACAAAACCACTGTCAGCTTGGACTAAAAGGGACATGGAAAAGAGAGATTGAAGGAGAAACAGCTTTAAGAGCAAAACCATGGAAGCTGAAATCTGGAATTAAGATATCACCTTGGGCCAAGAGAGGAACTCCTCCCATGTGTAGCAAGAGGGTTTGAGTTTGCACCAGCAGTTGAAGAGAGTGGATGTTCCTGCCTAATGTTCTGGGAGGTTTTTCCACCCCAGGGTACAGAGAGGGTAAAGCACATTCCCCAAGCACTATGGTGGTTAAGGTCAGCACCCCACAGGTGTGAGAGGAGTGGACCTGTCCCCCATGGATTAGTGAAGGCCAGGCGGTCAACTTGTTGCTCTGAGAAGGTTGAGTCTACATGCCAAAGGTTAGGGAAGGCCAGGTGGTCAACTCATTGCTCTAAGAGGGTTGAGCCTGTATGCCAAAGGTTACGGGGAATATTGTCTTCACATCATTGTACTAGGGAGGTTAAGACTCTAACCCAAAGATTGAGTAAGGTGTGGCAATCACCCCAACACTCTTGGAGGGTGAGGTCTGGAGCGTGGTCAACACCCAGATGCTTGATGAGGGTGGAACCAAGAAAATGGCCGTTGGACAAGCATGGTGAAAGGGTGGGTCCCCATAAGGCACCAAGGAGAAGAAACCATCAACTAAAGAATGACTCTCAGACTGAAATCAAATGGAGGATGCCCTGCAGATTTACTGAACTATAGAAGACCCATGACTCATGTTTCCCTCCCAATTTCTCCTTATTGTAATGAAAATTTTTATCCTTTGTTCATTTGTGTATTGGAAACAGATAAATTGTTGTGTAAGTTTCAGAAGTCTATAGCAGACAGGACTTTGCCACAAGACAAACTATATTTCTTTAAATCGATTGTGATATGATTTAGTACTTGCATTATTACTGATTTAAGGTTTTTTAGAATATTGTAATGTCTTTTTGGAATTCAGAGGTGGAGTGTAGCAGTTCGATATGGTTATGAATTCCAAAAACAGATAATGGATTATGTTTGTAATCTGGTCTGTACCTGGGCGTGATTAAGTTATGATTAGGGCTTTGATTGGGCCATGTCATTTGGGCGTTGAGTGCCCACCCCTTGGTAAAAGATAAAAGGCATGGCACAGGACAGAGTTGAGGGTTTGGATGCTGGATTTTGATGTTGGAGTTTGATGCTGAAGACTTAAATTGGAGCCCCAGGAAGTAAGCTTACAGAGGAAAGAGAAGCAAGCCCTGGGAAGAGAGGAACGCTGAGCCCAGGAAGAAGCAAGCCCTGTGAAGAGAGGAACCTTGAACCCAGAAAGAAGTGAGACCCTGGAAGGAGGAACCCAGGAAGCCTGAACCTTTGCAGACATCAGCAGCCATCTTGCTCCAACATGTGAAAATAAACTTTGGTGAGGGAAGTAACTTATGCTTGATGGCCTAGTATCTGTAAGTCCTGCCCCAAATAAATACCCTTTATAAAAACCAACCAATTTCTGGTATTTTGCATCAGCACCCCTTTGGCTGACTAGTACAAATATATTACTTGGTTTCCTGCCAAAATGAAATTCAGTACTTTATAAAGAAAGACAATAAAATCTGGAAACTTAACAATGTACCATTCATAATGTCCACCATCCAATAAAAATTACTAGACATAGAAACAGAAAAACGTGAGTCATAACCAGGAGAAAAATCAGTTGATGAAGCAGATCCAGAAATGAACTAGAGCGGATGGAATTACTAATCAATGACATTAAAATATTTATTATAAATACATTCAAAGATTTAAAGGAATAAAGAGTAAACAAATGGAAATTTAAAAAAAAAAAGACCCAAATGGAACTTCTAGAAATGAAAAACACAATATTTGATAAGAAAAATATATTGGGTGGTAATTTAAAAATGGGCAAGACTTAAATAGGCATTTCTCCAAAGAGGAAATATAAATGGCCAAAAAACACATAAAAAATATTCAATATCACTAGCTACTAGGGATTTTAAAATGACAATGAGATATCATCTCATACTGCACAGAATGGCCATTATTAAAAAAACAACACAATATGTCTGGAGAGGATGTGGAGAAATAGGAACACTCTACTATTGGTGGGATTGTAAAATGGTGCAGCCTCTGTGGAAGATAGTCTGGCAGTTCCTCAGGAAGGTAAATATAGAACTGTCATATGATCCAGCAATTCCTCTACTAGGAATATATTCAGAAGAACTGAAGACTGTGACACAGACATCTGCACACTGATGTTCACAGAGGTGATATTCACAATTGTGAAAATATGGAAACAACCCAAGTGTTGATCAACTAATGAATGATAAACAAACTGTGATATAGACACACAATGGAATAATTTATACTGTAAGTTAAATTCAACATTTTACAGAAACAAACTACTGAATAATGTATATTTGGACTCTCCTTATGTGCCAATCTTATTTCTTACCTTCTAAAAACCTGAAGTAGCCTGTCCCAGTTTTGTAACCCTCATGATAGTACCATCTTTCTCCTCTCCTACATTTCACCTCCTCCCTAATCTCACAGCAACAGGGTTTTAATTCTGTCTTTTATCTACTTCGCTTTACATTTCCATAGCCACTATCCAAAGTCTAAATCAATTAAATAATAAATGAATAAAACGTTAAATAAATATATATGTTTAAACACAAATGGGATCAAACCATGCATAATTATATTGCTTTTTCTACTTAGCAATATATTCTGAACATCTTTCTATATCAGTAAATAAATACGTGCATTTTTACTGGCTGCAAAGTGGTATAATATATGAATATAGTTGTTACTTTTTAACTTGTTACCACATTTAAGTGTTGCACATTTGAGTTATTTTTAGTGTTTTGCTATCATAAACAATCCCTCAATGAATTCATATACCAGCAGAGTATGAAAATGCTTATTTGCCCACATTTTGGCCAAAAGATTAATATTCTTTCCAGTGTTTGCCAGTTGGGTAGGTGAAACTAGTATCTTCATGTTTTAACATAAATTTATTTGACTACTAAATTGAGGTTTGATTTTTTTCATATGTTCTTGACAAATTTTCTTACCATTTCCAGTTCCTCTCTGAGAGCACATATAGCTCTTTCCCGACTGGACACCAATTCTTCCAAATACTGATATCTCAGTTTTTTTCTGGCCCGGCATTCTCTTGCGCTCTGTCGGCTCCTTTCAAGTTTTGCCTTCAAGTCGATTTTGGCTGGTTTCCGACCACGTTTACCAGGCTTCTTTACTTTGCCTCCAACCATCTTCAAGAAGAGAGAAAAAGAATTATTTTTTCTCTAGTTCTGTTCCCAGTAAAGCAACTAGAGCTACATCTTAGCAAAGAGAATATTTACAAACAAACAAACAATAAGACCTTGGAACTAAGAAAACGCAATTACATCAAATGCTTTATGGATCTATGCCTTATAATTTTTTAAATATTTTCTGATACCATGAATATGAGAGAAGAAATAATTTAAGTTTTTATTAGGTAGCAATAAAAACTAAAAAATCACTAACAAATATTTTGCTTATAAAGAATTTTTGACTTAAGAAAATAATAAGTTAAAAAATCAATATTCAAAATTGTGAGTTCAGTATGACTGCAACATTTTAAAAGAACACACAGAAGAAAGGAAGTTAACAGAAGGTGAATGAGGATCTTACTGTTAGATGTGATTATCAAAAGCTTTTTGCTCATCTGTCATTTTTTGGATTTTTAAATGTTTACAATTAGAAGCAATACAAAATATGTATATAACATTAAAATGGTAGCCCTAATAAATATGTTTTCTAAGCAATTTGGTCATGAATTTCTCCTTCAAATTTGTACAGCCCTAAGGAGCCCATAGGAAGTTCCTGAAATCTTTAGGATAATCCTCTCTTGCCTTTAGAAGCCTTTCATTAAAACCCTACACTGTCTCAGTAGATTTCTGCCTGCTCCCACTGATGTCATAGTACAGTCTCTCAATATCCCTATGATTCATTGACCTCCCTAGGCACACTTTTTAGGTGACTGGCAAAGTAATTTTATCTTCTTCATTGTTTAGCTGTGAGACCTCCCCAAGTTCTTATAGAGGACATAACTATGTTATAAAGATGATGAATTTTTAAATATATCAACCAGAACTTATACTTCAAACAAATGGTCTTTAAAGGAGTCACCTTGAAAAGGGATACATTTATTCCAATAATGCCACTCTTCGAAACTCTTTTGGAAGTGCCTTTGGAGCCAGTTTTTATAAGCTACAACACAATATGCTTTGTTATTTCTGAGCCATACATTATTTTTCAGATTCCCAAAGGATCTGATTATCCATTTAGTTTACCTGGCATGGCTCTGAATGGTAGCTAGCTCTTTCTGAAAATCAACTTAATAGAATAAGCTCTGTATGGTGACAGTAATATTGCTGAGACTTTAAAGGCAAATCAAAGAGAGAAGATACAAAAGATTCCCAAACTGTTATACAAATGGAGGTTGATAAACTAGTTGCATTAACGACACTGAACTTTATGTTTCATAAGCCATAAAGATTGGGGAAAAATAAGGGAAGTTAATTATAAACCAGGAACCAGGAACTAAAAGCTGACATCACCCTCACAAGTTCCTTAAATATTTCTGGGACAAAAAAAACCACATTTTTACCAATTCATAAAATTTTCACAAATTTAGTGATAATCACGTTGCCCCCTATTCTCCCCTTCTATTTCTCCTGTGAGGAAGCAAATGAACGTGGCTAAGTGAAGGCACTAATTTTTATGTCCTAACACTGTGAACTCCAAAGAAAACTACAAAAATAACCCAAAAGTTTAACTTTTTTTCCTGTTCCACTTTTATTTATACTGGCATAGAGCCACATGCAAATTTAAATAGCTGGCTTTAAAACAGTGTACCTCTTTACCTACTATGCATTTGACCTCTTTTTCCCCAGAACATTTATGTGAGCTAGGGTTCTTAGGCCTTTTGCTCTTGAGTGTGGTCCAAAGGGAAACACTCAGAAAGCCTATGTTCCTATCCCCATCACTAAGAAAAGAAACCTGCCAGTTATTGATCCTCGTACTCTCCAGAAAGAACATCTTTCACAAAGGTAGGGATTTAGAGAAGTTTGATTTCACTAGGGCCTCTACAATACTAAGTCTATCTTCATTACATGGTAGAAATGTTAAAGCTTATTGATTATAAGTAAGAGTGAAAGTCTTGCTTTTCTCTGAACTACTTTTAACACTTTCTCCTTTGAGACAAGATAAAACTAGACAGCTCTTAGAAAGTAAGAACCTGGGACTATGTCATATAATTATATTTTAATATACAGTAATAAGTAAGTAATCAATATGACAGATAAAAAACAAAAGACATTCCTAAATAACCTGTAGTCAAAACAAGAAATCACAAGGGAAATTTGAAAATACTTTGAGATGAATGAAAAGGAAAACACAACAGACAAAATGTATGGGATGCAGCTAAAGTAGTACACAGAGGGAGTGTGAAAATGAAGAAAGAAGTAAAAGAAAAAGAAAACAAAGACCTCAAATCAATAACCTAACCTTCTATCTTAGGAACCTAGGAAAAAAAAGAACAAAGTAAGCCTAAAGCAAGCAGAAGAAGAAATAATAAAGATTAGTGTGGAGAAAGAGAATAAAAAAAGCAATAGAGAAAACAAAATCAAAGGTTGGTGCTTTGAAACAAAACTGATGAACCTTTAGTTTGATAAAATAAGAAAAAAAGAGAAAATAGTCAAGATACTACAATCAGGATTGAAAGAAGGGTCTTTGCTACCAATCTTACAGAAATTTTAAAAGGATTATAAGAAGATACTTATAATCCAACAATATGCCAACAAATTAGGTAACCTATATGGAATGGACAATTTCCTAGAAAGACTCAAACTACCAAAATTGACTCAAAAAGGAACCGAAAATCTGGACAGAACTCTAATTGGTTGATTTAGTAATTTAAGCATTTCCCACACAAAGAAAAGCCAGGCCTAGGTGACTTCACTGGTGAATTTTAAATGTTTAAAGAATTAACACCAGTCCTTCACCAACTTCCAAAAAATGGAAGACAAGGGACCATTTCCCAACTCATTCTATAAGGCCAATATTATCCTGATACCAAAACCAGACAAAGATATAAGAAAACTACAGAGCAATATTTCTTAAGAATATAAATGTAAAAGATGTTGAAAAATACCAGCAAACTAAATCAGCAGCAAACTTAGTCACAGCTTTCACCGTTTAAGGTAACAGTTACAAATCCCAGCGACTAGGGCATGGACATACCTTTCTGGGGACTACTACTCAACCTTCTCTAGGCTCTTCCTCACCAAGCCAGTTGCTCTTTCTCATTCCCCAGGCACCGTCCTTATCAAGTCATGCCTAGGCTCCTTTAAGGTCCTCAGCACTAAACCCCATACTCTGCATTCCTATCTATACTCACCATTTCTCTAACTGTTCTCTCCTCCATTCTCCCACCATCAAAAGGACAAATGTTATGCTTTCTTTTATTAGGTTCAGCTCAAGACACTTTCTCTAATGCTCTCACACCCACTCTCTGCCCTTCATTTTTCTTCTCCAAATTTCTAGAACACATAGATGATATCACACTGTATTTATATGTTATTTTATACTGTTTTTTCAGTAGTCTCACATATTTAAGTTCTCTCTCCCCCAAACAGTGTGAGCTCCTCAGGCACAAGGCTGCCTTCTACATTTACACCCCACAGTATCCAGCACAGGGTTTTAGATACCACTGCCACCACCACCACCAACTGACAGAAGTCGTGAAGAAATGCTCCTCGGTGAGGGGTATAAAATCTGGAAAGCAAGAACTTTTATTATTTTACCACCCATTTACACTAATTTACATCTTGATATTTTAACTCTTAAAGCAACCCAGAAAAGTTTCAAGTTATTACATTTAAGAGAATTTTTTAGGTATTTACATGAAGTGGTACCAGCAGCCTAGGCTAAAATGGAAAATAGCAGGAGAGCTTGTTTTACTTTTCTTTTAAAAACATAAAGTGAGAAGTCACGGATTACAGAAAAACAAGACAGATATGAATGTGCCTAGCCACTGCTCTTTACCACTTTAAAGAAAAATGTACAAAAACAAGCAGCTGCATTTTCATTTGGGGTGAACGCTCCCATAACTCCCTTCACAGCTGTGGGCTAGACTCTTCTTCTTTCATTTATCAGATTTTGAGAAATTGAGAAAAATCTAATCTCATCTTCCTGCTGTGAACCCTTCAGTCAGTTTTTCTAGTCAACAGGAGAAAGAGGAGGTGGCATCTCTGAAGTGAGAGTTAACTCCTGCTTCTCCTTTCTGTGCTTTTTCCCCAAAAAACAGGAATTATATTTTGAAGCTAGAACTAAGTATAATTTCATCTAAATATACTACTATACATATTAGCAATGCCTGAAACTTTTAAAAAATGATTTGGTAAGAATGGTCTGTGCTTATTGTCTTTGCTTCTTTCCTACCCACCTCTTCAACTACTACATTCTTGCTTCTGCCCATCACTCCACTGAAATTGTTCTCACTAGGTTTATAATCTCCTGTTTTCCAAGTGCAATGGCTACTTTATCACTACTTAATTTATTTGACCTGTAACACCTCACATTTAGACCAAATTCCTTTTTAAAAGTCTCTCCTTTAGACTGATGTCATAGCAGCTCTTTCTTCCAGTTCTTCTACATCTCTGATCTCTACTTTTCTGTGTATTTTAATGAATCCTATTCCTCAACTTCTCCTGTATATTTTAAGAGTTTCCCAGGGCTCTGTCTCTCTAGTTCTTTCTTCTCTCCACAATCCTCATCACTGAGAGATTTTATGTATGCTGCCTCAACCACAACCTATATGCTAATACAATATAACTTAGCTGCTGAGGATACAGAAAGGACTAACATTTTTTGACAACCTATTATGTACTAAGTTCTGATAGTAGGAGGTCACATATTGTGGCAGTTTGGTATTGTTTATGAATTCCAAAACTAGATATTGGATTGTGTTTGTAAACTGGTCTGTCCCTCTGGGCGTATTAGATTGTATTAGATTCAGAGGCTTCACTTTTACTTTATTACATCAAGATTAGGGCTTTTATTTGACTATATCATTAAGGTGACGTGGTTAGGGTCCCCACACCCCTTGTGTGCTATATAAATGGAGCTCAATCTGAGACAGGGAAGTAAATACATAGAGAGTTTAGTTTTGGATGCTGGAGCCTGGGGAGAGAGCTGAGCAGTTCACCTGATAGTTTACAGCTGATGAGACCAGAACCTTGAACAGCTGAGAAAGCCCAGAAAGAAACGTGCCTCGGGGAAAGTGATGAGCCTTATTCTAGCCTACAGCTGAGATAGGAAGAAGCTGGGACCACGGAGACTTAGCAGGAAGAGGAAGGCTGAATCCTCACAGAGACCAGCAGCCATCTTGCTCCAATGCAATAGCAACAGACTTTGGTGAGGGAAGTAACTTATGCTTTATGGCCTGGTAACAGTAAGCTTCTACCCCAAATAAATACCCTGTATAAAAGCCAAGAGATTTCTGGTATTTTGCATCAGCACCCCTTTGGCTCACTAATACACATATATATGACATTTAAGTCTCATAATAACTCAATCAGTTCATTGTTAACACACCAGATCTTTAAGTAAATAAATAGTTTGTCCAAAATCATATTAGCTTGAAAGTGGCAGGAACTGAGATTTTAGCTCAGTTTCATATGCTGAAACCCATGTTCTTTCCTAACTGGGCCACTTGTCCCTCTATTCTTGTCACATCTTTACCCTAATCTGTTTTCCCCATATCCATTAGCTTCCTTTCTTCAAAAACACAAATCTGATCTTATTACCTCTGCTTCAAAATCTTTTAACAGATCGCCAATATCTATGGCCTTGGTTTCAAACTTCATTAAGCAGATGAGTCACTACCACCGGAAAGCCTGTTAAAAGGCAAATTTCCAGACTCCATCCCCAGAGATTTTAATGCAGCAGGTCTCTTTTTTATTCCACACTTTGGAAAATACTGACCCAAATTTCTTAGCCTAGTTTGTGAGACATATCGTGATCTGACCCAATTTTCTTTCAATCCTTATCTGTGACCATACTCCTACTGTGCCTATGCTCTAATTCAGGAGTCCACAAACTACAGCCTAGCTGGTGAGCCAAATCTAGTTTGCCATTTGTTTTTGTAACTAAAGTTTTTTTTTTAAGATTTATTTATTTATCCCCCCCCCCAGTTGTTTGCTCTGTCTGTCCATTCGCTATCTGTTCTTCTGTGACCGCTTCTATCCTTATCAGCAACATCGGGAATCTGTGTTTCTTTTTGTTGTGTCATTTGTTGTGTCAGCTCTCCATGTGTGCGGCACCATTCCTGAGCAGGCTGCACTTTCTTTCGCGCTGGGTGGCTCTCCTTATGGGGCGCACTCCCTATGCATGGGGCTCCCCTATGTAGGGGACACCCCTGTGTGACAGGGCACTCCTTGCATGCATCAGCACTCCACATGGGCCAACTCCACACGGGTCAAGGAGGCCCGGGGTTTGAACCGTGGACCTCCCATGTGGTAGGCGGACGCCCTATCCATTGGGCCAAGTCCACTTCCCAGTGGTTAGGGCATCTGTCTACCACATGGGAGACTGTTACAATGGCAAACTGAGTAATTGTAACAGAGATCAAACAGCCTACAAATATGTACTATCTGGCCTTTACAGAAAGTTTGCAAATCTCTGCTCTAGCTGTACCAAAATACTTATTTTCCTTTGCTTATATGCTTTAGTACAAGCTATTCCTTCTTTCCGTTGTCTTTTTTGGAGGGGGAGAGGGAGGGGAAAGTGACTGCTATTCATTCTTAGAAATTTATTCCTACTCTGTGAACTCACCTCTGACATCCCCAGACAATTAGATATCCATTCTTGGTACCCCAAAGACCTTTGCCTTTATTTGTCCTCATTTCTTATCTCACTATAAGTACTTTTTCATATGACTGCCTACCCCACTGATAAGTAAGCTCCTCAAAAACAGTCACTATTATTCATCTTAATATTTCTACTGCTTAGCACCATGTCTAGTACATCTTAGGTACCCAACAAATGTTTTCAGAACATTTGGTTTGGAGCTATGTACTCCAGGAAAAAAACAAACAAACATATTTTTAAACATAACCCATGCCTTTGGGTATGAACTCTTGTAAAAAGGACCTTTTGATGAGATTACTTTAGTTAAGATATGGCCCAGCTCAACCAGGATGGGTCTTAATCCTATTACTTAAGGTCTTGTAGGGAAGTCCACAGAGAGAAACTAGAGGGAACAGCCAGAAGCTGAATATCATCAAAACCTGGAAAAGATGGGAGAAGCCAGGAGAGGCCATCATGTGCATTGCCATGTGACAGAAAAGCCAAGGACCAAGGATGACCAGTAACCAGCTCCAGAATTTTGGACTTCTAGGCTTGTGGTGGTTTGGAACTGTATGTACCCCAGAAAATCACGTTCTTAAAGCTAATCTATTCCTATTGGTGTAATCCTGTTGTAAATAGGACCTTTTGATGAGGTTACTTCAGTTAAGGTGTAGCCTAGGACGGGTCTTAGCCCTCTTACTGGAGTCCTTTATAAAAGTATGAAATTCAGACAGAGAGAGAGAAAGCCATGGAAGCAAGAAGTTGGAGGCAAGGAAACCCAGAAGAGAAAGGAGACCACGTGCCTTGCCATGTGGAAGAGCAATCAAGGATTGGCGGCAGCCAGTCTTTGGGAAAAAAGCATTGCACTGAATGCTTTGATTTGGACATTTTTCTCAGCCTCAAAACTGAAAGCCAGTAAATTCCCATTTTTTAAACCAACCCATTGCATGGTATTTGCTTTAGCAGCCAAGTGAACTAAAACACTCATGAGCCAAAAATTCTGAACAAGGTTATTTAAACTTAGATTTCAACTTGTTTCTGTAGTATTAAAATTACTCCATGGGATTAAGCTATCTTTAGAGATACTCTAAAATGTACATGAACTGGACTGAAAAGGAAGGACAATAATATCTGCTATCAGAGATTTGTTTTAGTAGATTAGCTGGCTCTTCTCTCTTGGTCCTATGAAAAGCATTGATGGAAAAGGAAGACATAAAAAGCAGAAAATGCATGGGCTGTGAGGCACTACTCAAGGAGGGTAGCTAAGGTGCCAATATGAGGGGACTTCAGAGGCCAAAGGATAGGTTTCAGATGTCAAAGATTTTTTGGCCCAGTTTAATTTAATTTTAGTGAAAACTAGCACTACTCAGAACAAATGAATAGAACAGAAGACACTGGAGAAAGGATAAGGTAAGTGTTAAGAAACGTAATTCCCAGATAATCATGGGTAGCACAAAGTGAAAAGGAATATGGAAGGGAATAGGAACCCATATTGGCATACTGTGACCAGTGGCTGGCCTACTCTCTCATCAGTCCCCCAACTGGGACTTGACGCCCAAGCTGTCAGGCTGCACAATAGAGTGTGGTAGTTTTCTTGTTTGTTTGTTTTTAAGATACTTAGATTATATAAAATGTTACATAAAAAATATATAAGGGATTCCCATATGCCCCACTCCCCACACATCCCACCCTTCCCCACATTAACAACTTCTTTCATTAGTGTGGTACTTTCATTGCAATTGATGAACACATTTTGCAGCATTGCCACTAAGCATGGATTATAGTTTACACTGTATTTTACACTCTCTCCCACTCAATTCTGTAGGTTATGGCAGGATATATAATGGCCTGTATCTGTAGTTGCAATGTCATTCAGAACAATTCCAAGTTCTGAAAATGCCCCCATATTACATCTCTTTTTCCCTCTCCCTGACTTTAGCAACTCCAGTGGCCATTGTCTCCACATCAAAGATATAATATCTTCCACTGCTAGAATCACAATAAATCTATAGTAAAATACCAGTAAGTCCACTCTAGTCCATATTTTATTCCCCAATCCTGAGGATTCTGGGATGGTAAAGCCCACTCCACCTCTAATTGAGAGGGGATGTCGATCCCACATGGCTGATGGATGGGAGAGAGTCTTTTATTAGTTTAAAGCCTATGGCAGGAAGATATCTGGTCTAGGATATTTCAATGTATCCATTCGTTTATTCAATAAACATAAAAGTCAAATTTAAGATGAACTACAAAGCTATTGATATGATCAAAGCCTCTGAAAACAGCACATTTTAATTTTCTTTATAACTGAATGCAGAAGGTCAGGGAAAGGAGCCTTCATCAAAACAAGCAATTTTTCCCAGAGGTGAACACATGGGTCGGCTCAGGAGACTACCTTTCTCATACCTTTCTCAATCCAAGAGATAAGGGCAGAGTTTAAGTTCATTCCATTTCCCATCCCACTGCCCCTGTCCCATTTTGGGGCCCAGTTAGGTGTAAACACAGCTGCAGGTATTATACATCTGCATACACTTAAGAAATCACTAAAGTGAGCATCTCAGTGCCTATTGCACTTTGCTAAGGACTAAGAAAATCACTGCTAGGGAATATAATAATTATGACATTTTTCTGAATGCTTACTGTGTGTTAGATTCTGTACTCGATGATTTATATGTATCTCTCTTTCTCTAATCCTTACCAAAGTCTTATGAGGAAGATATTACTCTTATTTAATAGTTAAGGAAATGGAATCTCAGAAAGGTTAAATAACTTAGCCAAAAAATTGTTTTCCTTCCCAATTAGCCCACTAGGAGGTCTACCCAGTCAGTATTTGAGCCGGTTACTTAGCTAGCACTTTTCCAAACCCCCACTATTAGATGCCTAATCTGTCTCTTGCTTTATTGTTTCCATTTGCTATTGCTTAGGATTGCTGGGTTTGTATTCTCTGGCTGGTTTGCTCACTTGGAGCACACTGCTGATTAACAGGTATGTCAGGGAAATCTCCCTAATATCACTCTGTTTCAATTCAATTTCTTCACGATTAACTAGTACCCTGTGCTGGTCTAGATCCTTCTGAGGCAAAGCTGCACTCTCATTCCAATATCTGTCCTATTCTTACTTGAGGAGGCTGATGTCAGAGGGTGGAGAGCTCTTGGCAAACTCACACATTGCCACTGGTAAAAACAACCCAAAACACAATATTTAAAAAAGGAGTTCCTCACATCATCATCCCTTTCTTCCTGACTAGCATATTCAAATACTGCCTCTTTCTAATTGCTGCTTCTGCCCACTCTGCCCTCTACCGATTGCCCTGGCCTTGCTGTCAGCCAGTCTGTCATCCTCTATGCTCTCACCGGTCCAGCCACCATACTTCCAAGCTGCAACCCTCACCTTCTCTTATACGGGGAAAACTGGAACAAGAGTCTCATTACCCATACACATTGTGAGGAAAGAATGTGTTTTAGTCTGGGTACGTATGTGTATACTGGGAGGAGGGAACAATTCTGATGGTTCTGCTGAATTATAACAACTAGGGCACAGGGAAAAGCAGGGCTGGGAGCTGCCAAAGCCTTACTTAAGGGCTGTTTCACAAGGTCTGACTGCTGAAGTAGGCCAGTCTTGCTGTATGTGGCATTTAAGTATTACTCATCCACAACTAAGACATATATTCAAAGTGAAAGTAGTACACTCATGCAGGCAATATCCATTTGGAGACATTTGAAATGAATTTTCTTTACAGTAATCATTAAACATTAATGAAACTAGGGCAGCAAATGTAGCTCATGTGGTTGAGCACCTGCTCCCCATGTGTGAGATCCTGGGTTTGATCCCCCAGACCTCCTAAAACAAACAAACCAAACAAACAAAAAAAACAACTCTCATTGGGGAGCGGATGTAGCTCATTGAGCACCTGCTTCCCATATACAAGGTCTAGGGTTCAATCCGTACCTCCTAAAAATAATAAAATTTTAAAAATTAAACTGTTGGCTTCTACCTACTCTCATAAAAATAATGATAATGAAGAATGAAACTAAATCAATTTTGTTTGCCTATATACAAACAAAGCTATGGATAGCCTCCCCCTAGAAATTTAACTGTGTTTTGGCAGAATAATGAAATTTTATCACTCCCATTAAAGTTTGTTACTTTTAGAAATAACCCTTATGTGATTTTATAGGTAATTAAAACAACCAAAAATCCTATGCATTTTTCTTGGACTTATTTTGAGATTATTGAAAACTTTGTTAAAGTTCTTAAATATCTCGAAGGTCTCAAAAGGAAACAACTGAAAATAAGGTAGAATATACTGTCAGAGTATCAAATTAAGGAATTGAAAGAATGTTATTTTAGCATCCTTAAACAGCTATAACGTTAATATAATTTTCTGGGAAAGGTTTTGGGTATAATATTCAGATTTAACTTCCAAACTGACAGTGAAAGATCAAGTTAGCGAAGGCTTTTAAAGGAAATTATTTTCATCTTTTCTGGAAAACTTTCAGAACTTCTGTCTTGGAAATACCATTTCCTATTATGAGGGATCTGCTACTTCACAATCAATCTATTCCCCTAGGCAGGTCTCAATTCCAGAGTACTGTGTTGGGCTTTCCCTTCTGTTTGTCACTTTTCTCAGGGTCTTTCACGGAAAACAAAAACAGGAGAGAAGGAAGAATAAACTAAGCAGCAAAGTGAAGCTTGAAGTTTTTTCCACCTCTGAGAGTGGGTGAAAAAACAATTTGGCAGCAGAAAAGCTTTAAAGTTACGTGGAGGAACAAAAGGGGACCCAAGCAAAAGTAAAAGCTATGACAAGGAGCATGCCAGAGGTTGTGGAAAATAGGACCTCTGGAAAGCATAGGGAAGCACTGATTTGCATTTTTAAAAATGGCAAGTTTTAGAAGTTCCCTTCTACGAAAGTTTTAAAAAGGGCCCAATTTCCTAAATAACCTAAAACATCAATAACTTAATCCCTGACTATCCCTATCTTCATGAAGTAAACTAGATTACACCAATGTGGAAAAACAGAAGTCATAAGAACAAGTTATACATTAACTACGTGAACTGGGCAATAATAAACATTGCCTATTATTTTACAATCATAGGGATAAGTGATTTGATTAGGGAAAGGGGGACAGTGATGGGATATTAGGAAAGGTTAACAAGAAGGAATTCACTACTTTTCCTAAAGGCTTTCAAAAGGAGCGGAGATTCCAGACTCCTGCCGAAGAGCAACATGAGCTTAGCAGAGTGTTCCAACCAACCACAGGAAAATAGCTCAGAGGGGAAGTGAACTGACTATATGAATGGGCCATTGAGTTAAGGAGTCTGAGAGAAGAAAGGGGAATCATAAAGCCGAACGGAGCTAATTCAGGGTGTGAGGTCTCCAACTGGAGAAAGACGGGATAGGGGCGGGAAAGGCAAAAAGTAAAAGCACAGTAGTTTCTCGATCAGCATGTCTAGGGCCAGGGTTTGCACTACCTGAAAAGCTGGCAAATAGGCTTGCCCTTGGAATGAGAATTTTCCAGAGAGGGCCGTTTCTGGGGAAACGCAGCCCCGGTGGTCCCTGAGTTCCTGGTTGTGTACCATCGGGCATTAAGTGCAGAGGGTAGGGCTATCTAGCGCAGGTGTTTCTTGGGTGCTGGCTTAAACTACCCAGCTTAGGCTCAGCGGCGGGACTGGCACTTGGCGACAAGCAGGCGGAGGCGGCGGAAGCTGAGCGTGCAAACCACAGGACTTACCTTACTGTCATCCATCTCAGCAGTCAGGCCAGCCCGGCCCGGCGCTCCCTCTCCCGACCCTCCCCCGGCTCAGCCGGCCTGGCCTGGCCCGGCCCCCGCCCCGGGGAAGAAGGGGATACGGTTCTGACTGCCCCCTTCTCGCGCCTAACAGCTCGCTTCACTGATGCCACAGTCACTGGGACGAGGGACCACTTCAGGAATGGCAGAGCAGACCCTGGAGGCGGCACAAAACGCCTCCTTTCGCCGCCGCCGTGTCCTCCTCCCCCTCCATGACAGTCTTTGGGTGTGTTTACAGACGCCCTGGAAGCGGCGGGGACCGGGGAGTGGGCGGGGCGCTGCGCACCGCCCGGCCCCTTCGGCCGCCGTAGCACTGCGGGCATTCTGGGAGTTGTAGTTTTCTTTACCATAGTCGCTGCATGGCTTTCTAAAAAGAGAACTACAGTATCCATATCCCCCCCAGCCAGCGGCGTCTATTTTTCTCTAGCCTTCAAGCGCCTGGAAGGAGGGTCTGGCGGAGAAGAAAACTACGTTTCCCAGAGTGCGTTGGTCCATATTGGCCCAGAGTGCCGGGGATCCAGCCCGTAGGGGCGGGAGGCTGGGGCGGGGAGGAGGCAGCCCTGAAGAAGCCGTGCTCTGGCACTGTGCTGGGTACTTTGGGTCGACTCCCTCAGGACGCTGAGGAAATCCTAGTGGTTCTTTATTAAGAATAGCAGCAACAACAACCGAAACAAGACAAACACCCTTAAACTGTAAAATAGTGCAGCCACTTTGGTAGACACTTTGGAAGTTCTCCAAAAGATTAAACATAGTCCAACCGTGTGGCCAGCAATTCAAAAATGAAAACATATGTCCATGTATCAACTTGTACAGAAATGCTTATAGCAGCTTTATTCCACCAAGAAGTGGAAACAATCCAAATGTCCTTAGACAGATGAACAATATCCAAACAAGGAAATAGTATTCAGCCATACAAAGGAATGAAGTTTTGATGCATGCAACAAAATGAATGAACGTTGACAACATTATGCTAAATGAAATAAACTAGACACAAAAGGACAAATATGATTCCATTTATAAGAACTGTCCAGGATAGGCAAACTAAAGAGAAAGAAAATTGGTTGTGGTAATGGTTGCACAACTCTGTGAATATACGAAAAATTACTGAATTGTACACTTACGGGTGGGTTTTATGGTATGTGAATCATACCTCAGTAAATCTGTTAAAAAAAAACCTAAGATTGTCGTTGGGGCCTCCCAAATTAATAAAGTCCTTTAGCTTCCTTTTTCTTGTTGTTTTAACCTATCTTAAGGCCTTTGAGAGCTTGAGAAAGATTGTTTTTATTAACGTTATTCCTAGTAAGTCCTTTAACGCACATCTTTTCAAAAACTCCTGAAGTTCTTTGCTTGGTTTCTTTGGGTTTCTTTGCTAAACCCCTCCAAAATCCATTTGAGGTAGGTCTCCCCAATTTAGCAATAAAAATATAGGTCACCGAGTTACACTTGAATTTCAAATAAACAATAAATAGCTTTTTTTTTTTGCGTGCTGTCTGCTCTCTGTGTCCATTTGCTGTGTGCTCTTCTGTGTCTATATTTATTTATTTTATTTCCCCTTCCCCCTTGCAACTTGCTTGTTGTCTGTTCTCTGTGTCCATTCTCTGTGTGCTCTTCTGTGTTTTTGCTGGTCTCCCTTTCTGTTGCATCACTTTGCTGAGTTGGCTCTCCAGTGTGTCTGCAGGCCTGGTGGCACTCTGCAGTGTGCGGGCGAGCCTGCCTTCACAAGGAGGCCACAGGACGCAAACCCAGGGCCTCCTATATGGTAGATGGGAACCCAACTGGTTGAGCCACAACCACTTCCCAATAAATACCTTTTTAATATCAGCATGGGTCCCAGGCAATATTTGGCACATACTTTTCCTAAAAATTATTTATTATTTATCTGAAATTCAAATTTAACTAGTTTATCTGGCAAGCTAAATAAGGAGTTAATATTGTACTAGTAAAGTTGAATCGTAATTGTAACGCTGTAGAACTGAAGCAGGTCAGCTCCTCTAAGTAAATGCGGCTCAGCCAGGCCACATGGTTGCTAAGAGTCAGATGCGCAGGGGCAAGTTGCAGTGGTGGACCTCAGCCCTGGGGCACATCAGTAACCCCAAACTTCCTGGTGTCCTGAGAGACCCCAGCCCATCTTCACTGAGCACAAGTCTGCTAGTGCCAGCAAGCTCTCTCACTAATACCTCTTTTGCCCCACCCTCCCGCCAGAGGCTTTGCAGCTGGAGGTGCCCCCTTCTCTCTTGTGCCCAGCAGGCCTTGGTCCACCTCTCACCACACCCTTGCCACTGCTAAGAACGGGTCTTTGGACAGTTGCTGCCTTTTCCCTGGGTCAGTCTTCTGCTATGCTCCCTTCCTCCCTCCCAGCTGCGTTCCCCCACCCTAATGAACAGCACTTATCTGTCCTGTCCTCCCGCCTTCAGGAGTTCCAGGGCCCACCGTGCTGCACTGTGTGGCGGCAGCACTCAGGATCCTCAAGAGGGAAGGCCTCTTGACCTTTAGAACTTTTGACCAATACTGGTGAAATAAAACCTGCAAGGGAGGCAGATGTGGCTCAAGAGATTGGGCTCCCGCCTACCACATGGGAGGTCCCTGGTTCACATCCTGGTGCCTCCTATAGAAGACAACCAGCTGACATGCCAGGCAAGAGCAGCAAGTTGATGCAACAAGAGACATGAGAAGAAAAATATAATGAGAGACACGCGAAAAGCAGGGAGCAGAGGTTCTTGGTGCCTCCTAAGGAAGATGAGCAAGACAGCGAGCTGATGCAATGGGCAGGTGCGGCAAGCTGATGCAACAAGAGACACAAGAAGAAAAAGCATAATGAGAGGCACAACAGAGCAGGGAACAGAGGTGGCTCAGGCAATTAGGCTCCTCTCTCGCACATTGGTGGTTCAGGGTTCAGTTCCTGGTGCCTCATAAAGAAACAAGGAAGATGAATGCAAAACAATGAGGGGGTGGGGAGAAATAAATAAAAATAAAATAAAAAACATGCCAAGGAATAGAAACACCATTTTGAGTAGAGTGGGTATCTATAAGGAGGAAGGCAAATGGGATGGGGCGATCTGGGCCATTAGCTGCACATATATTTTTGATTTTTAAAGAGTGGAAGCAAATCTGTTAAATCTGTGGTAGCTATAGAGTGTATCATTTTCTTTATATTTCTGTACGTTTTAAAATATTACATAAAATAGAAATTTAAAAACAAAAAAACTTTAAACATGCTTACTTTAGAAAGTGTGGAAATACTTTGTTATAAAATAATATTTTAAGTTATAAAAATAAAGCTTAATCATATCATAAAATAAGACTCTGGAGGGAAGAATCTCTTATGAAGTATTGTATCATCACGTGTTAAACATTTACTGAGAAGTACCCAGAATTGGTAACAAAGAGGGGAGGAAAGAACAAGAGGAAATATTAGTTTCTATAAGTATAAATCCTCAAGGACTTTATAATCCAGGTGAGGGAAATACATGAGACTAAGAAATACATGAGACTAAGAAAATCAGCAGGGAAGCGGGCTTGGCCCAATGGATAGGGCGTCTGCCTGCCACATGGGAGGTCCAAGGTTCAAACCCTGGGCCTCTCTGACCCGTGTGGAGCTGGCCCATGCGCAGTGCTGATGCGTGCAAGGAGTGCTGAGCCACGCAGGGGTGTCCCCCTCGTAGGGGAGCCCCGCACGCAAGGAGTGCGCCCCATAAGGATAGCAGCCCAGCATGAAAGACAGTGCAGCCTGCCCAAGAATGGCGCCGCACACACAGAGAGCTGACACACAAGATGACGCAACAAAAAGAAACACAGAGTCCCATGCCGCTGATAAGGATAGAAGCTGTCACAGAAGAACACACAGTGAATGGACATGGAGAGCAGACAACTGGGGGGGGAGAAGGGGAGAAAAATAAATAAAAAAAAAAAAGAAAATCAGCAAATGTGACATCTGGGGAAAGATAATACAGATCAAGTTCCATATTTATATGCTGATAAAGAGGTGTACAGATTGGGTAGGAAGAGACAAGTATCAGAATAACTGGAGGAGGGAAGTGGACTTGGCCCAGTGGTTAGGGCGTCCGTCTACCACATGGGAGGTCCGTGGTTCAAACCCCGGGCCTCCCTGACCCATGTGGAGCTGGCCCATGCGCAGTGCTTATGTGCGCAAGGAGAGCCCTGCCACGCAGGGGTGTCCCCCGCGTAGGGGAGCCCCACGCGCAAGGAGTGCACCCCATAAGGAGAGCCGCCCAGCGCGAAAGAAAGTGCAGCCTGCCCAGGAATGGCGCAGCACACATGGAGAGCTGACATCAACAAGATGACGCAACAAGAAGAGACACAGATTACTGGTGCCGCTGATAAGAAGTGGTCACAGAAGTACACACAGCGAATGGACACAGAGAGCAGACAACTCGGCGGGGAGGGGGGCGGGAAAGGGAGAGAAATAAATTTAAAAAATAAATCTTTAAAAAAAAAAAGAGGGAAACGGACTTTGGCCCAGTGGTTAGGGCGTCCGTCTACCATATGGGAGGTCCGCGGTTCAAACCCCGGGCCTCCTTGACCCGTGTGGAGCTGGCCATGCGCAGCGCTGATGCGCGCAAGGAGTGCCGTGCCACGCAAGGGTGTCCCCCGCGTGGGGGAGCCCCATGCACAAGGAGTGCGCCCGTGAGGAAAGCCGCCCAGCGTGAAAAGAAAGAGCAGCCTGCCCAGGAATGGCGCCGCCCACACTTCCCGTGCCGCTGACGACAACAGAAGCGGACAAAGAAACAAGACGCAGCAAATAGACACCAAGAACAGACAACCAGGGGAGGGGGGGAAATTAAAAATAAATAAATAAATCTTTTAAAAAAAAAAAAAAAGAATAACTGGAGGACAAGGAAAAGTGAACATAGTAAAAAGATTTTTTTTTTTAAATTGCTCACAGGATTCTGGGCATAATCTATATCCTGGGTTCTCAATCTCTTCTCCCTGTCCCTTCCTTCTCAAAAAGAACACGGGAAGCATGCAATTCTTTTTTTTTTTTTTTAAAGGCACATAGTTTTCTCCTTCCCGTCCTCTCCATCCTTCCCTCCTTAACATGCACGAACGTATTTCCTGACACTCTCAGACACCCCACATAGAGGCACTGTTGCCCCGTAATGCAGCAAGCCTCTGGCGGCTTTGGAGTGTCTCTTGGTGAATTCCTAAGCAGCATGGCACACACCCACTCCCACCAGGTCTGCATGCACTTCCTCTGCTCATCTTTCTCCCCTTTTGCCCTTACCGCTAGGCTAAAAGAGCACAGGTGTCAAAACAGAGCCAAGACGCTCATGTTACTCCCTGGGCCCCATGGGTTCCGCTGGGGACCTATCCCTGGGGAAACAGCAGAGAGAAAGGGAACTCATTAAAATAGCTTTTTAGGCTCCAGCTGACTTTCCATTACGTTTGACACATATGAGTCTGAGAATTTCAGAATTATCCAGCCCCTTCCAAACTTCTGCTGGACATGAAAATTATTTGACTCAATTATGGTGTGGAAATTTTTGCTAGATCCATCTCCAATACAATCTAGAAATAGCAATAATTAAAAACAAGGCCGACCAAGAAAGAGACAAAGGTGGCCAGGAAATCTACCATGTTAACTTCTGACCCATCAAAACATACACCACACACTTGGGGAAGAAGGCATCCCAGCCTAACCCAAAAGTGACCATTCATTACTTCTCTGTCCCCTGAGAGTTGGACATCTACGGCTGAGTGCTAAAGATGAAAAAAATACAGCATTATTTGTATGGTAAATTTGCAGATAGCTCAAATCATGACACAGAGACAGAGAAAGGAAGGCACTATTCAAAGAAAAACACAAACCACCAATTGAAGAGAGGTAGGGGGTGGCATGAGATTAAGTGAGGAGGGTAAGGGAACAAAAATTAACCTTATTATAGAAACCACCAACAAGGCAGAACAGTACAATATTCTACATTCAGGAATGCCACGGCTGGGTCGATATGTAAATCTGGCACTTGAACAACAGAGTACTATTGCTGCTGATATGGTAATCTTCAGAGGTACAGAGGAAAAGTGGGCGGGTCATGTGAAATTCATAAAATGCTTGAGGTAAACTCACTGTTGAAGCGTTAGTCATGTTCTGTGTTTTGTGTGTGGTTTTTTTTCCGATTTATTTTATAGATGAGTACTCCTCTGTACTTCTTGTTTTCTGAAAGTTGAGCTTATTTTCATGAGGCTATGAAGTATTCCATCTCAAAAGTTTGTTTTTGTTCTAAGGCATTTTGCAACATGCCTCCCTCCTTTTGCCCACACGGACAAATATGCCTACATTTGCACAGAGCAAAGTACCTATTACTCTCTTCATTGGCTAAAAAGCTCAGAGGCAAAGTCTAAACGAACATTTTCAGGATGAGCTCATAATTCAGCCTCCAACTTTTCAGTGGAGCAGAATAAATAAATACATAAATAAACAAAGCCAAGAAGACCGAAATGGTCTGTTGAGGGAAGGAAAAAGAGACCTAATCAGCATTAAATATAAGGAAGAGAAAATGAAGCTCAAGGAACCAAAACCTACCGTGTTTAAACATTCCCTCACCTCTTCCGCTTCAACAACAAACTTAATGCTTCTCCTCAAACTCAACAACAGCTGTTTTTATGTTGTCCTAAGCACAGTTTTCTATGTTAAATACTGCTGCTGTTCCTGAACCATACCTTACCCAAGTAGGGAAAGGAAAAGTTTGTGCTTATTTGAGGAAGTAACAGGAAATTTATGTATTGAATATTTGCCCAACCAGCAACTGTTTAAAGCTAAATTACCCTTTGGGGGGGATTAATGGTAATCACCATTAACCATTTACATTTTAGTATGAATGTGCTTCATACCTGCTACCTAAAGATTAGCTTAATAAGGGGTTGTTAGGTGGTGAACAAAGAGGAATACGTAGCCTTAAATAACAGGTGTTCTGAGAGGAGGAAGAGCCGGGTAGAGCTGCACACTGTGGCGGGGCTTTGAGCATTTGAAGAGTAGCCAGTGGACGCAGATACTTGTGAGGGTCAGGCTGGAGAAGATGGGAGAAAGATGAGGAAAGGACAAATGATCAGGTATCTTCTTTCACAATAATCCTAGGTTTTACCCAGCAGACACACACAGGACAGGCACATTTGATTCTACTGACTCAGACCTGAAGATGTCTAAACTTACTTGTTACAAAGCAAGTAAAAACAAAACAAAACAAACAACTCAGCTTGCGCTTAAAGCTTGGAAGACTTTTTAAAAAGCAGTTTCCTTCCATCAGAGTTCACTTTGGTTGTTGCCTGTATAAGGTTTGGTAAACCCAGAGGTGATCGCTGAACTGAAATCTGATGGAGTTCTCTTTTGGATCTTGCATTTTTAAGGGGAAAAAGTCTAGAATTCTCGGTTATCTAGGAAAAAGTGTAGTTTTGGTATCGTGAGACTTTAGGAGAGCAGCAGAGAAGTCATTTCTTATTTTATGAATAGTCCCTTATTGGCTCCAAATTATGTTTCAATCATCCTTATTTTTTAGGAAAAAAAAACAACCTAAATTTGACCATTGGGATAGTATCAGACCTACTTACAACCATAAAGATATTTTTCAAAGTCACAAAAATATTTATGAGAATTTAAGTACTAACAATATCTCCTGCTGCTTGTCAGGAACTATCTATGGCTAAATACCTTTGACTTTCTCTTTCTGGCATTACTTGATAACATAGATATTCTGCTTTTATCATTTGATATCACACAGTAGTCATACATCTTCATTCATTTTTTAATTATTTCCATATTTAAGGTAAGAATTTTTAAAAGTATTTTTTCAATTCCTCTCATTTTAAGTGCTTCCTTCATCTAAGAATACTTCAATTCTAGAACATATCTTTAAATCTTTTTGATGATACATAGAGTTGTTTCTAAAAACATTTTCTTAAGGCTGAAGGTGGTTAATGTCAATCTTCTCTGGCTAATACAATGTTAATATTGAATGGTATAATATGTTGTCTGATAAATTATAAAATTAGTACTTGTAATACCACTTCCTAATTTCCACAGGCATTTGCATGAATATTATCTCATGCAAATCTCGTGAATATTATCACATGGAATCTGACCAGTCTATCATGGTATTTCTGTCACCAACAGAGTCCTTTGGTAGAAGAATATGGCTTTTCTAGCTTAATGTTATCCTTAAAAGTTAGATACCATAGGTCCACTTAGAAGCCAATTTTGATTCTGTCATTCATGAAAGTGCCCAAATCATTTATAGATCCATTTATAGTTCTTGGTAGTATCATTTTTTTTTTACAGGTTATGATTTTCTAAGATTTTTTTTGCTTTCTTTGTGAAATAGTTCTTTTAAAAAATGTATTCTAAACTTTAAAAAAATGTATTCTCAAACGAGTTTCAAAAGGCACCAGTTCATCCTTGTTTATTTTGTAATCAAGCCTATGTTGATTCTATCCTCACTGCTTATGGCTTTTATAGATTCACGTCTTGCTATTTTCAGCCTTTATCTATCCAAGATGAAATAGGTTGGTTAAAGAAGTCTTTCCCCATGCCTGACCCCTACAAGGTTTTACACTGATCTATTCTGAGCAGATTCTGACCCCATCACCTCTCTTTCCAGGTGCAGTCCTTAGAACTACCTCAGTAATGTCTCCCATGAGTGGATAAACCACAGTTTCACTTGTTTTGTTTTTTTAAATCAGAACATAATAACTCTTGTTTTCATTTCTGTTCTGGACTTGGTGCCGCCAGACATTTTCTGGGGCCTTCTGCTGGAACTTTTTGGATATAACACAGTAATCTATAGGAATTTTGTCTAGGCATATACATCTTTTCCACACAACTACCAGTTCTTTGTTCCCTTACTTTTTTTCTGTAAGTTAGATTTTAGACGGCCACCTTGTTTCCCCAAGAAAGTATCTGTCAGAACTAAGACTTTGCACAAGTAGCTCTTCTGTTATAGTTCTCATTTTATAATGCAGTGTAGGAATTTAAAAATGTTAAGAGTTAGGACTATAGCCTCTCCAGCACTCCTGCTGCCCTCAAGATTATGAGACTCAAACCACAAAATGAACAAACCCTCCTTCCTCTTTCACCAGACATGAACGTATCACTGTGAATTTTATCGATTTATTTACATTTAAGCTCTGGCCTCTGATGGGGTATTTTTCTAAACTAGAACAGAAAGTCATTTTGTCTGAAGTAATGTTGCCCTCCTCAAGTAAACCTCTTGAGTTGTACTGTTGCCAGTTCAAGACGGCCTTGTGCGGGCTGACGCACACGCAGCAGAGGATTGTGCAAGGAATGTTGATCTTTTCCTGCAGCATTTGACACTTTGGTCATCAGCCTGGACTTTCTTACCCTCTCTGGACAACGTCACCCTTTCCCATTTTTTCATGAGATTCTTGTGTTGTGTTCTGTTGATCTTTTCTTTTCTTTTCTTTTTAAGACAGCAGGTCCTGGGAGTGGTTTGGAAAGTCCATTAATCCCCTAATCCTTTAAGATTTTCCTCAGTTTATTTTGCCGTGGAAAACTTCAGGCCTTCTGGTATGTTTCCCTCAACTAGGCTCCTTTCCCACTCAGACTAGAATTTGTCTTTTTTTCTGCTCTGGTCTTGTTGCTGAGCTGAGACCAAAATCCACGCTTGTTACCTTCCAGCCCAGTCAGAGCTTCCAGAGGACAAGATCACACCTTTTCTTGGGAATCCTTATCTTCCGTGTCCCCCTGCCCCATCTTTGTGGTTGGCAAACTGCCTTTGTGTAGTTCCCTCTCTTCCAGGTGTTCCTTTGCCTGACCATCACCCTGACCTTCTCTCATTCATGCTTGTTTTCTCCCATTTCTCCTCCTACATCAGTACCTACCTCTCTCCCTGCCACAGATGCAGTGTTTGACAGTTCCCCCAGCTCCTTTGCTCTGCCCTCCCTTAGGTCTGGGAAGAGCTACTGCTGCAGTTTTACTAGATGCCCACAGGCAGCTCAGCCCCCAGCCAACCAAAGGGCTAGGTACAGAGCAAGACCGGTCTCTTGTTTCCACAGGTGCTACTGCTAAGCCTGGAGAAGGAAGCTGGTTGTGGGGGAGGCTGGTGGTGGAACAAGACCCCTTCGGCATTCTTCAAGGGAGCTGCTTCCACAGCATTTCCTCTCTAACATTTCCAGCAGACAGGTGGTCACTCCACTGGTACTGAATTCCTGGGTATTTTTATCCACTACCCCATAAACAAAATGGCAATGTTATTGGAAATGTCATACTACCAGGCATATGAGTAATGTCCCCATTAATCAATTCTCCAAAGAAAACAGGTTGCTCTCCAGGCTTGTTTGGAGAGATGCTAGCTATGTGAAGGAAGAAAAACTCCAGTGTCTGCTTAGAAGTGCACTGTCAAGATTAAAATGATATATACTTGTTGATTTGGTGTGTTTTAAAGTTACCTTTCACTATGCAAGACTGCGCCAACTGTAGAGCTGACACTACTTGTTGTCACAGGAAACCTCACTAGAAGGCTGTGGAGTTGCCTGTTGCACTGGCTCTAGGCTAGAGACAACAGGGAGTACAGGAGAGATGTAAGTCTTACCAAAGTGGTCACTATATTGAGAAATGTCACACTACAGAGAAATCCTTCAGCTCTAGCATGACTGATTTATCCTTTTATCCATCCATTCATTCACAAAATGTACCAAGCAACTCCTTGCCAGCCACTATGCTATACACTAGAGTTAGAAAAATTAGTGAGACAGTAGTTCTGCCCTCAGGGAGCTTATAGACCAATGGGGAATTCATTGCACACATGTCTATGCATGTAAATGAAACTGCAGGATAGGGGTTAAGTGTCAAGTGTAAAGTAAGAGAGCATCTAGGGTAAGACTTTTCTGCAAGGCTGATTCTGAGCCAGGTCTCAAAAGTATGAGTACAAAGTTTGTCAATCAATCAAGAAAAGGAACACTTGCAAAGGCATAGTGGTGTGAAGTAGTACAGGAGAACCACAAATAATTTGGTTTAGGTGTAACCTAGGCATCTCAGGAGAGGAAGAGAGCTGTCTCAAGTGCTAAGGCCAAAGAGTTAGACAGGAAGTGAATAGCAAAGCACTTTGAATGTCAAGCTTAGGAGCTTGGACTTAATTTGAAGGTGCTTGGGAGCCATTCGGAGTTCAAGCAAGAGTAACAATTAAATCTGTAGAACTTCATATGCAATTGGCAGCTCCTCAACAACTCTTATTTTATTTTGGAATATTTTATTTTATTATACTATATTATGTCATATGCACAGTATGTGCTATATCATAGTATGGTATACAGAAATGAATGTTATGGTATAAGTGCCTGGTATTTACTAAGCACTTTTTGAATATGTAATGACTGAATGAAGGCTATGACGTGTCTCTTGCCCTTAGTCAGTTGCTGGCTCTAGACAGGACTATAGGTCAAGACTCCTGAACTCCTTCCCCTCCAAGCTCTTTCTATCACACACAAGCAACAAGTGATAAATGAAAGGTGAACTGGGGAAGTAGATGTGGGTCAAGCAACCTGGCTCCTGCCTACCACATGGGAGGTCCAGGATTTGGTTCCCAGTGCCTCCTAGAGAAGATGAGCAAGACAGCGAGCTGACACAGGAAGATGATGCAACAAGGAGACACAAAGAGGAAAGACTATGAGAGAGACAATAAAGCAGGGAGCAGAGGTGGCTCAAGCAATTGAGTGCCTCTCTCCTACATGGGGGGTCCCGGGTTTGGTTCCCAGTGCCTCCTAAAGAGAAGACAAGCAGACACAGAGACATACAACAAATGGACACAGAGAGCAGACAATGAGGGAGGGGGGTATAAATAAATAAATCTTTTTTTAAAAAAGAAAAGTGAACTGTTGGGATGTTCCCATAGGTATGCATTGCAGCTAAATAACAATGTCTAGATTTTCCAGAAATTATTTTAAGTCCTCCATAACCCCAAATTTTAATTCAATCTATTGTAATATCTCTGTAAAAGGACAGTAACTTTTATAATGTTAGTCAGCAAGATGTGGAGTTCACTCCAGAGAAATCTTATTTTCAACTGCAATGAACTAATCCATTTTGCAAAGTGAGGAACACCTGGCATGGACATGTAGCGGATAGACTAAAAATTTTCAGTGTTCTTCATTTCCCCATACTATTCCTATTAAGACATATTATCAAGAATTGATGGGGAAGCAGATGTGGCTCAAGCGATTGGGCTCCCATCTACCATATGGGAGGTCCAGGGTTCAATTCCTGGGGCCTCCTGGTGAGAAGCAAGCTGGCCCTCATGGTATGGAGAGCTGGAGCAACAAGGTGACACAACAAAAAGAGACACAGAAGAGAAACAGTGAGAGACACAACAAAACAAGGGAGCTGAGGTGGCTTGGGCGATTGAGTGCCTCTCTTCCACATTGGAAGGTCTGGGGCTCAGTTCCCAGTACCTCCTAAAGAGAAGATGAGAAGACAAGCACATAGAGTGAATGGACACAGAGAACAGATAGCAAGCGCAGGTGGCAAGGGGGTGGGAAGGAGAAAATAAATAAAATCTTTTTTTTAAAAAAAGAACAGTGAATGGGCAGATAGAAGGACTCATTGAAGTGAGACCAAAGTTAGAATCTTACCACTTATTCAATAGAGTTGAACAAATGTTACTTAAGAAAGGTGATTTTAAAAAAAGAAAGTACAATATCCTTTACAGAAAATTTCCTTAACCAGCAGAAATTTCTCTTTTGTTTATAGAAGTAGAAAAAAAAAAGTAGCTTTTAATTTTAAAAGTTATATGTGTCTATGGTAAAACATTCAAAACCTTGTAAAGAAGGTTACAAGGAGAAATGTAAAAGACGCTTTTCCTAATCTCTATCCAATCACTTTGATGCACTCTTCAGAGTTAACCACTGTACATTCTTCGAGAATTAAATTTTCTATGCATTTTGAGGAGTATAGGTATTTCCTTTTCATTTTTACACAAATGATATTATGTTATACACACTGTTCTGCAATTTGTTTTCTCAATTAATTATATATCTGAGATATAATTCCATATCATTGTACAAATACTATACCCTTCCCTCATTGTTTTTTCTTTCAGAATTTTTTGGTTTTACTTTTTATTTTTATTAAACAATGAAGAAATGTACAATCTTTTTTAAAATTATTTTTTAGGAGGTACTGGGGATCAAACCTGGGACTGTGTACATGGGAAGCAGGCATTCAACCATTTGAGCTACATTCACTCCCCAGAAATATACAATCTTGATTATATATCATTCTACTTTTGTGTGACTTTCTCCATAGAGTGAACTCCTAATAGAGAAATCCCTAGATTAAGTGCATTTGAATATATATACTTGATTTTTTCACAGATGTTGCCAAATTTCCTCTAAAAGTGTTGCAAAATATATACTCTCACCAATAGTGCATGTTTCTCCACTTGACAGCCAACACATTTTATTAAACTTTAAATCTGGGGAAATTTGATAGGTATAAAATAGTAAATTATTGAAATTTTAATTTCTTTTTTTTGGTCAAATTAGCATCCAGTTTGGGTATTCTTTTTATTATTTTGGGAAGGGGCATTTATATTTATTTTTCTGTGGACTACCTGTTCACACTCTTTACCTACTCTTTAATGGTAATTGGTTAAGTCCTATAGATTTGCAGAAGATCCTCATATATTAAAGGAATTAGTACTATATATCATATGTTTTGCCCATTTTTCTCTCTATTTGTTGTTTGTCTTTGACTTTGTTGATTGTATCTTTTTATTCAGAAGTTTCTATTTTTAAGTAGTCGTATTTATTAATCTTTTCTTTTTGACCTCTGGGTTTTATGTCAAAATCCTTCTCCTAACACCATTTATTGAATATTTTTCCTACTGATCTGAAATGCTCTTTTTATCATAAACTAATTTTCCTTGAACTTGGGTCTCTTTTATTATTGTTTTTATTTCCATATTACAGTATAAACAGCATTGCCAATAGTGACATTTTTCTTCAGCTCTGTTTTTCTGATTTGATTATATGTATTACAAACTTTGCTTTCCCCAAATAAACTTTTGGCTGAAAACTATTTTACAATATCCCATTGTTAACTCAGCCATTATTTGGAATGCTCTAAAAATGCATAAAAAGCAGGCAGTACCTACTGAAAACTTGAAAACCTTTGCCTGTGCTCAGTGTGGATAGAGAAAGCTCATATTCATCATGCTTCCCATTCCACCGTCCCAGTAGGGTTAGGGCCTACAGATCAACCTTTGTTCCCTATCATCTCCTCTATATCAGGTATCTCCTATCTGTGGATCTAGTTCTGAACAGAACTTTTCAGTCTTGGAAAAGAAAGATTTACCAAAAAAACCCTAAGGAAACATTTGGAATCTTGGTAAGTGCAGACATTGTGGCCAAATGCTGATCCCTATGTGGTTTATCATAGACTACATCCTTTTTCTATCCATTGATCCCCCTTCTTGAAATTCATAGACATTCTGAAGGCCCCTTACGATATCTCTAAGTCATAGAAACGAAAAGCCGGAAAGTTCAGAAATTACAACAATAGAAGGAAATGATCACTGTCTTATTGGTAAGTTCTGTCCTCCCCTCCCTCACCCTCTCCACCCAAGATGGTGCTATGGCTGAAGGTTCAAAGCTGGAGATCACCTTCACAGGACTTGGCAGCAGAATCGCTCAGTCAGTCTCGCAACTGCTACCGTGCTACTCATCTTGAAGCTTCAGGTGAGTACTATTTTAACATTTCCCACAGAGAAAAGTTGAGTAAATAGGAACTGTTAGACTCTCATGGAACAGAGCAAGCAAGGGGCCATAACTTGTATATGTGACCACTAGCACAGAACAAAGGTATCGCCAATTGTCTTGTGAAGTCATGCACTCTTCCTTGGATGACCATCTGCCTCATGCCTTAGATAGGGTTCCTGAATTGACTGGACATTGGACTAAATGATCTTTGAAGTAGGGGATAGTGTGTGAGTCAGGGAAAGCTTCCCCAAGGAGGAGGCAGCCGAGCATTCTGAATCTTAGATGGTATTTAAATAGGCACAAAAGGGAGAGGAGGAGGGGAAACGGACTTGGTCCAGTGGTTAGGGCGTCCGTCTACCACATGGGAGGTCCGCGGTTCAAGCCCCGGGCCTCCTTGACCCGTGTGTGGAACTGGCCCATGCGCATCAGCACTGCGCGCAAGGAGTGCCGCACCACGCAGGGGTGTTCCGGGCGTAGGGGAGCCCCACGCGCAAGGAGTGCGCCCCGTAAGGAGAGCCGCCCAGCGCAAAAGAAAGTGCAGCCTGCCCAGGAATGGCGCCGCCCACACTTCCTGTGCCGCTGAAGTGCCGATGACCACAAAGAAACAAGACGCAGCAAATAGACACAAAGAACAGACAACCGGGGGAGGGGGGGAATTAAATAAATAAATAAATCTTAAAAAAAAAAGAGAGAGGAGGGGAAGAAGAGAAAACGGCACTGCAGATAGAGGAAAGAGTATAAATGAAGGCATGGAAACGTGCGACAACATCAAGGGAGCCATACATAATACAGTAATATAATTTTGAAATATGAACACTCAAGGTAAGGAGTGGCAGGGATGAAAATCAGAGAAGTAGGGAGCAGCTGGGTTCTGGGGGTCCTTGTATGCAATGGTCAAAAGCTTGGATTTTATCCTATAAATGTTGGAAGGGTTTTAAGCACATGAATGACATACAGTAAACTGAATAGCCCCATATGTCAAAATCATAATGATGACTTTGTCAAAATTAATATGAGGCAATTTTGAAATTAGCCTAGTTAATGAAAGCTGATGAGATTCTTGTCATTTATATGCTAGAGGATCATTAGACCTGTTCTAATATTGACAAAAGGAAGTCTCCACCTAACTTCTTAAACTGGGTATGACATAGTTGGATTTATGTATTAGAAAAATCGCCCTGGTAGCATTGTGGGAAATTGTTTTAATCATACTGAAATAGGAAGTAGGAAAATGAATTAAAGGGTTATTAGAATTGTCTAGGTGAGTGATGACAGGGCCCCGAATTAGGGCAGTAGATAAAGACTTTTTGGAAGACAAAATAAGCTGGATTTGCTCAAAGAAGCATTGTAATATAATGTGGCAGTCATGAAAATGCAATTTTTAGAAAAGATCACAACTGATGACCCCAGCTTCTCTGCTCTGAAATCCATCACTGCTTCTTGCTGAGGCCATGTGCTTCTCACAGATTACTTCATGACTTGAGCACAGCAGGGACTTTAAGGTAGGCCTATCCCAACTTGAGCTCTAAGATGTCCCATCAGTCTCGCTGTCCTTTCTCAGACCTGCACTGTAGTGGAAGACTCTTCCACTTGATTAATCAGGATTATAAAGAATTTAGCACAATATCTGGCACATGGTAAGTGCTTGATTAATGCACTTGATACATGGTAGATATGTAGGAAGAAGAAGAAAAAGAAGTTAAGGTAATTCTTAGGTTACTGGCTATTTACAATATCTAGAATGAGCCCAAATATTCCATTCAATTTAATTCTTCTTTTACACACAACAGCGATCCTTTTGAGCTCAAAAAAGAGTAAGAAATTCTTCCTTTCTTTCTTCCTCATTCACAAATTTCTTCCTGACTCATCCAGTATTCATGGCCAATGGAAGATAATCAATTAACTTATACATCAAATGGATGGAAAATATGCTGGTTGAACCCAGAAACCTAGCAGAGTTGCGGTCAACACCTACTCTCCTGTTCTTCAGGGCTGCCCTGGACAACTAACAAAATAATGATAGAGCAGCCTCATTCCAAAAAAAAGGGCTATCTTCAGCTGCAAGCAAAACCATTCCATTCCTCTGCCACATAATATCTATGTCTCTTCTCAGCCTGAAGCAGTCAGAGTAGACGTCATCCAAAATCCCTGAAGATTGAGGAATGAACAAAAGGAAGGGCGGAGTGTTGCTGCTGACTAAAGCAGATATGTTGTTATTGTAGATATTATCTTGTGTTAACTGAGTAACTTGTAACATTGATAAAAAATATTTTTTTTAATTAAAAAAATGGTAGGAAAAAAAAAGTCCTCTGCACTTTGGAATTTAGAGGGTGGCCTCTTACCACATTACCAAAATCTTGCCCACTCCCTGAAGGAAACAGACATAAGAATATGTGTCTGCCGTAGGGAATATATAAGAAAGGAGAAAAGTTATCCATCTTTCTTGAGATCTGAAAAACTAGGTGGTGGTAATTCCAAATTAAATGCTTTTCATGAATAGAATTTTATTTAGAACAATTTTGCTATTCATTATGAGATAGCAAGCACACTGTAAAATGCATAAGGGCAAATTATTTTCCTTTCCCCACACACACTTATACAATTTAAGAACCAAAATTTGGGGAGCAGATCTGGCTCAAGTGGTTGAATACACGCTTCCCATGAGAGGTCCAGTTTCGGTTCTCCATACCTTCTAAAGAAACAAACAAAAAAAAACTCAAGCAAACAAGTGGAAAACCAACTCAGGGGAGCAGATATGGCTCAGTGGTTGAGC
The DNA here is from genome assembly GCF_030445035.2 of Dasypus novemcinctus. Lineage (NCBI taxonomy): Eukaryota > Metazoa > Chordata > Mammalia > Cingulata > Dasypodidae > Dasypus > Dasypus novemcinctus. Next base: position 34,376,729 of record NC_080692.1, on the reverse strand, counting down.
ACCCGCTTCCCATTAGGTTCAATCCCCAGCCCTAATACCTGAAAAAAGAAAAAAAAATTCAAATCATAGACTGGAAATCTGAGTTAAAATTAGCAAAATGGAATGGAAAGGGAAAGTGTAAACTTCTGAACAAAATTTCAAGAAATTTATTGTATAAACCTGGACTGAGGAAAATTCAGCTAGGTAGCAGTTTATATGAAAAATACCAGGGGTTTTAGATTGATCATTGGGTCCAGGAGAGGGCCAACATTGCAATTTTGGCTTATAAAGAAATGAGTGTTAAAAAAAAAAAGAAAGAAATGAGTGCATTCTTAGTCTGTGTAGTACATGTACAATGTCCTAATAATAGGAAACTTCAGCTTCCCCATCTACAAAATTATGGGCTAGATTAGATGATTTCTAAGTCCCATACAGTTCTCATATTTTATAAGTATATGACTCTCTAACTTCGATGTTCTGAACTTTTGAATTCGTGCATTCTCAGAAAAGATGCCTATGCTTGATGAAACCAGATAATCCATTCCTTTGGCTAATTTTATAGTTTGAAATAGTGTCTTTTTGTGTGCTGAACTGACTCACAGATACCTCTCAACTGAGTGTTGCAATGGAACAGGCTTGCATACATCTATTTTGTGCCACGTCGAGCTTTACACAAAACTATTTTTCTCGAGGTGGCACGCTTGAGCAACCAGTTTTTCTTGAAGTTTGCCTGACAAATACGTTTACAATGAGCTGTGCTGTCACTCATCTACCTTGCCATGGGGTTGGAGGGTCCCTTTGAAGCAGACCAGCTGCCTGTTGACAATGGCAGTGAAGGACTGCAGAGGTAGGGACCAAAGTGACAGAAAGGACGAGGGAGTCCTAGTAAACAGGGTTCCCCTACTAGGCTCTGCTGTGTGAGGGCTGAGGGCACGGCTCTGAAGTTTAGCCGCAATGTCATAGGCACTCTGTGACGGTTTTGTGGGTAACCGATGAGTTTTCCCCTCCATCACAGTTATTACTATTCTCTTCTAGACTTCTAATCTGGCATTTCAAACATCTTTTGAGAAAAGGGCAGTAAAGGAAACTAAATGCTGGTACTAAATTCTGGGGAAAGCATAGTTTCAGTACAAATAGAATTCCAAATATTTCAACTAAGATCTGAAAATCTAAAAGAGAATTGCAGTGTGGATCAGAAGGCCTGCAATTGCCTTGTTCTGCAAACTAACCAGGTGTATACCCTTGGGCATGACACATGACAACCCTCAGCCCATTTCTGCACTTGTAAAACGAGGTAGAACCTTACCTGGCTACTTCCAAGAGTATAGGAACCCCTGTGAATGGCCCTGGGTGGTAGAGGTGCCCTGATCAAGAGCCACGCTACACATTGGGTAGGAAAGGAATTGGATACAGGCTTGGAGATAAGCTCTGTCAAGCCAGTTAGAAGGACCCTAGAACTTTAAAGGGAGTGTCTAAAGGGCAAAAAGCAAGAACTGAAACCGCAGGACCCCCTTGGACCAATGTCTCATGCTCCCAGTGCTTTGGAGAGAGGACAGTAGGAGCAGAAAGGCCTGAAGAAGAATTTCCACTGCAGACTGACGACAATTGGCTAGCCCCATCTCTTTCCAGAGTGGAAGGGACATGGGAGCCAGCCAGCTAAAGCGTCCATGGCTTCATAAATACCTTCATTCCCTCAACACTGCAGCCACCAACGTAGGCAAGGAAATCAAGATCTTTAACAAAGAGGTAAGTCTAGGAGATGTTTAAATTAGATGGGCTTGTGGAAATTTTTGTGGGATCCATAGATGTTTAAGTTTTCAGGGGAGAAGACCCTTTTTGGTTTCTTCAATATTCTCCCTATGCTGATGTCGACCCTGTGGTCCCTGCTAGGAAAGTTCCTGATTGTTCTAGACTACACGGTCCCATCCAGTTCAGCTGGGTTGCCTCCTGCACTAGGGAGATATTCTAAAATACCAGAAGCAGGGCAGGAAATTATTCAGTGGTTATATCTCCTGGATACTGGTGAGATCTCATTTGCTGCCGTGTCCCTTTGGGTGAAAAAAAAATTTTTTTTCTTTTCTTCTGTTCCATCAAGTTTTATCTATGCCCTGGTCACTTGTCTTGGCCTCTGACTTGCCCTTGTGCCTGATCGTTTTTGCCATGCTGCATTTTTGTTCTCCAGTGACTCCCGGCTTATCCTGACTATTAAGAGCCTCTTCCCTGGGGTCTGAGCCTTCTGTGGCCCTTGTGTAGTGTACTGCACTTGTCAGATATAAATGTCAGGTAGCTTTTGCTTGCTACCTGAGCTCCAATCCCACATCTCTGACCGCCCACTGGTAATTTCCTTGTAATGTGCCAGTAGTTGTTCTGCCAGGCAGATTGCGACACCATCCAAAAACATCCGTCATTTTATGCACAATCATTATTTTATGCCCCACACCAGTGGTTCTTATAACGGCTCAGTCAGTCGATAGTATATTAAGTCAATTAAACACAGATACAAAGTCCTCTTTGATTTACTCTAATCTTTCATCACCCTCAGCCATTCAGTCCCAAGAAAGAGCAGATTTTCCTTCAAATATTGATCATTGTTTCTGTCCTTCTCTCCTGCCTTCCCCTTTCTAGGTTCTTTCCACTTCTGATATCAACTTAGTGCTTTCCCTGCTTCAGTTTACCGGGACAGCTATAGCTAGACCTATCTTCATTTATCAAGTCCAAAACCCTGAAGTTCTTCTCTGCTCCTGTCAGGTAGGCTTCTTGCTCTTATCAGGCTGTCAAAGACTCCCCTAATTTTATCTCATCCTAGACACCCCTTCTGCCAGACAGCTAAAGTGTGCTATAAAGTGTAATGGGCTTAGACTTAGCGAAACCAATTTCAAATCCTGGCTCTGTACTTAGAGAACGACCTTGGGCAATTCAGTCTCTCAGAGCTTTGTAAAATGGGGATAATAATGCCTATATCACTGGGAATCTTATTAGGATTTAATGAGATAATGTGTGTGGAGGCAGTTTAACATTGTGTTCAGAACCTAGGCTTGGCGCTGACTCCTTTCATTCAGAACCAGGCTTTTCCTCTTAGAACCTGTGTGACCTGGAGCAAGCGCCTTAACTTCTCTAAGGCTTCATCTTTTTCACGTGGAAAAATGGAGTGAGTAACAGTGCATAACTCACAGGTCTGTAGTGATGACTAAATGAGATTACTTACGTATAGTGCTTAGCACAGAGCCTGGCAATATTGTAAACCTATAAGTGTATGCTCTTTTATTACCACCTGGCCAGGGACTCAGTACAGTGCTTGACCTCCTCCACACTTAAAAAATATTTGCTAAGTTTGTCGATGAATTTATTTTATCCATATGATCTTATTTCCTGTGAATCCTTGCCATGCACATTCTCACACCACCCTTTCTCCAGACAGGCTGACTGCCTCAGCTTTCCATGAATACGTTTCAACTTTCCTTGCCTTTGGTTATGGTATTCCTCTTTTCTAGAATACCATTATTTCTCCTTTCTGCTTAGGCAAATGCTTTCTATGCTTCAAGGCTCTCCTAAACCCTGCCTCTAGAAACTTACCCTCTTTACAGCTGTACTTATTGATTTCTCACTCTTCTGAACCAATTACTCTTGATTTAGGACTTGATGCTATTATTCTGTCAGGTACACAGAGTAGTATTTCCTGTGTACTCATCTCGTCTCTAACTAGTTTGGAAAATATTCCTTACACAGTAAATATCTAGGGAATGCTTACTTAATTTACTATTCTATCTTATTCTCTCATATCATCTGTGGGATTTTATTCCCAGATTATGTTTAAGGTAGAATTTGGGGAAAGGAATGCACATTTAGTTGTCAGATAACAGGAAGGATTTAGAATTTCGAGAAAAAAAATTGCAGACCTAGAGTCTGTCATTAATCTCGGGGCCTCTGAGAGTGGGCAGATGCAGGGGGCTGTGGGGTAAGCAGTTCTTGCTGCATGAGATGAGGCTGGTGGCCTCAGGCCAACATGTTGGAGAAGTGCTGAAACAGGGTGGCTCTGCAGAGAGGGACTGGAGCCAACCATCGCTGACAGACAGAAAGTGTCCCCATTCAAACCTGGTTCTTGCTGTGACAAGCTTTGCCTTTAACTGGTTTCTCAAGCTCCTGACACTTTACACAACGTTTGCCCGGTTGAGAAACTGGTTTTGCATGAAACTTCCCCTGGCTTGAAGCAAGTATCCATGACGGTGTTTGCATACCACTGGGGCTTCACCCCTCCCATATGTGCCAATAAAGATGAAGCGCCATTCAGATGGTGTGATATGAAGGACATCACGGCAGCCTCTGAAGCTGAGAGTGTTTGAACTATGTGAAAGGCTCATACCATAATTTCACAATTACTGGGAAGGCCAAGAAAGAGCAGCTTCGATGCAAGGTGAAGGGCAGAGTCTTTGCCCCAGTTCTCACGACGCCTTCTCAGGGTGTTGCAGTCTACGCCAAGCTCTGTACTTCCTGAACTCTTATAATACTTATCGCCCGGGCTCCACAGTTAATCCTGAGTATGCATTGTCTTTTAAAGACTGCTAGTTTTAGGTTTCTTGAGAACAGAGACTATGTTTCATACTTTGCTGTCCCCTATAGATCCTCCAATTTAACTCAGCCTTGGGCACAATAAAATTCTCAACAAGTGTTAATGGATTTGTTTTTGGAAATGCGAATTCATAGAAAAGTAGCCCAACAAAGGAGAACTCAAAGACCAGCTTCTTTAAAGTAGTGGGCCCTGGGAGGCCCTTCGTTATCCATGGTGGTGTCAGCAGCAGCAGCCTCCGGTGGTAGGACAGGAAGTCCAGCCAGTACAGAGAGGTGCACGGTGACAGCACTTTCCTGAGTAGGAGATAAAGATGTTCCACCTCAGACCTGAGCCCCCTTCTCTGATTCCGCTCTCCCCTCCCAACCATGAAGGCATCCAGTTAGAGCTGCAAGGTGCCCCGAAGACTGTCTGATTCAATGCCCTTATTTTCTAATTGAGGGACCTGGGGCTCAGGGAGAAGCAGCCAAGGGTGGTGAGGGGAATATACCTGGCCTTGGAATAACGTGGAACTGGACTTGAATCCCCGCATTGCCACTTTTTTTTTTAGCTGTGTGCTAGTGGAAAAGTCACTAACCAGCTCAGAACCTGAATTTCCTCATCTTTAAAGTGGGGATACCACTGCCTATCTACTAGGCTTGTGAGAACTAAGTGAGGTCATGTATGTACCAGATGCTCAGATCTTGTTGGTTCTGTCCCCTTTCCTTCTCTTGAGTGCCCTGCCCAACACCATCACGCAATTTAGTGCTAGACTCCTGTTTTTCAAGCTAACCTTTTTTTCAATCACATACTAAGATTTAGTCTCCTACCCATGAGAAAATTAGGAGCAACCATTAACATTTTCTTAAATGTGGCAATTACCTTCATTGGCTATTTGGACAGATTTATTTTGAGTACATTTATATACTTCTGAAAAAGAGAACTTAGAAGATAGGAATGCTGAATTTCAGAATGAACTTCAAAGGTATTGAGATTCTACCCATTTCCAACCATAGATTTTGAGCCCTTCCTACTCCTAAAATATACTCATGGCCTTTTACCCTTTTAAAAAATAAAGATTCCAGTCCCTGATCTTTTACATGCTTTGCCTTGCAACCTGATATTTTTCACCTGTCTCTCTTAAGACATACTCTACTGTCCATTAATCATCAATCAAAACTAAAATGAAAACAATGCTGTTGAGCTTCTGTTAAAAAAATAAGAAACATTGATAATGATCTCGGTAGACTTGCAGGGGGTAATTTAGTCTCAGAAATGAAATGGACATCATATCATTTATAAAAATGATTGGTTGACAATAAACCATTCTTTCCCAGACTAGAGAGGATTTACTGGTTATTTTATAAATGTTGGGGAGCAGATGTAGCTCAAGTGGTTGAGCCCCTGCTTCTCACATGGGAGATACAGGGTTGAGTTCTTGGTGCCTCCTAAAAAAAAAACAAAACAAATTAAAAAAAAAAAACTCAGGGGAGCCATGTGGCTCAGTAGTTGAGCACCAGCTTCCCATATATGAGGTCCTGGGTTCAATCTCTGGCCCCTGGTACCTCAAAAAAAAAAGTTTGGTTAGTTAATATTTATTGTGCTTGACTGCAAATATATTTTTAAGCATGTGGCAGAATTAGGATTAGAACAGAAGAAAAGTCTTGGCATGAAAGCCCTACCAGTTGTGATAATTGCAGTTATCAAATTGTGATTGATGGTTCACGATTTAGTGAGTTGGTTGGGTCCTACAAGGTAGAGGGCCAAAGCAAGGGCAAACCACCTTGGAGTTCCCTTTGTGTTGGGTATGGTAGGCAGAATAATGGTTCCTTACAGACATTCACATCCTAATCCCTGGAACCTGTGAAGATGTTAGATTACATGGAAAGGGAGGGCATAAAGTTAGAGATGGAATTAAGGTTGCTAATCAGCAGGCTTTAAAATAGATTATTCTGGAGCAGATAAGGGTCTTAAAAGGGGAAGAGGGAGGCAGAAGAGAACCAGAGAGATACTATTATGAGAACTTTTCTTGCTGTTGTTGGCCTTGAAGGTGGAAGAAGAGGTCCATGAGCCAAGGAATATGGGCAGCTTCTAGAAGCTGGAAAGGGCAAGAAACCAGATTCTCTCCTAGAGCTTCCAGAAAGGAACACAGCCCCACTGACACCATTTTAGCCAAGGGAGACTCATTTAGGACTTCTAAACTGCCGAGCAGTAAGGTAATTAATTTGTGTTGTTTTAAGCCACTAAGTCTGTGGCAATTTGTGTATAGCAGTAATACAAAACTAGTACAGAAGGTCTCTCCAAATAGAGACTGGCAGACTCTCTTGTCCCAAAGATGTTGCTTGGCATTTTGGGATTCCACTCGACTATGGGTAACAAAGTCTCAAAGGGACTGTGACACAATGAGAGGCTGAGGGACACAGACATGGGGAAAAGCAATCAGCAGTTAGTAGACAGTGGATCTCATGCTTAGCATCATAAGAGATGGAGAAGAAATCTAACTCATAATCTCAAGGAGAGAAAGGTATTCTATATGGGTATTTCTATCACATCCTTCTTTATTTATTTTAAGCAGGTGAGTGGTGGAGTCTGATGTTTGAGAAACACAGGCCTGGCAGCTGGATAAAGAATTGGTGTGTGTGTGGGTAGAGGTATGGAGGGCAGCTGGAAGGCAAGCATGATGAGGCCTGACTGAAGGCAAGATGGAGACGGGTGGAGAAGGAGAAGGGTGTGAGATAAGACATTAGGGGTATGCCTAAGAGGGTATCATTAAGAGGGTCAGAGTGAGGATAGCCCCTTCTGGCAGGGGTGGCTGTTGTGGGGTGAGGTAGGGTGTAGGGGGGGACTTGGGAGGTGAGGGGAAGCCATTGACTGAGAAGAGACCTGCAGGAACAGCCGGTTAGGGGTGGCAGGAGTGGGCAGGATGGACTTGGCTTGGGCCTGTGCCAGTGGACATCTGGGAAGGCCTGGGCTGTGGCATGCACAGCCTCTTGGTGTACACCAAGGGTTTCACCTAAACTAGAGGTTCTGAACCTTTTTTTATTCCACGGACCCCTTTGCCAGTCAGTGAAAAACATGCATCCCTTCTAAGTCCACTCTATTGTGCATTATTTAATAAATATATCATACTTGCACCAACAGGTCCTCACAAGAATAATGTATTTTGAATTTCAATTCAGGCTCATGGACCCCTTGTTAAGAACCCCTGACCTAAACAGTCTCATTCCTTCCATCAACCCTATGAGGTCAAAATTTCTATATTCCATTTTGTAAATAAGAAAACTAAGTTTTAGAGAGTTAATCTGCCTGAGATCAGACAATTAGTAGGTGGAAGAGTTGGGATTTCAACACATCTGTCTGGTTCCAAAGCCCAGGTACTTCACCACTTTGGTATCTGTCCTCCTTGGTGAGCCATTCAGCCAGGAAGTCAACATGCATGGAGAGTGTTCATTAGTTCAGGTAATTTGTGCAAGTTAAATGGGGGCTGGGGGTAGATGTGCAGATAATACTTTGCAATGGGTATCCATTCAATGTCTGCTTCTCATGAATATGGAGTCTCACTACAATGTAACCATTATCAAAACATCACTGGCTAGTGGTGACTTTTTGCTAAACATTTTTAATTGAACTACCTACCATGACCCAAAATTTGACATGTCTAAAATACAGCTCATTTGTGCTCTCTCCCCATCAGATAACTTTCCTATTTCATTAAAAAATTTCATTATTAACTTAGTCACACAGGTTAAACACCTATAAAAACATTAACAGCTAACATTTATTGAGAATACATTCCATGTGTTGTGCCAAGTGTTTTAGACATCATCCATGTAATCCTCCCAACAACCTTACAAGGAAGGTATAATTATTGCTACCATGTTATTGATTAGGAAATTGAGGCTTATATAAATCGATAAAGGTGACACATTAGCATCATCTTTCACTACTCATCTTTGTCCTCCATAGGAAATGAATCACCAAGTTCTGTCAATGCTCTCTGTGTACTATTTCTTGCATCTGTTGCTTTCTTTTCGTGTCCATTGCCACTGTAGTGATCTTTCCCCTTTTGATTTATGCCTAAATTGCTCACATAGCCCTATATGGTCTCCCTTGTTACATGACCTTCTTGCCTTAGATCTTTCTAATACACTTTTGGTCAGACTGAGCACTATTTTTATGCCATCCATTTCCAAGTTCAAACCATTAAACAGGAAAAGATACATCCAGATATCCCCATATGTTATCCTTGAATTAGTGTAATGGTAGTGATATTTTTTAGAAAATTTGAATATCTTTATATTAAGTATAAAAGGAAAAAATGTTACAACTATATGTTAAAACGGTAAGACAAGATTCATAGTAAAGATAATAAACAATTTGACTTTATAAAAGGGCAGGTCAAACATCATTGATCCAGCATTGGGGAGTTCTCACTGGTCATCAGACCATTCCAAATATGCAACTCCATTTTTTTAGAGGCAAATCTTTGCACAAATAAAAGTCTTGTAAATGTGTTTAGCGTTTTTCAATTATTTATATGCTTTATTATTGTGATTAAAATAATAAATGTACATGGTAAAAGACCCAATCGAAATGTCACAAAAGGATATAACAAAAATGTATTGCTCTTCCAAGGTAACCATTAATAAGATGATTTATATGTTCTTTTTTATACTTTTCTGTAATTTACGGACTTTCTACAATGAACATGTATAGCTTTATAATGGAAAATAAGGCCAATAAAGCTTAAACAAAGAGCAAAACTTTCCATCATTTCCTGCAACTTAATTAGCATAAAGTTTAAAATCTTTGGCTGAGGTCCTATATAATCTGGCCCCAAACAACTTTCCAGGTTTTTTATATGCTATTAAATACAAATGTTCTGCTTCAGTTAAATTATTTTAACAGCTCTTTCTTGTGTCTCTGTGCTTTTTTCCTCCTCCTGGAATGAGCATCCCCCATTCTCTTTTTTTATATTCCACCCCCCCCCCCCCGCCCCTCCATGGCTTCTCATTTATTTGCTCTTGGTTTTTGTTCATTGTTTATACTTATTCGCTCATTTGTGTTTTTCCCCCCCTCAATGTCTGCTTGTTGTCTACTTGTTTGTTTTCTTTAGGAGGCACCAGGAACTAAACCTGGGACCCCCCATGTGGGAGGCAGGCACTCAACTGCTTGAGTCTCATCTGCTCCCCTCATTCTCTTTTACTACCCCAGTTCAATCTATTGTTCAAGATCTAAGTCAGTTCTACATAAAGCTTTCCTAAGAAGGAAGAAGGAAGGAGTCAGTATTTAGTGAGTATTTACTATGTGCTATACACGGTACTTGGTGTTTTAGTCAGTACTTCAGTCAAACTCCACATCAGCTGGAAGGTTGGCATTAATTATCTTCATTTTAGAGAAGAGGAAACAAAGTTTCCCTCAAGCCACATAGCCAGTATGTGGCAGAGCTGGAATTTATAGCTGGCTGACTCTTCTGCCCCAGCTCACTGAGCTCTCATTTTTCCCAACTTTGGTAGCATATATTTGAATGTTAAATTTGACCAATAATCACAGAAGTGTATTCTAAGATAACGGATTGCTTATAATGTTATGCTTAACTATGTATATTTTGTATTTTTGTTTATCTTTTCAACCAATGCTCCTTGTGGGAAAAGCTGGGTTCAAGTCCTAGCTTGCTATTTACTAGCTATGTGTTTTCTGCCAAACTCCTTAACTTTTCTCAGTCTCAGATTCTCAACGGTAAACTAGGAGAGAGAATGATAATACCAAACTCTTAGGGTTATGAGAGTTAAAAGCCCAGTGTATACGTCGTACAAAAGAGTGGCTTATTAAACCTTTGATTTGACATGGTGACATTAGTTCATTTTCCAAAATCTATATAATTCCTAGTTTCTTTATAGTAGTTGTTTGTGATAGTTGTAAGACTCAACAACCTAAAGAGGAAAAGGTCTTTTTCTTCAAGATATTAAAAAATCAACTTTACACAAATTTAAAAAGTACTACCAATAGTATTTTGCTATTTTGGTCAGAATATCCCATCTTGCTATTTAACCAATATTGAACAAGAGGTTCAGTTATTGGTTAAAGACTGTTCCTCAGGTAAATGTTTACATTTATAAATATGAATGTTGCTGCTGAATGTTGTCATTGTTAGTCCAGAAAGCCACTGCAAATTTTAAAATTGAACACATCAAGACCTATGTTTACTCAGAAAATGGAAAAACGATTTTAAAATCACTGGCCTTCAAAAACAGACATCAATTTAAAAAAAAAACATATTCTCTGTATCAGAATGAAAGGACATCATGGTATTCATTCCAATTATTTTCCTTTAGGGTCAGTTGAGAGAAGCAAAATTCACTTAAAGTAGTGGGTCACAATTTTTTGGTTGTTGCAGATATTTATTACTGTCTACCAATTTTTAAAATTCCAGTATAGATTTTCTCTTGAAGATGCTTTAAGGTCTTTATTTAATAAAGTGAATTATATTTAATTTGATTTTGAAATTTGTGAAAGTTTTTTTATAGTCCTTGGGATAATTGGAGGCAGAAAAAAAAATATATCTTCTCTCCCATCTAAATTTGCTGGAAGCATTTTTAGAATAAGTTTGTCTATGTCTACAAAAAATCTTGCTGGGATTTTGATAGCAATTGTGTTAAATCTACAGATCAATCTGGAGAGAACTGATATCTTTACTATATTGAATCTTCCAACTCATGAATATAGTAAGTCCTTCTAATTATTATTCCTTAATTTTTTTCATCAGCATTTTACAATTTTCTGCATATAGGTCCTCTACAAGCTTTGATTAATTTATATCTAAATAGTTCATGTCTTTAGAGCAATTGTAGATGGTATTGTGTTTTTCATTTTTGTTTCCACATGTTTGTGGTTAGCATATGTGGAAACTTTTAGCAAAACAAGGAGAAATGGACTCTGCAGTGAAGTAAACTTGTTCAATGGTTTCCTGTAACATGCTAGACTATTAATAAACTATTTATCCTAACAATCAAGTATCTCCATACTGTGTCTCTAAATCTCTCAACTTTAACCTGATACCTAACTGCTAAACACAAATGTCTACTATGGCCAGAATGGACTACTCATCCTTCATCTGAATACATCTTATTCATTCTACCTCCATGTATTTGCTCATGCCATTTCCATTCTAAAACAGTCCCTCCACTGACCCTTTTACTCCAAGCTAATTTTTTTTTTCATATAATAAACTTTATTTTTAAAGAAGTTTTAGAGTACAGAAAAGTTACATGGAAAGTATAGGGGATTCCCATGTACCCCAACCCCCCTCCCAAATTTTTCCCTATTAATAACATCTTACATTTGTTACAATTGATGAACAAATATTGAAGCACTGTTACTAACCAAGGTTTTTGGTTTACATTATGGTTTACACTTTGTACCCAACAATTTTATAGGTTTTGACAAAATGTCCAAATTAAATCTTAACTATCCCTTCAAGGCGAGGTCAAAGCTCTGCATAAGAAGCTTCCCTGTCACTACCAGCCAACAGGGCTCCTTTTCTCCTCTGAACTTCTTTAACCAATATTGCATGCTACTCAAGTTTAATTTTTCATTTAATTTTAGTCTCTTATTTCCCTAAGTAGTAGAGAGGTTCCCATTACAGCTGTCGTAAGTCCGCATGCATGTTAAGTACTCAAACTTAACTGTTGAAAGAATGAAGAAATTCATTGAAAGTAAGGCTATATATAGCGTTGCAGATGTAAAGGGGGGTCCATAAATTCTCGAGTCCTTCACCCCAACAACCTCTAGTTACAGGACTCATGGCTTCCTTCCTTCCTAAAAATCCCAGCTCCTCCAACTAAGTGGATTTGAGACGCAGGTCCTTTCCAACCACACCCTCCAAACCATCCTAAAAACAGCAGATCTTTTAGAGGTTTACCTACAGAACACAGGTAATACCAAGAAGCTGCAGTAACATCTCCTGGCCACCAGAGGACAAGGAGCAGTGGAAGCGATTGCTACCCCTTAGCAGAAGAAGAGGTCAAAGGCAGGGGCTGAAAGCCACTCAACATCGGTGGCCTTAGGCTCCTCTCCCATCTCCAACTAGGTTCCTATTTCTCTTCTCATAGATGGGCCAGAAGTACCCCATAATACTAACCATAATACTATGATTACCAGCAATAACAAGTGCACTTCAGTTGCAGGATTTAAAGGCAGAAAAGCAGGAACAGAGATGTCTTATCCTTCTAATCCACCCAAACCTACTTCTCAGTTCTTTAACCAATTAAACAACAACAACAAAAAAAATCGCTTATGCAGTGTCCACCTGGATATCCTGCAACAAAGAAGCGTTTAGGGACCAGTGATCCTAATCTTGTCCACTGCTAACAGAACGTTTTAAGAGCTGGATTATTCCTGCACTTAAATTCTGGCTCATGGAGCAGTCCACTGGGCGCAGACTGCTTTTCCGTCATTAATCACATCTTTGTTATATGATATCCACGTGAGTACTTCTCAGTAGAAGCAGCTTCGTGCTAAATGCTCAAAGAACACTGGAATAAAGCTCCGATTGTCTATTCAGTGAGTCCAAGTTCTGGTTTGTCACCACCTCAGGACTCTAGTTTTCCAGGGTATTTTAATAAATTCAAAGAAAAAAAAATGCACGAGGTGTGTAGCGTTCTATCAGTAGGGTCTTGCACCTCTTAACAACCCCTGATCTCAAAGACGATACTGTGCTGCAGATGTGGAAAACATTATGAGAGCATTTTAGGCTGCTTATTCTCATCATACTTGGCAAAGTAAAATAATTTGGGAAGATTCATGCGAGGGCTTCCAACGACAGCTGAAAGCCTGGCAACCCTCGTGTGATTTTTCTTAAAGTACTGAAAGCCTGGCAACCCTCGTGTGATTTTTCTTAAAGTACCTGTAACTTCTCTTTTATAGACAGCGGAGTCCTGCACTTTGGATTCATTAGACTTTTTAAGGAACGACGGTAATTTCTCTCAAATCATTGTTTGCCTTTCTCCACGCCGTAAAGCAGTCGGAAACAGCCCAGGGAAGAGGAAGAGGCTCGGCGTCCCCGGGGGGCGCAAACCCTTAAATACCTGCTGGGGCGCTGCGCGGGAGCGCGCGAGGCCCAGGCGGAGACGCGGGCCGGGGCCGGAGGGCGCGCGGGCGCGGAAGGAGGAGGCCGCGGGGCCGCCTCCCGGGGCAGCCCCGGCTCCTCCCCGCGGCGCCCGCCGAACCTGCCTCGGAGCCGCCGGGCTGTGCGGGGGGAACGTGACCCGCGCCTCCCCGCGCCGCCGGAACGAGGCGCGGAGCCGCGCGCGGGGCCCGGCGGCCGCGCGGCCCCGCCCGGCGCCCACCGCCCTGCCCTCGCCTGTCTCCTCCTTTCCCCCGGGCTCCGCTGAGTTCATTCACTGGGATTGGTTTCAAATGACGCCATCTCTTTATTTTTAAACCAATGACCTCATCGGCGCTTGAAGTTTCCTGACCAGCGACTCTTTCTCTTTCCCCCCAACCCCCACCCCAGCCCCCCCCACGCCTTTCCCCCTCTTTCTGTGAATCACCGTTTGGGGGCTTTAAGCCGTTTTAAAACAATTATTATCACCTCTCCCTACCCCCTCCCCACTTTGCCCCCCCCCCCGGCCCCCACCTTTAGCTCCTCAAGCGCTTCATCCCTTTCGACATTTTTTTTTTCAAGGCTGACTGGGGAGGGGGGGGTGTGGAAGAGAAAGAGTGAAGAAAAGTTGCAAACGTTTCCTCTCTTCCTAAGCCTCCCGCCCCCACCCGCCGCACAGAGAAGGAGAAGATAAAATAGTGAAAAGAAGAGGAGGAGAGAGCGACGCGACGGGACGCGAGCGGGAGCGCTGCCGCTCGCCCGGCTCGGCGGCGGCGCCTCGCACGTTCGGGAGCTGAGGGGGGCCCGCGGGGAGACGCCGTGACAACTTTCGCTTCCTCCCGGGGGAGTCGGGAGGTCGGCGGTCCCCAGAGTAAGTGCCCTCCGGCGGGCCGCGCGGGAGGTGCGGGCGGGAGGGCGCGGGGCGCGGGCGGCCGCCCGCACCACAGCGTGGACGCCCCGCGGCGCGTCCCGACCCCGGCTGCTCCCGGCGCCGCGCGATCCGCCTGCCCGGGCGGACCCGCCACCTTTTCGGAAGGCGGCGTGGGGGGCGGCTGCGGCCCGGAGCCGCGAGGGCGTTTTGGGGAGGGATGTAGGCCCTGCTGGGGGCCGGCCCGAGGAGGGGGTCGCGGACCGTGCGCCTCCGGCCCCCCGAGCGGGCTTGGCCCGGGCCCCGCCGACGGGAGCCGCGGCCGCGGGACCCGGTACCTTCGCGGGCGAAGCTGCTCACTTCCAGGCGCGACTGTTACACAACACGCCTGCCAAGTGGGGCCCCGGCCTGACTGTTCCCATTCTGCCCAGTTCGCCTTCGGTGTAAGCAGCGAGGCCACCTGGGTGGTGACGGTACTGCTTTCTTAAACCAAAGCAGCCAATCAAAAAAAAATCAAAAATGAAAAATTTCATACCGGATCTCGGGTCGCAGTATTGGGGGGCCGGGTGCGCCTGTGACTTCTTTATTTACTTTCGCCGTAAGACGTGAGACATTAAAGCTCAGTGAGGCAACTGAGGGTCTGTTTCTCCTGTTTCCTTTCGTGTGATAAAACGCCAGGGGAGAATATATTGTATGCAAAACCTTAAGTTTTTCAGATGCTGGGTTTAGGTCATAAGAGAATAAAAGTAGATCATTAAAAAAAAAAGTGTGTAGGATTTTTCCGGGATTAACCAAATGAATGGGTACTGTAAAGTCCTAAAGAAGTTTATTAAACGTCAACTGCAAAGATTCTTGGCGTTTTGAAGTTCTCCGGGGTGATTCAGATTGTTTGGAGAAAGCACACCTCTAACCAGCTCGTGATGAGAAAGGTGGAGAGAAGAAAACCTGTTGCATAATCTCATTTGCGGTGGGGTTTGCTGTGCCGTGCCTCTTGAAGTCAGGGGAGGTGAGTTAAGATGCAGGATTTTTAAAACTCTGAAGTTTTTATTTATCCAGTGCTCCGGCTGCCACTTCTGCTTAAAAGATTGTAAGTAAATAAATACCCTGTTCTTACAAGTGAACAAAACTTATCAAACCTGTTTAGAAAACGACCAGGTATGTTTCTCTTCTTTCTTTCTGTACGTATGTGTGAAATTTACCATCCACGAAAGACCTTTAGACTACTATTTGGGGAATTTAGATGTCAGAAAAATGTCCCCTTTGCCACCGACTTACTGGGGCTGATTGAGAGCGCACAAAGGTGACAACTGTCTCCTTAAGGGATTTATTCTGTTTCATTTTCATCAAGAAAAAAGATGGTAAAACTTAAGGTAAAACTTTAAAAGAAGAAAATAATCTCTTACCAAGCAAGTTAAGTAACTTTTAATTACTTACTTTTTCTTGAGACTCATATGTGTTGGTGGACACACAACTTGGGAAGCCATAAATAATTGAGGCTTGTGGAGTTCTAAATTTGGTGAAGGCAGCAGCTTGGAGAAGTAAATTGAAAAACGAAGAATTCATGGCTTTGTGTGGGTATTTTAGTCAAAATGTGACTAGGCATTGGGAAAGCTTTTTTTTTTTTTTTTTTTTTTTTTGAAATAAAGTTGTGGAATTTACTGAATTCGAAGACTGTGGAAGGTTGCTGTTAAAAAATTATTTTTTGGTTAACATTTATTAACTGAATAATAACAGCCCCAAAGGTATTTTTAAAATAAATAATTTGCACTTACCAAAGCACAAAATTAGACCTGGGGTTCATTCTTAATTCTGCTGTTAACATGGTCATAATAGTGTATGAAACTAAGTCAGTTCAAGCCCTGTAAGCCTACATTCAGATGTAAAAAGTGTATGAACTGTGGTAATGATGTTTAAATTTTAAAATTTTAACCTCTGGTGTGGTAGTAACTCTGAGTAAACTGTATGATTTGGCTTAAAATTGTACTTAGTTTACTTGGGTGGTCCAATTAGACATTGTAGGGTTCTGGATAGTGCATGATTATGGAGGGAGCAGGGAACAGGAATGCCGAATTTTCCAGTTTAGCTCTTTCTTCAATTTGAGAAACCTTTGTCCTTTTGTTCATTTGGTAACTGTGAAAATAGTCATGTAAAATTAGAGATGAGTTTAAATGGTATTAATTGAGAAGGGATCAAAAGAGAACACCCCTATTAACCCAGTTCTTTCCTTTTTTCTTTCCTGTACATTTAAAAAAATAATTGTGGCGTGGTTGGGAATGGAGGTGAGGGGGAGATCAGTGCTTAAAAGTAGGTCTGAGATGAGTGCAAAGTTTAGACTGTGGCCAGAAGGGCCAAGGTTGCATTGCTCTGTTTTGATATTATTTTCTATACATTTGTGTATTGGGGGCTTAATTTAGTAGAGTTCTTGGAAAATGTAACAATATATATTGATCAAGCAGACTTACATGGCTCTTGAATATTAAAGTTTTTCTGTTTTTCAGCCAATCATGATCTATTAAACATACTTTGCTAGAATTGCCAGTGTAATTTATGCTAGAAACCTAAGTTTTTCTGGTGTATTTGAGAAAAATGAGTTTTCTATTAATTGTGGACTAAACATTTCACTGAAGATTTAACATTTTTCAAGTGCTTTGAGAGCTCAAGCAAAAGGTACTTTAAATTGAAAAAGTAAATTAATATAGAGTAAACTGATTTGGATCAGAATTCTTCAGAATCCCAAGAAAGGAAGGATATAAATCATGGGAAACAGAAACCAGATTTTATGACAGATCTCAGCAGATTGAAGAAACTAGTTGAAAGGTTTCATGGGAAAAACCACAGTTGATGCTTGATTGGCTTCTTTTTAATTGAAGTGCATCAAATTAAAAAAATGGAGACAGACATCTACCACCATAAAAGAAAATCTTACTAATGTTGGCTTAAGCAAAACATAATTTAGTCAATCTTGCCCATAGATTCATGATATCTTCCAAAGCCAGATGTCAATTTTAATCTGATTTTCTTGTGTTGTGGATAATTGGATATTTTTATACATTTCACTACATTTCAGGGGTTGTCTGTGTGAGTGGATGGGGTTCATAAAGTTCAGCTGGAATTGAAAAAAACAGAATCAAACTTTAAAAAGAGGCTATTTTCATATACAAACTGATTTAGAAAGGGAGTTAGAAAATTAATCCAATAAATGACTGGAGAAACCAGATAGGAATGGCTCAAAAAGTGGGCTCTAAGGCCGGATTCCTAGGACAGATATAAAGGAATAATAAAACCTTGCGGGAGGTATGATCAGTAAAGAAGGAAATGGGGTACATCTTCACATGAAAGGAGAAAAGCACGAAGGGGAAATTATCCTCGGGTGCTCAGCAGCAAGAACACGATGGTGATGAAATTTACCTACTTCTTAAGTGAGGTTAGAAACCTCATTATAGACATCACCAAAAAGTCACAAGATTTTTTATTATATAAAAATTTTTGCCTTGGGGTAGGTAGTGGATCAAGTACGTTATGAACAGGGAATATAAAACTTGAAATTGTCAGAGGTAAATTTAAAATAGGGGGGACCCACTGCAATTACATTGCCTATTTGGAAGGAGGGATGAGTTATAAAAAGTTGAAACTAGTAACTAAATTGATATCTGGATTAACTACAAATATAAATTAATCAAGCAAGATATTTATTAAAACTTTACTGTGTCCGTGTGCTGACGTAGATACCAAAAGTTTGACACTCAGGCCCTTGCTCTTAAGGAGAGTAGAATTATAAGTATTTTAAGGAAAGAATACACATATGTAAAGATAAGCAATTATAAGACAACCGGTAAGTGTCAAAGGTTTAAAGGAGAAAGATATTGTGTTCTCAGAGATGTAATGGAATTTGAAATTTGCATTACAAGATGGTCGGCATTTGTATGGGGGAAGGGAAGTGGATGACAGGGAGTGCCGAAGTGGGAAGCCATTTATTCCTCTATTTATTAAGCAAATTAATATTGAGCCTCTACTATGTGTAGGGCACTAGGCATACTGTGGAAAGTAAGATAGATAAGGTTTTTGCCCTTATGAAACTTAACATTCAAGTGGGAGAAGATGGCAATAAATAATACATGAAAAATCTGATGTGAAATAGTGGTATCTTAGGAAAATAATAATCAGAATCAAGGAAATGATAGAATTACTGCCCCCTTATTCTGTAAATATTCTTATGGAAGTGTGTAAGCTTTGAGTTTTTAACTCCTTAACAAATTTATCTTGAATTCTTTTGTTGTCATTTATTAAGAGTCCTGTTATTACAGTGAGTTTACTCTTATTGTTTACAGTTTATTTAGGGTTATATATTGGGTTATATACTTAGGTTAGATTTTTCATTAGGAAAAATAGAGTATGGTCCTATAAAGTGAAACTAAATTCCAAGGACTATTTGTTTTGATGGTACCATGTATGAGAACTTACAAGGCAAATCTTGTGCAAACACTATCAGGGGGTTCAAATAGTTTGGGCTCAATAACTAGATTGGTAAAATAGGGTCAGTGTTGACATCGTTCAGGTTTTGTCAGTGTGGTACAGGAATTGAATGAGAGATTAGGATTGTCACGTGCACTATATGCTTAATTATATCTCCTTAAAGATTTGTAGGGGTTTAATGGTCTCACTGAAATTGTCTTCAGTTTATAATTTTTACTATTTTTCTACAGGTAGCAGAAACCTGAAGCAAAAGTGTTCATTCTTAAATGGGGAAGTCTGGATTTTTATTGTAATTATCTTACTGACAGGTTTTTTCCCGTTGCTGTTTAGAAGATGTTCTTTATCATCAACTAAAATATTCTTAGTGGCTGTTGTTGGTGGCTATTAGTGACTTTTTCATGTTTTGGGGCACATTTACAAAGTGTGCCCCTTCAGGAAATATGTTCCTGCCCCTTGTCCACTATTTTTCCAGTTTTAAACTTAAAAAAAAAATTGTAGGTGAAATTGTGAAGGATTCCAGAAGGGCTTATATTGAATGTGTGTGTCTGTGGAAGCAAACCCCTTGAAAATTTTTCTATATGTTCCTAACCGGTTTTCATCAACAATATCTTTTGATGTGCTTGAATTTTTATTACCTATGGAAAAGAAAAGCATTTTAAGAGGGAGGAATGTTCCCTTGAGCCCCTCCCTAACTAAATATTCCTTTAGAAAAGAATCCTAGGTATAAATGGTAGGGACCTGTAGTGTGTGCATATAATAGCTAATGTGACACATATTTTTCAAAAGTATTTGGGAAGGAGAGTAGAACTCAGATTTGTTTTAATGTCTGTATGAGTGTAGTAGGGGGGCAAAGTACAGTTTATAGAAGAGATGCACTATAAATCATAATGCTATTGCAAGGAAATTAACATTAAATATCTTTATCCTCTCCTTTGAAATGATTCGGGAAAGACAGATGTAGAATATATGCTACCGGTTGTATGCATTTTGTTTTTTTTTAGGAGGTACTGGCATTGAACCCAGGACCTCGTACATGTGAAGCAGGTGCTCAACTGCTGAGCAATACCCACACCCCTATACTTTTTTTTTTTAATACACAATTCATATCCTACATTAGTGCTGATAGAGTTGGCTTTTGTTCAATGTTTGCTGAATAAATTGTATTAATTCTCACAACTGCTGGTGTTTATTGAGTCTTCGTTACATTTCCAGCACCTGCTTGCTCTAGCTTAGAGTACTGTTTCTTGAGCTTTGAGTTGAAAACTGCAGGGAGTTGCCTTACTGTTTTGGGCGCCCTGCTCATATGTGAGCCGTATGCTTCCCCAGGGCCTAGTGTCTGATGACGCCTCCTGTTCCCCTGACCCTGTGGCTGACTCTGACCTCATCCTTTCCGAAATGGCAGGTGGTTGCTTCCTGTCGGCTCCCTCTGCTCCATTCTAACAGCTCCTCCCCTCCCTGAGCAGCTGAGCTGTGTCGTCTTCTGGTCACTTCTCAGAATACTGAAGAGCAAATGCCAGCCATCTGGCCTGTTTTGTAGTGGACTTTTTTTTGTTTGTTTTTGTTGTTATTTGTTTTTGTTTGTTTATTTTTTTGGTTGGGGGAGAAGCACATTCCCTAGAATGACAGTTCCTGACTGTTTTATGAACTGTGCATGGTATATAAAGCATGGTATTATTTCCTTTTCCTTCCTTCCTTGCTTTAGTTTAAAAATCTTGTATTCGTTCACCTGAAAACAAACCAGTAAGAATGACATTTTTATGATACAGACCAACTAAAAAACGGAAAATAACATTTTTTGAGACAATCAGAGAATTTGAGCAGGGAGTAAGTATTAGATGTTACTGAAAATTCATAAAGTTTTTTTAAAATTAGCACATTTGTAGGTTTACAGAATAATCATTCAGAAAGTGCAGAGTTTCCATATAAGCCCCTCCTCAGAGTTTTCCATAAGTATAGTACCATTGTTATAATTGATGCAACAATATAATTATAAATGTTTTTAAGTATAATCCATATTTAGGGTTTACTCTATGTTGTACAGTTCTATGGGTGTTTTTAAAAAATTGTTGT
The DNA here is from genome assembly GCF_030445035.2 of Dasypus novemcinctus. Lineage (NCBI taxonomy): Eukaryota > Metazoa > Chordata > Mammalia > Cingulata > Dasypodidae > Dasypus > Dasypus novemcinctus. The sequence continues at coordinate 34,355,693 of NC_080692.1, read as the reverse complement.
GGTAACATATATACAACCTAAAATTTCCCATCTTACCCACTTTCAGATATATTTCAGTTGAATTACATTCACAATGTTGTGCTACTGTCACCATCATCCATTACCAAAACTTTTGTATCACCCTAAATAGAATTAAGCATTAACTCTCTATTCTGCCCCTCTACCTGGCGTCTGGTAACCTCTATTCTAATAACCATGAAGTTTTTAGCTATAATGGTATTGTTGTTATGTTTAAAAAAACTTAATTTCTGAAAGATATGTATGGAAGTATTTATAGGCAAAATGAAAGGATACCTAATATTTGTTTTTAAAAACTTGAGGAGAGTCACAAGCACACACAAATGGGAAATAAGTAAAACTATATAAGGGCAAAATTGTGGTACTTGTTGAAGCTGAATGTTGGTACATTGGGGTTTATTTTCTCTACATTTGTTTATATTTGGAAATGTCTAATAATGAGTTGAAAATATCGGTTAACTGTAGGGGAAGAAATTTAATACAGTGAAACTATGGTTGAACATTCGAAATAATTGGCTAGTGAAGAATCTCTATTTTGTATTTTTGGTAAGTTCTCTTTTTAATGATGAATTTTTGAGAATATGAAGAATTTAGTAGAAACATTACAAGAAGTGATTAGAACTCTGAACTTTAAGATCTGTAATAATATACCTTATAGTTTATAAATTACTTTGACATATTTGTCTGTTTTATCTTTAGAATAAGACATGAGTTATCCATTTTGTAGATGTGGAAACTAAGGCTTAGAGATATTAAGTAATTTATCTAAATCTCAGAGAAAGTGAGAAGTGATGCTAGAACTGGGGCTGAGATTTTCTAATTCTTATTTGGGTGCCATTTTCATACATACACATACTTACAATGCTCTTTTTTTGTGGTGGTATAAACCAGCAGTTTTTAAACCTTTCGGTCTCAGGACACCTTTATATTCTTAAAATTTATTCAGGACATCAAAGAACTTTTGTTTATGTGGTCTATATCAATATTTAACATAGTAGAAATTAAAATGAATTTTTAAAATATCCATTAAAAAATAAACAACAAACTCATTAAATGTTAACATAAATAGCATTTTTATGAAGAAGGTATTAAAAAAATTAGTGAGAAGAGTAGCATTGTTTTATATTTTTACCACACTTTTTAATGCATTACATAATAGAAGATCAGGTGAATTTTCATAACTGCTTCTATCATATTCAGTCTGTTGCAACATGTTATTTTGGTTGAGGTGGATGAAGAAAGTCTGGTTGCACATATTCATTGTAGTTGGAAAGGAAAAAGTTTATTTTAATATTCTTTTCACATAATTGTGGATATTACAAGTGGTAAATTCTTAAAGATTAGTTGCAGTGTTCAATCTAAATCATTATCAATGGATTTTTTGGTATTCTGTAGCATTAAACCCTATTGGTCAGAGTCAGAAACTGAAATACAGGTTACCAGGGGCTGGGTAGAGATAGGAAATGGGGAGGTAATGCTTAATTGGTACAGAGTACCTGTTTGGAGTGAGGCAAAAGTTTTGGTAATTGATGGCAGTAATGGTAGCACAACATTGTGAATGTATTATAATTAGCACCACTGAATTGTATACCTGAAATTGGATAAAACTGAAAATTTTAGGTTTAACATGTTACAGAATAAACATTTTAATGAATATTCAAAGCCAAGAGCTCATCTTTCTGATTTTTTACTCCATAAAGATTCTATTGGAAAAAACAGATTAACATTAAAACAACTTAGATATATTAAAAGACAAAACAGAACTATTGGTTCATCTTGCACTTTGAATGGATTTTGACATGTATGAGTTTGTAACATACCTTGGTCATTTGAAAAATAATGCTTACTGAGTGAGTTATACAGATCTTTCAAAAGTTGACACATTTCATTATACAGTATTTTTTAAAAATCATGTTTATTAATATGACCATCATTCTCATCAAGAAAGTCTTTAAGAATTGGAAAGTAGTCAAGATCATGATGGCAAATACAAGTTTTCCAAACTTCTCATTTATCCTTTTTTCTTTTTTTTTTTTTAAGGTTTATTACTTATCCCCCACCCCTGTTGTTTGCTCTCACTGTCTGCTCATTTACTCTTTAGGAAGCACCAGGAACCAAAGTTGGTACCTCCCATGTGAGAGAGAGGTGCTCAATTGCTTGAGCCACCTCTGCTCCCTGCTTTTTTGTGTCTCTCATTGTGTTTCCTCTTTGTGTCTCCTTGTTGCATCATCTTGTTGTGTCAGCTTGCCATGCCAGCCCATTGCACCAGCTTGCTGTCTTGCACCTCTTCTCTAGGAGGCACTGGGAACCAAACCTGGGACCTCCCATGTGGTAGGTGGGAGCTGTAATGCTTGAGTCACATCCGCTTCCCTCATTTGCTCTTGAAAGCTCAAATTTTATCACTGGCAATAGATATTGTCATTTTTTCCCCCTTGAGATGACAGGCTTACTTTATTAATTTTAGAGAAAATGTTTACCAGTTACCTAAGTCTGAATAACCAAGAGTTGTCTGTCTGCCGTTCTTATAAACAACAATGGTATTCCATGAAAAAGATGATTAGTTTAGCTCACAACTCAAACAATTACGTAAATGCTTTCCCTCAAGACAACCATTGTACTTAGTATACAGCAGAAGTGCTTTATGTGTACTTTCCATTTCACCCCATAGAATATTAAAAAGACATATTCTCAAAGGTTGAAATTTAATAAAATTAGTAATTGATTGCATTATCAAGGACATTAAATGGAACTTTCTCTTTTTGAATGATTGATTTGGAAGTGAAGGGTATAATTGCTTTGAGTACAGTTTGGTGCCACTGCCTTGCATCATGCTGAAGCACCAGCCATCAGAGCAGATGTCAACACATTTGTTTCAGGATCAGTCACAAGACTCAAAAAATCTGCTCAACATTTTAAATAATTCAGCAGCACTTGTATTTGTTGCCAAGCATTCACATAAAAGAAAATCTTCAATGATAAGTTGGTGTGGATATTGGAATAATATAAACAAAGCAGCGAGTACAACCACATCTCTAGATTTGCCCACTTGTAAAGCAAAAGAACAATAAAGGCTGGATATTAACTTGGGATTTATGTTTGCAGTAAAATCTTTAATTTGATGAGTAACTGCATCATTGGAAAGTGGCAGTGCAATGATTTCTTTTACGGATTTTTCATTCAGCAGGATTCAGCAATTGCAACTATAAAAAGCTTTGTTAATTTCTTAGCAACTATTGTGTACTGCTCTGGCTAGTGAAATCTGTAATTTATCCTGTAGATACTTAAGTTTCTTTTTCATTTCTATTTTGAAAACATTTTTTTTCTCTTAAAGAGCTCATCGTGTTACTGTTTGATGTCCATTTTACTTTTCTTTAAACTCTCACTGAATCACTGAGTGATAAAGAGTTTATTGAGATTATAGCAAATGTAGCTGAAGATTGGTAGTAGGAACATGGTAGAAGTACTTAGGTAATTTCTGAAAATGCCTCGTTATACCTCAAACTTGCTACCTTAGAAAATTCTAAAACAAGAATATACAAGCAACATTTTCATTAGCCGTCAGAGTGATACTTCACCATACATACACTGTATCCTCTGGAAATCACTGTTGTGCCCTCATGAGAGAATGAGAATGAAAAAGGCAAACAACATCTTGATATGACTAAGAATAGTTTTGACTTGTGTATCCCCTGAATGGGTCTCGGGTGCCCGACTAAGATCTTTGGACCAGGCTTTCAAAACTGCTGGTATAAACTAGACCTGTGTCCTAACATTTTTAGAGCAGTCTGACATACACATATACACCAAAAATTGACTGATTAATTTCTCAGGAGGAAGTGAATATGCTAGTGTGTGGGATGAGCCACATGACCAAGAGACTATATTAGGTGGAAAGTCACATAATATCAGAGAATGGTGAATAAAGATAGAAACCAGGAGGTGAGTAAAGGCTCTTTGTTTCACAGCTTATCAAAAAAAATGACCACATGCACTCCCTATTTTTTTTTTTTTAACTAAAACACTGAGCCTACTTATATGCACAAACACGTCCTCACACTCATTTGTATGTGTTAAAAATCAAGGGTACTCAGCCACCTTTTTTCTTGAATGACAAGATGGCAACATACTTGAGAATGGAGTGCTTGTGGCAGTTGTTTGTTCCTTCCAACTAGGGAGGCTGTTCTTTTTTTTTTTTTTTCTGGGAAAGGGGAGAGGACAGAAGACGAGAAGAGAAAGAAGAATTGGTGAGAGAAGAGTGGATTGGAATAGAGTGAGCATGCGAACAGCTAGAAGCACAACAGGGCTCCAGACAGAGGATGGAGATAAGCATTGGTGGATACAGAGGGACTACTGGAAGAACTGGGCTCCCCAGGTGCCAGGCGCTGGAAGAATTAGGTCAGGGAAGAAGGAGATGGGTGCAGCCAGGAGTCGTGGAGATGAATAACGACAGATTTCCATCAAAATATGACTAAAATAACTGTACTAGATAGTCTGACTTTATTTTAATGCCTTACCAATTTTCAAATTCTATACCTGTATATTCAGACAACTACAGTTATAGTAGAGAAAAACAATGACACCATGAGTTTGGTGTAGGTTAGGTAGATCTCTAAGCTTTGGTTATCTACATTAGTATATGGAAATATTGACCAAGCCAGGTTTAGAGCTACAAATTCAAGAATGAAATTTAAATAGTTTATTTACTAACAGGCAGATCTGATTAAAGGAGACAAAAGTTTATTCCAAACAGATAACATTTGTTATTTATTTAGTGCTTATTTCCAAAACGGGTTGGAGATGGCAAAGGAAGGATCAAACTCAATAAAGAACAAATACTCTATATCATGTTTTGTTTTCCTAATTGTTTATCTCTACTGATGATGCTTATTTTAATAGGGTCATATAGGTAAGGTAGTATGACTATGAAATCATTGAACTGGTCTCTGTTAACTATATAGGAATAAAATAGTCCTGTCACTTCTTGTCTTTAAGTAGAATGTGTTTGTAATAGGAATGTAGTGAGCAGGAAAATTATAGCATGCTACAGAAAAAGTTTTGAAAAATTCAGGACTGCTTTCAGCTGTAGTTAATGAGAGCCACCAACAGAGGTTTAAACCATGAACAATTTGTTATTAAGGAGTTCAGAGAAATTCAGAGGTAGACGGTCTCAGAGTCAGTTCACCTGCTCAGCAGCGTCACCAAGGCTCCAGGTTCTCTCCAGTCTTTGAATCTGCCATCTTTTGCATGATCACTTATTGTGACCATGCTTGATTCCTCCAGGTAACAAAATGGCTGCCTCGGCTTCAGGTGTCAAGTCCCTTTCAAAGGCAAGAAGGAGAGAGGGGACAGAGCAAGCAGCACTTTTTTTCTCCACGCCTAACAGAAAACAAAATCCCGGAAGTTCTCATCAGACTGTGTCTCATTGTGTAAACTGTCTCACAAGACCACTCCCACTCACAGAATAGACTGGGGGAATGAGATTACCATCGTGTATTTAGCATGCATCATGCATCATCCCTAAGGGTTAGGCACATAGCTGCCCAGGGCAAACATGGGGTTCTTTTAGCAAATCAGAGGGGAAGAAATATCTTTTGGGTAGCTAGCTGTGTCTCTCACAGGTATGCAGAAAGGAAAGCACAAAGAAAGTTTGGCAGTTTTTAAAATTACTTTTAGTCCAGAGACTTTTTTAGTATTCCCCTCAAACATAACCATATCCATTTTCTTTCTTATTTTAAGGGAAGATTATATAGACTTATATTGCAATTAATTATGGTGCTAATTTAAAGATTGTCTCAGATTTTATTTTTTTTCAACTATGTAAAGCAAGAATTAGGTCTAATTGGGTTAGATAATCTCTGAGGTAACTTTCAGCTCTAAAATTCTTGTTTCTCTTCTTCTCACCACCCCCCATCTTTTGAATATTTCACTTGTTATCTATATTTTTAAAAAATCCTCTTTATTAGAGGATTATGAAAATGATTTTTAATAATTTTGCTAAGAAGTATTTCTGTTAGAGATCTTGATGGTAAAGAAGGTTAAAGCTAAAATTAGGTTTTAACTTTTCAGCAGTTAGTCATTGCTTCTGTCCCAAATTTCTATTGAAAATAGGAAATTAATATATATTTTAATAGGAAAAGATACATATATGTGTATATTTTTAACAAAATACCCTTAGTAAAACATTCAGAGAAAATGCCTTCTGTTTCAACAGAGGGAGGCTTTTGAGCACTATTGTTGAAAACCTGGTAGAACATTTAATACATTTCTTCATATTAATAGTGTTCATGTTGTATATTTGCCTTAGGTAAGAATTAAAGGAAGGTGATTGATTCCCTTTGTGCATTGTAGCAACTAGATTTCACTGGAGTAAGGCAGAAGCTTTAATGTTCAGGTGCCTTAAACTGGTATTCTACTTTAGTATCAAAGAGTGATAATCTGGTTCCTCATAAAGAATTCTATCAATATTTGTTATTATATGAGTTTGGATATATAGTGAGTTGAAAATCACATTCCCAATTCTAACAAATTAGGACACAACTACATTGCTTGTAAGAGTAATACATTTTAACCTAAAAGAAATCTTGTAGAAGAGTTCCACTGCACTTTATTTGTTGTCTATTAGTATTGGAAAGTCCTGGATATAAATGTTATTAACTGTAGCATTTAAAGGACCAAAAGGCATCTACATTTTGGGGTGTATTTTTAAGAATAAAATGCATGTGGGTGTGCACATTTAACAGTTGCTTTAATTAGTTTAGGAGCAGTATCTAATTTCATTGCCACAGAATATCCAAATGCTAGAAACTTTTTCCCTCTACTGAAAGCTTTTTAAGTATGTAATTAAGGCAGTTGTTTTCATTTTTCATTCTGTGAATGACTAAGAGCCTTGTTAATGTAAATATTCAGGAAGCTTAACTTTATAGCTTCTTGGTTTTATAACCTACAATAAAAATCACATACAGTGGAAAACCCCCTTTCCCTTGTCTACCAACAGGTCCAACTGAAAATACACAAACCAAGCGATTTTTGTGGCAAATGTATGATTTTGTGTGGTATAATGTTGTATGCTGCCCGTGGCTATTTCACTGTAGAATGTAATTAACATAATAATAGTTTAAAGAGACAGTATATAAGGGGGAATTTCCAAGTAGGAAGTGTTAAGCAGTATGGCATCCACTTGCCAGGAAAAACTAGTTTTATAGAGGTCTTTAATAGAGATTATTATGAAACCAGTGGAGATTTTCATTATAAAAATGACCTTAATTTATCCAAGTAAGTACTTTGCCTGCTAAGGTAGTTTCTCTGGACAAAAGATATATTCTTTTGGCCAACAGTGTCATTGTAATCAGCATGAACCAAGTATTTACCAATTTCACTAAAAGTGAAATACTGGAAGGGATGTAAAGAAGTGTATAGTGCGTGTCTTTGTCCATCAAGGAGCTTACACTCATTGCCAGCATCTCTTGATTATCTACTCTTCTAGGTTTAAACAAAATGCTATAAAAGATTCGTTTTTCTTTGCTCTAGGAGTTCTTCAACTAGAAGTCCTGCGTGCCAGTTTCTACTTTCCTAGGCTGAGGGATGAAGTCAAGAGTAGAAATATAGGTCAGTCCACCCGAAGTCCTTCTCTGGCCTCTTCTCTGCTGTAATTGCAACCCTGCCCTACTTGCTCTAAGAGCAGCACTAGCCAGTGGCTTCACTAGGTGGGTTTAGGAGAAGGAGGACCTTTACAGTATGAAGGTTGGCAGGGTGGGGTGAAGGACACAGCAAGAAATAGTAAGAGATCTTTTGCCACTTTCTTTTTAAAATATGAATTAGAAGAGAAAAAGGAAGCCACCATATTGATCTTGCCATATGAGAGAGAAAGGACTGCAGGAAAACAGGGAAGACCTATGGGTGAAAGAGGTACTTTGTGCCATCAACCCTTTGGCAAACCAAGACACCAGCATACGGATTAAGGCCTACCCTGACTCACTTCGGCTTCATCTACATAGGATCACTGAGGATCCTATTCACAAATGAGTCCATACCTTAACTAGTAATATCTTCAAAGGTCCTGTTTACAAATGGGTTCACACTCACAGGAATGCACATTAAGACTTGAATGTGGGAAGCGGATGTGGCTCAAGCAGTTGGGTACCCATCTACCAATGGGAGGTTTTCCTGGGTTCAGTTCCCGGTGCCTCCTAAAGATGAGCAAGACAGCGAGCTGGCATGGTGAGCTGACACAACAAGATGTTGCAAAAAGATCAAGCAATGAGGAGATGAATGAGGGACATAACAGCAGGGAGAGGAGGTAGCTCAAGTGATTGGGCTCCTCTCACCCACATGGGAGGTCTTGGGTTCAGTTCCCAGTGCCTCTTAAAAAAAGATGACGAGAGGATTTTTGATGTTGGAGTTTTGATATTGGAGTTTGATGCTGAAGCCTTAAGCTGGAGCCCCAGGAAGTAAGCACAAAGAGGAGAGAGAAGCAAGACCTTGGAAGGGAGGAACCCAAGAAGCCTGAACCCTCGCAAATGTTGGCAGCCATCTTGCTCCAACACATGAAAATAGACTGATGAGGGAAGGAGCTTATGCTTTATGGCCTAGTATCTGTAAGCTCCTACCCCAAATAAATACCCTTTATTAAAAAAAATAATAAATAAAATATGAATCAGCAACTTAGAACTAAACAGATCAGGCATGGTGCAGTCAAGGGTATGAGAATAGTGGAGTGGACGGTAGTAGCTGCAGCATAGTCTCTCCCCTCCTTAGCTTTTACCAGCACAGCTTTTCTAGTTGAGGGCTTTGTACTCTGAAGAGGACTTAGAGGCTGCAGATTCATTCTCTGTTTTTTTGTTAAAGATTTATATTTTATTTCTAACCCCCTCCTGTTGTCTGCTTTCTGTGTCCATTCGCTGTGTGTTTTTCTTTGTCTGCTTGTGTTCTTGTCAGTGGCATGGGAATCTGTGTCTCTTTTTTGTTGCATCATCTTGCTGTATCAGCTCTCTGTGTGTGTGGCGCCACCCCTGGGCAGGCTGCGCTTTTTTCTCATGGGGCACACTTCTTGTGCGTGGGACTTCCCCGGGGTGGGGGGGACACACCGCTGTGTGGCATGGCACTCCTTGCGCACATCAGCACTGTGCCTGGACCACCTCAGCACACGGGTCAGGAGGCCCTGGGTTTGAACCCTGGACCTCCTGTATGATAGGTGGACGCTTTATCAGTTGGGCCAAATCCGCTTCCCTGCAGATTCATTCTTTTCTTCCTCCTCTCCCTCCTTCCCTTTCTCATTATCTGTAAAACCAGACGTATGGGCTAGATATCTAAGGTTTCTTCCAGCTCTGAAATTCTGAGTTTTGAGAGAGTATTGCCTTTTACCAACCGACCTCTTGTGTGTACAATTCTTTGGAACCTCAGTAATATCTGATCCCTAGATTGAGGAATCTTTGTTGCCGCAATCAATGGCTAGTAGGTAGCACTCTACCCAAAGCTTTGTTGGATCTTTGTTTTTCTAACTTTTAATCATACTAATTTTTTTATAGTGTGGTATCATCTCCAAATCCTGGGCCTAAAGGTCAGTTCTTTAATTGCTGATATACATAAGTCCTACAGTGGATATGTCATCGACTGGTAGAGCTTGTACTTTGTCCTGGAGATATAGAGAGTTGTGCTTTTATTTTTTAACCTACTTAGAGAGTAATGAAGAAATAGAAGCCAAAGTTCATCGGACAGTATGTTTGCTTTTTTTTTAAATACGTAGAGCAAACAAAACAACCAGTCCAAATTCAGCGAGGTGTTTAATTTCTGTAAGACTAGTTATGTCTTTAAATGTCAAATACCATCTTTACAGAAATATTACCAAACTGGTTTATTTATTCCTTGTCTATATTTCTCACATAGACGGTGATATCATGGTAGTAATAAAAAGGAAGAGGTAATGTGATTGTGGTGGTTGAAGTTAAAGGACACTGTGGACTTTAAGATATGCTTAGAAGTAGTTTTAGATTTTTAGTACTTGATATTTTTAATTTTTTTACATCTTATAGTCTTAAAATACTTGGTAGATACTATCTGACAGTTGATTGGTCTTTAGGTAGCTTGTCTTAGTTATTTGGTGTTATATGTTATTGCTCTATGGTGCTGTGACTTAAAATGCACTAATACTAACAATACCCTACGAGCTAATAAGGTAAACCAGAAAAATACAGTAAAGCAGGTAGGAATGTGCAAGGAATATGCTCGTGACTCAGAATGAGTGAGTTGTTGGTAATTTTGCAGTAGAACTAAAGATCTCTAGTGCAGCAATTTTTGTGCTTAGCTACCCATGTCATCTATATTACTTTTTGGCAGGTTTGCAAGGTCCTGATAGGGTATCACCAGTCCCTTTTATGAAAATGCTAAATACGCCTGGGTATGTTAATAGGAAACTGAGGCAACTTCAGAAAGCTGCATTGTGGGAAGCTGCCAAAATATTCAGAGCCACTCTAGGTCATTCTTAATCTAGATTATATAGCCAACTCAGGAACTGATAATACATTTGGTAGCATAATGACAATTTCATTGCAGAAGATTATCTAGGCCCTTTGGGGTTCCTCTTCACTATCCACTTGATTGTAGTTTGGTCAGTTAATATTAGAAAAACACAACTACTAGAACACAGATAAAGTAAAAAGATAAAACTAACCTATGGGTGATAATTAGTAAGACAGAATTACTTAATGTAATAATTATCAAAGAGGTATAAGAGTTCCTCTCCAAATATAATTTTTCATATATTTATAATACATTGGACTGTCAGATGTTTACATTATTCATCCATTTATTTTGTGTGAAATATAACTTGTCACTATTCTATAATTTTCTGGTTTCTAAAAATGTGTTTCTTTTATAACGACACCCATATCATTTGTAATAGAAGTTCTTTTTATTTTTGTGTGCTTCAGAATCTATATATTAAACATTAGAATGGTGCATTCGGCTCTACGACCATAATTTAGCCATGATTTCTGATCTGCATTGTATTTGGTAGGGAAAAATTTGCTAGGAAGTGAGGCTGAAGCTATCATGTTTTGATTAGATGGTAGCTTTTAGAGTATCATTATACTTCATCTATCCATGTATCCTTTTATCTGTTATTAGGGTAACTTTATGATTTGATCTTGATTTATATAAAAATGACTAAGTAAGCTTTTCTAAGTAAACAGGGAATAGATGTATACATGTTTTGATGCAGCAAACATGTATACATCTATTAAAAAGTTAATATAATTTACCACATTAACTGTAAAACTGTAAAATGTAGAAAAATCTTATGACTGTTTCTGTGGATGCAGACAAAGCATTTGTTAAAATCTAATATTGTTCATTTTAAAAACTTAGCAAACATGAATAGAAAGGACCTTCTTTAATATGATAAAGAATATTTATAAAAGTCATATTATTATACAAAAACACAAATAATAATGAAATACTGAAATTGGGAAAAAGGTAAGAATGCCTACTATCACCACTTATACTCAACATTGTATTGGAAGTTTTGGCTAGTACAATAAGATAATAAAAGTAATAAAAGGACTGGACAGGAATGATTGTGTGACCAGAAGAATCTATAAATGAACTATTAAATAAAAAAGTAAATTTGGTGGTAAAAGATTAGAAGCTAAATTTGGGAACAAGGCAAGAATATTTACTTTCACCATTCCTACTCACCATTATATTGCAGATTCTGGCCAGTGCAGTAAGACAGGAAAGAGAAAGAAAAGGCATATAGATTGTAAAGGAAGAAATAAAAGACTTGATTTGCAGATGTCACGATTGTCTACATATAACATCCCAAGGAATGTACAGTTCTAAAACTAAGAAGTGAGTTAATAAGGTCTAAGGATACAAGGTTAATATACAAAATTCAATTGTATATCTATGTATTGGCAACGAACAGTTGGAATTCAAAATAAAAAAACCTACCATTTATAATCACCAAAAAACAAAATACTTAGGAATAAATTTAGCAAAATATATGTGGGATCTTTATGATGAAAACTACAAAACACTAATGAAAGACTTCAAAAATGACTTAGATAGACAGATTCATAGATTGGAAGGCTTAACACTGTGATCTGTAGATTCAACACAATCCCAATCAAAATCCTAGCAAGACTTTGTAAATATCAACAAGTTGATTTTAAAATTTATACAGAAAGGAAAAGGAACTAGAATCACCAAAACAATTCTCAAAAAGAACATAGTTGCAGAACTCACAAATGTCTAATTTCAAAACTTACTGTAATGGGACAGAATGATGTCCAGATATTAACCTACAAAAATAGTCAACTGATTTTTGACATGGTGTAAAGCAATTTAGTGGAAGAAGAATTTTTTTAAACAATAGTGCTAAAACAATTGGACCTCCAATTACAAAAAAAATGAACCTCAGAACAAAAGTTACAAAAATTAACTCAAAATGGATCATACTCCTAAATGTAAAACATAAAACTATAAAACTTTTAGAAGAAATCATAGGAGAAAATCTTTGTGACTTTGGTTAGACAGCAAGTTCTTACATATGACACTGAAAGCTTGATCTGTAAAAGGGAAAAAAAAGAATAAATTGGATTATATCAAAATAAAAACTTTTGCTTTTTTTAAAAGATTTATTTTATTTCTCTCCCTTCCCCCCTCCTGTCTGCTCTCTGTGTCCATTCTCTGTGTGTTCATGCTTGTCATGTGGCACCAAGAAACTGTTGCTTTTTTTTAATAAAGATTTATTTATTTACACCCCTCCCCCTTGTCTGTTCTCTATTTGCCGCTTCTTTCTTCTTCATCTTTCTTCTTCATCTGCTTCTGTTGTTGTCAGCGGCACGGGAATCTGTGTTTCTTTTTGTTGCGTCATCTTTCTGCGTCAGCTCTCTGTGTGGGTGGTGCCATTCCTGGGCAGGCTGCACTTTCTTTCGTGCTGGGTGGCTCTCTTTATGGGGCGCACTCCTTGTGTGTCGGGCTTCCTACACGGGGGATACCCCTACATGGCAGGGCACTCCTTGCGCGCATCAGCACTGCGCATGGGCCAGCTCCACACGGGTCAAGGAGGCCCGGGGTTTGAACCGCGGACCTCCCATATTGGGCCAAGTCTGTTTCTCAGCTTTTTTTTTTTTTTTAAAGATTTATTTTTTATTTATTTCTCTCCCCTTCTCCCCCTAATCCCCCCGTTGTCTGCTCTCTGTGTCCATTCGCTGTGTGTTCTTCTGTGACCGCTTCTATCCTTATCAGCGTCACCGGGAATCTGTGTTTCTTTTTGTTGCGTTACCTTGTTGTGTCAGCTCTCCATGTGTGCCGCGCCATTCTTGGGCGGGCTGCACTTTCTTTCGTGCTGGGCGGCTCTCCTTACGGGGCACACTCCTTGCATGTGGGGTTCCCCTACGCGGGGGACACCCCTGCGTGGCAGGGCACTCCTTGCGCGCATCAGCACTGTGCATGGGCCAGCTCCACACGGGTCAAGGAGGCTGGGGGTTTGAACCGCGGACCTCCCATGTGATAGATGGACGCCCTAACCACTGGGCCAAGTCTGCTTCCCGCTATGAACATTCTTGTACAAGATTTTGCGTAGCCATATGTTTTGAGTTCTCTTTTTTTTGTCTGCTGACTGTGTCCATTCACTGTGTTCTTCTGCATCTGTTTGTGTTATCAGGCAGGGCAGTGGGAAACTGCGTCTCTTCTTTGTTGCGTTATCTTGCTGCTTCCGCTCTCCATGTGTGCATTGCCATTCCTGGGTGGGCTGTGCTTTTAACACACGGGGCAGCTTTTCTTGTGGGGTGCACTCCTTGCGCATGGGGCTCCCCTACACACGGGACATCCCTTCGTGGCATGGCCCTCCTTATGCGCGGCCACACTGCACGTGGGCCAGCTCACCACACAGGTCAGGAGGACCTGGGTAGAGAATCCTGGACCCTCCATACGGTAGGCGGATGCTCTGTCAGTTGAGCCACGTTCGCTTCCCTGTTTTCAGTTCTCTCTTATCTAAAGTCTGACTTAGGCTTCATATCTCACTGTAGCACTCTGCAAAAATTGGTTCACCATCATTCCCTCTCCTTTAGGGTTTGGGGTAGATTACCTATATTCAGAGAAACAGTTGTTAGGAAGTTGTAGGCCAGGTACTTTGGCCATTCTGAAGTGCTCTGTAGATAAGGTGAGGCCCATGGGTCTGGACAGCTAAGCTATCCCTGTTTACAACCATTATAGATGGACCAACTCCTGAGAATTTATGCTTTTTGCCTACTTTAGTGGGCCTTCCAAAAAATGGACTAATTGTAATTTCCTCTCTCTCTTTTTTTCCTGCTTAAGATTTGTTAGATATTGGAATAATGTCAATGTTATAATGTCAGGTAACTGTCAGAATTGAAAGACCTGTACCTTCCTTTTATTTCTTGTCCCCTTTATGTTTGTATTTGTGTTGAAGAGGGACCTGGAGTCTGAGAGAGATGAACTGTCTTCCCCTTCCCCTCTTCCTCAGCCAAGTCAGTGTCACAAGGAGAATCAGGAACCCATATGCCTCCTGGAGATGCATCTGTGCTAAGTGCTCCTTGCATGAAGTGGCCAGCCTTCAGGGACTGGCTGAAAGGAAGTTGCCTCCAAAGTAGAAGAGTATGCAGGCTGGGGATGTCCCCACTTCCTACTACTTTCCTTGGTTGAGGGTTATTTGTGAATATCAAAAGGTTGTGTAGCACTCTAAGGAGTTGGGTAGGCACACATTCAGAGTAAATATATGTTGATGAGGTTTATCACCTCTTATTGCCTTGGTGCCTTCTTAGACTTCACCACCAGAAATTCTTTCCTTCCTCCCACTCAGGCAGCACTCTTCACTCCATGCCTTTCCCTTGGATCTTGAATTGTGACCTCTAAAGGTACCTCAGGTACCTACTATGCAATGGAGACAGCTGAAAGTATTTTCTACATCTAGTGTTTCTTCTGTTGGTTGATAATATGGTATGTTATGAATAAAACGTCCCTACTCTGGCTGAAGTCACTTTTTCTTTTTTCTTTTCCCCCAATAACTACTGGCACAACCTTGAGAAGAGTTTGTCCTTTATTTCATGTAATATTTATTTGGCTGGAGGCCTATATCTTTTTTTTTTTTTACTATTATTTTAAAAATTTATTTCTCTCCCCTCTCCGCCCCCCCCCCCCCCAGTTGTCTGCTCTCTGTGTCCATTCACTGTGTGTTCTTCTGTGACCGCTTCTATCCTTATCAGCGGCCTGGGAATCTGTTTCTTTTTTGTTGCATCATCTTGCTGTGTCAGCTCTCTGTGTGTACGGCGCCATTCTTGGACAGGCTGCACACTCTTTCGTACTGGGCGGCTCTCCTTATGGGGCACACTGCTTGCACGTGGGGCTACCCTATGCGGGGATACACCCCTGCGTGACGTGGCACTCCTTGCGCGCATCAGCTCCACACGGGTCAAGGAGGCCCGGGTTTGAACTGCAGACCTCCTGTGTGGTAGGCGGACGCCCCATCCATTGGGCCAAGTCCGCTTCCCAAGAGGCCTAAATATTGAGTTCCATCATCAGTTTATTTAAATGGGGTTTACAGGTTTAGATTAGAAGGAGGAATTCTAAAGGATTATGCCCTTGTAATTGTGATTCACCCTTTGAAATGGGAAATTTCTGGGTGCAGACACTTATTTAACTTGCATTCACACATATGTGAACATTGAGCTCTACCTTGTCTCCTTCCTACCTTTTAAAATCTTTTCTTAATACTTCTACATGTAGAAAACAGATTGCTTCAACCATAAACTCTGTGTTTGTAAGCCATAAATAATGAGGTTCTGTGCCCTAGTATATCCTTCTGGTCTTTTGTTGAGTGTCATAATGGAATTGTTGGGCTCTTTTATGGAGGTTGTAACATTGAGAATTTGATTCATAATCTGATAATATATTTAGAACCCCAGATTTCCAGCGGATATAAAATACCTCCAATAATAGGTCAAATAAATCACATTGTGTAACCAAATTTCTCTTTTTCTCCATCTTAAATTTTGTCTTTCAAGTGGGCTGTCCTTTGTGACTCATCTTTGTGAGGAGATAAAGAAGAATCCACCTCTACCTGTTTGTATAAAAATACTCACCCCAGGGAGTGGATGTAGGTCAAGCAATTGAGCACCTTCTTTCCACATGGGAGGTCCCGGTTCAGTTCCCAGTGCCTCCTAAAAAGAAGCAAGCAAACAAAAGAAAAAAACCAATTCAGGGGAGCTGATGTGGCTCAGTGGTTGAATGCTGGCTTCCCAAATACAAAGTCCTGGGTTCCATCACTGGTCCCTGTACCTCAAAAAAATATATATGTACTGATCCCTGGGTCTCACTTCTCCCAAATTTTTATTTCATTTGTCTTGGCTACATTAGGATATTAAAAGTTTCCCAGGTCATTTTAATGTGTAGGCAAGATTCAGAACTCCTACATTAGCCAAAATGCCCCTCCATTAATATCAAAGTGAGTTACTCGTTTTTAGTGAATTTTGGACAATTTACAAGGTACTGTGCTTTTTTCTTTTTTTTTTTAAGTAAATACCAGGGCTTGAACCCAGGTACCTCATACATGTGAAGCAGGTGCTCAACCACTTAGCTACATCTGCTCTGTAAAGTATTATACTTTTACATACTTTAGTTATCTGATTGTATTCTCACAGTTACCAGTAAAGAACTTGAACTTCTGCTTCCAAGATTCCTCATTCTGTACTAGTGTTCTGCAAAGGTTATTGCCTCACCATTCCCACTTGATACTTGACTGTTTGACTGTCACTTCAGGCAGGCTAGCATTTTGATAAGGCTGTTTCTCTTCACAGCCACACACATCAAGTTTTTATGAAGTTGCATTATTTGTTACCTTTTGAAATCTGTTGCTTTCTGTGCCTTTCAGGAGCCTATTAAAATTTGAAGAATGTTTGGTAATCCCATAGAGTTGTGGAAAGGTCTCTTCCCTAGAAGCTTTGCTGACAGATTCTTAGACTTTGGACAAATACTTAACATTTTATAAAAGGGACATTACATACCAGAAGGCATGTAACTAAATGGTAATACTGCATCATCTATGAGATATGGATTTTCGCTGGCTGATTTCGCATTCCTCACCCTGCCACTCTTTCCAGTGCAAATACAGTTTTTGCTCCTCTCTGCCTCCAGGTGATAGAGATAGACACTAGGTCTTGACAGTTGATTAAATGTGAATATTGGCCCAATGGATAGGGCGTCCGTCTACCACATGGGAGGTCTGTGGTTCAAACCCCGGCCTCCTTGACTTGTGTCGAGCTGGCCCATGTGCAGTGCTGATGCGCGCAAGGAGTGCCATGCCACACAGGCGTGTCCCCTGCGTAGGGGAGCCCCACGCGCAAGGAGTGTGCCCCGTAAGGAGAGCCGCCCAGTGCGAAAGAAAGTGCAAACTGCCCAAGAATGGCGCCGCACACACGGAGAGCTAACACAACAAGATGACGCAACAAAAAGAAACACAGATTCCCGTGCCGCTGACAACAACAGAAGCGGACAAAGAAGAAGACACAGCAAATAGACACAGAGAATAGACAGCCGGGGTGGGGGTGGGTGGGGGAAGGGGAGAGAAATAAATAAAAAATAAAAAAATAAAAGTATATTATTTTATTTCCAAATATCTGTGAATTTTTCCATTGCCCTCTGTTATTGTGGTTGGAGATTATGCATTGTATGATTTCAATACTTTTTAATTTACTGAGACTTGTTTTCTGACTCAGCATATGGCCTATCTTAGGGAATGATCCATGTGCACTTAAGAAGAATGTGTATTCTGTTTTTGTTGGGTGTTGTGTTGTATATATGTCTGTTAAGTCTAGTTGGTTATGAGTATCATTGAAGGCTTGCATTTCTTTGTTATCTTCTGACTAAATGATCTATCCATTATTGAATGTGGTGTCCTACTATTTTTTAGAACCATCTGTTGCTCCCTTCAAAGTTGTCAGTATTTCCTTCATATAATTTTTTTTAAAGATTTATTTTACTTATTCCTACCCCCCTCTCCCCACCATTTGCACTTGCTGTCTGCTGTCTGTGTCCATGTGCTGTATGCTCCCTGTGTCTGCTTGTCTTCTCTTTAGGAGGCACTGGGAACCCAACCTGGGACCTCCCATGTGGGAGAGAGGTGCTCAATCACTTGAGCCACCTCAGCTTCCTGCTTTGTTGTATCTCTCATTGTCTTTCCTCTTTGTGTCTCCTTGTTGCATCATCTTGTTGCATCAGCTCACCACACCTGCCCGTGGTGCCAGCTCACTGTCTTGCTCATCTTTTCCAGAAGGCATCAGGAACTGAAACTGGGACTTCCCATGTAGTAGCTGGAAACTCAGTTGCTTGAGCCACATCTGCCTCCCTCCTTCATATAATTTGAGGCTCTCCTGTTGGATGCAAATATATTTATAATTTTAACATCTTCTTGTTGAATTGTCCCCTTTATTAGTATAGAATAACCATCTTTGTCCCTCTTAACTGTTTTTTTTTTTGGAGTTCAAATGGTAGGCATTTTATTTAAAGGCCTATTAAAATTTATAAGGGCTTTTACTCAAAAGATTTTAAACCAAATATTCTTCCATAAAATTTTCCATTCCTTACCTTATTAAGAAATTAATTTATTGAAGTTTATCATTTATACATAAACATACATAAGCAATAAGTGTATGATAATAGTTGTGAACTTCCAAAAGAAACATATATAACATCATTCACCCTACCAGCAATAACTTGCCGTTTTTAAACCTTTTTAGTGATTAAAGAGCATTGTCAAAATATTACTACTAACCAAAATATTTTTCCCCAAGCAACCCTATTATCTTTATATCATTTATACATTGACATACATAAACTATTAAGTGTATAGTCAAAGTTGTGAACTTACAAAGCAAACATGCATAACATCATTCAGGGGTCCCATATATCAACCTTCCACCAACACCTTGCATTATTGTGAGACATTTGTTACAAATTATGAAAGAATATTGTCAAAATCTTACTATTAATCATAGTCCTTATCTTACATTTGGTGCGTTTTTCCCCCAACCTACCCTATTACTATTTTTAAAATATATTTTTATTACAGAGGTTGTAAACTTGTAAAACAATCATGCACATGTGCAGAATTCCCAAACAACACCCTTCCATCAACACACCACACTATGGTGGAATGTTTGCTACAGAGAAGATAATATCAAATGATTGTTACCATGCTCATAATGTATGTTTGGCTCACATTTTCCATACTGCCTCATTCCTCTTAACTGTTTTTGACTTAAAGTCTATTTTATCTGATTTTAGTGTAGCTACCCCAGCTCTCTTTTGGTTACTACTTGCATGGTATATGTATTTTTTCATCCTTTCACTTACAAGCTACTTTTATCTTTAATTTAAGTGAGTCTCTTGCAGGCAGCATATAATTGGCTCTTTTTTTTTTTTAATCCATTTTTCCAATCTCTGCCTTTTGATTCATGAATTTAATCCGTTTATATTTAAAGTCACTAATGATAATGCAGGACTTTTTTTTTTTTTTTGCAATTTTGCTATTTAACCTTTGCATGTCTTATGATTTATGTCCCCCAATCTTCAGTTAATGCCTTCTTTCATATTTATTTGATTTTTTATGTTGTACCATGTTGAGTGCCTTCTCTTTTCTAATGATATGTTTTTCATCTGTTTTCCTTGTGGTTACCATGGAGTTAAAATTTAACATCTTAAATATATAATAAACATATTTGGTTTGATACCAATTTAAACTTCAATAGCATACACATATACTTTTCCTATACCTTTTCATCCCCCACCTTTTTTTTAATTGTATTTATTGCCACTTATATCTTTTTGTACATTGTATGTCCAAAACCATTCATTTATCCTTATTTTTCATTTATTTGCATTTTAGCACCTGTAGGAAGTAAGAATTGGGGTTACATACCAATTACATTACAATAATATTGGCATTTATAATTACCCATATGGTTGCCTCTACTGCAGGTCTTTATTTATGTTGGTTTGTACCATTGTCTAGTGTCCTTTCCTTTCAGTCCGAAGAACTCCCTTTAGCATTTCATGTAGAACAGGTCTAGTGGTGATGAACTCCCTCAGCTTTTGTTCATCTGGGAACGTCTTAAATGCTCCTTCATTTTTGAAATATCTGCCAGATATAAAATTCTTGGTTGGCAGTTTTCTTTCAGCACTTTAAGTAGTTCAACCCACTGCTTTCTTTACTCCATAGTTTCTGATGAAAAATCAGCACTCAGTCTAATTGGCATTCCCTTGTACATAATATGTTGCTTTTCTCTTGCATCTTTCAACACTCTCTCCTTGTCCTTTGCATTCATTAGTGTGCTCGATATATGATGGGGTGTATTTTTCTTCATGTTTACCCTAGTTTGTGTTCTCTGGGATTCTTGGATGTGCATATTCACATCTTTTGCTAAGTTTAGGAAGTTCTCTATCATTATTTCCTTAACTATTCCTTCTTCTGGGATAATGCTTATATTGCATAATGCTTTTATTGGTGTGCTTCACGGTGTCCCAAGATGTCTTAGGCTATTTTTACTTTTTATAATTGTTTTTCATCTCCTCAGTGATTCATTTTAAGGGTCTTGTCTACGAGTTCATGAATTCTTTCTTCTGTCAGCTCCAATCTGCTTTTGACATCCTCCTATGAGTTGTTTTTTTTTTTTTTTCATTTCAGTTATTGGGGTCTTGAACTCCATTAGTTCTGTTTGGTTTCTCTTTAAACTGTTTTGCTCATATCCTTTAGCTCTTTCTCTGTGGTTTCCTTCATCTCCTTAAGCATTTTTAAGATCATTTAAAAAAAAGACTCTGATAAGTTCCACATTCTGGTCTTCTTCATTGGCGTTTTATGGATTTTGTTTTTTAAAGATTTATTTTATTTATTTCCACTGCCCTCATTGTTTGCGCTCACTGTCTGTTCTCTGTGTCCGCTCATCTTCTTGAGGCACCGGGAACTGAACCTGGGACCTCCTGTGTGGGGGAGAGGCACTCAATCGCTTGAGCCACCTCGGCTCCCTGGGTAGTTGTATCTCTCATTGTCTTTCCTTTTTGTGTCTCTACTTTGTATCATCTTATTACATCAGCTTGCTGCGCCTGTTGCTCCAGCTTGCCTTCTCCATGAGGCCCTAGGACCGAACTTAGGACCTCCCATTGGTAGGCAGGAGCTCAATCACTTGAGCCACATCTATCTACCTTATGGATTTTTATCCTCTTCCTTTGGGTGTGCCACCATTTCCTGTATCTTTTTTGTCTTGTACTCTTTTTTTGCACACTGCATAGTTTGATATTTTAAAATGTTGACTCAAATTTTTTTCCTTTGATGTCTGTGTCTTGATTTTGTAACCAACTGGTGATAAGACAGGAGGGCTGAAGCTCAACTATTAGGAAGGGCTGCCTAAGGTGAATGCTGGTTGCATGGTTTTCCCTTTCTAGGCCTCTGTCTTGTCCTAAGCTTTTGCTTGTTAGCCGTTTTGGAGTTCCGCTGTTTACATGAGCTTGGCTGTTCCCTCTGTTTCTCAGGAGACACACTTCCCTCTCCTGGGTGTTCGAAGCCAGCAAGCTGTTGCCCCAAATCGTCCACTTCTACCGTTTCTTAAATTCCTTTGTTGTGTCAAGCTTCTTTTGCCTGCAAGGCAAGTTCTGGGAAGAGGGGCACACTGGAAAGGATTTTCGCCAGTCAGCCTTAGCCAGCTGAAACAGGGCCAGGGACCTTCGAAGGGGGCACAGGCGGCTCCACCGTGCCCTGGGGAGGGGATCGGAAGGGGTGCCTAGAACTTCTTCCATAGCTCTCCAAAGCTGAGCTTTTCTGGACTGTCAGGCAAATACATCCCTTCTACTAAATATATTCCTTGCAGGCCCGTGGAAGCACAGCATCTTTAAGTCTCCTCCGCCGTGGCCCCTGTCAGGGCCTGTTGAAACAATGGCCACCTCTGCCCTTGTCCAGGGTGGGTTGAAACAGTGGCCGCTCAGAGCCAGGGCCCCAGTGATCCAAAGTCACTAATCACAAGCCATGATCAGTGATCAGCTATGCCCACCCCTGGTCTTGGGGATGAGGATTTTAATTTTCCTTCTTGTCACCTGCGAGCTAGCTAGGGCTGGACCCCACAGTAGCATGCTGCTAGAGTGGGGGATGGGTGCAGGTAGCCACTGCACAGAGAGAGCAGTTCACTGTTCTTTACCATGATTTATCAGTCCTTTCCTGTCACAATTTTTTTTTTAAAGAAAGTACTGGGATTTGAACCTGGATCTTAGACGTGAGAAGCAGGCGCTCAAATCACTGAGCTACACCCCCTCCCCTCTGCCACTCTTCCCTGCATGCTGTACAGTGTTCTTGTGGTCTCTGGAGTTTCAAAATAGTTGTTTCAGACAGTTGTTACTACCTGTTTAATAGTTTTTTTTGTAGAAGGACTG
Source organism: Dasypus novemcinctus (assembly GCF_030445035.2). Lineage (NCBI taxonomy): Eukaryota > Metazoa > Chordata > Mammalia > Cingulata > Dasypodidae > Dasypus > Dasypus novemcinctus. Next base: position 34,333,244 of record NC_080692.1, on the reverse strand, counting down.
AATCCTGTAGTTCTCTGCTCCATCTTCCCACAGTTCTCATCATCAAAAAACTCTTGCCATGACATTTTAGCCACTTAGTAGAGGAGCTGAGATTAGAAAAAGGCCTCCTGAGTCTTACCTAGGCTACCGTGTTTTAACAATTCATCATAAAACCTTACTTGTTTTTAAGCTTCTGGAATTGGTTTTGGCTTCAAGGGGCAAAGAAAATGAGCAAGGGGCAAAGAAAATAGGATGGAGGTGATTGGCACAAGGAGATTGAAGGAAACAGCCTGTGATGGTGTATTTTGTGATTGTAGTTTTGAAGTTCCTGCTTTACCATGAGTGGTACTGAGCAACGGGCCTGTAGCTACCCCTTGGCCTGGCTACTATCCCGTTTTTTTGAGGCCCCAGCGTTGTTTTTAGCCCCAAGGCCTTGGAAGCAGGTGTGGTGGGAACTTGAAGACCTGAAGGCCGAGCCTGGAATCTGTTGAAGACTTGCTGTGCATGTCTGCTTAGGCGCCGAGAACCGTGGCCACAAGGACGACGGTTGTTGTCAGAACAGTTGGTGCTTTTCATTGTGAGGAATAAAAGTCAGTGTATTTCACTGCAGTGCTTATAGTACATTTATTTTGGAAGCTATAAATTAAAGCACATGTTCATTAAGTAAAAGTTATTTTCAAAGTTCAGGTTTATAGTCATAAGTGCATGATTTAAAATGTAATTTTTCTTGTAGTCTCCCCCCAACATTTTTGCTATATAAAAGAATTTTTGTTAAATTCTTTTGTAAAGCAGAAGTTCAGCTTTTATCTGTGGGTACACATGGATTTCCATAGGTTGTATTCGTGTGTCTTCTTACCCACGTGCTCACACACTTCTGTTAACTGTATCGATTGCTAAGCAATGCAGGCAGAGCAGAGTCCCTGAACAGGCTCTCAGGGTTCTGAGTGTGTCTTATATCCTTTGCAAATATTCTTCATGCTTTCTAAGGCTATGGAAAAAGAGTATAATAAAAATACCTTTAATTTAGTTATACAAACTGAATATTAGCTGCATTTTTAGTATATCCGTCCTTGGGTGTGTTTAAGGTTCTACTTTATGTACTGTTCTGAATACAGTTTGGCATTCTAGTTTTACTTGTTTTAGCATTCATAAATTTAAAATAGATAAAATCCCCAAATCTACAAACTTGGGTTCAGGTTGAGGTGGTTGGTGATTTCTAATTGGATTCCATTTCCTGTTCTAAAGCCTGCTGGTACCTTCTGGAAAAATTAAATTATAGCCACCCCCCTTCTCTATTAGACTATTGCAAATTGTCCGGATGCTTACTCTGGTCTTTACACCTTTAGTAATTGAGCTCTTTGTCAGGAAAGTATATCATATCTTTCATGTAGTGGAGTTTCGCTTTGAGGGTGGGGTGGGCTAAGGGTGGTACATGGGTACAGATTAGAGTGTTAACCACACCCTTGAATACAGTCACCTGATTTACAAAGGCCATGTGTGAAGTAGTTCACACACCTTCTGACAAGGAAAGCACCTTGAAAGTGTTTTTATTTATTTTAATATAAAGATCCTTTAAACTACCTCCTTGTTGTATAGGTTTATTTAAGTATATAAATACATAACACTGTCCTTGATATTTTACTACATTCCATGGGATAAAACTGAGTCTCTCTAAATATTAGGTGTGTAGCACGTTTGTGTAGTTGGCAGAATAGTGTTAGTTTAACATTAATGGTAATCTTTTTTGTTACAATATTTCTTTTCATTTCCTTGCCAAGAAAAGTACTAAGGTAGGAACTACAGCTTCTTTGCAGTTTTAGAGAAGAAACTATGCTAAACTTTTTATCCTTTTAGTTTGTTTTGATACTGTTTAGACAGTTGGCTCACATCCACTTTTTTTTTTTTTTAAGATTTAGTCTTTATTTTTTAAATTTATTTAGCCCCCTCTTCCCCAGATGGTTTTCTTATCTGTCTGCTCATTGTTTGCTTTCATTTCCCAGGAGGCACCGGGAACGAAACCCAGGACCTCCCTTCTGGGAGGCGAGTGCCCAGTGGCCTGAGTCACATCCATTCCCTGTGGGCTGCAGCATCTGCTGGTTTGTGGCATCTGCTCGTTTAGGCATCTGCTCATTGTAGTAGTGCAGCGTCTAGCTCGTTGCAGTAGGTGTGGCATCTGCTTGTCTTCTTTAGGAGGCACCAGAACCCAAATCTGGGACCTCCCATGTGGAAGGCAGGCGCCCAACTGGTCGAACCACATCCACTTCCCTATACTAAACTTTCTGTATATATTTTTTCACACTGGAATTAAAAGGTCAGTTGCCTGGGGAAATGCATAATTTTCAATAGATACAGCCATAGTTCTGAAGAAAGCCTGAATATCTGCCACATCTTTTATTGGCATTTGCCCAGTTCAGCCCCAGGCCTCAAGCTATTGGCATGGGCAGAGATGGACAGTCTCCTCAGTGCTCACATGGCCCACTCTCACCTCATAAGTGGGCTTCAGTGACACCCTGTCAGGGAGGCCTTCCCTCTCTACACTCCCACTCTTCCTTCCCTGCTTTATTTTTTTCCTCATGGCATATATCACCATCTCTCATACAAAAAGTTTTTTGTTTTCTTTTTTTAATTTTGTAGTTGCTGTTTCTTGTGAATCTCCCATTGCCAAATTAGTAGCTCCAGGAGGGTAGGGATTTTTGTCTGTTCCATTCATTGTTGCATCTGCAATAGGAGCCTGGTAACTATCTGTTAGTTGACTGAATAAGTCTCAGTAGGCTGACAAACCCTAAACTAGGATGCACAGTCAGTCACCATCTTGCCTCTGATTGGCTTGTTCTGAGTCTTTTTTCCTGCCTCCAGCCCACTTTATCCCTAATATCCTTCCAGAACATTTTCTGCTTCAACTCTCAGATTGAACCCCAGCCCCTTGTCACATTTTTCCTTGTCCAATGAGTGTTTCCATTTGTACTCCAGATGGCCTCCACCCCCAGGCCCGTTCCTTGCTGGTGGAGTCCTTAGCGGCCAGCCCTGCAGGGAAATGCTAAATGTAGAGGAGTCAGTGAGGGAGTCTGTAGGAAAGGTGGTCACTTGGAGAGTAAGTGCTGTGGGAGAAGCAAAGAGGAAGGTGGAGAGGACAGCAGGGGAGCACAAGTGGAAAGCAGTGCTAAGAAGACAGGAGAGTGCTAATGGAGAGGCGCCAGTCCAGCAGAAACTGTGGAATCGGGAGTTTTCTCACAGACCTGGGCTCTGCCTTGGAGAGCATATTTCTGGAAGCAGAGGCATTGTATTTTGTCTTTGAAAGAAGGCTGCTAGTCCAGCCTGTCTGTGGATCCTTGAGATCCATGTAAACCACCTGAGCCTCCGGTAGCACGGGGTGCTCTCAGCAGTGAGATGTGGCTGGGCTTCACTGGGCTAGCTCCTGTTGTCCCCTCACTTCTCAGAACATGTGTCCTCAACTTTGGGGTAAGGATTGGTCATGACATGAATAGGCAACTGAAAAGCATATTATGCTCATACAGTCTACTTAGCTTTGGTGAGGGAAGTTTTTGTTTTTTTGTTTTTTAAATTTTTATTTTTATTTTTTATTGAACTTATTTACAAAGTGTCAGCCCTCAGAATTTCAGTCAGTATTAACCCACAGCATAGGAGGCAGAGTGGCTTTTATCACTGTGGAGTGAAGAGGGTCAAAACCTGACATGTTCTGGCTTGCTTCCGGACGTCAGCAGCCTACTTCTTCTCATGATTTGCTCAAGTTTTCTTTGTTATTGAAAGACTGTTTGCTGTATTTTGTTACCCCTTTCTTCACTTTTATTTGAGGGAAAAAATTAAGACTGACTTGTCATTTAATAAAAGTAAATTCTAAAAAAAAAAGTAAATCTCCCCTGACTATGTCCTTCCTATAAACTCTCTGAGATTTTGAACTTAAGCTCAGCCAAATAAAGCTAAATCACTTTTAAGCACCCCATAGCCATAGGATTCTTTCCCTTTCCCTGAGAATTTCTCTTTGTAGATGAGAAGTATTTAAAATGGAAGGAAACCTTTCCAAGGGGGAGCCCCTCCCTCCTCATGGACACCACTTTTGAGACCAGCAGGTGCATCCTGGAGTCTTATCCCTTGCCCTCCCTGCTGTAGGCCGTGCTGAGGGGAGCGGTGCAGGGGAGGCAAGCACATGGGCTGTTGCTGATGGCTGGACATAACCCATGGGTAGAAGGGAAAAAAAACTTGGGAGAAAGTTTCTTATCCAGGGTTGGTATGCTTGAGCTAGAAGCCAGAATCACATATGTAATGTTAAAAAGAATTATGGCTATGTGATTATACCAAATACCATTGATTGTACACTGTGGGTGAATTGTATGCTTTATTAATATGTTATCAATAAAATTGAATTGTTAAAAAGAATTATGCCTCATCTGAAAAGAAGAGGGAGATGCTTAATAGAATCATTTAAAAATAACTTTAATTGGGAAGTGGCTGTGGCTCAATCAATTGGACTCCTGTCTACCATATGGGAGGCCCTGGGTTTGCATCCCGGGGCCTCCTTATGAAGGCAGGCTTGTCCACTCTCTGCGGAGAACAGCCGGCCTGGGCGCCGCAGAGTGCCGCTGGCCTGCAAGCACTGCAGAGAGCCAACTCAGCAAAGTGATGCAACAAAAAGGGAGATAAGCAAAAACACAGAAGAGCGTGCAGCAAGTGGACACAGAGAGCAGACAACAAGCAAGCCGCAAGGGGGGAAGAATAAATAATAAAAAAAAAACCACCTTAATCGTTTTTTATTTTCTGGTTGGGCACCAGCTTTAAAGGCTAAGGGTACTGAAGAAAATCTAAACAAAGCCCTTTTCCTCTTAACTAACTCTAATGTCAAATATTGATTTTTTAACAGTTGGCTTTCATATTGTTATTTTAATTAAAACATAGGCTTATAGTTTTCAAACATAACTAATTCAATAGTTACTTTACTGTTGATAGACCATATTCTTGTAAAGTTGCCGTTAAAGTGATTTAATAAATTAACCTCTACTGATTTTCATTAGTAACTGAATGAAATCTAAAACATAACACAAATTAAATATAAAGACCACAGTAAAACTTTAAAAATTGTATATCGAAGGGGGAAAGTTCTTATACAAGGTATGTTAATATTAAATGTTACAAAATATAGAACAAATTGTTTGCCAGAAGTGGCATTTCTTTAGGAGATTTGCCCTTTCTGTTCCCTGATCTGTATAGTCATTTTATTATCCTGGCATGTTGCCACACTCTCTATCCCTAGATAAATAAAGTCTTTTTAAAACTTTTACTTCTGAATGTGAGATACTTTGCAATTGTTTGTTCAGTAGCCCTGATTAAAGTTAATTGGCTTTGGTATGACTTTAGGGATACTTTTCATAATTCTATGGATATGACCTGTCACATTTATAGATTTCTTTCAGTCACAGTAGTGCTTAGAGGATATTGTTTCATTAGGCTGATAGGAAACAATTTGCTAGCCTTTCAAGCACACTTTTCTGAATTATTGTTCAGCATTCAGGTAGACCGCTGATTGAATAAGAGTGGTGCTAAAGGAATAGAGTCGTCTTTTAAGGTTACAGTATTTCTGCATGTTTTATTTAGACTTCAAAAAATCCATGTATAGAAGACAAATGGGTATGTATTGTAAGTAGAAAAAACCCTATGCAAAACAATGTATGTACTGTAATTACTTGAACAAAACAGATAAAATGAGTATGCCTTTGTGTTTTATTCTGTATTCATTAAAAAAAATCTTTGGAAGAAATCAGAAGAAATTAATAACAGTGATTATCAGTTAGGGGGTAGGGGTGGGAACTGGCCAAGGAAGGGAGAAAACTTTTTAGTATGTTCGTTGTTACCCTTTAAATGTATTTGTTGGAGTTTGAATATCATGGTGTTTTTAACAGCTTTGTTAAGGTATGCCATAAACAGTAAAAATTTTTATACTTTTAATTATTTTGAACTATGTGAATATATTGTCTACTCAAAATTAAAGATATTAATTCGAACTTTAAAGATTGGCTAAGTAAATATGTAAATTGTGACGCTGGTCTGCCTTAGGTTTTGTTATATGCATTTGCGCCTTTGCTGTTCAGTCTAAAAATTTTTTATTCCTTTTGACTTCTTTGTAGAAAGTTTGGTAAGGTTAGCTTGTTGATTTGCCAACTATAAAGTATTCTCTTGTCATCTTTTAAATGCTGCCTCATGCAGAATATTTTGAAAACAAAACTACTACAGACATATCCCTGATCTCAGAATATTGACATTTTTTCAGAATTAGACAGTGATTGTCGAGATTTTCTTTCTTTCTTTCTTTTTAATTAGAGTTGTAGCCCATGATCAGGATTTAATAAAAAAATCTCTCAGTGTAAGTAATTGAGATTTAAGGTGTTTGTTACTCCACCCTCCTCCCCCCTTGGCAAGGCTGCACCTCTAACATGATCAATTTGAGGCTACAGAAAATCAGACCTTGAGCATAAAGGTATAACAAGAGGGCTCCAGTTGGCCTTGGTACTGCACTGAACAGGTGAAACTTTATCCTCATTTCACTTCACCCCTTTGCTTCCATTACATCCTCATATTTGAGTCCCTTTGACCAGGCCTTTTTTGGTTGGGGACAGGGTTTCATATCTGAACTACTGACCAGAGTAAGTCAGTACTGGGTCGCTAGGTAAGTGACCATTTTCTGCCCTGGAGAAGTGTTTGCTATAGCTCATCTTTGGTTTCAGTGATTTGGGCTTATGAGATTTGGCTGAAGGGAAGCAAAGATGAGAACTTTATAATTCAACTTTTGCATGTTTGCTGTCATCTCCCTCCCTTTGTCCCTTGATCTGCTAACCCAGATAACTGCTTTGTCCTATCCTGATTTTATCATCGAGAGGAGCCAATCAGACTGGGAGACTCAATGCCATTGTTGGAATCAACTTCTCTTGTTCTGAAGTTTCTACTTTCTTTGCCCCTTGGGTACCCACAAGGACAAGTCACGTCATTCTTTCCCAGTCCAGTTCCATTACGGGAACAGGTACTTAGGGAAAACAGGGTAACCCAGTAGGAGGAGCCCTGGTTTAGGTGTCAGTCTTTATTGCTGTGAACTGTGTCACTGAGCAATCACAAATTGATTCAATGCTGTATTCTTTTTAGATGCATTGCAAAAGTTTATTAGGTGCTTATCTAGGACAAATACTCTGCTTTCTTCAATTGATAAAAGAGATGACTTTTGTATCTCATTGCCATAAAACAATACTAAAAATAAATAAATTACTGTAATGAAGCATTTTCAGTTTCTTGGAAGAGAAGAACTGGACAAATGCATTAAATGGAGACTTTTTGTGATTTGTAAAATATGGGGGGTGGGGGGGTGGATGAGATGATCTGTCTGATCCCCCTAGCTCTGACATGTGCATATGGGCATAGCTTGGTTGAGGCTGGATTAGAACAGGATGGGTGATGTCTTTTAGATTCCAGATACAAGACAGCTCTGGTCAGCATGTGCATCTTTAGAGAATTTTCCTCCTTTCTCTATGTGATATGTAGTTGCTTCTTTACCTACTCACTTTAGATAAATTCGATAATTTTGTCCTTATTAGAAACTTCGTGAGGAGACAAGGGCATTATTACATTCACAATTATTTATTTATTTATTTATCTATTTATCTCCCCCCCTTCCCCTCTGCGGCTTGCTTGCTGTCTGCTCTCTGTGCCCATTTGCTGTGCGCTCTTCTGTGTTTTTGCTTGTCTCCCTTTTTTGTTGCATCACCTTGCTGAGTCGGCTCTCCCCGGCGCTTGTGGGCCGGGCAGCTCTCTGCAATGTGTGGGCGAGCCTGCCTTCACAAGGAGCCCCGGGACGTGAACCTAGGGCCTCCCATATGGTAGACGGGAGCTCAGCTGATTGAACCACAGCCACTTCTCCACAATTTTTTAAAAAATTTATTTTATTTATCTCCCCCACCTCCCTGTTGTTTGTGCTCACTGTCTGCTCTCTGTCTTCTGTTTGGGAGGCACTGGGAACCGAACCTGGGATCGCCCATGTGGGAGAGAGGTGCTTACTTGATTGAGCCACCTCAACTCCCTGCTCTGTTGTATCTCTCATTGTCTTTCCTTGTTGCATCAGCTTGCTGTGACTGCCCATTGCGCCAGCCCGCTGTCTTTTTCGTCTTCTCCAGGAGGCAGTGGGAACCAAATCTGGGACCTCCCGTGTGGTAGGCGGGGACTCAATCACTTGAGCCACATCTGCTTCCCTACATTCACAATTCAAGGATGAAGAAATTATGGTCATATGCTTTGCCAAAGTTATTTAATAGATAAATGGCAAGGCAGCTTCTCTTTATATCTTGCTCCCTCTTCTCCATGCTTCAGTTTCTCATTTATAAGTATAAAATCAGGAAGTTGGAGGACTCTACTATCCTGATCTGAAATCAGTTAATCAAATGTTTATTTAGAATCTTAAGTTGTATTTGGAGCAAGGAGGATTTTACTTACTGTAATAATATAAATTGGGTATCTTATGTACTTAGCAATATGGGGGTAAGAAGTAAGATATAGAACTTCCCAAATAGCTTATCTTCTAGAGGTTGTATGCTGATAGTGGACATCTAGTTTTATGTAGTAGAGGATTTACTATAAGCAGAGGTAGACCAGGGGACATAGGCATATGAGAATATTGAATGTTAGGGTGAGGTCCAAGGTGTGAGCACGAAGTTCTAATACTAATTAATACTAATACTAATTAATCAGTATTAATTAGGGAATGGTCCATCACAGGGAAGCATTGGGCTCTGAGTTGCTGACCCAGAATCCCAGGTTAAGATGTAAGGTTTTCTAAGGTTTTAAGTCAGTGCTTCTCTTAAGAATGAGGTATAGAAAGTGAGGGGGGGAAGCTGATTTGGCTCAATGGATAGAGTGTCTGCCTACCACATGGGAGGTCCAGTATTCAAACCCACGGCCTCCTGACCCACGTGGTGAGCTGGCCCATGCACAGTGCTGATGTGCACAAGGAGTGCCCTGCCATGCAGGGGTGTCCCCCGTGTAGGGGAGCCCCACGCATAAAGAGTATGCCCTGTAAGGAAAGCTGCCCCCTGCGAAAAAAGTGCAGACCGCCCAGGAGTGGCGCCACACACGTGGGGAACTGACACAGCAAGATGACACAGATTCCTGGTGCCGCTGACAGAATACAAGAACACAGAATACAAGGACACAGAAGAACACACAGCGAATGGACATAGAGAGCAGACAACGGCGGGGCGGGGGGCGGGGGCGGGGAAGGGAAGAGAAATTAAAAAAAAAAAAAAAAAGTAAGGGGATTGTACATAAGCCAACAAAAGGTCCAGGAACTCAGTACTGGGGAAACAAGCAAAGGTCAGGGGAGAGGGTCATCAGGCAAGGATCATAGCTGTGGGGCTGCCTGGGATGGCTCTGGAAGCGTGCAGTCAGCTCAGGTCTTGCTATGACAAGCTTACCAGCCATTTCTAGCCCTTTTCCTTAAAAGGCAGCTAAAATTTATGGAACCCCCTGTTTTCCTACTTTTTATCCTCTGTGAGGACAGTTTAAAGCAGGGGTTCTAACAAGGGGTTTGTGAACTTGAATTGCAGTTCAAGAAAACATTTTTCCTGTGGGCTCAAGTTGGTGCAGTATGATGTGTTAAACAATACACAGTATAGCTTGAACTTAGTAAAGGGCCCATGGTTTTCACCTACCTGGCAAAGGGTCTGTGGAACAAAAAAGATCAGGAACCCCTGGTTTAAAGGGATTGCTGTTTGTGTGTAAAGGGACTTACTTCTGAGCACTCATCACAGTAATTCTCAAGCCATCAGGAAACATTTTTGTCGCAGATAATTCGGGATTGCTAACTTGGTCCCTAAACTGTCATTCTTTATGCTGTTTTCCAAAAATAAGCAAATAAGGTGGAGGGAAGTCATTTGGCATAATAATACTTCTGGCAATTTTTTATAGCCTTTTTAATTTCGTACAAGTTATTTGGTGCTGGGCCCTGGTGATATAATTCATAAATGTGTCTTGTTTAGTCTTTGTTTTTTGCAGTTGAGGTAAAATTGAATTATCACTAGCACATTTTTCTGAAACCGTACTTATTTGTCCTTTTTGTTTGTTTGTTCAAATGAAATTAGATTTTGCAATTAGATTAATGGAGTAAATATTATGGATCATATACTCTCTAATCTGATGTTCTTTCTTTTTGTGACCCCATGTTTTGTTTTCTGTCTCTCTCTCTCCACATAGGCTTTCAGACCAGGGTAAAGCTGTTGGAGCGAAGGAGCAAAGGTAAAGAATGATGTAATGCAGTGGCTGCCCCAAAGCATCTTTTGTTGTGGAATGGTTATTCCAGCCATCTCTTTATGAATCAAATGTGAGGGGCAGCTTTGTGGAAGGAGTCCTTTGCAAGAGCAAGCACATCAACAGGAAAGAGAAAGAGACATTCACTTGGAGGGCTCTTGCTGAAAATGGGTTTAACTCTCCTTTTGCCAGTCACCGCCAGCCTGACCTCATACATTTTTAGCACAATGGAGTGGGTGAGCCTTTGAGCACACCACCGTTACATCATCGTGGCAAATTAAAGGAGGTGGGAAAAGAGGACTTATTGTGGTCATGGCCCATGAGATCATTGGAACTCCAATTGTTTCTGAGAGATTGGTGGCTCTTCTGGAAAGTGGAACGGAAAAAGTGCTGCTAATTGATAGCCGGCCTTTTGTGGAATACAATACATCCCACATTTTGGAAGCCATTAATATCAACTGTTCCAAGCTTATGAAGCGAAGATTGCAACAGGACAAAGTGTTAATTACTGAACTCATCCAGCATTCAGCAAAACATAAGGTAAACTGACCTTCCTTCTTTCCTCCCTCTCTCTCACCCTTTTAAAATAAATGAGCACACTAAATGGGGAAATTAATTGAAACTTTATTTTTGAGGGGAGAAATTAATTGGAGGAAGTTTCAATTCCTTTTAAATTTACTTTGTGGTACCTCAAAATAATTTACTAACTGTATTGTCACATTTAAGAATATTTCTGAAGTATACAGAAAAGTTAACTTGTTTTAATTTGGGTAGGTATGATGTTTTCTTACTAATGGCTTGCTAAAAGTTTTATTAATCATTATTTTGTGCTATCTACAAATTTAACGAAAGGAAAATCATTGTTTTCAAGTGCTTTGGAAACAAAGTAGTAACTGATTATAGTAGAGGTCCTTTTTATGTGTGGGAAGGTAAGGTTCTATTGGTCCCAGGAAATAACTTTCCTGGAAAGTTATTCCTGGGTTATCAAAATAATCATCTTTGTGATAAAGAAGGTTATTTCTTTTCTTCAGAAATAAAAATGAGCTAGTTTTAATTTTATTAAACTGATTTCTTTGTTATGCATAAAACATTTTTAAAAGTATTTCTTTAGTTCAAAGTTTATTGTGTTTACTTTGCATATTATTTTATTTTATGAGCGTTATCTTTTTATAGTATAAAGTTTTGTTTTTTTTTTAAGATTTATTTATTTACTTAATTCCCCCCTCCCCCGGTTGTCTGTTCTCTGTGTCTATTTTGCTGCATCTTGTTTCTTTGTCTGCTTCTGTTGTCGTCAGCAGCATGGGAAGTGTGGGCGGCGCCATTCCTGGGCAGGCTGCTCTCTCTTTCACGCTGGATGGCTCTCCTCACGGGCGCACTCCTTGCGCGTGGGGCTCCCCTACGCGGGGGACACCCCTGGGTGGCACAGCACTCCTTGCATGCATCAGCACTGTGCATGGGCTAGCTCCACATGGGTCGAGGAGGTCCAGGGTTTGAACCGCGGACTTCCCAAGTGGTAGATGGACACCCTAACCACTGGGCCAAGTCCGCCGCCAGTATAAAGATTTTTAATCTGGAAGTTTTGAACTATATCCACACAGAATTACATGGATTTGTCTTTTAAAAATTGATTTTTATGATGTGTGCTCAGTTTATTTAGTAAGGTGATTGCAACTATTTTTATCGTATTATTAACTGAAAACAGGAAGTAGCTGCTAGGGATTGAATGGTGTCCTCCACAGAAGACATGTTCAGGTCCCAGACTCTGGTCTTATGGGTGTGAACTCATTTGTAAATGGGACCCTTAAAGCTGTTATTAGTTAGGTGTGCCCAGACTGAAATGCAGTGGGCCATAAACCAATATGGCTGAAGTCTTTATAAGCAGAGGACGTTGGACATAGAGAAGCTACAGTAGGAGTAAGAAGGTGGAAGTCAAGAGAACCTGGAAGTCAAGAGAACCTGGAAATTGGAAGTCAGTGGAACCCAGAAGAGAAAGGAGAAGATGTCACTATGTGCATTGCCTTGTGATAGAAAAGCCAAGGAATCCCAAAGATTGCCAGCCAGTCAGAAGGTGCTACTCCCAGGAGGTAGCAAACCTTCTAACCTCTGAAATCTTCAATCAGTAAATTCCTGTTGTTAATCCAACCCATTGTATGATATTTGTTTTAGCAGCTGAAAAACTGAAACAGTTGTGGTACTTGAAAGTGGTATCTTGTTACTGCAAACAACTAAAAATGTGGAAATGACTTTGAAATTGGGTAATGGGTAGAGACTGGAGGGGCTTAAAAATGAGTGAGACATTACTGGCACAGAGTAACTCATCAATAATTGGTTGACAAATGCAATGAATGTGCTTTACTGATGAAAGGGGACGTTGGTGTGGGAGGAGCGGGTTATATGGGGACCTCTTTTATTTTTTAATTAACATTTTGTGTGATCTATTTATCTTTTTTTAAAAAGACAATTAATAATAATAATAATAATAATAAAACCAGTTGGCCCCCAAAAAAATTTTTTATTGAGAGCTATGTAGGTGTTTGTTTGTTTCCCAATCATGCATGCTAATTTAGTTAAAAATTGTATTTTTCCCTCCATTGGTGCAGGTTTCAGCTGTCTTTTGAGGTGTGTGGGGGGAGGTACAGTGAAGGACGAGAAGTGGAGAAGTGTGTGGGTAGCATGAGGGTGCAGGAATTATGTGGAGCCCAGAATGACATCCTGTGTACAAGATGTTTCACTGACCAATGGGGCTGTGAAAGCAAATGTCTGATGTTAATCACGTGACTATACAAAGTGTTTGGATAATGAGAAATGTGATGGTTAGGCTAATGTGTCAGCTAGGCCAAGCAATGGTGCCAAGTTGTTGGGTCAAGCAAGCACTGGACTACTTGTAATACAGGGCATTTCATGGACATTAATCATCAATGAGTTGATTGCAGAGATGGCTGGTTACATCTTCAATCAACTGAAGAGACTGCTGTCAGCAATGAGTGATGTCTTATCCAATCAGTTGAAGGCCTTAAAAGGAGAAGAAAGAGAATTCCCATCTCTACTTTGGACAGCTCGTGTCTCCTAAGGAAATCATCAGGGACCTTCATTGAGCCCCTGGCTTGCAGTCTGACTTACAGAATTTGGACTTGTGCATCCCCACGATTGTGTGAGACAATTTTATAAAATCTCATACTATTTATAGATATCTCCTGTTGTTTCTGTTTCCCTAGAGAACTCTGACTAATATAGGTAAGATCTGCAAAAAGGGATGCCCCGAGAACAATTAGGATATTAAACTGTTCTGTGTGGTACTGGGGTGGTGGACTCTACATTTGTCAAAACCTATGAACTCTACTTAAAAATTAAGAGTGAGGGAAACGGACTTTGGCCCAGTGGTTAGGGCGTCCGTCCACCATATGGGAGGTCTGCGGTTCAAACCCCGGGCCTCCTTGACCCGTGTGGAGCTGGCCATGCGCAGTGCTGATGCGCGCAAGGAGTGCCGCGCCACGCAAGGGTGTCCCCCGCGTAGGGGAGCCCCACGCGCAAGGAGTGTACCCGTGAGGAGAGCCGCCCAGCGTGAAAAGAAAGAGCAGCCTGCCCAGGAATGGCGCCGCCCACACTTCCCGCGCCGCTGACGACAACAGAAGCGGACAAAGAAACAAGACGCAGCAAATAGACACCAAGAACAGACAACCGGGGGAGGGGGGGAAATTAAATAAATAAATAAATCTTTAAAAAAAAAGAAAAAAAAATTAAGAGTGAATTCTACTTAAAAATTAAAAGTAAAATCAATAAATTTTAAACATTGCTTTTTAAAAAAATTAGTGAGAGCTGCAGAGAATGTTTGTATTGTCCTGGAAAATACATAATTCATCACAAAAAGAGTGTTGGTAGAAATAAGAATGTTAAAGGTACTTCTTATATGCCTTTAGATGGAAATGATGAACATGTCATCGGAAATTGGAAGAAAGGTGATCCTTGTTATAAAGTGGCAGAGAACTTAGCAAAATTGAGTTCTGATGTCAGATGGGAGGCAGAACTTGTAAGTGATGAACTTGGATATTTAGCTGAGGAGATTTCCAGGCTAAGGATGGGAGGTACAGCCTGATTTCTCCTTGCACCTTATTTATTTATTTATTTATTTTTAAAAAGATTTATTTATTTATTTAATTTCCCCCCCTCCCCTGGTTGTCTGTTCTTGGTGTCTATTTGCTGCGTCTTGTTTCTTTGTCTGCTTTTGTTTCTTTGTCCGCTTCTGTTGTCGTCAGCGGCAGAGGAAGTGTGGGCGGCGCCATTCCTGGGCAGGCTGCTCTTTCTTTTCACGCTGGGCGGCTTTCCTCACGGGTGCACTCCTTGCGCGTGGGGCTCCCCCACGCGGGGGTCACCCTTGCGTGGCACGGCACTCCTTGTGCGCATCAGCACTGCGCATGGCCAGCTCCACACGGGTCAAGGAGGCCCGGGGTTTGAACTGCGGACCTCCCATATGGTAGACGGACACCCTAACCACTGGGCCAAAGTCCGTTTCCCTCTCCTTGCACCTTATAGTGGAATGAGAGAAACTGAGGATTGAAATGTTTTTGGGTTTTTTTAAGATTTTATTTTATATATTTATTTATTCCCACCCTCCTGTTGTTTTTGCACTCACTGTCTGCTTTCTGTGTCCATTTGCTGTGTGTTCTGTGTCTACTTGTCTTCTCTTTAGGTGGCACCAGGAACCAATCCTGGGACCTTCTGGAGTGGGAGAGAGTCACTCAATCTCTTGCACCACCTCAGCTCCCTGGTTTGCTGTGTCTCTTATTGTCTCTCCTCTGTGTCTCCTTTTGTTGTGTCATCTTGCTGCGCCAGCTCTCTGCGTGGGCCAGCACTCCATGTGGGCCAGCTTGCCACAGGGCCAGCTTGCCTTCACCAGGAGTCCCTGGGAATTGAATTGAATGTGATAGACAGGAGCCCAGTTGCTTGAGCCGTATCTGCTTCTCAAGGATTGAACTGTTAAGCATTAGGAAATCAGCAGCTGATGATTTGGAAAATTCTCAGCCTGTCCAGATAGTATCCTCTGAGACTAAGGCCAGAAGTGGCTCTATCAGGGACCCTCCTGAACTCCTGGAAAGTTGAGTACCCAGAGAACAAGGCTCCATGTAAGAGTTTTAACCAAATAACCCTTTGTTAAAGAAGGTGTAGCAGGAAAGCAGCTGTGGTTCAAGCAGTTGGGTGTCCACCTATCACATTGGGAGGTCCTGGATTGGTTCCTGGTGCCTCCTAAAGAAGAAGAGCAAGACAGCGAGCTGACATGTCGAGCTGATGTGATGGGCTGGCACAACAAGATGACACAAGACACAACAAGGAAAACACAACAAGAGATACAAGCAGGGAACAGATATGACTCAAGTGAGTGGGCGCCTCCCTCCTACATGGGAGGTCCCAGGTTTGGTTCTCAGTGCCTTCTAAAAAAGATGAGCACATGATGAGCAGATAGCAAGTGCAAACAACAAGGAGGGGAGAGGAGAAATAAGTAAATAAAATAAAAATCTTTATTAAAAAAAAAAAGGTGGATCCAGTCAGACATTTCAGAAGAATTCAGAGTTGGAAATGCAACTTTCCAGGAAGGATCTGTGGAGAGTTCTGTTGTCTAATGCTTTGGACCTGCTTGAACTACAAAACAAAACTGACAAGATTTTTGTTTAATTGGTGTGAGCAGAACCACTGCCATCCTGGACCAAAAGTGGCAGAGAAGGAATGAATTGAAGAAAGAATTACTTCAAGAGAAGAACCTTGGAAGCCAAGGTCTGAACCAAAACCTCAGGCCAAAAGTGCCAGCCCACCCATGTGCATGGAAAGGGCAGGTCCTCCTCTCCGCTTGGAGGGGCTGGGCCTTGGGCCCCATGCCATTGTTCAGGCTTCCACCCCAGTGCTCAGAGATGGTAGGGCCTGTGTTGCTGGTGTTCAAGGAGAGCCTGGCAACCATCCTGATGCTTGGAGAGGACGGGGCCTCTCCCCCAGAGTCTGGGGAGAAACGGCTGCTGTGCAAGTACTTGGAAGGGGTAAGGCTGCTGCTCCATCAGGCCTGGAGGACCAAACATCGACCCAGAGATGACTCTCAGACGTTATGGAGTTTGCCCTGCTGGGTTTTGGATTCGCTTGGGACCTGAGACCCTTGTTTTCCTTCCAGTTTTTCCCTCCGGGAAAGGGAATGTCTATTGTATGTCTGTCCCACCATTGTATATTGGAAGCAGATCACTTGTTTTCTAGTTGTCACAGGTCTATCAGAGAGAGAAATTTTTCCCAGAATGGACACCTATATCTAATTTTGATATGGACACCATATCAGATTGATACGTGTGTATAACATTGTTCTAAAATAGCTTAAGACTTTTGGAATGTGATGGAAAACATGTACTTTGTCCTTGGGAATAACAGGCTTTTTTGTGATCTGGCAGGGAACTCTAAGGGACTGAATCATCTCCCCCATAAAAGGCATGTTCAGGTCCCAAACCCTGGTCCTGTAGATGTGAACCCATTTGTAAATAGGACCTTGAAGTTTTAAAGCTGTTGTTAGTTAAGGTGCACCTAAACTGAATGAGAATGGACCTTACTCTAACATGGCTAAAGTCCTTTTAAAGAAAGGGAAAAATTACAGAAAAAAGCCACAAGGAGCGTTCTGAAGTCAGTGAGCCCAGAAGAGAAAGAAGATGCCACCATGTACTGTGTCATATGATAGAAAAGCCAATCCATTGTCTGGTATTTGTTTTAGCAACTAGGAAATGAAAACAGCATCTGTTTGCTTCAATGCCAGTAAAATGTCCAGTCCTGCTCAGCCAGTAGTTATGGGATTATTTTCTTCACCTTGTTTCTAACAGCCTCATATTTGCATTTTAGGTTGACATCGATCGTAATCAGAAGGTTGTAGTTTATGATCAGAGCTCCCAAGATGTGGCCCCTCTGTCTGCAGACTGTTTTCTCATTGTACTTCTGGGTAAACTGGAGAAGAGCTTCAGTTCTGTTCACTTGCTTGCAGGTAAGGTTTGTGGAGGATTCAGAGGACTCAGAATCTCATCGTGCCAGATGAGTAAGTCATACTGCACAGTGAGCTCAAACTACAATAGGTCATTGCTACTTTAAATTTGTTGGGTAAAATGATCTATTCTATAGCTTTTAATTGATGTAACTCTTCTATTTAATTAATCCTACATTGTTCAGTGTATTATTGACTTAGCTCAAATGCTTGTTCACTTGCTTGCAGTATTTATTAGCTAGAAGTGCCACAGTCTTCATATAGATAGCTCAAAGCCAGAACTTTCTATCCAGAGCTTTTTCCATTTGCCTGTGATCTAAGAACACCAGATGTTGTATATCTCAGCTCCTGCTGTCAGTTCTCACTCCCTGTGGCAAGAACTGGAAAGACTAGTGTTATGGCATCAAAACAACTTATGAAACATTTATAGTTAACATTGACTCCAGAGATCAGGTCATCATTCTTGGACATTATGCACAATGAAATAAGGAGAGTGTGTGTGTAGAATATTTCTCCTAAATAATTTAGGGGGACTATTTTAAAACTTATTACTTGGGGAAGCAGACATGGCTCAACTGATAGATTGTCCGCCTACCATATGGGAAGTCCAGGGTTCAAACCCAGGGCCTCCTGGTCTTTGTGGTAAGCTGGCCCATGTGCAGTGCTGCTGTGTGCAGGGAGTGCTGTGCCACGCAGGGGTGTCCCCAACGTAGGGGAGTCCCATACAGAAGGAGTGCTCTCCACATTGAGCTGCCCCCACGAGAAAAGTGCAGCCCACCCAGGAGTGATGCCGAGCTGACACACAAGGTGATGCAACCAAAAAGAGACACAGGGAAGCGGACTTGGCCCAGTGGTTAGGGCATCCTTCTACCACATGGGAGGTCCATGGTTCAAACCCCGGGCCTCCTTGACCCATGTGGAGCTGGCCCACGCTCAGTACTGATGCACGCAAGGAGTGCAGTGCCACGCAGGGGTGTGGAGAGCCGCCCAGCGTGAAAGAAAGTGCAGCCTGCCTAGGAATGGCGCTGCACACTTGGAGAGCTGACGCAGCAAGATGATGCAACAAAAAGAGACACAGATTCCCATGCTGCTGACAATAACAGAAGCAGACAAAAGAACAACACGCAGCAAATGGACACAGAAAACAGACAACTGGGGTGGGGGGTGGGGAAGGGGAGAGAAATTAATAAATCTTAAAAAAAAAACGTATTGTGTATTTTTGTTTGTTTTTACAGTAAAACAATTAACTTCTCAACTTGCAAATATTCAGTGCCTAAAATGATTTTATAAAGTACATGGAAAGGACTAAGTAATTTTTATCTATCCTGAAGGAGGGCACTGAGGGTTTCCATCTCATCAAATTCCAGAGCAGGGTGTTCATCTCTGCTTCTGCTGTTTTGCAAACATTACTAAAGCTCTTTTACTCACACTGGCTCACAACAGAGAATACAATTTGACAATGCACAGTAATCTTTAACAGAAAGCTGTTTGGTGAGGTAGATACTGCCAGAGTAATGGAAAAATTGGCTATTGATAGATACCATCGTTTTCAAACCTTTCATAATTTGTTGCAAGGAGAGTTCAGTGAACTTGGTATTATTGGCAATTAATGGTTTGAAATCTAAGCATTTCCTGTTTAAGAAAAAGAATCATGAGTCTATGTATTAACAGTTTGAAACTCTGTAGCTTGGTGGTAGAGGTGGGCACTCATTGGGCGGTAATGAGTAATCAGTGAGATCAACCCTAAGGACATGTGGTAGGATACACTGAGTCACAACATCCTGACATCCACATGTCATAAAGGAAATGTTTCCTAGACCTAAATGAAAGCCCACTGAGTCAGCACCAAGCACCGTATTAAATGTGTTGATAGTACCATATTCCCAGCCACATCTCCAGAACCTGGCATTTCTTCTAGCACAGAAGGTAGCTTTGGTGTTGGGATTGCCTTGTTTAGGAGTATCTGAGCAGCCAAAGCTCTTTCTGACATTAGGGAGAGTTCTGGCTGGTTAAAAGCCTCCCCAGCCTTCTGAAAGCCTCTGAACAACTGGAAATTCTATTGGTCAGTAAATAAGTCTTTTCCTCAGGGTAGACAGAAAATTGGGATAAATGGAAAGGAATGCTGGGGAAGGTATGGCCATCAATTCTTGGCAGCCTGTTTCTTTGCCAAAGTCCAGCTGCTCAGAGGACATGCCAGGGATATGAGATAAAGGACATCTCAACAGATGTTTCTTAAATATTTTGCTTTGGGGGAAATAACTGCCTGTAGAAAAGCACACTAACTTCTCACAGGTGCTAAAGGAAATTACAAGGTCTTTGGAGACAATTTTCACTATAAACTGACTATTCCTATCTGCAGTTACAGATATGTGTCATCATCATGTGGATGTGATAAATAGACAAAGTTGTTTCTTGGAGTAATTTTTGCATCCTTTTAGATGTTTCAGCTATGCTGAGATGATTGAGGAAGAAAACATTAGATATGTGAGATGGTTTTTATGGTCACTAGATATGAGAGTGAAGAATTGTGGCCCAAATTCCACGCACACTCTCAGACACCCTTACCCCGAAAAAAAGACTTTGAAGAAGGGAAACAAGGGATCCCTCCTCCCCCAGAAGCTTATAGCAGCATCTTAATGAGCTCTTTCCTTCAGACAAAAGAGATGCAGACTTCCTTGGAGGCCCTAGTTACATGGACATGAAAAATAACGGATAACTGAAGAAAGGGGATGGGATGTGGGGAATGGAGCAGACTTAGTTCTTTAATATGGAACAGGCCCTGCTTGGGGGATAGAACTAGCCTAGTAAATTTCAGCCTCAACCAGGTGAAAGGGGTTCTTTTGCTCAGATTTGACATCTAATTATCAGTGGGACCTGATTCTCAAGGATTTTCTGATCCTGAAATTTAGGACTTGGTTTTAAAATGGACTTTGTCTCTGCTGGCCTCATCTGTGGGCCCGTTCGGTCAGGGACTTTGACCCTACCTGATCAGCCTCCCCTTTTTCCAAGACCAGTCAATATTCTGAACAAAATGGCTAATTTGATAATCATAGATTGTTCTGTCACAAGTTTTTCATTATTACCTTAAAATCTTATTTAAAGCTTACATTGTTATTTCTCTTTTTCACTTGTTAGCATTAACTCCCATATTGGATTATTTTCCTTAAGGCTGAGGACTACATTTGTTTGTCTTGTTTTTCTTCTTCTTTTTTTTTTTTTTACATTTGCTTATCTTTATGTTCTCCTAGCACTTCTTTTCAGTAAATATTTGATAAATAAATTAGCTTACATGTACATTTTTGAACATTTATATTTTATATGATCTATTTTATTAGTTTAGGATATATTTGATTGTATTAAACAGTAATGAAACTTAATTGAAAGAGTAGAGAATGTATGGGATTGTTTTGACATAAATGATTTGCAAAATTTATTTGTTCAAATAGAGCAGACATGTAGCTGCTATTGGAAAATGACCTAATAACAAAATGTTTTCATTTATTTGAATAGATTAAACATGATATTAAAAGTATAATAAAAATATTGCTGCACTTAAACAATGTTAATTTTGTGTGGTCCTTAAATGCCAAATTTTAATAAGGAAGAGCTAACAGCTCTAGAAACACAGCTGTATTCATAGCTGGATACAAGTCTTGAATCCATGTGAACTGAGAACAGTTGGAATAATTTTAATATTATTTTATATGAAAAGATAGATTGTTCTGTTTAGTCATTAGTAAGTCACCCAGTAGCCAGACAAAACCAGACCATAACATTGTTTCTCCCCACCCTCCAGAGGATTGAATGGTTTAATTATGAGTAACATTCTCCTCTTAGCAAAAACAGAATGAATTTGGATCCCTTTAGAATGTCCTTCATTGTCATTAATGGGTAGGTAATGGTAAAGCCTTTTTTTTTTTTCCATTTTATTTTCAATTTTGAAGTCAGTTACTGAATGAACATACTTTAAAGACCCATATATCTTCTCTGCAATCCTCTTTAAAAATAATAATATTTAGGGAAGCGGATGTGGCTCAAGTGATAAGAGCTCCCACCTACCATATGGGAGGACCCCGGGGCCTCCTGGTGAAAAAGGAGAAAGCATGGCAAGCCAGTGCCTGCACACGTGAGTCATGCAGCAAGATGATGACTCATAAAAAGAGAGACAAGGGGAGAGTCAAAGTGAAGCAGAAATCAGGAACTGAGGTGGCACAATTGACAGGGAACCTTTCTCCACATCAGAGGTCTCCAGGATCAAATCCCGGTGAATCCTAGAGGAGAGAAAATGAGAAGAGAAGACAACACAGACAGCAAAAACAGCAGGGCAGGAGGAGGGGAAGAGGGGAAAATAAATAAATAAGTAAATACATCTTTAAACAATATTTAAAACTTGTTAGTGGAGTAATGGAGTGACAAAAATTTGAATCATGAAAATGACTTTATAACCTAGGATGGACTTTTGTAAGGGAGAAATGCTAAAATTCCTATTTGGATGAAGAAATAAAACCCATGGATTTCTAATAACTTGAACAGAATCCAATTTAATTGAGGGTTTTGTTTTTTTTTTTCAGAAAAATTTGCGTAGTTATTTTAAATAGGTGAAAAATAGTTAAAATTGGGGGGAAATGTTAACAAACAGAATGAACTATATTTTGAACTTCCAATAGAAAGCCATAAATGTAGAGAGGGCCATTTTAAGTTAATGGGAGCAAAAGGTAAACCAGGCATAGAAATAACAGGAGAAGGGAAGCAAATGTGGCTCAACTGATGGTGTGTCTGCCTACCATATGGGAGGTCCAGGGTTCAAACCCAGGGTCTCCTGGCCCATGTGGTGAGCCGTCCCATGCTTAGCGCTGCTGCGTGCAAGGAGTGCCGTGCCATGCAAGGGTGTCCTCTGTGTGGGGGCGCCCCACGCATGGGCGTGTGCCCCGTAAGGAGAACTGCCCTGCATGAAAAAAGTGCAGCCTGCCCAGGAGTGGTACCACGCACACGGAGAGCTGATTACACAACAAAAAGAGACAGATTCCTGGTGCCGCGGAAAATGCAGGCGGACACAGAAGAATACACAGCGAATGAACACAAGAGAGCAGACAACGGGGTGGGGAGAGAAATAAATAAATCTTAAAAAAAAAAATAACAGGAGAAGGTAGAGCAAGAGAAAGGTAGGCATTCTGCTTCATACTGTGTCCTGCTATTTCCTGTACAGAAGTAACATTTAAGATGGAGGGGAAAGGAAAAGATAGGAATTGGGAGAATCCAAAACCATTTTTAAGGCTTGATAATACTTTCTAATGCTTCTGCTAAATATTTGATATTCACAGAAAAAAAGAAAAGGAAAGGATCAGTAAAGAGAGCAGGAAAGAGAAAAAGCTAGGTCTGAGTGGTAAAGAGTGCTGTCCTAGCACAACATCTTTATCCTCTGGAGGTTATGGGGTCATATGGTGGACTCACAGCCTTTCCCCAACCCATTCCTTGGGTGGTCTAACATCTGTATTGAGCAACCATCAGGTTAAACTGGAAAGATCAATGGAATAGGGGTCAAATCTATAACCTGTGTGTCTCAGTTTGCCAGAGCTGCTATGACATATAATACCCTACTATGGGTTGGCTTAAACAATAAGTGTTTATTGTCTCATGGTTTTGAAGGCTAAAAATCCAAACTTACTATGTCAGCAAGGCCATGCTTTCTCCTGGGGTTGGTAACCTGGTGGTGGCTGTCCTCCGCCACTTGGTGATCTTCTGACTTCTGCTGAGTGACAGCATCTAATTTCCTGTCTGTATAAGGCCTCCTTATATGGATTAAGACCACCTTGATTCAGTTTGGCCACACTTTAAATGATAATAACATCTTTAAAAGGTCATGTTTACAAGTGGTTCACACCCACAGGAATGTGGGTTAAGATTTGAACATGTCCTTTGTGGGGTACACGATTCAATCCACAGCACCATGTTTTTATCTTGCATGTTCTCTGGCTGGGTGACTAACTCACTTAACCTGGCTTATTTTAGCTATTCAACTCCTAAAAAGGGCTAATACTCTTGTCCTACTGTACAGATCATATTAGATAATGCATGTGAAATCTCTATGTATTTTCTTTTAAATACAACTATTATTATTATGAATTAGAAAACAACCAATTGTCAATATTGACTTATTGATCAACTTTTTTGGTCTTGTTAACCTTCTGAAAACTAGTTCTTTTTTTAAGAAAAAATAAAGTTGCATTTATCCTTTACTTATGAACTTGGTATTACTTTATTCTACTTGCCCCTGTCTCTTATATTTCTAAGTGCTAGATTGGAAATAAATATAGGGGAGAAAAGAAAAATTACTGAATTTGGGCTATTATTTTATGCCTACATATAGAAAAGAGAGTAAGTGGACTCATTTAGTAGAAATAAAGACCAATCTGCTGATGAAAAATACTCTTTTATTATTTCTTTCTCTGCTGTGGCAGTTTGAAGCTTTTGTGGACCCAGAAAAGCCTGTCTTCAAAGCTAATGCATAAGTCTTATCTCTGTGTGTAAATCTATTGTAGGTATGACCTTCTGATTAATTTACTGCAGTTAAGGGCTTCTGATTAGATTGTGTGACCCAGGGTGGGTCTTAATCCTCTTATTGAAGTCCTGTATAAATGTAATAAAAAATGAGACAGGGAAAACGTCTGTAGAGATAGAGAGAGGCCTCCAGAAGTTGAAATCAGTGAATCTAGGAGAGAGAAAAGCCACAAATGGAGCAGCCCAAAGCTGAAAGCAACGAGGCCAGAGGAGAGGGGCAAGACAGGGAAGAGGAATGAACACTGCCATGTTTCTGATCATCCACAGCTGCAGCTTGAGAAGAAAGCATCTCCTGATGATGCCTTGATTTGGACACTTTCACAGCCTCAGAACTGTAAGCTTTTAACCTAATAAATCCCCATTGTAAAAGCCAACCCATTTCTGGTATATTGCTCCCAGCAATGTTTTATTAAACTAAAACATTGATTTTTATGACTCTGAGTAAAAACTAAAACCTAAGGGATCCACAATGGTTTGTTAATTCTTCAGCACTCATTTCTATCCGGTGATGAGGCACAGGATAACCATCAGTGAATCACAGACTTCAGCCCTTTCATTTCCCAAAGAGGAAAAGAACAGAGGCATTGTGGGACTTTCCCTAGCTCTTGATATTCTACCCAGGACACTTAGCTCAAGTCCGCCATTCACAGGTAATTCCTGAGTCTTCTGGAATTTCAACAGGAGGCCAGATTGGGAATCAAGAGTGCCTATTTCAGGTCAGGCTTATTCTGAAAGGCTCTTCTGGTAGTAACTCTTTCGTAAACTATGTGTGGGTTTCAGAGTCATATTCTTACTTAACATTTCATGGAATGATGCAATCTATAAAAATACTATATATAAAAATTTTAAAGCCATAAATTATTATGGCCACGGGAAATCATCAGGTAAAAAAATTCTTACTATTCTCTTCTATGTTGAAGTATAGGTGTGAATAATGATAAAAGATACTGTTTATTAAGCAGCTTACTGTGTGCTAGGTGCTTTGCTGAGAGCTTTCATAAGCATTTCATCTCTGAACTTAGATTGTTTGCTATGGTTAAAAGCCAAATACATGTTTCTTTGTTTTGAATTAGACTTGCTAACGTAGTTATAGATAGGAATGAATAAGAATGTATTGACTCTTAACACATCTTCAGTTTCTTAACAGGCATCCTGATTCAACCACCTGTTCTATGTAGTCAAGGCATAGTTTTGGCTTAATGGAAGCAATTATTGCCTTCCTCATGGCAGTGTAGTAAGATCTTGATCTTCATGGTTACAGTTTGGGTGCCCATGGTATTATTATCAATTCTATTACACAGTTCCTTCTATCCCTTTGTTTGGAGAAGGGGAGTCTTCATCATTCTATTTCAAATCCTGTAGTATCTGGTGAAAGAGATTAAAACTAATGGAGTTCAGTAAAAGTACTACATATGTTCAGGGTTTGACTATTCTGTCTAAAAAGCTGTAGTGGCTGAAAGTCACTGAAAACAAACTTAAAATAGGGTAATTTTACCACTGGTTTCTGTGTGTTTCCTGACTCTGCTCCCAAGCTTGAGTTTGCATGAGGTTGCGCAGATTGGATCATCTTTTCCCCAACTGCCACATGCCAGTGTGGTCACCCAGTTTATGTCAATTCCCAGCTACCAGGTGCTAAGACATAATGCCTCAGGCTGTGTCTTTTTAAAAAATTGGCTACAGACCAGACTAACGCTGGTTCCTTGGCTCCTCATTCTGACATTCTGTGCAAGCTAAGCAAGATCACCCCTAGTGACGACAGCAACATCAGCCTGCCCTTGCCCCAGTCATGTCATCTGTGTGCTCTGGAGAAATGCCCGGTCCAGGCATTGTCTGCAGCCTTTTCAGTGAGTTTCTCAGTGTTTGATGGACACTTGTGTGGATGGGCCCTGGACTGGGCTCTGGGGCATGGGGAGACCGGAACAGTAAAATGCTTGCCCCTGCCCTTGAGGGTCTCAATTTTGGATAATGCCTAAAGTGCATGAAACAAAGAGAAGCATATGATCATGTGTTGAAATGTATGATACAGTGATAAGGGGTTCAGTGTAGTCTGGAGAAGTTGGGAAGACTCTGTTAGGGCAATGGAATTTTCATTGAACCTTGAAGGTGAGGGTCCTGAGGAGGAAAAAGTGCAAATAAAAATGTCAGGAATGAACCTAAATTTTAGGGGTGGAGGGCAGTGATAAAACCAGAGTGGATTTTTTTGTGAAGGGAATTAGAATGGGAAATGAGAATTAAGAAGGAGTGAGATCAAGTTAAGCAAGCCCTTTAAACCAGAAGGACAGATTTGTGCTTTGAGGTGGGGGCTTGTGAATGCAGGAGACCTGGCTGTGCTGCCCATCCTCCCTGTCATGCCTCAGCCACCAGGTCTTTCTCTTGGCTCCTCAGATCTGTCCACTCTTCTCCTCCTAACTCAGTGGAGCCAAACCAGGCCTTCCCTTGGATTGCTCCAGAGCTTCTCACCTGCTCTTCTCCCATCTTCTTGCCAGCCTCCATTCCATTCTCACACTAGAGCTAAAGTTACATTTTTAATATAACCAATTGTTATCACTCCCTAGTTTAATATGCCTCAGTTCTACTGGGATAAATTCCAAAATTCTTAATTAACTGTTCAGAGGCCCCACAGTGGCTGGGTATTGCTACCCCCTTGAACTTGATCTAATGCCTCTTAAAGTCCTCTGTTTGTTTGTTTTTTTGTTTCAGCTCCTGAAGACTTATCACAGCTTCATGCTCTGTGGGGCTGTATAGGGTCCGTCTCTGTCTGGTGATCTCTTCCTCTTCCTCACTTACCTGGGTGTCTCCTGCTCAGTCCAGTTGTCAAGCCTTCCTTAGCTACCAGGCAAAGTTGGATTCCTCTGTTATGTACAATGTTATAATGTCCTCCTCTCCTTTGACCATTTATCACAATTGCTTAATTATTTGTCTGATTATTTAAAGTTTGTCCCACTGAACTGTCAGCTCCATGCAGACAGGGTCTTTGTCTTGGTTACCACTGTTATCCCCCTTATCTAGTACAGTGTCAGCTCACAGTAGGTGCTCGTTAAATGTTTTCTGAATAAACTAAAAATGGGCCTGATTTTTAGTTTGTTTTCAGTGACTTTTAGCCATTACAGCTTTTCAGACACAAGAATAGCCAGTTCCTGTATAACTGTAGTACTTGTACCAAAATCCTTTAGTTTTAATCTTTTACAAATACTATAGGATTTGAAATGGAATGTTGAAGACTTCCGTTCTCTAGACAAAGGGTAAAAGAAATTGGGTAGTAGAATTGATATTGCTCCACGAAACCTCTTGTGAAGTAGTGCAGTTGGCCAAAGAGGATGACTCTTGATAGAGTGATTTTGTGGGAGAGCCAGCTACTGCATAGATTAGAAAGGGTTGAGCTTCACATAGAAAGGCCTGAGAAATGAGTGGTGTATTGACTCATGGACAGTCACAAATTAGTCAACGCTGATTCTTAATAGTTATTCTCTGGAGACCAGACCATATTCCATTTCCCCTGACTCATGGAGTTACCCCTGATAGATAATCTCATTTCCTTGTGCCCTTTGATCATCACTGTAACAAGTCACTTCATCCTCAGCTGGGGCATACTTTTTGTTGGTGTCTAATTGGTTTCCTAAGGATGTGCCCTGATGTCCTGAACTCTGAGGGGATTACGGACTCTGCAGACCATTATGGACTCCAGAGCCACTTAGAGGCGTTAGAGAATCTTTGTTCTTCTTTCATGTTAAGTCCCCTGAGTATGGCAGAAGCACAGTGAGGATTTAACATTGCTTTTAGATGACCAAGGCCACATTTCAACAATTCCATCTTTTTTCCTTTTACTTGTCCTGTGCCTCCCAAGCACTCTCCCTGGGAGTCTTCTGGAGTATTGTGGTCTAGAAATAGGAAAGAGATTCTGTGCACCCACCCATACTGACAGAGCTTTTGGCTTTGAGCGGAATCAGGAAATCCTTTCAACACCAAAAATATATAAGACCTATGTCTGTCACCAGCTATTCATTGTAACAAGGAAGGATTCAGTAAACATTTACTGAATTCTAATTATGTGCCAGGCACAGTGCTAAATGCAGAGAGGATTAAAAAGGAGTAGAAAACGTAATTCTTGCCTATAAGCAATTCAGAGTGTATTATAGTTTAAGAAATAAGACATATGCAAAGATAATTCATAGTTACTAGGTCAGCAGTAAATGCTTACTGCCAAATGACTGGTATAAATTTACTAAGTTCTGTGGTGACAAGACCATATCTAGATATGCTGGTCAGGGAAGATTTTTTTAATGCAACAGAATAGAATTGAAACTGTCAAAGAGTATCTCCCAAGTAAGAGAAGATTGTATTGTAAAACTTTTGTATATTTTATTTTTATTTTTTAAAGATTTATTTTCTTTATTTCACTCACCTTACCTCCCCCTCCCTGCCCCCCACTGTCCACTCTCTTCTGTCCATTCGCTGTGTGTTCTTCCATGTCCGCTCGCATTCTCATCAGGCGGCACAGGGAATCTGTCTCTTTTTGTTGCATCATCTTGCTGCAGCCACTCTCCATGTGTGCGGCTCCACTCCTGGGCAGGCTGTGCTTTTCGTGTGGGGCAGCTCTCCTTGCAGGGCGCACTCCTTGTGCGTGGGGCACCCCTACGTGGGGGCATCTGTGCGTGGCATGGCACTTCTTGTGCTTGGCAGAAATGCCCGTGGTCTAGCTCACCACATGGGCCAGGAGACCCTGGGTTTGAACCCTGGACCTCCCATATGGTAGGCGGACGCTCCCATCAGTTGAACCACATCCACCTCCACGTTTCATTATTTGAACAAATGTCCAGAGGTTTTGATGTAAAGTGTATTTTGTTGGTCATGATAAAAAATTTTTTTGCTTTTGAAGAGGTGTGATTTGTGCTTGCTTAAGGTTTAGAAGGAAATATAAAATGGATTGGAAGAGTTGAATTGGTAAAGGCCCAGAGGTCAAAAAGCACAAGTGTGTTAGGAAAACAGTAAGACCAGTTTGTTTGTAGGGTGGTAAGGGAAATTAGGCTGGATGGTAGATTGGGATTAGAAGGCCTTGAATGTCTGGCTAAAGACTTTGGGTTTTATTCTGTGGGTATTCGGGGGCAGGGAATGACATCAAAACTTTATTTTAGGTGCTTAATCTGACGTAGAGTGGAAATAGGTTGGAAATAAAGGGCACATGGATCAGAGAACTGTTCCTGAATTTATTGAGCTTGAGGTGCAAAGGTTCTGGACTAGGGTGGTAGTAGGAGAGAGGGAAGGCAGGGCAGATGGAAGAGGAAGATTTTGGCTTTGAATTTATTTTTAAAAAGTCAGTATGTCTTTCAAGTGAAAATATTCAAACGTGGTTGAAAATGTTACACTGGAGTTTAGGATATCAAGGCTAAACTATAAAAACTGGGAAATCTTTGGTTTTCAGGTAAAAATGAGCAAATGAGATCTCCTCATTTAACCTCCTTCCATGTTGATGAAAGTAGAATCTTTCTAAATAAATCCTTCTCAGGAAGCCTTAGGGTACTGTCTGCTTGGCTGTTTGTCTTAGTATCTTAAAGTCCCCAAGGACCAGTCAGGGTTGCATCTGTGACTGGCTAGCCTACTTACAAGCTTGCTAAGTTTATTCAGCTAAGCAGTGGCTTCTGGCCATGTTCCCTGTGATTGGCTGTTCTGGTTGCACTCTGCAGAACAATCTTTGTTTGTTTGAGGGCACTTATTAAGAGTCCTGGCTGTGCATGTTTGTTTTGGACATAGTTATGTATTGCAAATTTGAATGGTAAGTAAAATAGGTGTCACCCTACAACTTCTGAGAACTTTTCTTACTGCCTCTGGATTTTGCCAGCTGAATTGACTTAGATAATGTTATCCTGGGTAATAATGAGATCTGGACATTCTGAATCACAAGAAAATAATTACGATTTGCATTATTTTAGTACTTAGTGATTTTTATACTAGCAGCTTTGGGCATTTTTAATTCATGTGTTGTGTATATAACTATTAATCCCAAAATTAGATTAGATAGAACTTCCCATTTTCCCTGACTGTACCAGGTGATAGAGTTGTTTAATATAGGGTGAGATTTTTGGGAGGTGACATTTATAGGACAAGTTTTATGAGATGTGGGCTGTCAGGCTTCTTGATGGGTCCCCGAAGAAATGCATATTTCTCGACTTCCTCTTGGTCTGTGCTCTAGCAACTGTGGGGTGGATCAAATAAGAGCTCACAATTAGTGCTTCAGATCATTTAGGATGGTTTTCTTCAGTGCTGATCACTGGCTTCAGAGACGGAGCATTGACTATGTAGGACATAGGTGGAATGCTGCTAATATTAAGGAGAAAAATAGGCCATGTTCTCTATCCTTCCAGAACTGATTTATCCAACCTGTGTGCCTTGGCTTACCCAGACCAACCCATCTACATTGGAAAATTACAGTTATTTATTTTTCTTTTTTCTTTGCTTCCTTTGGGGTACAAAATTATGTTCTTTTGTTTGTGTTTTTTCGTTTTCTTTAACTAGTTTCAGATCTCCATGTATACTGCCTGCTGAACCTGGAAGAATTGTAACCAAACTTGAGTCTGTTTTTATGTGACTAGAGAACAGAATTGCCTGAATCTTTCACTTCAAACTAAAGGATAAAAGAAATGCTCTCAAGAGCAATTAAATACTTCATTGTGAAATATATGCTTTTAATATTTTCAATTTTTACTACTAAGGTTGTCTCCTTTGTGCAATAGTAAACCAGCAGATTTTATTTTCAGTATGAACAAAACTGTTCTTTACAGGTTCAGATATACTTCCCTTAATTCCTCACAGTCTAAAATAAGTAAATGAAGAGGTTGAATATATATATCACAGATAGGGAGTCTTTAATTTACAAAAGGATTAAACTACATGAGAACCATATAAAAAACTGTGAAACTATTAAACTATAGTTTTTACTATGTAGAATCATATTTTTAAAACTATGAAACTATGTAAACTATGTGAAAATAATTTAATTTTCCAAAATTAAATTTGCATATGACTGTTTTAGAAGCATGTCTTCTATGAAGTAGGGTTTGTGTAAATAACATTTCAGTATATAGTCAAGGAATCCATTCACAGTTTGGGAGGAGTTGCTTTAATTCTACCTGTCCACTTTGGACAGCTGTGTCAATTGATAAAGTGCCACTGATTTGAACCTATTTGAACTGAAGCATAAGTGGAAAGGTCCTCAGTCTCACCCTCTGATGAACCTGAAGAGTGAAACTGACATTTATCATAGTTTGACTAAAAGGAAAGGGATGCATGTTTGGAACTTAAAAAACATTTAAATGTTGTTAATGCTGTAGTTCAATGTTACTTTTGTTTATTATATAAATATTCTTTCATTTTAAGAAATTGAATTTTCTTATTAGAAATGGGTGTGATTTATAACTACAAGGGTCAGAGGGTTCTTAGGAAAAGAAAAAAGTAACTGATTGGAATTGTTTAGTAGGGTTGTTAAATGTATTCTGTTTTACTTGGCAGATGTTTCCCCCCCAAAATTAAATAGTGGTTCATATTGGCTTTTACAGAAAATAGTATTTATTTTCGAAATTGCAGAGACGATCCTTTTAAAGGAAGAAGCTTCCCTTGACTCATTTAGAATAAATAGATATGTAAGTTAATGACTTTGAAGCTATACTAAATGATTTCTCAGTCCAAAGCAATATAAATGTTTTTATGTATAAACATTAATTGTTTTTGTTGGATTTATGGAAGATTAACAAAGGGAAACGTGGACTTCTGCATTGCAGCCTGCCTGCCTGCCTGTCCATCCAGATTCTTTGGAGGCCAACGGTGTCTGTCTGCCTATCTCCCAAACCCTTTCTCTACAAGCCAGGGGTATCTGTATGTGTGTCTCCTTCCTTTTAAACACAAATAGGTTTAGTAAAAGGGGGAAGAACTGATACAGCCATTCTTAGATTTGGGTCTGTGTTAGGGAAGTGTGTGTGGGTTACTACTGCTTTCTATTTTTGTCATTCCAAAGTAAGAATCCTTTTTAACATCTAGCAGTAGCAGACACTTGGCAAAATTGGACGGTGAATCAAATGTTTGAGCAACTTAAAATATTTTTAAACTTTTTCAAAATGCTTATCAGTTTTTCCATACTACTTTTCACAGTAGTGAAAATGGAATGGAATCTCTAATGGGACAGTGGAGAATTATGACAAGGGCAGATAAGATTACTTTTTTCTTTGTATCTTTCAGCCACTGGTAATAAAAAGTTTGACCAAATGAATTATACTTTTCTTTTTTTGTAGATCTAGTTTGTAAGAGGACCTAGCAGAGGAAGAGGGACATTTTAGGCATATTTCAAAACTAAGTTGCTTGTGAAGCCACAGGTGGTTTTTAAAGGGTTCAGGGAAATCAGCAGTGTCTCATCTGTTGTAAATTAATGAAATGAAACTGGGGTCACTAGAGAACAGCAATGAATGAAAGGTCAGTGAATGGAAAGAACTGTCAATGAAGGAGGATGTCAGCAGAATGGAACATTGTGGTAGATAAAGATCAGAGTAAATGAACTCTCTTTTCTGGAAGTGACTGGGCCATAGGCTGGGACATTTCATGCAAAGTCTTGCACTAAACGCACTGATTCCAGTGAAATCTGTTGTTTATTTTAAGGCTTTTCTGGATTTGCAATGGCTATTAATTGAACAGATTTCTAAAAAGAGGTTCCTTTTTGTTTTGTAATGTGTTATTGTTTTGTTTTGCTCTTTTGTTTTGAGGCTGAGCAGTGGTTCCTTTCTCAGATTTATTTCTGTTCTCTGTCTTATAAGTTTCTATTGACACACTCTCACTTTTGAGGGCCGATGAAGTTAGGTGATTTAGAATTAATGATGGAGTGAACTTTAAACAGCCCAGGCTGATCGACTTGCAGTTTATGATTGTTGCAAACTTGTCTCCCCTCTGAAAGTTCTATAGAGGATGGCATAAAGTCATCAAGACCCAGCTTCAGCCTTACTACCAAGTGGCAAATTAAGATCATAAACAAACCAGTGACCATATTTATTTATTTATTTTTTTATTGACTTTGTAATAATATTACATTAAAAATATATATATATGAGGTCCCTTTGAACCCTACCACCCCCACCCCCCAGCAACACTCCTTCCCATCATCATGACATATCCATTGCATTTGGCAAGTACATCTTTGGGCACCTCTGCACCTCATGGTCAATGGTCCACATCATGGCCCATACTCTCCCCCATACCATCCAGTGGGCCCTGTGAGGATTTACAATGTCCAGTGATTGCCCCTGAAGCACCATCCAGGGCAGCTCCATGTCCCAAAGACGCCTCCACCTCTCATCTCTTCCTGCCTTTCCCCATACCCATCAGCCATCATGTCCACTTTTCTCAATCCAATGCCACCTTTTCTATGTGGACATTGGATTGGTTGTGTCCATTGCACCTCTATGTCAAGAGGAGGCTCAGATTCCACATGGATGCTGGATGCAATCCTCCCACTTTCAGTTGTAATCACTCTAGGCTCCATGGTGTGGTGGTTGTCCTTCTTCAACTCCATCTTAGCTGAGTGTGGTGAGCCCAATAAGTCAGATTGTAGGTGCTGGTGTCTGTTGAGGCTCAGGACCTGGCTATCACATTGTCAGTCCAGAGATTCAAATCCCCTAAATATATCTTAAACCCCGACACTAACTGCACCTCCAGCACATTAGCATGAAAGTCTTATGAAGAGAGATCCCATCTGAGTCCAGATTCATCACACATAAACACCAGTTCCAAAGAGGGGCCATCTGACCTGGTAGTTAACCCCATCGGCCATGACCATAACTCCCATGGGTCTCTTTAGCCCTCAAAGGAACCGATATCTGGGGGTTGTATCTGCTTTATCTGTCTCTCAGACTCTGCTCAGTTGTGCATAAGGGCAATCCTTCTGACAGCCTCCAGACTCTTTTTTAGAGACTCGTAGCCATATAAACTCATTTCTCCTTTCCATTTCCCCCTTACGTTAGGTCAAACAGCATTTTAAAGTCATGTTATTTTATGTAGACAGGGATATTCCGCTGATCCACGTTGAACCTTCCATATGAGGTCATTTTCCAGTTGCATCATCAGTTGGTAGTTGATAGTGGTCCCTCGGTGCCAGGGAGGCTCATCCCCGGGTGTCATGTCCCATGCTGGGGGGAAGGCATTGCATTTACATGCTGAGTTTGGCTTCGAGACTGGCCACATTTGAGTAACATGAAGGCTGACAGGAGGAAATTCCCAGGCACAATGCTGCTCTAGGCCTTGTTCTTATTTTAGGCTTATCAGCTCACAAGCATAGTCATTAGTGTCAGGGGCTCACTGTTGAACCCTCACTCCCTCCCGGTCCCCACCGCTGCACCTGGGAGACTGTCGCTGCTCCCCTAGGGACCACGACAGAGCACCACTGGCCAGGAACCCAGTACCCCCCCTGCTGTGGTTTTTAATTGTTGCCACTATGAGTATATCCAAACATTGCCATGCACCCTGGACATATGTTCTGTACAGCTCCCTGTCAGCCATATATCCCCTCAGTGACCATATTTACATTTCAGTTAGTTCATCTGTAAACTTTGTTGCTGGTCTCATGTGATGTGCTTTAAAGAGTCTCTTCTGGCCCTAGTCATGCCAGACTGTCTTCTCTGTCATTGAAGCTTTTAGACTATTTAGCTTTGGGAAAACTAGGCTTTTCCATAAGTTTGGGAGAAGGGCCATAGGCATTTGTAGCTGGTATTGGGATCTGGCAGGGCACCACTGTGGAGGTCAGGGCGCTGTATATCAGCAAGGCTGCCCCCATCGAAGGGGGTTGAAATTAACCTCAGTAGCATTTAGGGAAGGGGTGTAGCAGTCTCTAGAGCCAGACTGCCTGGATTCTCCTCCAAGCCCTGCCAAGTGTTAAGCTAACTGCTGGCCTCTGTAGAATGAGAATAATAGCAGCTCCTACCTCATAGGATAGTGTGGTGGTGGTTAGGTGCTTAGGGCAGTGCATTGCACAGGGCCAGTGTTCAGCACATACTAGTTGGATTATTTATAAATTTAAAATGGAATTAAAGTGACATTCCCTTGGATTGTCTGGCTTTTCTTTCACAGAGAATGTTTACTAGAGTACTAAATTGTTGGATTTAAATGAGATACCAAACCATAAACTGTTTGGGAGCCAGAATAGAAAAAATATGAAACTGGTTCTTTAGAGAAACACCAGAACAACAGAAATAGAGTTAACATTCATACAATTAAATTATAATCAAAATAGTGCTTGTCAGTTATGTTGAGTAGATACAAGATAGGCAAAGAATGTTGAGACTCTTTAACACATTATTACAAGAATTACTTTTGGGAAGCTTCATCTTAAATAACTGTATTATACAATTAGAGTGAAAAAGAACAAAGCACTAATAGAAACAAAACTATACATTCTGAACAGTGGGGCTCACTAATATACATATCCCAACATTGGCTAACGCTTTTTTTTTTAAGATTTATTTTTTATTTATTTATCCCCCACCTTGTGGCTTGCTTGCTCTCTGCTCTCTGTGTCTATTCACTGCGCATTCTTCTGTGTCTGCTTGTCTCCCTTTGTTGGGTCCTCTTGCTGCGCCAGCTCTCTGTGGGCATGGGCTGTCAGCTCTCCGGGGCACAGGCCAGCTTGTTTTCACAAGGAGGCCCTTGTGGGACCCGAACCCAGGGCCTCTCATATGGTAGACGGGAGCCCAGTCGATTGAGCCACAGCTGCTTCCCTGGCCAACCCTTTTTTTAGATTGCAGTTTTAAGAATTTTAATCAACTATGTTTCAGTAGCTGCAATGGACTTAGTATGGCATTTTCCTAAGCATGAACTACATTAGCTATTAACACATTTTAGGGGAAAAAATAAAGAGGGGGAATTCTATTTTTAAGTAATTGTGGGAAACTTAATTGAATTAAATAAAATTAAATGAGTTTCTATGGAGATACTTTCTGGAACTTCTAGTATGCTAATATGTACTATGACCCTGCCAGGGAGATATGTATTATTTTTCTCTCACTTTTTGGACCAAGATCTTGTCTATCAACTTCCTGCAGAACGTCAGTGCTCTGGAGCACATTTTGGAAAGTGTAATCTTAGAAGCCTTAGTTTTCTCACTTTGTGCCTGGTGAATCCTAACGAGGTGCAGCTAAGCAATTAGCTGCAGATCACCAGTGGAGGAAGGCTTCACAGTTGAGACTGGAAACTGAATGTACGATCACTCTAAGGCTATCATAATCGCTGATACCTACTGCATGCTTTCTTTGTGCCAGGTGAGAAGGGCTTTAGATTATTAACTAATTTAGTCATTTCAGCAAATCTATGGGTAGATTCTATCACCGTCCCTATTTTATAGATGAGGAAACTGAGAGGCAGAGGGTTTAAGTAATTTTCCCAAGGCCAGATGACGAGAAGTGGTGGAGCCACTTCTTGAACTCAAGTACAAGAGGCTGTGTTCTCGATTTCAATTTCTCTTCTGTTCAGACAGGGGCGTGTGTGTGCACACGCATGCGCATATGTTGTGTACTGTGTGTCGTGTGGTATGCATCATGCATATATGGGACAGGCTGTAAGGGTAGTTTTCCTACGTGAACGAACAACCTGAAAGAGTAAAACAATGAGTTTTGGGTGGCTGGAGGTCATGTTAGGAAATGGTAAGAAGTGAAACCTGAAACTATACAGATACAGATCCTGGAGGGCCTCATGTATCACACAAAGGAACTTGGAAGGGGTCTGCAGTGGAACTACCTACTCTGTCCATCTGGTTAGAAAGAATCTTTAACTTGGGTCAGTTTTATTTTGAAGAAGTCACATCAGGCCCCAGTTCAAATTTTTTATATCCCCATTTTGCTTCTGACGGTAATTGTCTCGACTTGGTTACTGCTGCTGACTTTGAATCCCTGTTATGTTTGCCCTTGGTAACAAACAAAAAAGGTCACATGGGGGGTGGGAGGTGGGGAGTAGGAAGCAAATGCTGGAGGCTGTTGAAGAATGCACTTGAGAGAGGAGGCGCAGGGCTACAGATCCTGGTGTAGCCCTGAATGCCAGGACTCAGTGCTGGGTCACATACCAGTCTTCACAGTCAGCAGCTGTAGAAAGGTGTGCACCTGCAGTGCTGTCCACTTGTATATGCAGGGTTTGATTTTCCTTTTTGTAAACAGGTTTAGTTGAGTGGTTCACAGGAGGCAGATTTTATCTTTGTACATGGCATAATTTTATAGTATGTTTGATGACTCCAATGTTTATTCTTAGGTGGGTTTGCTGAGTTCTCCCGTTGTTTCCCTGGCCTCTGTGAAGGAAAATCCACTCTAGTCCCTACCTGCATTTCTCAGCCTTGTCTACCTGTTGCCAACATTGGGCCAACCCGAATTCTTCCCCATCTTTATCTTGGTTGCCAGCGAGATGCCCTCAACAAGGTGGGTGCTTTGAAAATATCCTTCATTGTAGGGTTTATTCTTAGCAGTTAGAGAACAGCAATTGCCCATTAACCGCCATTTCAAACACACCCCAGTCTCAGAAAGGAAGTACACACATCTCATTGTGACTGCCCAGTTAACAGTTGCGTTATCTTTTGTAGTGTTATTCTGTTTGATGTTATTTACTGCTCACAGTAAATCTAACCCATCTTCATGTTTGTGTGTTCCTTATATGGCCAAAGACCTGAATTAGGACAGGATTGTTTAGAAGTTTAGCCTTAGTAGAGTATTAATTGTTCTATTGTAGTAGTTGGACACACTCAGGAAGCATAAATAACTTTTGTAGGCAAATACGTTCTAAATTATTTTGTTTTTGGAAATGTATATTTGCTGCAGCATCCTAAAAAGGTAAACAGATTGGACTTAGATTGAGGAAGGCTCTCAGTTGTACTGGCTGGAAGGGTAGTGAGAAGAGGCTGTGAAAAATGGTAAAGTCAAGGGCTAAAATTATGAGCCGCCTCCCTTGTCTGAAAAGAGTTGGAGCAGTTCAGTTCAGAAAGATGAGGGAAGAGCAGGGATTCTTGCTGGAAAGGCCATGGGTCATACTGAGCAAAGTGTCCCTAATAGAAAAAGAGCACCTACTATATGTAATGGTACAAGCACAACAACAATTTTAGAACTAAAATTTGTCCAATTCCACAGCTGATAGGCTTTCAACCACTAGTACAATAAAACAGTGCTCTAATTGCCCATAAAAGTGAAGTTTTTCTAAAAACAATCATTTTACGTTTCTGCTGATTGCAAAAGCATTTAATTCAGCTGTCACAGATTTACAAGTACTACTTACCTATATGAAGAACAATATCTTAACATTTTGTTCAGTAATTTCTTTCTTGCAGAATTGGGCTGACTAGAAAATAAGCTTCCAGACTGGCTTTCTTTAAACTTGTGGAAGCAAAGCTTTTTGGGAGGGAAAAAAAAACCCTAACATTGAGCAGCAATGAGGCATTCTTTTTTGTTCTCAAAACTCCTGCCTCTTCAAAACTTTTGCCTTGGACACTGTTGTTAACAAGCCTGCTCTTATTGTGAAATCTGCCTGTGTGAGATTTGAAAGCTGAGCCATTTTGATGAGGTCACAGTGCCTTTGAGCATGTGATTGTTATTAATTCTCTTTTAGAGATAAGCAAACTATGTCATGGAAAGTAAAATTAATTTCCTAAAATCACATGCATCCCTGGCACAAAGTTGGATCAGGAAAAAAGAAAGAAAATTCCTAGTTAAGGATCCTGTTCAGAAAGTCCAGTAAACTTCCACCAGCCTGTCAGTAGATGATCCACAAATAATTGTTGCAGATCAATCTTGTTACTTTTGACATTAAATTAAATGGGCACATTTATTTTGCTATGTACGTTTTCCAGGTTTAACAGAAATATCAGTTAAAAATTGTGTGAGTGCCCACAAAGTGAGAGCAGTTAAAACTTAATTTAGAGTTAAGGATTGAGGAAAAGGGTAGTTTTCTGGTTTTCATTGTCTACTAAAAGAGGAGGCATAGATGCATTGAGAGGAAATGGTTGTAGTGGGGAGAATAGGTTTATAGAGTTGTTTTCACAGGGAAAACAATTTGGACAAGGAGTCTTGAGAGAACACCTTAAAAAAATCTTTGGAACAGATTAGGGGGATGGTGAGAAATGAGAATGCACTGTTAGGCTGGATGACTTTGAAAGCAGTAAATAGAAATTATATTTCACCTCCAGACTTACTGTTGGCAAGAAGCTTAGTACTGAAGATGTTTTTAGATACCTTAGTTAGCCTCCTTTATCTTATAAATATGGATATTGTTATTTTAGAAATGTTAAATGACTTCCCCACGGTTACCCAGATGATGAGTTTCAGAACCATATTTGCCTTTATTTCATAGATAACATAAACTGACTGACTGACCCACTCAACTCACTGACTTAAACTTTCCAGGAGAAATAATATGCTTATTTTCTTCTTGAAGCTCTCTAACAATGAAGATTTTGAAATCTGCCCTAAATAGTATATTCCTTTTCATTAAAACCCAGAAACACAAGCCTACTAATTTTATTTAGTCATTTTCTTTTTTTTTAAATAAAGTGCCACCAAATATGTTTTTTAAAAAAGTCACAGAAACTTTCCTAGGAGGATCATAATATTTACCATTTGAAATGCTTAGGCTCTTTAAAATATAATAGTGCCTTTAATTTTTATAATAGAATTTGAGGTAGGTTACTCCTAAGATGTTAAGTCACTTACCCAAGATTATGTAGGTAGAAAATTGTTGCCTTCAGAGCTGGTCAGTGGCTGAGCTCATACTCAAACCCATGCTGCTCTGACTTAACCGACTGTTTATCTAATACTGGAAATACCCATTTTCTGGAAAGTGGAACTCTCTATTGCAGGCTGTTAATGAAAGACTGACAAATCTTAACTATCAGGTGAATTACAACTGAGATTTTCTTTCCCAGGTTTTTTCATGGCATATTCTATACCAGTACTATCTAATAGAAATATAATACAAGCCACATACAACAATTAAAATTTTCCAGCCACCTTATTTAAAAAGTAAAAAAGAAACCTGTAAGGCTAATTTTAATATTTCACTTAACCTAATATATGTAAAATATCATTTTAACATGCAGTCATTATAAAAAATTATGGAGGTATTTTACATTCCTTCTTTGATACTAAGTCTTTGAAATCAGATGTGTATTTTATGCTTACTGCACATCTCAGTCTGGATGCACGGCATTTCATGTCTTGTTAGCCACATACTGGACAGGGCATGTCAGTATTCTCAGCAGGGATTAATTTTTACTTTAAAGGACATGGTTCTTCTGTACTAGACCATAATAAGTCAACGGTAGCAAAAAGGATACTTTTATTTACCCTTTTCCTCACAGCTCTCTACTTTTGTTTCTCAGTCTGGTCTTTCACCTTCTCGTCTTTGCCCTAGACTTGGAACAGCAACAGTGTGTCCTACTAAAAGTGGTTTGCGTATGCCCAATCCACTTCTGAACTGAGTGGGATTTGAGCAAGAATATCTAGTGTCTACGTGAAAGACAGATGTTCTTGATCATTTTTCTTCTTTCTCACCTAAAATTTCAAATAGGGAATTTCTTTTTTCATCCTTAAGTACATAAAATGTAAGTCAGAATTACCTATTGGGGTAAATTACTAAGCCAGAACTGTATCTGCAGTGAACTGCTCCAGCCTCTTCACTGAAGCAGTTCTGCTGCCAGCCCTGTTCCAAACAAACTGTTGTCAGCATTCTTTGTGTAGCTTATTTCAGCCTTTTAACATGAAAAGTTGGCTGTATTGTTCTGCCTACTGCTATTTTCTCTGTTGTTTTAAGAGAGTTAAGCAGTAGCCTAGACACAATTTAGTCAAATACGACTTTCAGGGTTTCCAAAAGAAATATATGACTGGAAGACAAAAGGTCACCAAAATTATCAGCAAAAATATTTATTTAATATCCATTATATGTAGAACACCACACAGTGTGTATATTAGGTAGACAAGACCTATTCATTAAACAGTAATTCACAAGGCAAGGTGACTTACAGTATAGCTCCCAATACAGAGGCTGCCTGGCTTAATGGTTCAGAGCTAGTGCTGGAAGTAGACATGCCTGGCTTTGCATCCCAGTTTTCCACCTTATTAGCCATGTCAGTTTACCCAAGTTTCTTAATCTTGGTTTCTTCACCTACAAATTGTAATAATTCCTGCCTGCTAGTGATGCTGTAAGGCTCAAATGCAAAGACCCATGCCCAGTACCAAGTACAGTTCCTGGTTTATAGGGAGACACTCAACATTATCACCATCACAGGGTGGTGTATACAAGATGCTAGGTGAGTGGGAGATACAGTGGATTTGGTTGTTTGCGGAAGTTTTGATGGAGGAAGTAGGG
Source organism: Dasypus novemcinctus (assembly GCF_030445035.2). Taxonomy (NCBI): domain Eukaryota; kingdom Metazoa; phylum Chordata; class Mammalia; order Cingulata; family Dasypodidae; genus Dasypus; species Dasypus novemcinctus. The sequence continues at coordinate 34,292,062 of NC_080692.1, read as the reverse complement.
CTTGAGGTCGATTTTTAAGGCAAAAGGATTGGCAAATGCAAAATTATTCATTTGACTTGACTTTGGAAAGAAAAATGACAATTCCACTATCTGGAATTGCAGTATCCATGGTGATTTAATAGGATCTCATCTCCTCAGTCTAGCTGAACATGAGGAATTAGACCAAATAAAGCAGTTGTATTAAGGCCATAATATTAATCTGTCCTCCATACATTACTCCATGGTCTGCATCAACAGAACATAGAACACATTTTTAGAAATTAGCCCAACTAACAGAGAAAGTTTACGTAAATGACTTAGAAGAGAAGGAAATGAGAGAGAGAAAAAAAATTTAAAAGGGGAAAAATAGTGAATGGAAATTAAATAATAAATTTAAGCTTTATTTTTGGACTAAGATATTATTTTTGAAAGTTTACTTAATTGCATTCTTAAACCAGATTCCCCCTCCTCCCTCCCTTTTTTCTTAAAAAGATTTATTTATTTATTTCTCCCCTTCTCCCCCCCCCCCCATCTTCACCGTCTTCACTCACTTTCTGTACTTCATCTGGAATGCCCGTACCCTTACTTGAGATTCAGGTGAACTTCAGTTCCCATTATAAATGGGCCTCTCAGAAATCCTCCTTTAGTTTTATTCTTCTGTTTTCTGATCTTTTTGTATTTATTTTCTTCCCTTAACATTCATCAGATACCTCTTTTTCATCAATATTCGCACAAGTTCCTTTTATCTGCAGGTAAACTCTTCACCCTTTAGAGGGACTCTTGCTTTTATACCCCAGGGCACCCCTACAGAGTACCTTGATGCAGAGTAAGTCCTAGATAATTATTTTCAAAATAATAAGTTATTTTGTAACCTAATTTATAACCAGTGCAATTTGTGCGCAGTTTAATATACCTTAAATTTTGTTTAAAATAAACTATGCCCTCCTGAAACATTTATGTTGTTTATTCAGAAAACACTTTCTTAATGAATTTGAGAAAGTAAAATTGCTCAACCCAAATAAAATAGGCTCTAACAAATCACAAAATGAATGGAATGTAAGTTATTGGCATTTTACTAAACTAAAATGTGTAAAGAACATTTATAAAGATTCTTTATCATAAGATGCTAATACATGAATTACTAGATCCTGATTTTAGTCATTATAAGAATGGTCATTCATTGATTCATTCAACAAATATTTTTTGAGCCTCTACTGTGTGCCAGGAACTTTTTTATGTGCCAGAGATGTATCAGCAAACCAGACAGAAATCCCTGCATTCATGGTCTTACATTGTCAAGGAAAGAAACTGACAGTAAACATAATAAATAGGTAAATTATATAATATAGTGGATGTGATAAGTGCTATGAAAAAAATAGCATAAAAAGGGCAGGGAGTCCCTTTGGGGATGTGGGGTGCTCAATGTAGGCCTTACTGAGCTCGAGATTGAACTAACACTTGAAGGAGATCAAAGAGTGAGCCTTTTGGATATCTAGGAGAAGAGTAGTACAGGCAGAAGAAACATGGGTGCAAAAATGAGAGTGGATCTCATGTGAGAAAGGTATAGCAAGAAGACAAGTGGAACGCAATGAGCATGGGGCATTGTGGCAGGAGAGGAAGTCAAAGAGGTAATGGGAGCAGATCGTGTAAGACTTTGTAGGCCTTGTGTAAGGGCATTGTGTGAAAAAATGGGGAGTCACTAGAAGATTCTAACCAGAGGAGTGTCATGATCTCATATTAGGATCACTTTGTGTTCAGAATAGCCTGAACTCTCTTTCGGATGGAAGCAAGGAGACCAGTTAGGAGGTTACACAATGGTGGATTGGAATCAGGGTGGTAGCAGTGGCGAGAAGTGGTTGGGTTCTGGCTGTATATTGAATGGATAGCCAGTAGGATGTTCTCACGGATTGGATGGTGGAGGTGTGTAAAAAAAGATAGACATCAAGGAGACTGGAAATGGAGTTATTGACTGAGAAAGGGAAGGGTAGGCATTCAGTTTTTTACTTAAGCTTGGATGCCTGTGATACATGTAAATGGTGATTTTGAATAGACAGATGGAGATAAAAATTCAGAGGGAGGTCCCTGAAGGAGGAAGTATGAATATGGGAGTCATTACCATATAGATGGTATTTAATGTTATAAGACTGGATACAATTGATAAAATATAGGATGGTGAAGAGGAAATGATCAGGGACAGAGCCTTGGGGTACTCCAACATTGAAAAGCTGGGGAGATGAGACGGATCCAGCAAAAAGAGATTTGAAGTGACATTGGGGAAAGAGAGAGAACTAGAGAGTGGAGTGTGGTGTGCCAGGAGGCATGTGAGCAAAGTGTTTCCCAGAAGGAAGGTGTAATCAGGACTATCAAATGATCCTATGGGTCAAGTGAGATGAAGACTAAGAATTGGCCAACATGGATGCCGTTAGTGACCTAGGAGCAGTTTGCTGGAGTGGTGTAGTGAAAGCCTGAATGAAAGGGCTCAGGAGGTAATGGGAGGAGAATAATTGGAGATAGAACATAAGGGCAGCTCTTTCAATGAATTTTGCTATAGAGGAGCAAAAAATGGGAATAGCTGGAAGTGAAGTACAGAGCAAAAAAAGATACTTTTAAGATGGGAGAAATAATTGTTTGCTGATGGGAGGAATGTTTCAGTGGAAAACTGATAAAAGAGAAGAGAATTGTCAGAACTATGTCCTTGAGTAAGAGGAAATGGGATTTATTAAACAAGTAGAGAGATTGGCTTTAGGAGCACAGACAGTTTATCCATAGTAACAGAAGGAAAATTAGAGTATATAGAGGTGTATGTACTGGTAGAAGGGTAAATGTGGTAGTGAGAATTTACCAAAATTTGTTTCTGATTGTTTCCGTTTTCTCAGTGAAGCAAGAAAGATACCTATCTGCTGAGAGTGAGAATGAGGGAAGATATATAGAGTTTGAAGAGAAAAGGAAATAGGTGAAATAGGATCTAGGCGACAGGGGGAAGGAATGGACTAGGGAAATAGGATGATTGTTGAGGAGCACAAATTGAAAGTGAGATCAGGCAGTATTGTTGTGTTCTCTTCTTTAGCCACGTTTACCTTCATGGGTGCAGATGTGGAGTAGATGGAGAATTAAAATCAGTGTGGCTCGTAGGCTTGTTAAATGGGTGTGAAGAGGTGATAGTGGGTGAAAAAATTGAGGGTGAAGGCAAGGGAGTATTTACAATGAGTGACCATAGACTTGCAGTTGGGCAAAGGAGAGACGGTAGACATCATGGGGATGAGGGACACAGAAAAGTGGGTGGGAGCAGTGCCGGAGGGGTTGAAGAATTTCAGGGGTAGTGAGTGAGGTGGAAAAAGAGGAATAGTGGTTGAAGAGTGGGTTGTGTGGAATTGAGATTATGGAGGGGTTGTGGTTCTCGGTGTGGCAGAGACCAGGCTAGGGCCATGGAGTGAGTGGCTGAAATGATGAGTCAGGGAACTGAGAGACCAAGGTGTCGGAGGATATTTGAAGGCCACAGAAGAAAGATTAGTTTATCAGTGCAAATAATTGATAGACTTAGCACGAAGTTGAGCTAAATATTAAACGTACAAGATGACTGCTCTCTCGAGGCATAAAGGTTATAATGTTAAATTATGGGTCAGAGCAAATATTCAATTGTGTATGTTTATACAATCTACTAAAACAAAACATATAAATATCTATATTTTAGTCAGAAGTTATTTACAGCCATCTGTGAATAAAAACAATCATTATTCTATAAAATAGACCCATTCTTCATAATTGTGGTTCTATCCCATTTCCATTGCCAATAAATAAATGTTCTCTTGACCACTTATGTATGTTCATTCAAGAAAAAAAGTTCTAGGAAAAAAAAATCAAGAGAATAAGTTACTAGAGTAGTTATTTGAAACTTCAGTAGAGACTTTCTTAACTGACTTAAGGGCTTCTTGGCATTCCTATGCCTGCTGCCCTCAGCAGGGGAAGGCCTGCTCTTGGCCAACAGTGGGCTGGCTATCTGCTGCAGCACTTCTGCTTTCCCCTCTGAACCACGTGCTTTCTGAGAGTCCATTGTGTTTGTTCTCAAACCTGTTTAGGCCATTTTACTTCTTAAAATTATATACATTAATTAAATATTACATACACTGATGAAATGTGAGTGACTTGTTTTTCTATGACCTAAGTTAAATGTTTTGGAAAAATTCAAGAGACAAACTACTTTAAAATTTTTTCTGTCAAGTTAGGTGGGAGTAAGGCATATGTGAAATATTTTGGGGATAGTTGAAATCTAGAAGGAGCCTGTGGAATAGTCATAATCTAGAAGGAACCTGTACTGATGCTGCTTCACAAATTCTTGCCTTTTTTTTTTTTTTAAAGAAATGGAAACTATATGGTAGATGATACATTTGGGTGTGATTTGCTTATGTACTCCATTCCTCTAACCTGTAAAAGAAAGTCATTGTATTAGTAACCAGTGAATGAATGTACATTTCTTTTTTTTTCTTAAATTAAAATGTCTCAGGTTTGTAAGCATCATAATCCCATAGTAACCCAATAACTACCAATCCGTATGATCACCATTAATTATGGTATTTAATTTAGGAGCTAAATTATATTTAAATTGTACCTGGTGACATGTAAGTTGTTTTGCTTTTGACATTGGCAGTGTTTTATGTATCAAATTCCATCTGAATCCAAAAAGAATTTCAGGTGGAAGCTAGATAATAGATTAAATAAATGAAAAATTTTTTTTTCACTTTTTTAAAAGATACCTTAATTACATAAATGTTACAAAAATATTTTTAAAGTAAAAATTTTATAAATTGTCCTATTTACCACTGAAATTATTCAATTTTTTCCCATTTAATTTTCTATTTAAAGTATTTTATTCCACTAATAATGGATAATATCACTCTCAATTTCAACACATTGATATTTTCCTCCCTTTTGCCAGTTATCTAAAATAAAGCAAATATTTAAATGCATCTTTTAAGGAATGTTGTTTTATCAGAGAAGAATCCCTTTGTGATGTAAACACTTATAATTATAAGCTTGCATTTTTGACATTTCTTAAATCAGGTTAGAACTGTCTGTCTCGTGGTTCCTTCCTATACATCAGGGAAATGCTGCAGTTTGGTGGGCAGCAGCCAGCAACGTGAGGACAGTGGCATGCTATAGGCAGCCAGTCCTCAGCTTACAGTGTAGATACCAGTGGAAACGTGGCAGAAAGACCAGCCCTCTAATGCCTATACCTGCAATTAAGGTGACAATAAGGGGAAAAAAGAGGGCAAAGGTACAACATAGATAAGTTTCCTCAAAGAGTCATGTAGTGGCCCAAGTTATCTCCCAAAATCTCCTCAAAGTCCAGGGCAAGTGGTGTTCCCTTGCTTTCTAATTTGTTATAGTTGAAAAGTACAAAGAAGAATGAGATTATGGTGGCGGACTTGGCCCAGTGGTTAGGGTGTCTGTCTACCACATGGGAGGTCCGCGGTTCAAACCCCGGGCCTCCTTGACCCGTGTGGAGCTGGCCCATGTGCAGTGCTGTTGCATGCAAGGAGTGCCGTGCCACGCAGGGGTGTCCCCCGCGTAGGGGAGCCCCACATGCAAGGAGTGCGCCCCGTAAGGAGAGCTGCCCAGCGCGAAAGAAAGTGCAGCCTGCCCATGAATGGTGCCACACACGTGGAGAGCTGACACAACAAGATTACGCAACAAAAAGAAACACAGATTCCCGTGCCACTGACAACAACAGAAGCGGACAAAGAAGACACAGCAAATAGACACAGAGAACAGACAACCAGATTGGGGGAGAGGGGAGAGAAAGAAAGAAAGAAATCTTTTAAAAAAAACTTGATATGCTGGGGAAGCAAATGTGGCTCCAGCGATTGAGCTCCTGCCTACCACAAGGGAGGTCCCAGGTTCAGTTCCTGGTGCTTCCTGGAGAAGGCGCGCTGGCACGATGGGCAGGAGCAGCAAGCTGATGCAAAAAGATGATGCAACAAAGAGACACAAAGAGGAAAGACAATGGGAGATACAACAGAGCAGTGAACTGAGGTGGTTCAAGTGATTGAGTACCTCTCTCCCACATGGGAGGTCCCAGGTTCAGTTCCTGGTACCTCCTAAAGAGAAGACAAACAGTGAGTGCAAACAGAGGGGGCTGGGGATAAATAAATAAAATAAATCTTCAAAAGAAAAAAATAACTTTTCTATGCTAATACCTCATTTAGTTTAAAAAGTGTTTAGGCTAGTTACTTTACTGCTTCATCTAATTTTTGTTTGCTTCTGAAAGAACTTAAGAGTTGTGTTCAGTCTATTGATTAAGAGGGAAGATACCATAGATGGATATCCTTGGATTTGAATCTTCACTGTATACCCATTTGCTAGTTGTGTGACTTTGGACAAATTATGTAACCTCACTAAGCCTCAGTTTCCCTCTTTTTAAAATGGGGATGATAATAGTAAACACATTAAAGAATGTTTTGAGGATTAAATGAGACAATCCATTTAAATGCTTAGCATAGTACCGGTATATAGTAGGCATTTGTTAAATTTTAGATACTATTATTTTACTATAATATTTTTATTAATAAGTTTCTAGTAGAGGTGCTTAAACAGTATTTTTTATTGAATTAAGTTAAGTGGTCTCTTTTACAGGGTAGGTTATCAGACTCTCTCAGAAGTATACATTGTTACATTCTTTCTATGGGGACATCAAATTTGACAGTCATCATTTTGACTTGCAATGTATTGGATCCTCAGTGAGAATTGCCTGTTGTCCTTTGATTGTAGTGGATAACACTGTTGGTGTCTGTCCCTTCTTTCATGAACCTCTGATCTCTTCATTATTGGATTGGTGGAAAGGAATGGTATTACTTTAATAGGTCTTTGTAGTACTGTTGGAAAGGAAAGGGGAGGTGATACATGAAAGAGTGTTTCCTGTCTTCAAGGACCATTAGTGAGAAAGGCTTGAAAAGCTGACTTACCTCCAGTGGCCACTTCTGTCCTTACATGTGCTATACTGAATCAGTCTCTTCACCCTATGGTTGATCAGACAGTCCTAGATAATCCCAGTGTAGCTTTGGTTCACCCATAGAAAAATGGTTATAACCCTTACTACATGTACAAGAGTTTAAAGATTGTAGTAAACATCATTGAGATCTTCATAGACTGTTGATTCCACCTAAAAGGAGCGTATGAGACCTTCAGAAGACTTGGGCTCTGGTACAGATGATGAGTGTTGGCTAATCAGAAGTTTTAAAACTACTTCTTTTTTTTTTTTTTTTTTTAAGGTTTTTTATAAAATTTTACTGAAATATATCATTCACATATGAAAATATGTAAACAATAATACACTGTAAAATTTGTGAACTTACAAAACAAACATGCATGTTATCCCATCACCAGTACTTGCATTGTTGTGAAACATTTGTCACAAGCTATCAAAGAGCATTGTGAAAATATTACTACTAACTGTAGCCCATATCTTACATTTGGTGTACTTTTCCCCCAACCCACCTGATTATTACCATCCTGTATTACTACTATAATAGTTGCTATAGCTCATAAGGAATGTTCTCATATTTGTTCTGTTAACCACAGCCCATCTTCCACCACTGGATTCCCTGTGTTATACAGTCCCAAGGCTTTGTACAGTCCATTCAAAGTGTACATTCGGTGGCTCTCATTTTCATCACAGAGTTAAAACTACTTCTTGACAGTCATCTCAGAGTTGAGAGAGGGCTGAATACATGATCTGGATTTATGCATTCCACCCTTTATAGAAAAAAATTTATTGTGCAAAATACATTTTGGAGGTGTAGTGGATGAAGAAAATTAGGGATACGGAATGTTTCAGGAGAATAAAGTAGAAAGAAAATTGGAAAAGATTGGTAGAGGAAGTAGCATTCCAAGAAAAGAAAGAAGTGACCCACATTGCTTAGAAGAAGAGAATTATTGTAGACTCAGAACATTTCCTGAGAGGCAGCAGTGGAATGACTAAATGAAATGGGGTTGTATAGGCTTGTCTGGTAAATGTAGATGGGAAGTCAATTGAACAAACATGTATTCAGTGCAACTGTGCACCTGGTGAGAAGGTAGAAAAACAGGCAAGACTGAGTCCAAGGTATCACTCCCTCTAGTGTCTAATAGAGGAGAAAAAAACTATCAGCTAATGATAACACACTATGCTAAGTGCTTTACTAATGATTTGAACAAAGTATTTTGGAAGGACAGAGAACAGAATGGTTAATTGCATTAGTGGGAAAAGTTGATAGATAAGTTTAACTGAAATGACTTGGGAAAATGGGAATAATGTCATTAGGAAGAGGCCCAGGAATGGTGTGAGCAAAAGCACATAAGGGTGGGTGTTCATGGGATTTTGCAGGGATTTGGGACAAGAGATATGCATAAAACACCCAGCCTGTATTTAATTAGAAGAAATATTAGATTACTCTAGTTGCTGTTAAGAATATGAATGGGAGAGGGAAAGACTGAAAACTTCAAGAGCTCCCTGGTGACTCTTTTCATTATCTTCATGAGAGGTTACCATAAGCACAGGGACTGGAAATAGAGAGGAGAGGATAAATGGGAAGTAGAACCAAAGGATCTGGTGACCCTTTGGACAGGGGTTGTGAGCTAAAGAAAGCTGTCAAATGATCCTGTTTTCTACTAGACTGCCTGCCTGGATACTGTTACCATAAAACAATTTTGGGATTACAGAAAGGAAATGGGGTTTGGGGTAGAGAAAGGAGAAGGGGAATACGTTTAGTTGATGACATTTTGAGTTTGGAGGGCCTGTGGGACAAATAGAGATACCCAGTAGGTAGTTGGAAATATGTGTTGGGAATTTAAGAGTACGTGTGTGTGTGTGTGTGTGTGTGTGTGTGTGTGTATCATCGCTATGTATTATTGTGTGTACATATATTCTAAGGTCACTAACATTGCGTGGTTTTATTTTGTATCCTTTCTTCCACTTCTTTCTCCAGTAATGAAGACAATTGAGAGCTCATTTCTTTCGTAAAAGTTGGGAAATTTTAGCCATTATTTCCTCAAATATTGTTTCTGCCTATTTTACCTTGTCTTCTCCTTCTGGAATGCTCATGACACTTACGTTGTTGTGCTTTATGTTTTCATTAGGCTCCCTGAGTCCCTGCTTAATTTTTCCTGTTCTTTTCTCTCTACGTTCTTCTCTCTTCATTTTCAGCTGTTTTGTCTTCTGCATCACTTACTTTTTCTTCTGTCATTTCGAGTCTGCTGTTGTATGCCTCTAATGTGTTTTATATCTCACCTATTGTGTCTTTCATTCCCATAAGCTCTCTTATTTTTCTATTCAAGTTTTCAAATTCTTCTTTGAGTTTGCCCAGTGTCCTCTTAACGTCCTTTATCTCTTTAGCTATATTGTCTTTCAGCTCGTTGGTTTGATTTAGGAGATTTGTATGAACCTCATTAATTAGTTGTCTCAAATCCTGTGTTTCATCTGGGGCTTTGATATATTCCTTTCCTGGGGCCATATCTTCCATTTTTTTAGCATGCCTTGTAATTTGCTGAACTCTAGGCATCTGATAATGATGGTGAGTTTATGGTGGTGCTCAAATTTCTCTCTCTTGTATTGGGATTTAGTAGCAGGAAGCTATGTGTTACTGATGTTCTTTGATTCTTGGTTCAAGCTGTTCTAACTCTTTAGGATTATCCCTGTTTAATTGCTGAAATCCATACCATGGACCTAGTAATAGGTTCCAGATACATTTCCAAGGGCCTTGGGGAGGGAGGTTGTAAAGGCCCAATAAAACCTTTCATTTTTTAAAAAAATTTCCTTTCATGCACTTTCTTGGCCTGCCAGCAGATGGCGCCATTCAGCAGCCCTTGCAGTTCAAACCCTGGTCAGAATGTGTTCACAGCAACACAGACCTCAACAGTGTGACAGAGGATCCTGCTTCAAGGCTATGTAGCGCCTCTAAAATCAAACTTTCTTAGAGGCTGTCTCCAACCTCTGCTGGCGGCTCCCCTCCCTTTCCTGGGTAGAAAATAATTCCACTCCCCTCTATATTCTCAACAACCAGTCCTGGGCAGTATCAGGAGAGTGTTTATAAAAGTTGGTTCTCTTTCATCCCTTGCCTGCTCTTAGGGAAAACAATGGTGTCGCCCCACAAGGACTTGTAGCAAACAGCAGAACAAATTTGTTGCCTAAAAGCTGAATCAGCCTTAGGCCACATCCCTCTATCTACCCTTTCCTGGGGAGGTGGACCCCTGTGGCCCTCTCTGTCCATAGCTACCAGCCAGAGGCTGGAGAATTTAGAGCTTTCTGCCCCAGCCATGGGAAGATGGGCACCAGCAGCTGCAACTGCAGCTTTTATTCATAGTTTTCCCATTGAGATTCTCTCTTCTGGGTGGTAGCCAGTCTTCGCCTGGTGCCCTAAACCCTGAAACATTTTTTCAGGCCATTTCTGCCTGTCCTCTGGTTATTTTTCTAGCAGAGAATTGAGTATTGTGTCTCTCTTATCTTCCATCTTCCTGGAAGTAAGACAATTGAAAGTTGACTATAATAACATGATCTTCAAGCATATCATTTTAAACAGCCTTTTTTTTTGTCCTTGAAACACACACTGCTTTAAACCTAAAGTCTCTAGATGTCATTTTGCTGGGGTTTTGGATTTCACTGATTAAAAAAATTAATTCATGGAAATGGACCATTATTTTTTTTAATCATTATTTTAAACTACTCTTTCAGAGTGATTATGTTAGTATATTATTAGTCTCTTTAATTGCTCTTTCCCTTCCATAGGAGCTGATGCAGCAGAATGGGATTGGTTATGTGTTAAATGCCAGCAATACCTGTCCAAAGCCTGACTTTATTCCTGAGTCTCATTTCCTGCGAGTGCCTGTGAATGATAGTTTTTGTGAGAAAATTTTCCCATGGTTGGACAAGTCAGTGGATTTCATTGGTAAGTACCTCAAGTAGTATTAAAAGTTCTTTGGGTTCTAGCCTCATGCTAATCTTCTTTTTTCTTTAGAGAAGAGGAGCCTATTTTAGAATAAGTTTGAAAAAAAACATTTCATTGTGGTCAGAGATATTACATTGTATGATTTCAATATTTTTATACTGAATTATATTATATGAATAATTTATTGAGATTTGTTTTGTGACCCAACATATGGTCTATCTTGGAGAATGATCCATGTGCACTTGAGAAGAATGTGCATTCTGTTTTTGTTAGGTGCAGTGTTCTTATATATCTGTTAGGTCTAGATGGTTTAGTGTATTATTCAAGTCCTATACTTCCTTATTGATATTATCACTAGTTGTTCTATCCATTATTGAGAGTGATGTTTTAAAATCTCCTACTGTGAATGTGGAACTGTCAATTTTTTCTTTCAAATCTATTAGTATTTGCTTCATGTATTCTGGGGCTCCACTGTTAGGTGCATATATATTTATAATTGTTACATCTTCCTGGTGAATTGTGCCCTTTATCAGTGGTAATGACCATCTTTGTCCCTCATAACTGTTTTGACTTGAAGTCTATTTTATTCTATACTAGTACAGCTACTCCAGTTCTCTCTCCCTCTCTCTCTCTCTCTTTTTTTTTTTAAATCTGGTTGCCTCTTTGTCTTTTTACCGTGCAGATCTGGGCTGCCTTTTCTTTACTTTTTCTACCAGGAGGTCCCGGGGACTGAACCTGGGTCCTTCATATGGTAAACAGGAGCTCAGTTGCTTGAGCCACAGCTGCTTCGCCCAGCTCTCTTTTGATTACTACTTATATGGTATATTTTTTTCCCATCCTTTCACCATCAACCAACTTGTATCTTTGAATTAAGTGAGTCTCTTGCAGACAGGATATAGTTGGGGCTTTTTAATCTATTCTGCCAATCTCTGCTTTTTAACTGGAAAGTTTAATCCATTTACATTTAAAGTTACTACTAATAATACAGGTCTTTCTTCTGCTGTTTTGCTATTTAGCCTTTGTAAGTCTTATACCTTTTTTGTCCCTCAATTCTATTAAAGTCTACTTTTATATTGATTTGCTCTCTTGTGTTGTACCATATTGAATGCCTTCTTACTTCTATCTGGATATAATTTTCATTGGTTTTCCTTGTAGTTACCATAGGGTTAAAAGTTAACATCCTAAATATATAACAATTATATTTGGTTTCTTACTAACTTAAATTCATTAGTATGTGCATATACTTTTCCTGTACCCTTCTGTCCCCCAAACATTTGTTTATACTTGTTAGCACTTATATCTTTGTACACTGTATTTCCAGATACCTAGATTTATCATTACTTTTTATAAAAAATGCATTTGCATTTTAGTACCTGTAGGAAATAAGTACTAGAGTTATATACCAAACAATACAATAAATAATACTGGCAGTTATGATCACTAAATGGTTCCCCTTACCTCAAGTTTTTATTTTTCATGCTTCTTTGAACCACTGCCTAATGTCCTTTTGTTTCAATCTGAAGAAGGCCCTTTAGAGATTTAGAGAATGTCTTAATCTCTCCCATATTTTTGAAAGAGTCTTGCTGGATATAAAATTATTGGCTGGTAATTGTTTTCCTTTACTGCTTTTAGTATTTCATCCTGTGCCTTCTTGCATCCATGGTTTCTGATAAGAATTCAGTCCTCAGTCTTATTGGGATTTCCTTGTATGTAATACTTTGCTTTTCTCTTGCAGCTTTCAGAACTTTCTTCTTGTTTTTTGTATTTGATAGTGTAATACATGACAGGGTATATTTTTTCTTCACATTTATCCCGTATGGTACTCTCTGTGCTTCTTGGATGCGCATATTCACATCTTTTGCTAAGTTTGGGAAATTCTCTGTCATTATTTCTTTGACTCTTCCTTTTGTTCCTTTCTTTCTTTCTTCGCCTTCTGGGCCTCCAATTACACTTGATGGTATCCCATAGCTTTCTCAGGCTGTTTTCACTTTTATTATATCTTTTTTTCTTTCTGCTCCTCAGGCTGACTTATTTCTAGTTTCTTGTCTTCATGTTCATTGATTCTTTCTGCTGCCAACTCCATTCTACTCATTGAAACATTCCTGGGCATTTTCATTTTGGTTATAATGGTCTTCAACTCTAGCTGTTCTGTTTGGTTTTAAATTTTTGTTTTAAAATTTTGTTTACTTAGACTCTTTTTTCATTCATTGCTTTCCTTATATCCTTCTCTGTACTTTTCTTCATCTCATTAAGCATTTTTTAAAATAAGATTTAGGAATTTCTTTCTTTCTTTTTTTTTTAAAGATTTTTTTATTTATTTCTCTCCCCTTCCCCCGCCCCTCAGTTGTCTGCTCTCTGTGTCCACCCGCTGCGTGCTCTTCTGTGACTGCTTCCATCCTTACCAGCGGCACTGGAAATCTGTGTCTCCCTTTGTTGCGTCATCTTGCTGTGTCAGCTCTCTGTGTGTGCGGCGCCATTCCTGGGCAGGCTGCACTTTCTTTCATGCTGGGCGTCTCTCCTTACGGGGACCACCCCCTGCACGTGGAGTCCCCTAAGGGGGGAACCCCTGTGTGGCACAGCACTCCCTATGCACCATCAGCACCGTGCATGGGCCAGCTCCACACGGGTCAAGGAGGCCTGGGGTTTGATCCACGGACCTCCCATGTGGCAGGCAGATGCCCCATCCATTGGGCCAACTCTGCCTCCCCCATTAAGCATTTTTAAGATCATTTTAAAAAGGTTTTATTTTGGGAAATGAATGTGGCTCAACCAATTGGGCTCCCGTCTACCGTATAGGAAGTCCAGGGTTTGATGCCCAGGCCTCCTGGTAAGGGCAAGCTGGCCCACATGGAGAGCTAGCCCATGCGGAGTGCTGGTCCATGCAGAAATGCCGCCCCATGTGAGAAAGCCATCCCGCAAAGGAGTGCCAGCCGACATGCAGAGGTGGCACAGCAGGATGACACAATAGACACAGAGGAGAGAAAATAAGAAGACACAGCAGAACAGGGAGCTGAGGTGGCGCAAGAGAGTAATCACCTCTCTCCCACTCCGGAAGGTCCCAGGATCGGTCCCGGAGCCATCCAATGAGAATACAAGCAGACACAGAAGAACACACAGTGTATGGATATAGAGAGCAAACAATGTGTGTGTGGGGGGGGGGCGAGGAGGAGGATGGAATAAATAAAATAAATCTCTAAAAAAATTAAAAATAAAAAAAAATAAAAAGGCTTTATTTAACACGTTAACTCTGGGATTTACTTCCTGGGATGTTTGTTTCCTGGTTTTGTAATGAGCTGGTGAGAAGACAGATTTTCTTGAGCTTCAGGCTTCCTGTAAGGAAGGTCTGCCCAAGGCGAATGCAGTGTGCAGGGTCTCCTTGTCTGGCTGGGCCCCTTCTCTTTTCCTCAGCTTTAGCTTGTTAGTTGTTTTGGAGTTCCCCTATTTACAGGTGTTTAGTTGTCTGCTCTGTTCCCCAGGTATCAAAAGTCAGCAGGCATTTGTCCCAGACTGTCCATTTCTATATTTTTTTATACTCCTTTCGTTGTTTCATGCTGTTTTTGCCTAGAGGATAAATTCTGGGTGGAGGATTACCCGAGAAGGACTTTCCCAGCCAAAACAGGACCAGGACCCATGAAGGGGGCGCAGACTGGTTCTAAAGTGCCCTGTGGAGAGGGTCAGGACGGGCACCCAAATCTTCTCCAGTTGCTCCCCAAAGCTGAACTTACCTGTCCGGCACATGCAGCCCTTCAGCTAACTCTCGCCCACAGTCCTGAGGGAGCCCTGCGTCTCTAAACCTCCATGACCTCCGCCCCTGTCTAGGGAGGTTGAAACAATGGCTGCTTCCGCCTTTGGGACAGGTTGGAACAATAGCGGCCCTCAGAACCAGGACCCAGCGATCCAAATTTACTAATCAAAAGCTGTAATCAGTGATCGGCCAAACACACTACTGTTCTTGGGGAAGAGGATTTTTATGCCCCTTTCTGTCAGCAGCTGCTCGCCAGGGACTGGACCCTGACGCAGCCTGCTGTACGAGTGTGGGATGGGTGCCGGTTACTACCGTTTGGAGAGAGCAATTTACAGTTCTTTGCCATAATTTATCAGCAGCTTCTTCTTGTTTTTTTTTGTGGATGCTATACAGTTTTCTTCTGGCCTCCAGTGCTTCAAAATAGTTGTTTCAGACCGTTCCCGCCTATTTAATAGTTGTTTTGGTAGAAGGCCTGATTCTCAGAACTCTCTACTCCACCATCTTCCCTGAAGTCTCCCCCACTTTTTCATATCCCATAAAATATTTAGAAACGTTGGTGGATTTCCTTAAACTGTTTTTGCTTTTGCTTTGTTTTTTCTAGAGATAAGTCAAATCCTATAAAAACAAATCTCATTTACACTAAATTTTTTTAAAGATTTATTTTTATTTATTTCTTTTCCCTCCCACTCCCCCCCCCCCCCCCGCCCCGTTGTCTGCTCTCGTGTCCATTCGCTTTGTGTTTTTCTGTGTCCACTTACATTCTTGTCAGGTCTTTTTATTGCATTATCTTTTTATTGCATTGTCTTTTTATTGCATTATCTTTTTTTTTTTTAAAAAAAAAAAGATTTATTTATTTATTTAATTTCCCCCCCTCCCCTGGTTGTCTGTTCTTGGTGTCTATTTGCTGCGTCTTGTTTCTTTGTCCGCTTCTGTTGTCGTCAGCGGCACGGGAAGTGTGGGCGGCGCCATTCCTGGGCAGGCTGCTCTTTCTTTTCACGCTGGGCGGCTTTCCTCACGGGCGCACTCCTTGCGCGTGGGGCTCCCCCACGCGGGGGACACCCTTGCGTGGCACGGCACTCCTTGCGCGCATCAGCACTGCGCATGGCCAGCTCCACACGGGTCAAGGAGGCCCGGGGTTTGAACCGCGGACCTCCCATATGGTAGACGGACGCCCTAACCACTGGGCCAAAGTCCGTTTCCCTTATTGCATTATCTTGCTGTGTCAGTTCTCCATGTGTGTGGCACCACTCCTGGGCAGCCTGCGCTTTTTGCGTGGGGCGGCTCTCCTTAGGGGGCCTTGCACCCCCCTTGCACGTGGAGCTCCCCTACGTGGGGACACCTCTGCGTGGCACAGCACTCCTCGCATGTGGCAGCACTGCATGAGGGCCAGCTCCACATGGGTCAAGGAGGCCTGGGGTTTGAACCCTGGACCCTCCATATGGTAGGCAGACGCTCTGTCAGTTGAACCACATCTGCTTCCCTTCACTACAGTTTTTATGTCACAAGATTTCTAAGTCTTGGTCCATATGCCAGTAATTGCTATAAGTGGTAGATCTAATAAATTCCAAAACACACACATACACATACATTTGGTCATTTCCTTGAATTACCTGTGCCAGGATCTGACTGTACCATAGTTTTCTGTTCTGCTTAGTGAGGCTGTTTAGTCCCAGAACCTCCCTGATGCCAGCTATGATATTTTGGTGCTTCCAGATCAGGTCTGCTGGTAATATAGTGCTAGGGTGGATTTGAAGAGTGGTTTTGGTGGAGAGTGAGCAGAGAGAGGAACATTGCTAGCTCAAGACTCTTAGTGTTTCATGGGAGGAGTTTTCGTTGTTTTTTCCCTAGTCACATAAGTTTGAGTCCTTAAATCCTTAATTAGTCAACCAGTTCCATGTAAATTAAGCTCCCCACTGTGTATCTTTGATTTGTGGGAAGAATCTTCTAGGCAATGCCGTTGGAGCTTTGGGTATTTCCAAAAAAGTTCTCTTTTTTCAAGATTTTCAGATTGGCCAGGGTTTTCATCTTCAGTTAGGACTCATAATGTGAAACATCTGAAGATAAAGGCCTTAGACAAGTCACATTAAAATAATCACACCCGCCGAAATAATACCCTCCACAGTGTACTTCTAGAAAATACCCAACATATCATTCAGCTTTTTTGCCTCAAAAGGTAACATTTATGGTTAATATTTCCATTGCATGCCACATTTATCTGAGTTCCTTTCTTTCTTTAGAGCCTCACTGTGTACCTCAGGTAGTTGTTAAACCTTCTTTTAGTCTTTGTACTATCTCCTCACTGGTTCCTGTACCCTTCTTATTTGCTGTCTTCTCTTTTTTTTTTTAATGTAGATTTTATCCTGAATTTCTGTGGTGGTAGCCTACTTTTTTATTTCAGTTTTTCACCACTGTCTTCTTGTTTTCTCCCATTCAGGAACCTGCTGTGGCTCCCTAATTGCCTACATAAAAACTGTAGTCCTTACCCTACCATTCCCAAGGCCCTCCAAAACCTGCTTTCCACAGTTGAAACGTCTCTAGATGCTTCCCGATGGGTGTGTGCACCAGCTAAGGCAGACTATTTTCTGAGCAGTTTGTTCAGTTCTACACTTTCCCTTTTCCTTTCTGCCAGGCCCATGTGTATTCCTTCCTTTGCTTTAAAATTCCACTTCTGCCAAGAAATCCATTCTAATGAAATCTACTGCAGTCTAAACATTTTTTCATTTTGATTTTTAAAACCAATTCATCAAAAGACTTTAATTGTAAAAATAGTGTAATCACAATGCAGAAAATGGGGGCGGGGGGGGAAGAGAAAAGGAAATCAGTAAAGAACTTTAGTTATCCTAACACATCTGTTATCATCACTGTTTTATTTCCTTCCACCTTTTCTCCTATTATTATATAGATTGTTTTTAAAAATATTTATCAGTCATCCAGCCAGTATTTACTGGATGCATATTTTGTGCCCAGTATACGATCCTGGTGGGGAATGTTAGCAGCAGTTAGGCTGTGTGGGATGAACTTCACCCACGCTTGCGTGTGAACTTCTTAAGCCCCTTAACACGAGAGATGACAGCGATGTTGGACTGAGTTTCTTTGGTTCTGTGGTTCTAACAGTGTATACGAGTCCTTATACCATGTTATGAGGAATTAAGATAACCTAATAAGACAGTAACTTTGGGGTATCAAGGAAGGGAGGAAAGTTCCCTTGGTCCTTGTTAAAGTAGCCTGATATAAAATACATAGTGAAAATGTGAAATGTGTATCTGGCAACCTGAGTTAGGGACAACTTGTTCATTAACCCTTTTGGACTCAGTTGTCTTATATGCAAATGATAGGGAAACTATCTTCCCCTCCCTCCTCAAAAAAAAATATTGAAAGGATAAATATGATCTGTGAGAGAGATGAGATTTGCTTTGAGTTTTTCTGATGAAAGATTAAAAATGGAAACCAGATTTCACTGCTGAAGGAAGTTGTTTTGCCTGACCCTCTCGAATTTGACTCATGCAGAGAAAGCCAAAGCCTCCAATGGATGCGTCCTGGTGCACTGTTTAGCTGGGATCTCGCGCTCCGCCACCATCGCTATTGCCTACATCATGAAGAGGATGGATCTGTCCTTAGACGAAGCTTACAGGTCAGGACAGGAACGTGCCTTGTGCAGCTGGCTTTTAATTTGACTTGAAACATGAGATAAGAGGGTGGCTCACCACATTAAAGCAGATTGAGATTATTTTAGTTACATTCTTTACATGTTTCTGTATTTTTAAATGTACTTTTTTATTTTTTTTAGGTGATTTTTAAAAAATTATTTTATTTTTCATTACTTTTTTTTTAAAGTTAATAGAGCACACAGAATGTTACATTAAAAAACATAAGAAGTTCCCGTATAACCCACTCCCCACCCCCCCACGCCCATCATTTTTGTAAATTGTATTCTTTTGAAGATACATACATCACAAAAAAAATGTTAAATTTAAAAATATCTCTGTATTTTCAAATTTTAAATGTTCTCTTAAAGACTGAAGAATCCATTTTTATTATTTAACATTAATTCTGCCCTAACATACACCATATTCCTCCTCAGCTAATTTTGAAGTTTATGCATCAACAAATCCAGGCAGAGATCTCTATCCCATTACATGAGTATATTATTCCTTTCCATAATTGGGGGAATGTTATTTGCTCTAATTTACATGTGAGGAAAAAAGCTCTTGTGGGATTATAGTCAAATCCTTATACTATAATCTCTACTCTGCTTCGACGTGCAAGTATAAAACCAAATTATTGTCACACTCCATTTGTTGAGTAAGATTTCCCACATTCTCGTATTGCCCAGATTTCGCGGCTCCTGGTAGTATATAATTTTGACTGCTTGGAAAGAAGAAATGAGCTTCCCAGTTTGAGGAAGAAGACGGAGGAGATGCAGTCTCCACATGTCAGCACAAGCCCCCTCACCCTCTGTTCAGGCTCTTCTCCTAAAGTCTGACTTGTACTGTGTGTAAACCAGAGTTATTAAGGCTCCTTACCAAGGCCCTACAGCTTGACTTGTTAGTTGAGCCAGTTATTTCTAGTCTGTTTGCTTAGTTTTATTGATTTCCAAGGAGTTTAATTCTTTTTTCCTTACCAAATGCAAATTTTCAAAGATGTTTCACTCTTGCCTCCTTTGCTGAAGCTTGTCAATAAGGTTCAGGGGCCCTGAAGAATTTGTCTTCTACCCCTAAGAGTCTTTGCTTCCTCAGTGAAACATAGTATCAATGATTAGTTATGAAAATACAAATCTTTTTTCACATGGTGGCTACAAAATTAATCCTAGCACTGTCATTCAGTAACTGATTTTAGGGCAAGTCATTTAAGACCCTCTTTCTACCTCTGTGTGATGGGAATAATTATACCCACCTGAGGCTTAAACGAGACCCTGCACTATATAGAGCACTCACTCGCTACTACCACAAAGATCACTTTGTGGCTGGTTATTCTGGGCGTGTTGAGTACAGGGAAGGAAGTCAGAAATGCGTGCTTTGATATTCTGACCATCTGATAACCTCTTTTTCTCTCATTCATTAAAAATGTGAACTGTGTTGAGGAAGTAACTAAGGGGACTTTGAGAGGGCATGATATTGGAAACTAAAGTTTCTGTATTTCTTCTGGCAGCACTGGTGTGTGTGGGACGGGTGGTTCTTGCCGGGAAGGAGAGAATCATCTATCAACAGCAGTGGAAACCCTGGGTCCTTGAAAATAAGGAGGCTAAAACTAGAGCTTTTGGGGCTTGGCCCTCCACCTGCTCCAGGGAGGGACAGGCTCTAAAGCCCTCCAGTGCAGATGCCTTTTCTTTTGTATTCGCGACCTTGAGGCATCTCCCTGAACTTTTAACCCAGTCTTTTCCAAAGGTTTTTGAGAGGGTCTTTCTAATACTTCATCTCATTTATTCACTTAGTTTTCTTTAGTTATAGCACAGTTTGAAAATCAGGTTTTCAGTTTATTTCCTTCTCTTCATAGATTTGTGAAAGAAAAAAGACCTACTATATCTCCAAACTTCAATTTCCTGGGCCAACTCCTAGATTATGAGAAGAAGATTAAGAACCAGACTGGAACATTAGGGCCAAAGAGCAAACTCAAGTTGCTGCACCTGGAGAAGCCAAATGAAGTTGTCCCTGTGGGCTCAGAGGGTGGACAAAAAAGTGAGATGTCCCTCAGTCCACCCTGTGCCAACTCTGCTACCTCAGAAGCAGCAGGGCAAAGGCCTGTGCATCCTGCCAGTCTGCCTCGCAGACAGCTGCTGGAGGAGGCGCTCAATGGGCTCCACCTGTCTTCAGACAAGCTGGAAGACAGCAATAAGCTCAAGCGTTCTTTCTCTCTGGATATCAAATCAGTTTCATACTCAGCTGGTATGGCACCATCCTTGCATGGTTTCTCCTCATCAGAGGATGCTTTGGAGTACTACAAACCTTCCAGTGCTCTGGATGGGACCAACAAGCTATGCCAGTTCTCCCCAGTTCAGGAAGTATCAGAGCAGACTCCAGAAACCAGCCCGGATAAGGAAGAAGCCAACATCCCCAAGAAGCCCCAGGTTAGCAGGCCTCCAGACAGCCAGGTCAAGCGATTCCACTCGGTAAGAACCAGCAACGGTGGTGCCACCCAAAGGTCCCTCTTATCGCCATTACATCGAAGTGGCAGTGTGGAGGACAACTACCATACCAACTTCCTTTTTGGCCTCTCCACCAGCCAGCAACACCTTGCGAAGTCTGCCGCTGGCCTGGGTCTCAAGGGCTGGCACTCAGATATCTTGGCTCCCCAGACCTCTACCCCTTCCTTGGCCAATAGCTGGTATTTTGCCACAGAGCCCTCTCACTTCTACTCTGCCTCAGCCATCTACGGAGGCAATGCCAGCTATTCTGCCTACAGCTGTAGCCAGCTGCCCACTTGCAGTGATCAAGTCTACTCTGTGCGCCGGAGGCAGAAGCCAAATGACAGAGCTGACTCCCGGCGGAGCTGGCATGAAGAGAGCCCCTTTGAAAAGCAGTTTAAACGCAGAAGCTGCCAGATGGAATTTGGAGAGAGTATAATGTCAGACAACAGGTCACGGGAAGAACTGGGGAAAGTGGGCAGTCAGTCTAGCTTTTCAGGCAGCATGGAAATCATTGAGGTCTCCTGAGAAGAAAGACACTTGTGATTTCTATTCATAACTTTCTTATTCACAAAAATATTCCCTGTAAATCTGAAGTATATATATGTATATACATATATATTTTTGAAAAATGGAGCTATGGTGTAAAAGCAAAAGGCGGATCAACACAGCTCTCTTGACATCTGCATTTGGGAGATATCTAACAGTTCTCTCAATAAAAATGGAAGGACAGATGCTAGAGTTTCCCCTAGACAGGTGAAGCAATTTTATACAATTGCATATCCTCTTGTTCTTACAAAAATTAGTTTTATTTGGTGTTAGGACAAAATCCCCTACCATTTTCATTTTGTGCCACAAAGAGATCTCAAATCCACGTGTTTGTCCAGTCCCTTCCATAGTGCACCTTAGCGCTAAGACTGAGCCAGCTGGTGGGTCAAGTGGTAGACCCTGATAGGGACAGAAGCCTAATGGTAACTCCAGAAGAAATGAGCACCCCAGCTGGGTCACCAGCTGAGTGACACACCTCATTCTGCTGGACAGACTGTTAGGGGAGTTGCCAAGATCTACTCTAGAGCAAACCCAGTACCTCAGACGTGAAAATGGGGCTTTCACCACTACCCACACCTGGTAGCCCGTTTTCTAAGTGTCGTGAATAGGTAGGTAGCTAGCCGCACTCTTCAAACCAATTCAAACTGCACACAGATTTCCAGGTGGACCTGGATGGAGGTAACTAATATTCTTCTTCTCAGCCTTTATGAAGAAAGAGAAGGGAAGCCGTCTAAGATTCAATTTAACAGCCATGATCTGGCAGCATAATGATTTAAGCTAAAGGTGGGAGACTAAACTAGTCTCTCTCTCTCTTTATAAATCAAACAGTTGTTTAAAATGGGATTGTTAACCCTTTAAAGATTAACCTGGTTTAGAGCCAAATGTGAATTTATTTGGGTTGTTAGCAGAAGAGCAGCATCTTCAAGTTCTCAGCCAAAGTAGTCAATTTCCATTCCTGTTTCACTGTATGGATATATTTTGTGAAAATGTAACATTAAGGCAGAATTGGATAGGAAGTACTAAGGAGGAGAAAAACTATGGAAAGATTAGGGAAGGTAAAAACTGCTTGGGAGCAGGAATTTACTTTCTCAAAAGGTTTTCTTCCCTTCTTGGCATGTGACGAGGGTGGTATTTCTGTAATTTCTTCAGACTTTTGAATTTCTTGATAGGGCTGAAAGGGGCTTTAGTAAGCAATGAACATTCAGAATAAAATAGCTGGTAGGGGACGGTGAGGAGAAGGCTGGTACATTTTGTTTAATTGCTGGTAGTGTAGAAAGCCACAGCCAAGCTACTTTCAAAACTCTCTCCACGCTTTTTTAGTAAAAGGAGCGCATCACAATGGGTAAGACCACGGTGGTCTCTCGGCCCATGAGTCACCATCACGGTGGAATCAGTCCTGGCAGCTGGAAATAGGAGGTGATTGGAACAAGCACACAAGCGATAGCACAGACCTGCTCTTAAACCCCCTGTAGTTTTGTTGACTACAGTACGGTCCTCTTTCGAAGACTTAATTCATGTCAGCAGCTTTTTTTCCTTCTTTTGAGGGGGCGGGTGTTGGAATTGTTCTTTACTGTAATTGTAGCTAGTTGCTGACTCATATCTCAGGTTTTTCTGTGTTTGAGAAATGGACAGTCCTTTGACTAGGATGTACTTACTCTTTCTATGGTGACTGCTAAAACCAGCATAGAATGACATTTTTTAAAACTGCCTAACTGAATCGTAATAATGAACTTCACAGATGTGTCTGGTTATGCCCAAATAATGTGCTACGATCTGGGTGTAAAGTGAAGGCAGAAAGAAAGTAAAGAAAGTACATTATTACCATATCTGTTAAATGATCCAAGGTAGTTTTTATAGAAACATTTGCTGAAAATTTACATCTTTGATATAATCATTCTCAAGGTTTCACTGAGTAATTTCCAATGTGTTACTCATATACACACCAAACAAGTTAACAGCTCACTGCTTCCAGAGTCTGGTCACAACTGTGAAACGTTTTTAAGAAATGAAAGCAGAAGCTCCAATGTTAAAATATGTCTCAGGAGAATTAGGGACTTGGCTTTGACGAGAGATCTATTGGCAGCAACTTGCCTTCCATCATTTGGGGTTTCTCTTGGCCATGTGGCCTGCCTTTCTATAACTGCAATGCAGTCATGCACTGCAGCCTTTAGTCCCTGGTCACTATGTCAAATAACCAGTTCTTGGAACCAAGGCTACCATTTTAAGGGGTAGCCGTGGAGTTTGCGTGGCACTTGGGCAGTGTGGCTGGCTCTACTCCACGTGCAATTGTAGGGGCCGCCCTGGAGTCTACTAGCATGATTCAGATTGGTGATATAAAGAGCCAAACTGGGCTTCTGTGTGAGAAATGCTGGAAAATGGCTTAGGACATTTGTTAAGTTAGGTGGAAGGACTGTAAAAATGTCTAATATGAATATAGTGTTCTTTTTTGGTGTAAGGCAAGCTGTTGAATGGTTAAATTGTATGTTTCTCATTTGATGTGACATGTATGTTAATAAGAAATAAAATCAAAACTGGTACCTGTTTATACATAAATCTGAGGAAGAACCTCTGTGCAGCTAATAAACTTGGGAACAACAATGTCCGAGTTGGCAAAGAAGGCAGTAATGGAACCTGCCCAGCTTTTCTCAGTAAATGAGGATTTAGCTCAAAATAAAGTGGTGTCATCAGATAAATCTGTGCCCTCTCTCATTTACATGAAACATTAAATCATTAATGGTTTAGTGCCACCTTCATTCTTTACGGCTTACCCCAAATACACGCTGCAGTGCAGAAACCCGAGGCACTTGGTAAATATTTTCTTTTTTTAAATTATTACTTTTTTATTTCTCTCCCCTGCCCCCTCCCCCCGTTGTCTCCTCTCTGTGTCGTTTTGCCTTGTGTTCTTCTGTGTCCGCTTGTATTCTTGTCAGTGGCATCTGCAATCCGTGTCTCATTTTGTTGCGTCATCTTGTTCTGTCAGCTCTCCGTGTGTGCGACGCCACTCCTGGGCAGGCTGCACTTTCTTTCGCGCTGGGTGGCTCTCCTTATGGGGTGCACTCCTTGCACAGGGCACTCCTTGCACACATCAGCACTGCACATGGCCAGCTCCACACGGGTCAAGGAGGCCTGGGGTTTGAACCTTGGACCTCCCATGTGGTAGGTGGACGCCCTGTCCGTTGGGCCAAATCCACTTCCTGGTTAAGTATTTTCTGATTCCAGAACACTCAGGGAGAAAAAGTCAGATATAATACATTTGAATATAGTATGTAAGTGGTTCTATGGGAAGAACATAGAACATAGTTCTTAGAGGTGTCAACTCTTGCTTGCCGTGTACGTCTTAATGGCCTGTCTGCCTGTGAGTGACCTTGGATGTTGCTGACTTCTGTAGTCAGAGATGGGCTCTGCCACCTAGAAGCTGAGTTGTAGCGGTGTGTTAAGGAATTATTCATGAAAGGATCAGTATTTTCCTAAATACAGTGAAGCGGATGGAATGAATATAGAGAGATCATAGGTGACCTCATTTAAATTGACTGTGAAAGGCTTGGGTTAAAGTTGGAAAAAGAAAATTTCAAAGCAAGAAGGATTGGACTGGGTGAGCTAGGCCTGAAGAGCTGTTGTGGCCAGACCCTACAGAAAGAGGTGGGAGTGTGGTAGAAGGAAGTGGAGTGAGGTCGACCTGCCTCCAGAGAGGGCAGGTGGCAGGGAGTAGGTGCTTCAGTCGGAGGCTTTGGATGGAAAGGTGTGGACCTTGGGGAGCCCTGAAGGTCAAGCCAGCTACTTAAAGGCAGCCCGATCTTGGAGCCCGTTAGAGACCAGCCTGAGCGGGCTGGCGCCAGAGGACTAGGTTGAATGTAACATCTAAAATTAGACCAAAGGGAGATTTTGTGAAAGGTAGGGCATATATATATCTGTTCTAGGTGACAAAAAACTTTTCATCCTTAAAACTGTTCTGGTCTTGTTTTCTGACAGGAGGCAATGCCTTAAGTCTAGTAAATAAAATTTGTCTAAGTGCTTTTTTTTCCCCTCCTGAATATTGCTCTTTCCTGTATCTATAAATGGAAGAGTAACGTGAGTTATTTCTAGCAGTCTGTGGGTCCCTGTCATCCTTGTATAGCATAATTATACTTGGCTATATCTTTTTTTTTTTTTTTTTTTTTTTTTTTTAAAGATTTATTTATTTATTTAATTCCCCCCCTCCCCTGGTTGTCTGTTCTCTGTGTCTATTTGCTGCGTCTTGTTTCTTTGTCCGCTTCTGTTGTCGTCAGCGGCACGGGAAGTGTGGGCGGCGCCATTCCTGGGCAGGCTGCACTTTCTTTTTACGCTGGGCGGCTCTCCTCACGGGCGCACTCCTTGCGCGTGGGGCTCCCCCACGCGGGGGACACCCCTGCGTGGCACAGCACTCCTTGTGCGCATCAGCACTGCGCATGGGCCAGCTCCACACGGGTCAAGGAGGCCCGGGGTTTGAACCGCGGACCTCCCATATGGTAGACGGACGCCCTAACCACTGGGCCAAAGTCCGTTTCCCTATACTTGGCTATATCTTTAAAGTGTTATGAAACCAACTGGAAAATTACAACACTCTCCTGGAAGATGTTTACAAGTGAATCACATTGTTGCAGTTTATGTATATAGACATTCAGTTGGTTTATGCAAAAACAAGTTTGTTCCTTTGGTTCTAACTAAAACACTAGAATCAGAGAACGCTGTCCCACAGGAAATGCAGAATGTGACTATGTAGAAGCAGTGTCACAGGAAACGGTAACTTGGAGAGGGTTAGTTCAGCTTTGCTCTAGGTTCTCTGGTCAGGGAATGACAACTTTAAAGACTGGATTTGGGAAATGGATGTGGCTCAAGCAGTTGGGCTCCTGTTAACCATATAGGAGGTCCAGGGTTTGATGCCCAGGGCCCCCTGGGAAGGCAAGCTGGCCCATGCAGGAGTGCTGCTGTTCCCACACAGGAGTGACCCCCACGCAGGACGGCCACCCCATGCAGGAGTGCTGGCCAATGCAGAGTTGGTGCAGCAAGATGACACAAGAGACACAGAGGAGAGATACTAAGAGATGTAGCAGAACATGGAGCTGAGGTGGTGCAAGAGAATGATCACCTCCCATTCTGGAAGGTGCCAGAATTGGTTCCCGGAGCTGCCTAATGAGAATACAAGCAGACACCAAAGAACACACAGTGAATGGACACAGAGAGCAGATGGGGGTGGTGGTGGTGGTAAATAAGTCTTTAAAGGGAGGGGGGAGCGGGAGGGTCACTTGGGACAAGAAGGCATAGAGCATGGAGAGTGATGAACTGTCAGCGATGGGATGGCTTAGAATGGGATTGTCTCTGTTATCAAGTGCAGCAGCTTTTTACTACATTTTTTGAAATGAGTGAGACTTCCAAGAGGCTGGCCTTGGAACACATCCAGCAGCATTCTGAGGAGCCTTTGAAGGAACCACGTGGACGCACTCCTTGAAAGCACGATTACTCTCCCTGCCTTTTTGGCTGTGGACAGGTATTTTTCTCATACCTTACTTACAGATGTTTTTGTCCCTTTATTCTTGCACAAGAGCTGACCCCAAAACTGGGGCTACTGTATGATCCCGATATGCTTGGCAGTGATTTGCAGTCGCCACCAGGCATTTGTCAAGGCTTCTAATCACAGCAGCAGACGACAGTTGACTGGCACGTAAAACCAGTCACCTTTTTTCCTTTACCGATGATAAAGCTGCCATTACTTTCTGGAGTCTGATCACAAGACTGCAGTTCCTTCACAGTTCTCAGGAATTTGTGGTGGGGCAGAGGCTTTTTAAAAAGTGATTAGGGGGCTATCTTTATCTGAACAATTAATTTTTAGGGAAATCCTGAGATATAATACCACAAAATCATGTTGGTGACTTCAGATTTTGGAAGTAAAATTTTGTCTGTTATTTGTACTTAGAAATTTGAATAAGTTGCCTGAACTCCTATTTTTATTCTACTGTGCAACAAAGTGATGATTCAGAAATTTTTCCTTTGGGGGAAACATTTGAACATTTCCATTGTGCTAAATGTAAAAAGGTCTAAATATGGTCATAAAATTTAAATTTTATACAAAAAAAGACTGGATTAAAATACTTGGTCCCCAAAAGCTTTTAACACGAATCATGTCACATTATGCAATAAAAGGTAGCAGTAGGAATGAGCCTTGGTTGGTGAAGAAAAATTAAGTGGGTCATCATTAAATTCCATCCAGGCTTATACAGATGTGACCCTGGAAAAATCCCTACGCATAATGGACACATACATACCCACTAGCAGACCATACTAGATACTGGTTATGCTAGTAAGCAACTAAATCCACAAATTGGATTTTTGGGTTTGAAGCATCTGAATAATTACATTATCTGGTTTCCATTCCCCTCTAACTAGGATATCTAATTGGAAGGTACATGCCTTGTATGTCAGAAACCACAAGAAATTCAATGCTACTTATAAATTAATTGGGTACTGCCTGGATAGGACTGATAGACTTGATCTTTTTTTTTTTTTTCCCTTTTTCCACTGCTTTGGAGGCTATCGCAAGGGAAGTTCATAGCTGACTGAAGCCTTAATAGGCAGGATGGTAGAAGTTTGATCAAAGCAGAAGCCAAAAAGAAGTCTTTAGGCTTATGATTTTCCTGAGTTGTAGATGCCAAAGATAAGGGGATGGGAAAGACACAATAATGGTTTTCAGATGTCTGAGAATTCTATCTTTATAGCTTCAAACTTTTTGGTTCAGGCACTGTGAGCCTTCCCTTCTATAAACCATTGCCTTCTTGAATGGAAGGTGATGGTAAGTGATGCTCTGTATTGAAGGCCAAGTAGCAGAGGTGTTTGGCAGGATGCAAAGAAACCTGCCTTTAACAAGACTACTTGAATTCTACAAAGGGCTTTAGAGCTGTAATTACACCAATCCTAAAGAGGTTACACCAACTCTTCTAGTCCCTTCTAGGAGAGGTCTTTGGTAGTAGACTCCAGATCCAAGGGGGAAGGAGCAGAATTGTCAGAGATGAGGTTAAAGAATGAAGCAAGAAGCTCTCTTCCCAGCAGCATTGAAAGGGATGACATGGGAAGCGGACTTGGCCCAGTTGTTAGGGCGTCCGTCTGCCACATGGGAGGTCTGCGGTTCAAACCCCGGGCCTCCTCGACCCGTGTGGAGCTGGCCCATGCGCAGTGCTGATGCGCGCAAGGAATGCTGTGCCACACAGGGGTGTCCCCTGCGTAGGGGAGCCCCACGTGCAAGGAGTGTGCCCCGTAAGGAGAGCCGCCCAGCGCGAAAGAAAGTGCAGCCTGCCCAGGAATGGCACCACACACACGGAGAGCTGACACAACAAGATGACGCAACAAAAAGAAACACAGATTCCTGTGCAGCTGACAACAGAAGTGGACAAAGAAGAATACGCAGTAAATAGATGCAACAGACAGACAACTGGGGCGGGGGGGGGGGGGGGAGGGAAGGGCAGAGAAGTAAATAAATAAAATCTTTAAAAAAAAAAAAAAAGGATGACACGTTTGCTGCAAGCTGGCTCTCACCTCTCTTTGTGAGTGAAGATCAAGTTCTTGATATTTGAGTCTCACTGGGAAAATTAGCCAGAACAATGTTGTTAGCAAAAACCTTGAGTATCAACTGTTCCAATAGCCTGGATTAGACCTTTGTCAAATGCAGCTAGTGAGTGTCTTTCTAACTTTGTGAGCAGGAACTTCCTCCTCTGCACGTGTCTGGAGAGGAGGGAAATGAATTCACTTCAGGACCAAAGAGGAGCTCCTTTATTCAGCAGAGTCCACCCACTACAGATCCCTTCAAAATGAGAACATGCCATAAAGTAGAAGCGACACTTACAGCCATACAGCATGAACTTCTTTATATAAGCTATCCTCTGAATTTATTTGGGCATGTTCCATTCTTAAACATTTTCTAAAAGAATAGGAATGTTTTTACATTTTCATCCAAGCATTTCCCATATATTACTTCATGAATCTTAACACAGTCCTTGAGAAACACATAATGTAATAATTAGGTGCATTAGGGAGAGGCAGTCTAGTTACAGGAATTTTAAAAGAACCAGTTGTAGTACTTTAAACTGCACCCCACGTTTAAGCCAGCAGCGTAGGGTCTGGGACAGGCCGTTAGGGACCTCTTGGCGGAAGTGAGGAGTTTGGCCTATCTCTGACCCGGCTGCACGCTGCATCTTAGTTGGCCTCAGAGCACAGAGCAGCCTTGGCACTGCCACAGCTTCCAGTGTGAAGCGTGCAGGGGGCGGCCTCCAGCCCAGCTCTGTACTCCAACACGGGCCTGTGGACAGGAGCAGAACTAGGTCCCACCCACGATGTTCACTGTCTCATACATGAAAGCCTGGAAATAGGAGAAAAACGAACTTCAAGAAGCAGAGCGAAACGTACAGGATCCTGGGTCCAGCATGGGTTAGAGCCACAGCCCTGGCTCCATGGACAGAACTAGAAGTTTAGACAAGACCTTAACTATGAAGGTCGTGGAGATTCCCTGCAAGGCAGGGGCTGTTAGTGAGCAACAGTGATGCCTTCTCTGGGGCACTGCATAATTCCTAACAGAGCAACGAAGGTCAAGGTGGGGAAAGAAAAGCAAAATCAGTTCCACAGGAAGAAAATGTCACTTGTCCCCACGTCACACTTCCCTCCTCCCCCTTCCCCCAATCTTTGGCATCACCATTTTAAGGCATTTCCCACATTGTACTCTCTATCTGGGTCTGGCTGAGGCAAAAACAAATCAGGAAGACCAAAGTTTCCAATCATAGTTGAATTTTAATATATGCTTGCTCAATAGATCTCATTTCTGAAGATTCCTAGTTCTGCTGTGGGACTTGGTAGGGGAAATGACAAAGCTAAGTAAGTTCTACAAATCAACACTAAAGAAAAGTGGCACGTTATCAGTCCCCCAGAGCCTTTAGTTCAGGGGTTCTTGACCAGGGGTCTCTGAGTTTGAAGTGAAAAAAATCAACTTATTTTCTCTGACCGCCAGTGTTGACAGTCATGAAACCATCTGCCACTACATTCTAAGAAGGGTCCGTGGTTTTCACCTGACTGGCAAAGGAGTCCATGGAACAAAAAAGGTTAAGAGCCCCTGCCTTAGTTCAATATGGAACCTTGGAAACAGTGTGGCTATAGTACCTAGAATGCACGGGTAACATTACCAGCCTATCTTCCTAAAACCCAAATCTAAGTTAATACCATGTTTTGCCCAACTTCTTTATAAGAGTTGGAAAGAGAATGGTTGGCTGAAAATTGTTTTCATGTCTTGCGAGCTCTGCCTTTCCAATGTGTTCAGACCATTAACTACTAAAATACACTGAGAAAGCACAGTCCTTGTAGGCTTTAGTCTACATCTCATTTTGTGCTCTTATTAAAAAAACGTATTAACTGCTGTGAGGGTTACGGTACCTGAGTGCTGAGCTATTTTTATGGTTCTCTAGACAGTCAGCCCTTCATTCTTTGAAGGCTACAAGCACATCTCTGAATGCAGGGCTGGGTTCTGTATATTCCAGGTACTAAAAAAGGACATTGATAGTGATGACTTAAAATGCCACTTCCTATCAATTGGGTGATAGGGGGTAATATGAGTATGCAGTGTGTTATTCTTTCAACTTTTCTCCATGTTTGAAATTTTAAAAAGGAAACTTAGGGAAAACCATACTAACGATGGTATGAGAGGACCTAGTATTGCCATGTCAGATAATAAAATATATTGTGAAATTATGATCGTAAAACAGTATGAGAAAAAAAAGAAGAAGAAAAACAGTATGAAAGAAAACAAAAACAGTATGGTATAGGAAGAGAGAAAGATCAATGGATTAGAACTAGATCCTCAAATACCTGGAAATATAATACACGGCAGAAAGGGTAACGCAAATCAGTCCAGGAGAAAAGATAAGTTTAGTCACTAGATGTTTCCGCCTCGCCTCCCCCACCCCACAGCACTTCCTAGAATCTTAGCTATTTATTAGTCTCTCGGCTACAGAACATCTTTTTAGGTATACTCTAATATTGAATTGCTCTAAAAATGGTTGGCGGCCCCAGTAAAACCTTGCCCATCAGAAGGCATTATAAAGAGAAACGCTTTGCCAGTGTGTCCCAGCCAAGGTTAAAGGTCTAGCTCCCCGCCTCGCTGCTTCCAACCCCTCCAGGCTCCCGCGGCCCACCTTGACCTCTCCCAGCTACGTGACGCCTCTAGCCCACTTTCCTCCTGAACCCCAAGGGGAAAGAAGGGCATTGGGTCTCAGAAGGCAGAGATGGGCTCGGGAGGCTGCCCTCTGGAAAAGGCCACCGCTCCCTAGGGGCTCTGCCCTGGGCTCTGGTTCTCTGGTTCCTAACTTGTCTTTCTAGCTGAGAGGGAAAGAACAACCTTGATTGTCTTGGTTCTTTGATAATCCTACAAGCTCCTAATTTTTTTTCCTATATCTGAAATTAAAAACAAAAAAATTTTTTTCAGTTAACCTGGAATATTCACGTCTTTTCTGTCACCCACCTCTTTTATGTCCTACATTTTTATTCTGGGTTCTAAGAAACTTACAAGATAGTTTCTGATTAAAACCCAAGATTAGAATCAGATATTCAAGGTTAGGTGAGATATGCTAAATTAAATGGGATCAATTTTAATCTTATAAAATTGAAGGCTGCTGCTGACACCTAAAAAACATCTCCAGAGTTCTGGAAGAATAAAGGGGAAAAGGTAGCTTGTATGGTATCTTGGCCCCAGCAACCTCCCTGCATACCCAGCTCTTAGTCTTCATTGTCCGCCCAGATTTGTTCTCTACATCCTTTTCTTTGCTTCTTCAATCCTTTCCTCCTTTAGAACATCTATGATGTACAAAGTCCTGCACTAAGTACTTTGTAGTTATGCAAATTGATTCATTTCTCCCATAGAAATTCAGGAGCTTTGGTATTTTTCTCCTCAGAAAAGAGCAGTTGCCCTATATATAAATGGCCTTTTTCACATGCCCAGTACCATGCCGGGCACATCCAGTGAGCTCACTAAAGGTCTGCTGAGTGAGTAATTTCTGCGGCCTGCTGTCAGAGCTGTATGTATCCTGAATGTACTGGGCTAGTAAAAATAAATGCCAGTTGAAACTTCCTTACAAAAATTTGGAGTCCTGCCAGTACTGATGCAGCAAAAAGAAACCTAAACTATGTCTGCATCAAGAGATAACCAGGTAAGGAGTAGAAAGGGAGTCTTCAATTTCCTGATGACAGCATAGGAGGCATCAGGACCTGGCACCAACAAGACCAGCAGCGCTTCCCAGGGCAAGAGGCGCACCCAGAGGCTGGGTGGGAGGCAGGAGTAACAACGACAGACAGACCTAGATTCCGTGAGATATGTTTATAACCCATAACTTGGACAGCCTATTGATTAAACGTTCATAAATGCATCAAGGATAGAACTTATTAAAATAATTCTACTTTTCTCTCCATGTTTTCACTCAACTAGCTAGATTATACTCTCTCTCTCAAAACAAAAACAAAACAAACAACTAAACAAAATAAAAATAATTCACAAGAGTTCTGAAAATTCCCAATAATTCAAATGTTCCAACTTCGGTTATCACTGAGACTTAATTTGGCTGGTTTCACGCAGGGAAAACGCATCAAGGAAAGGGTAGCACAAAGTCCAATTTCCATGCCAGGTGCACTGTTTTATGTCCACTTCAGGGAATACAAAAACCACTGACCAGCGCCAAGCCCTGGTCGTACCGCGTGACTTTGGTTCCAAATGTCCTCCACATATTGGTGAGGGCCAGGCACTGTCCAGGCAGAACCGCCGCCTGGCAGGAGGCAGGCGCAGCTCTGGAGCGCGCTCGCGTCACTTCATGCTGAAGGGCTCCAGCCGCTCGCCCTCGGGCAGCATGCTGTTCAGCCTCTCCATCAGCGGCACAGTCTGGTCAATGCCCATCTGTACGCGGCGGAGGATGGCAGACATTTCATTGACCTTCTGGATCTGCTCAGCGTATTTGGCGTATCTTTTCTGGCGCTCCTGCATGAAGCTAAACAGGGTTTCTACGGATATATCCATCTGTAGAAGGGAAAAAAGAAGTGAGGTCCATTAAACCGACACTGACCAAGTCCTCTCAAGAGGATCGGGTGTGCAGATGAGGTAGAGTCCCATGGTCAAGGGGACGCGCGCCGGTTTTCTAGGAAGCACTGGGGGGTACAGAGCTGTTCCTGAGCTCAGCGCTAGCAACCACTGCATCAGAACCACCTGAAGAGGGGGCTGGGGTGACTGTCCCGGCCGGCCATGTGCTCCGGGAGCGCGGCCAGCTGGGCTTCTATCTACCTACACGGGAGAACCCTGCGCTGGAAAAACAGACAGGGTTTGAATCTGGCTCTGCCCCTTGAGTTGATAATACTCGTCCTTTCTGTCTTAGGATTCTCATCTGCCCACCCAGGAAATACTCCCAGCGGTACGTGTGGCCACGGGAACTAAACGAGAGAACGTGTGCCAACCATCCAGCCCGGGACTTGGCGCGCCGCAGGGTGCCTGGACGTGTGCGCTCTTCCTCCCTCTCACCCTCTGTGAGTGGCTGTAGCTGGACGGTCACTCGGCTGGTGGTGGAGGGGACGCCTGGGGAAGAGGTAGCTCACCCTGCCAGGGCCAAAAATGCCAACCCAGGCTCAAGTCCACACAATGACCCACGGCACTGGTAGCCAAACACTTAGGGCTGCTTCGTGCACCCTTTCTTCCTCCTAGTAAGTAAACGTGCTTCTCTGTCCCTGGTGGAGCTCTCTGGAACCCAGCACCTGCATGGAAGTCGGGTGGAGGGACCCTGCAGGACGTCAGCGCCTGTACCCCTCCTCTGCCTCCCACCCCTGGCCCTTAAGACTGTGGGCTCTGGAGTCAGAAACACAAGCAAACTGCCAAGACTCCCATTTCTCTCCCAAAGTTCCAAATGCTACCCCAGCCCTTCCTTCTCGTCTGTTTTCTCTAAGAGCGCCCCGTCCCGTATTCAGGGCCGTGAGGACCGCGGCGCCCGAGCGCAGAGCTGCTTGTCGGGTGCCATTAGCCTCATGGCACTGAACGCAGAAGGGGCGTGGGGAGTGCTAGCACTCAGCGCACCTCGCCACGTGTGTCCTCAAACGTCAGTCCAGCGGGGGAGGAGGGCGCTCCTGCCTCTGCACTACCTGTCTGCAAACTGCTTTGACAAAAAACAAAGCCCGCAAATCCCTCAGCAGACCGAAGGTATCCTCAAGGAAAAAGAGAACCAGTTTTATGTTTACATTGCATGTTGCAGGGAGAGGGGGATGAGAACACTAGTGCTTGTTTTTTCTATGCTGGTTCTTCCCTCACTGGTTTTGAAATGCTTAGTGGTGGAACCACAGCAGGTGGGAGGGAGGGTGAGGAGAAAGACAATCCAGCTGATGGGAAAGTCCAAATACTGCAGAAATAATTTACGCTTCAGAGGTTCTCTGCAACCGCGTTAGGTCGTATACCACTTAGGAGGGAGCAAGGCAGTAAATGTTAGTGTTCATAGCCATGGGCCACCAGGCGTTCCCGGATGGAAATGCAATCCTCCACCGTCTGAGAGGCAGTGGGGGGACGCTGGAGCCCCCTGGACTCCTCATGAGCACCAGCACAGCTCGCTGGCCAGCCTGCTCCATAATTCAGAGCGTTCTCGGGTTAGCACCTGGCAGAGGCAGAGGCAAGAGCTCCCACTCCCTTCCCCACCCCCGCCTCCCACTGGACTAAACAGACATTTGAGGAATTTATGTGAAATGACCTTCAAGTTCTAACTGATTGTGTGTAATGCCCATTCCCCCTAATTTGTACCTGACTGGGCAGTTTTTACACCCATCTTGTGAGGTATTCAAAAAGTATACAGTTCCCACACCTTCCCACATCCAGCTGGGCCTGTGCTGAACTTATCCAGAGCATTTCTATCCAAAGCCAGGTAACGGTGAACGCACAGGCAAGAACACTGAATTCAAGCATGCTCTCCATACATGCTTATTCCATCTCTTTCAAGAGTCAATTCCAGTACACTCCATGGAAGAGAAAACCACAAGAGGAAATCTGAAGTTGAGTGACCTCAAAGGTCTCACAGTGGCAGAACTAAGATTAAATGCAGATCTCCCCAATCCAGAATCTTCCTTTTACATGCATTTCCTAAGTGAGAGACATGTATCATTGGCAGTACATGAGATTTTAGTTGGTACGTGGCATGGCATTAAAGAACAATGAACAGCATGGTGGGAAAGTTATTGCTTTTTAAATCATTTTCCCTTTTTTTTCTAATTGCAGCAAAGAAATTTCAATTTGATACAAATAAGGCTTTAATACCTGGAAAGCACTAAAAATCGTGATTCCTATTTCTGATGCCTCCTGCTCTCCTGAGGTAACACTGACCCTGGCTCCATAATCTCCACCTCCACCCATGAACGCCAGATACGTATCTTTCCCAGCTCATCCGACATAACTCCAGGCAGTAAATCAGCATCTAATACAATTATGAACCAGGACCTTACCTTTTCGACAATCTGAAACATAGCCTTTTTCACCTTTCCTATTTCTATTTTTGACTATGAAGATTCAGCAAAGAAGCATCTAGACCACCTGTGTTCTTGCTGTTGAACAGAGGCATCGCATATGGTCTCGGGTTCCCTTGCTGAACACTCCACAGCCGTTCAAAAACACACAGCTTCAGACAGGAAAGCAGTCATCTAAGGTGCAGCTAAAGGACAACCATGAAGCTCCTAATGAAGGCGATTGCTTGAAATTTCTGCTCGCTGACTCATCCATCCATTCATCTACCCATCAAACAACAGTTAAGACTGTAGGCTCTGGAGTCTGAATACCTAGGAATAAGAGCCATTCTCTACCCATTATCTATGCAATTTTAGAAAATTAACTGGAATGGAGATTCCATAAGGGCAAGGAGTTTGGTATGTTTTAAATACTGCTATATCCCCAGTATCTGGCATGTATTAGGTTATGAATATCCTGAATAAGTATTTGTTGAATAACTGAATGAAAACTTATCTAAGCCTTGGCTTCCTCGTCTTTAAAGTGGCGGCGACAACAATAGCTACTTCAAAGGCTGTCCTGAAGAGGAAACGAGATACACCTGTAAAACGTGCCATGGCCCAACCACATCCTGATCACCTGCGCAGTAAGAGCACTGAGGACAGACAAGCACTGAGGACTGTCATGTGCCAAGCACAATGCTAGGGCCTAAGGATAGACGTTGGGAACCAAAACTGACACCCACAAAGCCTACGGTACACATGAACATGATTTTCCTTTTCCACTGTCTTCCTTAACATGACTAAACTCTTCCAGGCAACTCAGGCTCAGACAGATAAAAGTTGCAAATAACTTTGTTTGCTTCAGGAACTTCCAGAAAAACCCATTAAGCAAACTGTTAGATTTCCAGTAGACCGACAAGTGACTGCTCGTTCTCCATGACTCATATCTCAATACCCTCACCTTGCTGGGACCATACAACTAAGTTCTAGTCAGGTGTGTGTATATGGAGGCCTCCCATGGCAGCTTCTGGGTACCTTCCTTAAAAGGTACTTCCTGGCACACATTCTGTGTTCTCCTAATTCTTGGTCCCTTCCTCCACTACCTTCCTCCACTCTGCTGCTGCTGCAACGTGGATTTAGTCAACTTAGGCCATGAGATATACAGGGTCACATCCTAGAGTTGGCAGGGCAATGAGCTAGGGGAAGCCTAGGTCCATGAAGGGGAATAAACTCCACTTTGAATAAGTCACAGTAATTATGAGGCTCTGTATACCAGCTGAACTTAATCTTACACTGACAGAACTGAGTATGATTAAGTCCCTGCCCTCAAAGAATTCATTGTTTACTCAAACTCATACTTTAAACCTTGTCCTACATATTCATATAATCTGTCACTGTGGGCAGAACATTTCAAAGGACTGGTGAAACAGGAGGTAAGGTTATTTGTGGATATAACTTTGGGCTTTACTAAAATATTAGGTTATCTGTAGACTATGCTCAAACCTGTTGCAAATACTTTATATAGATGATGTGACCTATTTGCCCTTTCTGGTCCGTCTAACACCAGAAATGGGTCACAAAATATTAGCAGCTCACGACTAAGTGAGGTTTATCCCAAGGATGCAAGAATTTTTCACCATCTGTGTAATTTTCCATTTTAACAGATTAAAGGTTAAAAGTCATATCATCATCTCTTTAATGGAGAAAAGGTAATTCACAAAATTCAACATGCTTTCATTATGAAAACTTTTAGCAAATCAGGAACAGAAGGAAGCATCCTCAACCTTTAAGGGGCATCTATCAAAAACTTACAGCCACCAACATACTTAGTGGTGAAACATACTTTTCTCCTTAAAGGCAAGAACAAGGGAAGATGTCTACTCTCACTTTTATTCAACTTTGTACTTGAGGTGCTAATCAGTGCAATAAAGCAAGAAAAATTTTAAGGAATCTACCCCCAAACTATTAAACTACTAAGTAAACTTATTAGCAAGGCTGTAAAATATATGGTCAAGACACAAAAATCTATGAATTTCTATATACCAACAATGAACAACTAGACAATAGAATTTTATAAAATTCTATTTACAATGGTATTGACAAATGAAATACTTAAGAGAAAAATTTAACAAAATATATACAAGACCTGGATACTGAAATTACAAAACATTGCTGGGAAACATTAAAGGAAAGCTAAATAAGTGGTGAAGTCTACCATGTTCACAGATGGAAAGATTCAATATTGTGAAAATGTCAGTTCACACCAAATTAATCTACAGAGCCAAATGAAATCCCAATCAAAATTCCAGAAGCTTTTTTTAAAAAAAAATTGATAAACTGATTCTATATATTCATACATAGAGTGGCCAAAAGAATTTTGAAAAAGAAAGTTTGAAGATTCACAGTACTGATTTCAAGACTTACTATAAAGCTATGGTAATTAGGTAGTGTGCTATTGGCATAGAATCAGACACATTAATTAATTAAATAGAACAGGGCCTAGAAATAGATCTTACCATGATGGTCAAATGATTTTTCACAAAGTTCCAAAATAATTAAATGGAGAAATTAAAGGGTTTTTTTTGGTTCATTTGTTTTAAAAATTTGTGTTAAACAACTGGATATCCATATAGGAAAAAAATGAACCTTGACTCCGATACATTAAACAATACACAAAAATTAACACAAAATGGATCATAGACCTAAATGTAGAAGTTAAAATTATAAAACTTCCAGAAGAAAACATAATAGAAAAACCTTTGCTACCATGGGATAGGCAAAGATTTTTTTAAGTCACAAAAAGCACTAACCATTTTAAAAAGTGTTTAGGGAAGCAGTTGTGGCTCAACTGAAAGAGCGCCCACCTACCATATGGAGGGTCCAGGGTTCGATACCCAGGGTCTCCTGACCCGTGTGATGAGCTGGCCCGTGCGCAGTGCTGCCTGCGTGCAAGAAGTGCTGTACCACACAGGGGTGTCCCCCACGTAGGGATTCCCCACGTGCAAAGAGTGTGCCCCGCAAGGAGAGCCACCCTGCGCGAAAAAGGCGCAGCCCACCCGGCAGTAACCACCGCACACATGGAGAACTGACGCAGCAAGATGACGCAACAGAAAAAAGCGACAGTTTCCCAGTGCCGCATGACAAGAATGCAATTGGACACAGAAGAACACACAGTGAATGCCAGAGAGAGCAGACAACGGGAGTGGGGTGGGGGGGAGGGGAGAAGGGGAGAGAAATAAATAAAATAAATCTTAAAAAAAAAGTTTAAACTGATCTTTATCAAAATTTTAAAAACTTCTCTTCAAAAGATACCATTTTTAAAATGAAATGGCAAGCCACAGACCAAAAGAAAATACCTGCAATACATATATCTGATACAACTATATCCAAGATACATAAAGAACTTTTACAATGTATAAATTTGAAATCTTTTCAGTAAAACTAGCCCAGGGTTCTTCCACTGAAACATTATTGAACTATACTGAATTCCTAATGGGGGGGAAATAATCTCTTAAGATCTCTAAAATGAGAATTAAGATCCAGTAAAACGGATCTCCCACTGCCTAGTCAAGCATCAGCTGCCTTTATTCAAAACAAAGGGTCCAGTAAAAAACAAAACAAAACACTGGAAATGGGCTAGAAGCCCGGGATAGAGTACTAAGGGATCACCAAACGATCACTTGGCAGTAGAATCTGGCCTTCTCCTTCTTGGACTAAAAGAGCCGAGGTGCTATAAAACTAGTCTGAAGATTCTTCTGTTAAATAAGGTAGGCTAGCGATTAGGAAATAAGAGTAGCTCCATATTAACCAAAAACTTGTCTCAATAGAACTCCTCTGTTGAAGCTCTTACACAGTGTGAAAGGGGAAAATTTCTGCCAAATCATTTTGAGGACTCTGGAGGCTCCCAGCTCATGATCAAAGTTATTTGGAATCCTATCCATTGTTTCTGGATAAATAATTACTGCTGCCAAACGAGTAGCTCCTCATGACACCAATGGCCACTGAGGTTGCACACCTAACCTCGGATTGGGGTCTGTTTTCTGGAAGCTCCAGTCCACACTGAGCTGGGGTGGCAGAGTGGGACGCAGTTACATTCAGGCCCATGAT
Source organism: Dasypus novemcinctus (assembly GCF_030445035.2). Taxonomy (NCBI): domain Eukaryota; kingdom Metazoa; phylum Chordata; class Mammalia; order Cingulata; family Dasypodidae; genus Dasypus; species Dasypus novemcinctus. Next base: position 34,252,149 of record NC_080692.1, on the reverse strand, counting down.
TCAAATTCTCAATAGTTCATCTTCTGAGGTTTAGCCAAAGCTTTTACCTCAGGCATGGGTTGACCAGACTCTGCAAATGCCCTACACAACTGAAGGCATTCCTGAGATCCAGCAGAGTGACTCAGAGTTTGGGGAAGGAAGAGGATTTTACAGAAACAATAAAATAAACAAAGAATGATGTGAGGCTGAGTAACTATTCCAACTTTACCACCAAATATACATAGCCTGCAGATGAAGATGGTGAAGTCAGACAGAACTGGGTCAAAATCTAGGTTCTGCAGATAATTATCTTTGTGACTTAAACCAACTACTTAACTTGTTGGAGCCTATGCTTCATCATTCCTAAATTAAGGATAATGATAGTACCAACCTCATCGGGTCAATATGAAGATTAAATGAGACGACATGCACAAAACACCTGGCACAGTACCAGAAGAGGAGAGCTCCATAAATGATGGATTATATGTGAACTGAAACAGAAACTGCCTAGGTCCAAAGCTTGTAGATGAAAAATGGAAGAGCAAGGTAGGAAATGCGGTAAATGAGGGCAGAAAAAAAAAAAAAAGATGACATCCAAATAGATACAACATATCTTTGTTGTAAAGGCAAGGGAGCTTACGAATGATTATGCCTCATCCCTATTACACTATCTTTAAAAGGCTTACACAATCACTCAGACGACAATTTGCCATTGTGGTTTTCAAAGACATGTTTTATGTTTGTTCTGAAATTCTGCTACTAAAAATCTCACATTACTCATCCCCAAACTCCCTGACAGTAACACTTCATACTACGTCATAAATGAATTATTGTTTACCTGTAAGTCCTTCCTATGTGTTTTTTAAAAAAGATTTATTTTTTATTTATTTCTCTACCCTTCTCCCCCACCCCCATTGTCTGCTCTCTGTGTCCATTCACTGTGTGTTCTTCTGTGTCTGCTTGGATTCTTGTCAGCGGCACGAGGAATCTCTGTCTCTTTTTTGCTGCGTCATCTTGCTGTGTCAGCTCTCTGTGTGTGTGGCACCACTCCTAGGTAGGCTGCACTTCTTTCGTGCTGGGCAGCTCTCCTTACAGGGCGCACTCCTTGAGCATGGGCTCCCCTACGCGGGGGACACCCCTGCATGGCACGGCACTCCTTGTGCGCATCAGCACTGCATGTGGGCCAGTTCACCACACAGGTCAGGAGGCCCTGGGTTTGAATCCTGGACCTCCCATGTGGTAGGTGGACACAGATGAGCCAATTCCACTTCCCCCTATGTGATTTTGAGAACCATAAACATTACTATTTGGCACTACCCACGGTGGTAAAATAATGTACATGCATGCATGTATGTTTTTAAAAAATATTTTGAAAGCAATCACAAAAGCTTTAATAAATTACATCTAGTTGAATAAGAGTAAACTGCTTACATATTTTTGTTACTTAAAATTGCCTGATAAATTAACCATTGAAAAAATTTCCAGCTAATTTCTAAAGACTCCTTTGATAGTGGTTTGGGACAGTTGGGTCATCCTAAGAACATGTCACCATGCTAAAAGGAGACTGGTGGTTGCCACGGTGTGGGGGTGGAGAGGGAGGGGAGCGGAGCTTAGGGAGTGGCTGCTAAGAGGTATGGGGTTTCTTCTTGGTGTGACAGAAAGATTCTGGAGTTGTGATGGCTGCACAACCCTGTTACTATACTAAAAAGCAACGAATTGTAAACTTTAAAAGGGTAAATTTCAGGGTGTGCAAATTTATATCTTAATTTTTAAAAATAATAACATAAATAACTATACACAAGTATCTTTACTTCCTTCTCCCATATGTGTGGCAGACATCAGTAACCCATCATGGCTGATCCTTAAGCCTGACTTGGTCTCAGAACACTTCCTGATACTGGACCCCAAAAGGCCACTCTCAAATGATCAGAGTTTACAAAGATGGTAAAACCTATCTGGTTTTGTGTGATCTATGTATCTTTTAAAAATAAATAAGAAATATACTAAAAAAAACCACATAAAAACCAAAACCTATTTGGCAATTCTGGGCTAGACAATGTCAGAGTGGCTCTAAAGCAAATTGCTGAGGCCAAGTAAAACATTTTTAGCCATAAAGGAAGATGGTAGATGAATTCACAAGAGGAATAACCCAACGTAAAAAGTTGTGTCCATCCCAATCCTGGATCTACATTAACGATACCATATATCAAACAGCCCAAAAAAGGCAAGTTGTGGATACCTCGAAACAGACTTCTCAGAAGTCCCCTGGAACCTTCCTTGTCTTAAACTAACCCCATACTGGTTGCATTTTTAATCTCACTTCAGACTGGAGGCATCTTCTTCTCTAAGATCTTTTTTCTACTCTAAGGACCTGGAGCTTATGCTTAGTTGCCCCAGATTTCATACCTCTGCTATCTCCTGGTTTTTTCTTCTTTGACTCTTCCTCTGAGCTAACAGTAAGAGCCACTTCAGAGAGTGGAGTGCCTCTTGCCACCAACAAAATTTGGCACATTCTAGCCCACTCATCATCCTCTATCTCCATCATACTTACACCACTCAACCATTACTAGGGATTCAAATAGATTATAAAGTTTGGGGTATGGTGGGCTACTACAAAAACCTTTCAGGGTCAGCTATGTATTTTCTGGCCTTCCAACCCTCATCCAGACCAACATTCTCACCATTCTCTGTGAGAACCTTCTCAGGGATGCCTCTCTCTTGCACAATGGGCAATGGACTAATGTTTACATTAATTATACCATAGGTTGAATGGCACTGATTACCACATAGTGGACATTTTGAAATGACCCTGTTTCTGAAAACACCAGTTTGCACTGACAGTTTATAAAAGCAAACTTTTGCCATTTATGCTCATATGCACACATTTGATGTGTAAATCAGACAAGCAAAAAAACTCCTCTCTGGCAAATCTCAGTCCCTATGCCCTACTAACAACAAAAATGAAATCCATATCAGTGAGACTTTTCTTTTGGTAAATCATACTTGTGATAATAGGATGAGTAGGAGGGTAGAAAACAGAGTGTATATTCAATAATTTCCTGTGTTATTTTGGCTAATTTAATAAAATATTGAATAATAGTTATAGCTATTATCTACTATCTATTAAATGTCAGGCATTGGACTAATGTATTTTATATACATCATCTTTATTCCTCACAATAATCCCAAAGGGAAAATACTCACATTGTCAAACTAGAAATGAGGAATTGGGGATTTAGAGATCAGTGTGGAATTGCTGTCGGTGAAGTCAGAATTCAACCCTAGGTCTGCTAAGCTCCAGACCGAAGCCTTTGCACCTAAACCTTGGTGTTATCTTTTCTACAAAGTTCATTAATTCAAATGTCAATTCATTTCAATTAAATATATAATGTCTGGAGCAATGTGTTCAATACTGGTAAGAAATCCTTACAGATGAATTTAAATGGCACCTTTAAAGTTTTCAAAGGAGTAGAACATGTTTTTATGTTAACTGCCAACATTGATTTTTATTTTTTTAAAGATTTATTATTTCTTTATCTCCCCTTCCTCTCCCCCTTCCCTCCGTTGTCTGCTCTCTCTGTCCATTCACTGTGTGTTCTTCTGTGTCTGCTTGTACTCTTGTCAGCGGCACTGGGAATCTGCGTCTCTTTTTTTATTGCATCATTTTGCTGCTTCAGCTCTCTGTGTGTGCGGCACCACTTCTGGGCACGCTGTGCTTTTTTCACATGGGTGGCTCTCCTTGTGGGGCACACTCCTTGCGCATGGGGCTCCCCTACATGAGGGACACCCCTGCGTGGCATGGCACTCCTTGCACTCATCAGCACTGAGCATGGGCTAGCTCCACACGGGTCAGGAGGCCCTAGGTTTGAACCCTGGACCTCCCATGTGGTAGGCAGATGCTCTATCAGTTGAGCTAATTCTGCTTCCCACCAACATTTATTTTAAATAATAAAAATAAAAAATTATCAGATATAACACGGACATTTATAAAACAAAAACTGAAAGGAAGGTATATGGGAACCTCATGTTTTTTAATGTAACATTTTGTGTGATCCATGTATCTTTAAAAAAAAAGATAATAAAAATATTAAAAAAAACAAATGAACAAGCAAAAACTGAAAGGAGACCAAAGGGAATAAGCTATTTGTTAGTGGATCAACCTGAAAGACATTTTCATTGGGAAATTCCATTGTTACACTTTGTACTCTGACGTACCACCATACAACTTCACAATCCTTCACCTCACCAAGAGTCTTAAAGCTGAGCAGCTTGAGGCATCGTTCAGGCCCACCCCTTCATTTGAGCTGAACACTGATCCAGAATGGCAAGGCAGTTTGCGTCAGTTTGCACAGGAGGTACTGACAGCCAGGCCAGGAGTCCAGTCTTCAGATTACTGTCAACTGTCTGAAACAACTCTCTTCTGCCAGTGACATCTCCTTTCCCATGGTTCTACTCTGTCCAACAAATTGTAATTGCGTGTGAAAACTGTTATCTAAAAGTTTTTCAAGATGCCAATTTTGGCCATACGCAAAATTGAAATCTATCATTACTCAATGTCAAAAGCATCCATGGCATTAGGAATAGGAACCTGCTCAAGAGATGTTAGATCTGCAATCAGAAGGACATCAATAAAAATTGTGCATAATTTCTGCTTCTTTCCGGAGTTACATGAGACTTTTCCAGCTCTTTATTAGTCTGCCATTTCCTGTTGCACAATGGACAAACAATGGGTAGACTGTTGCCAATGTTTTCAATAATTGCACCACAGGCTGAATGGCATCCATTACCACATACTGGACATTTTGAAGTGACCCTGTTTCCTTTGTTCAAACAATGTATCTAAATGTCTCAGTAAGGAAACAAATTTTATTTGGTCTTTAAGAAATTAAAAGATACCGGGACCTTAGGAATTTGAACTGCTTCACTTTGTTTCAATGATTATTTTATGACTTACCCAACTTCCCCTTATGGCTTCTTACGCTTAGCATTACGTCTAGGTAGGAAGACAGGAAAGAAATCCCAAACCCATTAAGCAGATCCAAAATGGTAACCATGTCAAAGGCAGGCAAAAGGGCTGGAAAGGGGCACTGAAAGGCAGTACGTTAGGAAAAGGAAAAAGAGACTAAGGGTAAAAATAAAAGCTTGAGGGAATAAATTCCAAGTCCTGCCTCTTCCTGGGAGAGCTTTCCCTGGACTCCACAAAAGACAGCAGTTTAGGGCAAAGTCATCTTAGATCTTCCGACTCGCTGAGATGGCTGTTCTTCACAGGGCGCTGGACTCCAGCCCGACTGTTCTCTAACCAAAGGCTCCCTCTGCAATCCCTCCCGAGTGGGAGTCGGTTAGTCCAAAGCCCCTCAGCACTGGCCCATTCTCTGGTTTCCCTGACAGTGCTGCTGTTGGTCTACCTTAACTACTACTAAAACAGTCCTCGGCCGCCTTCTCAAAAAAAGTGACTGGGAATGTGGAAAAATTACTCCCAAATTAGGCAAGAGTTGCCATCTTAAAGATGTGAGTGTAGACTCTTTTTAAGGATTGAACCCAGGACCTTTGTGGGAGGCTGGCACTCAGCAACTGAACCACATATGCTCCCAAACTATATCTTATAAGATTTACTTTTAAAAAAAATTTTTTAGCAAACTTATTATCTTTTTTTTTTTTAAAGATACATAGATCACAAAAAAAAAATGTTACATTAAAAAATATAAGGGAAGCAGATCTGGCTCAATGGATAGAGTATCCACCTACACATGGGGAGGTCCAGGGTTCGATCCCCAGAGCCTCCTGACCATGTTGTGAGCTGGCCTAAACGCAGTGCTGATGCGCACAAGGAGTGCCCTGACACACAGGGGTATCCCCCACGTAGGGGAGCCCCACGTGCAAGAAGTGCACCCCATAAGGAGAGCTGCCCAGCAAGGCAAAAAGTGCAGCCTGCTCAGTAGTGGCGCCACACACACGGAAAGCTGATGCAGCAAGATGATGCAACAAAGAGACACAGATTCCCAGTGCTGTTGACAAGAATAAAAAAACATAAGAGGTTCCCATATACCCCATAGACCCCCACATCCCTCCCACATCAACAACCTCTTTCATCATTGTGGCATAAAATATGGATTAGAGTGGACTTACTGGTATTCTACTATAGAACTATTGTGACTCTAGCAATGGAAGAAATTGTATCATTGATATCAAGGTTTACTTTTGAAATGTAAAAGTATTTTACAAAAGGGACTATTGTAAAGAAATATTGGGTCAGGGAGAACAGGCATTAGGTGCCAACACAAAGAGAAGCTGGGATGTAAGAAGCCTTTGAATAAAGCATTGAAAGAGAAGGAAAAAGAACAGTAGAAAAAGGATGGGTTATGAGTCTCGAATGTGGATCTTCAGTCCCAGCTCCATCTAATTTAACAACTGCGTACCCCTGAACAAAGCATCTTTCAGGTCTCTGAATCTCAGTTTCTTAATCATCAGATGTAGATAATAAAGTATGTAAAATGTTTACCCTAGACCGAGCACACAGTAGAAGTAAAAAAAATTTTTTAATTAAAAAAAAAAAAGACTGCTGTAATACTACTTCTATTATGCTACAGTAGGAGAGGAGGTGGAGAAGCCTGCTGGGAGATGGAGTGGGTAGAGGGTAAAGAAAATCAAGGAGTCATACCAGTAGCCTGGACTACCCTTCCCATGTCCAGAATTAAAGTGAAATAACAATAAGTGAGGCTTAAGTGAGACACTCAGTACTTTAAGACCTAAGCTAAAGTGACTAAAGAATGTGAAACATGACTGATTATGTGCTCTATAATTCCTTTATTCACTTACCCAAACTATAAACACAACCTTTTTTTGACTCAAAGTAGAGAAGAGACCTTGGAAGTGATGTGGAAGTGAGTACTGGTAAAATCCTCGACCTTATGCCTGAAAAAAGAACCAGAAATACCCAATCTGGGATGGTGATGATGATAATGATATTAATAAATAATTTGTTATATTTGGTGGTTGGCCCTAGAACCTGAGCTCCTAAACACTGCTAGACGAGCTCTCATGACAACTGAAAGCCTGACCTGGAGTCCAGAATCCCATGGCAGTACCCATGCAGAGAGCTGAAGTGACAGCCCAACTTTCTACATAATTCACCCAGCACCCAGAGCACCAGGGGAAGAGGGGGAGGGAGGTCCCTTCTGAGCAGGGGTAACTGGGACCACATTACAGACAGGCTGTTGGCAGCTGGCTGCCTGATGGGAGTGGAGGATTCAGCAGGCAGGAGGGAGCCCTGGAGAAGGCACAGAGCCTTAGTGGGACCAAAGTGCAGTCAGAATTTAGTGGATTTTGGAAAATTCAGGCAAGACTATTATAATACAAGATGGAAAGTCAGGTGAGTGACTACAGAGAATCTAAATCTCAGCAAGGGCAAAAGAGAATAGTTAAACTTCCAGGGAGGGGAGGGAAAAAGGTGAGCTACCTTGGAATATAAGAGGAAATCATTACTGAAACTATGCTCTACTTGTGCCATGAATGCACCTACTTCTACAAAAAGTCTAATATCCTGCAACTGCCTCCTTATCTTGCTGCCTTTCAAATAAATGACATTTACCCCCCAAAATTACCCTTTCATTTACATATAGCACCCTATAGCCTTACAGAGCACTTTCACATTCATTACCCCATTTGCTCTGGGCTGCAGGTTAGCTGTCACCTTAAGTTTCTGCACAGACAATACCTAGTAATGAGCTGGTATGACCTTAGACAAGTGATAAGCACTCTCCTCATGTGTAGAATGAGAACCATGAAGTAATGCCAGGGTGTCAACTAAAGGCTTACAACATTAAAGCATAGTCTGGGGGGGTGGGGGGAAAGCATGACTTGCTGGCATAGGCAGAAGAAAATTAAGCTCTAGGGACGCATCCAGGAGAAATCCTTTGGGAATCCTTGAGCCCTGAAACAATTAGGGCTGTTTTTAAAGGGAGTAGAGATCTGCAAGTGTCCTTCCAACAAACAACAGAGATAGCAAGTAAGACTCTAGTTCAGAACATCCAGATAAGTACGGCCATGAGCAGACTGGTAATAACAAACAGAATCTTGGGAACTTTGATCTTAGTGGTCAAACAACTGATAAGCTTTGGGCACAGAGGTAGGAGGGGGGGTCACCGGGGGCTACAGGAGGTCTCTTTCCCAGGAAGGCCTTTCCCGCCACCCTCTGACCTTCCCTATCTCCTCTCCTGCTCTATTGTTGACCCTTACACTAATCACCATCGTATGTGCAATCTATTTTACTTTTTTACTTTGTACTGTTTGTTTCCCCCAGGAATGGAAGTTCACGAGGGAGGGATTTTTGCTTTTTTTGTTTAGTAATATATCCTTGTAGAACGGAGGCTGGCACAGAGCTGAATAAGCTAATACGTGAAGTGGACACGTAAACGCACATGCAGACAAACGAAGATCCCAGAGGCACATTCTTAGGTCAGAGGTTCAAAGATCTGTACATAGGAGCAGAACCATTATAAGGGTCAAACATGGTAAGAAAAACAGACATATTTCCAAATTAGAAAAAAAACAAAAGTAATGCAGGTTCAAGATAGAAACTCTGTAAAACACAGGAAAGTGGAAAGAAGCAGGTTAAAAAAAAGATGATCTCATCACAAAGGGCAACCACAATTAACCAGCTGTCATGTTTCCTTTAATCTTTTTTTTTTTAAGGACATTCAAGATAGTTGAGATCATATGGAATATATCATGTTATATCCTGGTTTTCTCACTTCACATTGAAAGCATAAGTCTTTTCCTAATATCACTTGGTTTTCATTGGCAGGGGGACTTAAACCAAGTGAAATTTACCATGGAACCTTGCACCAGCCCTTCTGAATCTCACATTCATGCCTTAGATACATTTTAAGAATATAAGTTCAAAGATAACACAGATGTTCAAAACGAAGCTCAAAATTTAATATAACCCCAGGCACACACACAGACTACATTTCCTCAGCTCCTCTGGAGTTAGTGTTAGCCACCTGAGTTCTAGCCAAAGTGTGTAACCCTTACAGGTTTGGCTCATAAGAAGCCCCCATTTGTGTTATTCCACTCTTTCTCCTTTCGCCAACTGGATTCTAACATCAGTGTGGTCTTTGGGGATGGCAGAGCCACGAGATGGGAAGAAGCTGAATCTCTGATCACTTGGTGGAGCAAAGTCACCTGCTAACCAGAAACAGCCACCTTGACTAGGCGCACAAAACAAGCCTCTGCTGTAGGTGAGCCATTACGTGTTTCTGAGTCTATTGAGAGCTGCAGCCTATCCTCTCTTCTAATGCAATTCTCATAACCTTTATTTTCTCTAACAGAGTAAGAAAGCTTGTCAATCACTAGGGTAAACATACTGAAATAACTGAGGATTATAATCAGTTATAACTTAACAAACTTTTACTAAAAGTCTTCTGTGCTGGGCACTGCTCCAGGCTCTGCAGCAACGTTCAGATTTGAGAAAACGCACTGTTTTTCTTCACTGAAAGTGATATGTGGTGGGAAGTATCTTTTCCTAGCCATCGTTCCAGTTCCCTAGCCTGGCACCCTGAATCCTGCCTGCCCATGGGCTTAAAGGCTATATCTGCCCTGGCACTCCTCAGCAGAGAAGAGGCCACAGGGGACCTTGCCCCTAGCATACGTGGCCAGTACCAGGAAAGCCAGCAGAGGCACATCTAGGTCAGGCCAGCGAGTGGCACGGGGCTGCTATTCAATACACGTGCGCAGACGTCAGTGTCCAGAATGTGGAGTTAGATCTCAGAGCAGTCAAGTAACTGGACTTTGCTCCTGCCTTACCAAAACACACAAGCCTCCATTGCCAAAAGGCAGGTAATAAACCAGATTTGGCCTTTTTTCTGCTTTTGGCAGGGCAGTGCTGGTGTAGGGGAAGTGTGGGGCCGGGCCCAAGGAAGCACTGTGCAGCACGCCTTACAGGCGGCAAACCAGAGTAAGCCCAATCCCCATCAGCACTTCCCGACAGGGAAGGGACCAGTAGTAATTCTTTCTGAAAATAAGCTACCGAAAGGACACGAAGGGGGGGACTATACTTATACTGCAAGGTCTCAACCTGAAATTTATACCAGAGTAATTTGTAAGATAGAGAACAAAAAACTTCTTCGAATGCCTTGCCAAAAAAAAGCCTGATATCTCAATGCGCTTGTCAAAATTTATGGTTTTAAAATATCACTCCCAACCCATTCTATAATTGGAGGTCAAGAAAGCAGCAACCATTGCTAGAATATATTTAAAAGCAGCAAAAGAAATTTAACAGTGTTATTTAAAGGAGATTCAGTTCAAGGTTCATACTAATCAAGGTTTTGATATAAAGGAACTCAGACTGAATGCCAATTCCAGTTCAGATACTGAGTCCCTGTGCAACACTGTGAGCAAATCATTTAGCCTTGATCAAGCTCTCCACCATCCTCATGGGAGGAACCGGAAGTCAGGGCACATACTTGGAAAGTGGCCCCAGCTGGGTCTTAACATGACGGCACTGCTGACAGGAAGAAAGCCCTGCCCCAGCCCACGTGCGGGCCGTGAGAGGGAGCACTCGTGCATCCCTTCAAGCACGGACTGCGTGCCTACTGCATGAAAACGAGTACGGACAATTGAAATGAAGGCTTCCAAGTAAGCAGAACGTAAGTAGGAGGGTTAAGTGCAAAAGAGGACTGGCAATCAGGGAGGACTCATCTTCTAATATCATCTCAATGGTTTGAATTTGGTGAATCGCTCCAAAAAACTATGCTTCTGAACTAATCCATGCCAGTGAGTGTAGGCCTTTTGATTGGACTACATCAGTGAGGCATGACTCAGACCAGGTCTCCACCCTCTTACTGGAGCTTATATGAATGGAAACACAGAGACACACAGAGAGAGAGGAAGCTGCAATTTTTGACCCTGCCCTGTGAGAGAGGACTGGAGGATCTCCAGCAGCCAAAGCTTAAGCGCAAAGGCCCTAAGAGGCAGGGCCCAAGGAATAGCTCAAGGCTGAAGAGAAAAACCACCACACCTGATTGCCCACAGCTGCACTCAGGAAGAAAGCTGAGCAACTGAGACCGAGAAGAGGCCCAGAAAGAGACCAGCGCTATGCCTGGCTGCTCACAGTCGAGCTCCAGGAGATGGGAGATTCTGGAGGGGAAGGCAGGCACCCTGGCAGAGACAGGCCGCCATCTTCGCCACAGGGCAGGACACCAGGGTCACCAGTAGCTGAATTTGGTGAGAAAGCTTTTTTTTTAGGAGGTACCTGGGATTGAATCTGGGACCTCGTAAATGGGAAGCAGGGACTCAACCACTTGAGCTACACCACTCCTGAGAAAGTATTTCTGATGGTGCTTTCATTGGACATTTCATGGCCTTGGAACTGTAAGCTTTTACCCAAAAAATCCCCATTATAAAAGGCAACCCATTTCTGGTGCCTCACATCGGCAGCCCGGTGGCAAACTAAGACATCATCTTAGTCACTGAGTAGAATGATTTCAGGCAAACCCCGAATAAACACCAAAAACTTTGGTTTCTTTCTTTGTGCAATGAAAGGATGAATTAGATAAACTTTCTGTCCTCTTCATAATCCTGTGTAATCATATGGCTTTCTAATGATAGCAACTCTTTCTTACCTGTTCATCTGAATACCCCTCCAACACTTCCTATTGGTTTATGCTACAACAACCTGTTTACCAACATATCTAAAATTAAAGACGCATGAACGATTAGAATTGTATCATGAATTTAGTGTCAAGACCTTTAAGCAAGCATACAGGATTTACCAATGACAGTCAGTGAGCGATTTCCCTTAAGTGGTGATCCAGGTCAAAAGAAGCTCCAGAAATCCCAATTATGACTTCCTGGGGCTCTGTATTTGCCATCTGCCTGATACCACCTCTCCTCCCCACAAGGAAAGCACACATATGGGAGGAAACATGTTCTTTCTCCTTTGCCTGTTTGTTAACCGAAATCTCAATAACAGTTGTGACCTAAAGCTGAAAGTGTCTGTCCGCCAACCTGAATCCTTAACTAGAAATGATGAGATAGCACAAAAAAAAAAAAAAAAAAAAATCCCTGAAAAGATATCAAGTGATGTATCCACAGCCTAGAAGCCAAGGACTACTCATTTGTCACCATCCAGTTTCACATTCTCAAGCAAGATACCCAAGTTCCCCAGGAACCAGTTTGCAATCCACTAAACAGAAAAAATAATTCCAAAAATTCCAAAAATCACATATTCTGTGGTTCCTAATGGAGAGATTTCTTTGAACAAGTTAACTGAAAATGAAGCTGGGTTCTTCATTGTTCCCTGAATCCCCAATGTTAATTTTCTCCAAGATTGCCTGTCAAGTTGATCCCCCTGCCAGGAATACCCCTCTCCTTCTTGCCATTCAGTTCCCAAATCCTGTTTTCCTTTAAGACCTAGTGTGAACCTCACATGCTGCAGGATATCCTGACCTTTGACTGTTAGAGAACCTCTGTATAATGAACTGCAATTGAGCACTCTCTACTTATCTATATTGACTTGTTTTTTGTATTACTCTTCTGTTTACCTTTTTTCCCTCATCCAGGCTAAGCTCTCAGACTAAGTAGGTCTTCAAAAGCTTCTCAGCAATGCTGGTTGGTTGATGGAGGGGCTCTCCTGTAACCATTAAGGAAACTAGTGGTCAGTGCACATCACAAGATTCCCTGGCTATGAAGGAAACTACCTCCGGTCTTCTCCTCTCACATACACAAATTTGTAAAACATAAACTTTCACTCAAGAGGATCATGCAAACTTAACAAGAAGAAAACAGAAACTAATCCTTCACTTTCTTTTATCTGAATCAGAAATGGCTATAGCCATGTTCCCTTTGATGCAAACTTAACTGATTACAGACACTAACTTTATGGGCCTCTGGTTTACCCAAGCTCTACATGTCTATTAAGACATATTCTCCGTGGCTATTAAGTTCCCCTACTTTTCAACACATACAGCATGATGTTACTTCCTCACACTTCTAAGCGAATTTCCAGGAAACATCTGGAATAATATCAGAGAGTTGGCTTTTGATCAAAACGACATCCTCTGCTTTATTCATCTGGAGGTGACTAATTCCAACCCTCAGGTTTGAAGTAAAGGCATGGGTGGATGTGCACGTTTCAGTAATTTGTTAAAACTTAATGACAGAGACATTAAATCGCCACGAAAACCCTAAAACAGCATTCACCCCCTCTGCCCTAGGGGAGCTACCAAGGTTGTGCTCAGTACTGTGAATATTGTGGTCTGTTTTGCAACGACCCTGGTTAGCAACTGATTATTTAAGGGAATCCTAGAGTTTCCCAAAGGGAATTTTACACTCAGTTTAAGTTATTTTAAAAGGAATGCTCCAGGACACTGAGTTTCAACCCTTGCTGCATATTAAAATCACCAATGGCACTTTCAAAAATACCAATGTCCAGCTTCCCTCATCCCCACACGCCATACACCTTCAGAGATTTGAATCTAACTGGTAAGGTTTGAGAAATAGGCATCAGAATTTTCTTAAAAGTACCTCAGCTGTAAGGTATAATGAACTGCAATTGAGCACTCTCTACCTATCTATATTGACTTGTTTTTTGTATTACTCTTCTGTTTACCTTTTTTCCCTCATCCAGATATGATAACAATATTGTGGCTTTGTTCTTTTAAAGGAGTCCTTCATTAGTGGAACAACTGGTGAAACTCAAATAAGGCTTTAGTTTCGTTAATAGTATTGTACCATGTTAATTTCGTGGTTTTGATCCCTGCACTAACATTATGTATGATGTTAACTAAAGTTTTTAAAGAGTTCTTAATTTTTAAAGATAAATACTGAAATATTTATGAATGAAATCATATATCTGATATTTACTATAGAATAAACTAGTTGGGGGAGCAGCAGGGCATGAGTGGGGCAATGGGCAAAGCGAGAGTGTTCACAAGATGATTATAGTAGCTGGACAATAAGTAAATGAAGGCTCATTGTATTAGTCTCTCTACTTCAGTGTAGTGTGAAATTTCCCATCTTATATATAGGAGTAAAAAATGTCCCAGAAGATTCTAACGCATAACCAGGGTTCAGAAACACTCCTCTGGAGTCTTTAAAATGTGGTAATAATGGGAGTTCTCTCTGGTTACAACATACTTTACCAAACTCCTTTTGACACTGAACTAGTCACTTCATCTTTCTGTACCACATTTTCCTAAACTGCCAAATTACAGACATGGATTACAGGGTCTTTCAAAAAGAAGACAAGAAGCCTCAAAATATCAAATTATTGTTCTAAAACCTTCTGAGAGTTAATGTCATAGGTAAGTTGTAGCCCAACAGTCAAAAATGGTAAGGTCTGGGAAACGGACTTTGGCCCAGTGGTTAGGGCGTCCGTCTACCATATGGGAGGTCCGCGGTTCAAACCCCGGGCCTCCTTGACCCGTGTGGAGCTGGCCATGCGCAGTGCTGATGCACTCAAGGAGTGCCGTGCCACACAAGGGTGTCCCCCGCGTGCGGGAGCCCCACGCGCAAGGAGTGCGCCCGTGAGGAGAGCCGCCCAGCGTGAAAAGAAAGAGCAGCCTGCCCAGGAATGGCGCCGCCCACACTTCCCGTGCCGCTGACGACAACAGAAGCGGACAAAGAAACAAGACGCAGCAAAAAGACACAGAGAACAGACAACCAGGGGAGGGGGGAAATTAAATAAATAAATAAATCTTTAAAAAAAAAAAAAAAAAAAATGGTAAGGTCTATGTCTACAATAGTATTTCCCAAAGAATATGTTAAAAAATCCTACTTCCATGGGTTGTTAATGTCCCCTAAGATGAGAGCTCTAAGCTCAAATGTTTGAGAACTGCTGGTTTTCTTTACTGTAAGACTTTTCAGAACTTTTAATATGTTAATAAGCATTGTGACTATCTAATGCAAAAAATTCAACCTTCTTTATATGGAGCTAGTTTTGTACAATTTAGTTTGGAAATAATATTTTAGATCAGTAATTCCATATCCCAGCTGCTGGAGGGTGGCAAAAGAATCATTTGGCGTGCTATTAAAACAATGGTTCATAAACTACCTCTTAGACCTAAGCTGGGGGGTAAGGAACCCTGTATTTAAGCTAATAAGCAAACAAACCCCAAGTGAAATGTAGCAAAATAGTTTATAAGAGTTGAAAGGCCACATAAATACCGAGCAATGTAAAAGATCACATTTAATAGTAATCCAAATAATAGCACTTAATCCATGAAAGGAAAACATATGCACACAACCATTTTATGAAAGGTAAGTACCAAAATGTTGGTGGTGTCAGCAAATTAAATCTGTCAATATAACTAATGACTACTTTGTAATCTCAAAGATGAAATACCTCATTTACTAATTGACCATGAATTTGCAGTGATTCTCAACTCCTTACCTGTGTGTTTCCTCATGTCCATTTTTTCTCTCATCAGAGTCAATGGCCAGGGCCATTTCCTTAAACAACTCCAGGGAGTGCCAAGCACACAGAAGGCAGTGTGGAGGGTGCTCCCAGGTCTGTGTCATGCAGCAGCCCTGACAATGACACATTTAAATGCCTGAAAAAAGTACCTACTTATTGCTATTCATAAGTACACATTTGTTCCATGCTTTCTAGTTCACTAAGTATTTTCAGGTGAATTATCTGCTTCTTTCCTCACAAAAAAGAGAAGTATTTGCCCAAGCAAGTAAGTGGTGAACCAGGATTCCAATGCCTGCTTAATCTAGATCTGGGACCACTCTTTTCACTGACATATTTTACTGCCAAGAAAGACAGTATCTTCCCAAAACAATGGGGACAAATGTCAAGTTTTAGTTAGAAAATGACTACTTTCCATAAAGCTGGGCTCTACACTTCCCAGTAGAAAAGGCCTGAGGAGAGACAAGGAATCAAAATAATGAGTCAGCAATGCTATTTCCTCCCTTAGTAGTTACCTCTTTGATCCGTTTAACTAAAGCATTCTGATCAAAAGCAACGGCTTCTGCACACTGATGCAGGTGATCCTGATATCGGAGGCAGAGTTGCAACACCTGCTGAGAATCCAATTTCTCCAACTTGGTATTTGTTGGGGAAGTCTGGCCACTCAACAGCCCTTCAAAGCAGAAAAAAGAATGAAATGAAAATTACTACCGATAAACTTGCGAATCAAGGCATAGTTTAAGAACTTTACTGAGGATAGAGTAAAAGACTGAAATTTAACCTTGCATCTCTTGTGTTATGTGATAGGCTAATGACAATCACAGCAGCTAAAACTTATGGAGAATCTATTTTGTGCCAACCACTTGGCCAAGTGCTTCCTGTACATTAATATTCATACTCACAACTGCCCTGGAAAGTAAGGTATTATTAGTGCCATTTTACAGATGAGGAAACCAAGATACAGAGATTAAAATAACTCTCCCAAAGTCACATATTAAGTAGATTCTCCAAGACAGAACTCTAGACCTTTCCTTTACGTGCACTACCTCAAGGTATCAGAAATATAACGCCTTCCCCCATTAAAAGCATTGGGACGAAAGCATTCCAAAACTTCCGACATATGAGGTCTTGGGTTCAATCACTGGAAACTACTGGGAGGAAAAAAAAAAAGTGTTGCAAGATATATTTACTTAATTTCTTTTTCCTTCCTTCTTTTTTTTTTTTTGTGAGGTACCAGGGTGTGGGATTGAACCTGGGACCTCGTATGTGGGAAGCCGATGTATTGCTCAACCACTGAGCTACAATGGTTCCCCTGAGTTGGTTTTTTCATTGGTTTGTTGTTTGTTTTTGCTTTTAGGAGGTACCAGAAACAGAACCCAGGACTTCCCATGTGGGAAGTAGATGCTCAACTGCTTGAGCCATACACAGCTCTACTTAATTTCTCTTAATAATTAAAATGGTTGACTGAGAAGGTAAGAAAAGGTAATAAAATGTACAAGGAAAAACTGAAATGAAAAAAATGTTAGACAGTCAACTAACATACCAGAACTCTCATTCTTTTTCTTTCACCATTAGTTTAGTTAATTTAGTTAAGCTTCCTTTCATTTGCATAGGACTTTATATTTTCAAACACTTTATAGTTATCTTAATTTCTTTTAAGGTGTATAGAATAAGAAAATTATTAGCATTTCCAGAGGAAGAAATCAATTAGAGAGTCTAAATGACTTGCCCAATGTTCCCAAGCAAAGCCCCAACTAGAACTTGAACCTACTGAGTTTTTGATCAAGTATTTTCTGCCAAGCCACCAGTTCTCAAACTTTTTTGTATAGCACCTCTATATACTCTCAAAATTATGGAGTGCTTTTGATTATATGGGTTATATCTATAGATATTTACTTAGAAATTAAAACTGAGAATTTTAAAAATTAGTAAATCATTTAAAGATAATAATAAACCTATTTCATGTTAATATAAAATAACATTTTAAGGAAAACAGCTATATTTTTTCAAATAAAGTGCAAAGAGTGGCACTGGGTTACATTTTTGTAAGTCTTTATGTCTGGCTTAATAGGAAACAGCTGGAGACTCATAGCTGCTTTTGCATGTAAACTGATGCTATTTCACATGTTATGGAGCCTCTGGAAAACTCCACTGTAAACGTGTAAGAGAAAATGAGAGGGATTTGCAAATAATACCTAAGTATTATCATGGAAATAGTTTTCACTTCAGAGATGCCCTAGCAGGGTCTTGGGGACCCCAAGGATCCCCCACCCAACCTTGAGAACTGCTCTGCTCGGCCATGCTAGCTCATAACAGAGCCCATGCTAGAGCACAGAGTAGACCAAAATGTGCCCTACAGCAAGGAATGTGCTGGGCGTGATTGGGATAGGCCCACCTACAACAAAGGTCATCTTGGGAACCCTTCCCCACCCCTACCTCTAACCACAAATGCCAACTCCTCACAGGTTCAGAAGTCTGTTTAACAGGCTGTACGATGGGCTACTTTGCTGGGCTTTCCCAGAGACTCCTTGGAAGTGCTGGCCAGTGCTCTCAGATCTTCAGCTGGCCTGACGGCAGAGTGCAGGCTGGGAGCCTGAGGCACTGATCTGCTCCCCCGTGTTCCCCTGCCACCACTAGGTCCCTCAGCTGTTCCACTGCTGATCTGAACACAGGGAAGCATCAATCACTTCACCTGAAACTGCCTCCAGGTAATATCTTTTGGTGAGTCTGGTATTTGCAGAAATAGCCTTTTTTCATGGAAAATTTTTTTGAAATCATTGTGTAGTCACATGCGGTTGTGAAATAATATAGAGAAAGCCTGTGTTCCCATTACCCGATTCCCCAATGGTAACATCTTACAAAAGAATATGTAGTACAATATCACAATCAAGATACTGACATTGATACAATACATTGATCTTATTTAGATTTCCTGGTTTTATCTGTGTGTTGTGTCTGTATTTAGTTCTATACAGTTTTTCTCACAAATTCTTGTATCTCCACCACAAATGCTAAACAGTTCCACCACTGCAAGGATCTCGTTTTGCCCTTTTATACCACACTCATCACTCTCCCAACCCCTCCCTTTCTCTAACCCCTGGTAACCACTAATCTGTTCACCATTTCTAAAATTTTGTCATTTCAAAAATGTTACATAAATAGAATCATACACTAAGGAACATTTTGGAATTGGCTTTTTTTCCCACCAAGCATAATATCCTAGAAATTCATGTAAGCTGTTGCATATATCAATAGTTTTTCTTCTTTATTTCCGCTTAATGTTCTGTAGTATGCATGTATCAGTTTAACCATTCATGCACTGAAGGAACTGAGTTGTTTCCAATTTGAGACTATTGCAAATCTGCTATGAAGTCATGTACAGATTTTGTGTAAACATAAGTTTTTATTTCGCTGATAAAATGCCTAAGAGTGAAACTGCTGAGTCATATGGCAATTGCTTATTTTCATTTATAAGAAACTGACAAACCGTATTGCAGAGCGCCTGGACCAAGAAAATCAGATTTTCCAGACCACTAAATTCTTCTAACAAAATTATCAAGGGCTACCCTATCACTGACATCTAATACAGTCCCAGGAATGCAGGCTGGTGGGAAGATGCCAAAAGCTTTGTAGCTGTCAAGCCAAGAATGAAAGAGGAAAAGAGGAAAGAGACACTGTGGAAAGAGGAATGAAAGATTTTGTGCTATCAATAGTGGGTCAACAGCAACAAAATAATAATAGTAATAAAAACAAAATAAAAACAAAAAAAACTAAGAAACAAAAAAACATACAACAAAAATATAATAAAAAAAATAACAGTGGGTCAGGACAACATAACAGTCAAAAGCCATAATAAAAACATTGATATATTAAAAAATATAAAAACCAAGACTCGTCATGGCAAAATACACTATAAGTTAAAAAAAAATTACAATTCATATCAGAATAAGTTTCCTAGTATAGAAAGAGCACCTAAAAATTGGGGAAAAATTAATTAAAAAAGGACAAAGGATATGAAGAGGCATTTCATAGAAAAGGAACTACCAATGTTTTAACAATAAAAAAAATACACAACTTCATTCTTAATAAGAAAAATAGAAATTAAAACTTCACTGCAATCCCTTTTCACCTACTGAATTGATAAAAATCCAAAAGTATGATAAAAACTCTGTAGGTGGGACAGGAAGGAAACAGGCATTGCTGATTAGTATGTAAGTCATTAATACCTCTGTGGATTGCAACTTGGCATGAATATAAAAATCACAAATGCATACATCCTTTTTTTTTTTTTAAGATTTATTTTTATTTATTTCTCTCCCCTTCCTCCCCCCTTCCCCCCCACTGTCTGCTCTCTCTGTCCATTCACTGTGTGTTCTTCTGTGTCCAATTGCATTCTTGTCAGTGGCACTAGGAATCTCTCTTTTTTTTCCTTGCGTTATCTTGCTGCGTCAGCTCTCCATGTGTGCGGCACCACTCCTGGGCAGGCTGTGCTTTTTCATGCAGGGTGGCTCTCCTTGAGGGGCACACTCCTTGCGTGCAGGGCTCGCCTACGTGGGGGACACTCCTGTGTGGCATGGCACTCCTTGTGCGCAGCAGCACTGCGTGTGGGCCAGCTCATCACACGGGCCAGGAGACCCTGGGTTTGAACCCTGGACCTCCCATGTGGTAGGTGGGCTCTCTATCAGTTGACCCAAATCCGCTTCCCTGCATACATCCTTTAATGCAACAATTTCAGTACTAGGCATATGTTCTACAAATATATTAGCACACATGCCGTGGCAGTTTGAGATTATTTATGAATCCCAAAAACGAAAAAGATTGTTTGTTAACTAATCTATTCTGGGTGTGACACCCTTTAATACTGGACTCAGTCAAGGGGCCCTTGATTAAATTACCTGTAAAGATTAGGGCTTTGATTCTACCACGTCAGAAAGGCATGACTCAGGTTGAGTCCTTGCCCCCTTGGTGGGTTGATATAAATGGACACTCACTCAAGATGACATACAGAAGAGAGTGAGATCTGTCATTTTTGATCCTGGGGCCCCAGGGAGAAATGAGCCATTCACCTGATAGTTTGCAGTTGAGAGAGAGGAATCCCTGAGAGACAAACCCTATGCCAGTCTACAGCTGACTTGCGGAAAAAGCTGGGCCCACTGGAAGCTGAAGAGGAAGCCCAGAAAGAAAAGACTGGGCAGAGATCAGTGACGATCTTGCTTCACAGCATGGCAACTGCCTCTGGTGAGAAAGCAACCTTGAGCTGGACTCTTCAGGGCCTTGTAACTGTAAACTTTTACCCAAATAAATACTCTTTATAAAACCAACAGATTTCTGGTACTTTGCATCAGCACCCCTTTGGCAGACTAATACACATACTAAATGATATATAAATAAAAGATTATTCACAGCAGCACTGAGTGTAACAGCAAAAGATCAGCAAACACCTGAGGAAGACTGCCAAGATTTCTAGGGCCTAAGAAGTTTATGGACTTTCTCCCATCTTGCAAGATGGCGGGTAAAAAGCTGAGAAGCTGGCAGTCACAAAGAGAAGAAACCTGAAGCCAAGAAGGCTGAGGTCAGTTGCAAGGTTGAGAGAGTAACCTCAAGACCAAAAAGCTCAAGAAAGGGAAACCTCACTGCAACCGAAATCTGGTCCTGGTCAGAGGAATTGGCAGATATTCCTGATCTGCAATGTATTCCAGAAAGGCCATGTACAAGAGAAGTATTCAGCAGCTAAATCCAGGACTGAAAAGAAAAAGCCAAAGGTTCTTGTTACTGTCTCAAAACCTGTTGGTGGTGACAAAAATGGAGGTACCCGAGTGGTTAAACTTGGCAAAATGCCTGGATATTAGCCTACTGAAGATGTCCCTCGAAAGCTGTTGAGCCATGTCAAAAAACCCTTCATTCAGCCCATGAGAAAGTTGCGATCTAGCATCACTTCTGGGACTGTTCTGATCACCCTCACTGGTCACCACAGGGGCAAGAGAGTGGTCTTCCTGAAACAGCTGACCAGTGGTTTATTACTGTGACTGGACCTCTGGTCCTCAATCAAGTTTCTCTGAGTAGAACACACCTGTAACTTGTCATTGCCACCTCCACCAAAACTGACATACAGTGAAAATCCCAAAGCATCTCACTGATGCTTACTTCAAGAAGAAGCTGCATACACCCAGACACCAAGAAGGTGAGATCTTCAACACAGAGAAAAAGAAATATGAATTTACAGAGCAGCACAAGATTGATCAGAAAACTGTGGACTCACAACTTATATCAAAAATCAAAACTGTTCCTCAGCTCCAAGGCTACCTCCATTCTGTGTTTTCTCTCACAAATGGAGCTTATCCTCACATATCGGTATTCTAAACTTGCAAAGAACCCAATTAAATAACTGGTACATTAAAAAAATAAAAAATAAAAATGAAGAAGTTTATGGGGAGTTTGTGCTGCAGAACAGGGAGAAGCAGCACTGTAGGGCTAGCCCAAGCTGTGAAGGCTTAACAGAGAGGGCCCAGAACCTTAGCTCACAGAACAAAACCCTTAAACTTCCTCTCAAAAAAAAAAAAAAAAAAAAAAGAAAGAAGGGAAAAGAAAAAAAAAGGGGGGGAGGATTTCAAGAAAGCTTCCAGATCTATAAGGTATACACTGTCTTCCCTCGCTATCATCAGAATGTACTTTTCCCCACAGGGATCTCTGAAAAATCTACAAGTCCTGCCCTCAGACCACAGAAGAAGAAAGACAGGACAGAGAACAAAAGAAGATGGGCCACTTTTCCTACTCCTGAAGCAACAACGTATGATAACTCAGGCAAATTCTAGAGATAATGAATACAAAGTTTTCCCATCACTCTTTAAAGTGTCCAGGAACCCATCTCCCTCTTAACTGATGGACAAAACATTCCTCTATCTTCTGATAAAAGGAGAGAAGACAGAGAGCTGGATAAATCTAGAGGTGGTAAATTTTGTCATTTTTTTAGAGACCACAAAATGTCAGCCCATGGCTGAATTCAGCCCTCAGAGTGTTTTATTCTGATTCCACATCAAGTTTGTTTGTTTTTTAATGCTTTAAATGAGGTGTATTCTAGCTAAGGGGGTTCTGCCCTGTTTTCTCAATCCCTACCATCTTCCTATCGTCTTGTGCCAGCTTTACTCACTCACCTGACTGGCCTCACCTCTGAAGACTCCAGGGTTTACACCAGTTTTAATTCTTACCAACTTTAATAATTACCTGAACCCTTATCATTAATAGAGAATGAGTCATATTACCACCCTTGAAATCACTTTTTGTATATTTTTAAAAAATTTTTTATGGTAAGGATTTTTTTAGAAAAAAAATTTTAATAAAAGAAAAAAATACCTAAATATTCACCATTCCAGATTTAACAACATTTTGTCATCTCAACTTCCATCTTTCTCTAAATGTTTTTTTCTTTTGCTGAGCCATGAAAAAAATTATAAAGGGAAGAAGATGTGGCTTAAGCAGCTGGGCTCCCACCTACCACATGGGAGGTCCCAGGTTCGGTTCCTGGTATCCCCTAAAAGATGACAAGCAATACAATGAGCTGAAGCAATGGGCTGGCGCAACAAGATGACTCAACTGGGAAGCAGATGTGGCTCAAATGATAAGGCCTCTGCCTACCATATGGGAGGACTTGGGTTCGATCCCTGGGGTGTCCTGATGAAAAAGAAGAAAAATGTGCCTGCACAGTGAGCAAAGTGCCCCCATGGTGGGCTGAGTGCCCACACAGTGAGCTGAGTACCCATACGAGTGCCTGTGTGGTGAGCCGAGTACCCACATAGTGAGCCAGTGCCCGTGCAAGTGTGTCACGCAGCAAGATGATGATGCAACAAAAAGGAGAGATAAAGGGGAAAGTCAAGGTGAAGCACAGCAAAGACCAGGAACTGAGGTGGCACAATTAACAGGGAACCTCTGTCCACATCAGAGGTCCCCAGGATTGAATCCTGATGAATCCTATAGGAGAAAAGACAAGAAGAGAAGACAAAAAAAGAGAAATAGATACAGAATATCACACAG
Source organism: Dasypus novemcinctus (assembly GCF_030445035.2). NCBI lineage: Eukaryota > Metazoa > Chordata > Mammalia > Cingulata > Dasypodidae > Dasypus > Dasypus novemcinctus. The sequence continues at coordinate 34,228,730 of NC_080692.1, read as the reverse complement.
TGAATGGATACAGAAAAAAAAAAAAAAAAACCAGCAGGGTGGGGAGGAAGAGGGGAAGGAAAAAAAAAAGATGATGCAACCAAGAAACACAGGGAGGAAACACAATGAGGGACACAACAAACAGTGAGTGGAGGTGGCTCAAGCGATTAGGTGCCTCCGTCCCACATGGGAGGCCCCAGGTTCAGCTCCCAGTGCCTCCTAAAGAAAAAAAAAAAAAAAGATGATGAGCAGCAGCAAGTGCAAACAATGAGGGAATAAGGGATAAATAAAAAAAAATAAAGAAATCTTTTAAAAAAATTATAGACATCATGACGCAGTTATGCACACAAGGTAGATGCTTAAGAGTTAACAATCTGATCTACCAGATTCCATATATTAAGGGTTGTTAAATACTGGAGACATTTCCTAAGGCCTTGCTGAAACCACTCTGTTTATGTAGGAATAAGGAGTGGGCTCAAGGAAATGGGTGAGGACCAAAACTGAATATTCCACAAATCCAACAAACTGCCTTCTTCTTTGTATAAAATGTTGAGTGGAAAAATCATCAGGGTTAGAAATTTGGAAAATATTTTGCTGAGTAATCTTTCTCTTTTTGAAATGTTAGGGAGGAAGAAAAAAAAAACACGAGTTTTTCTAAAACACAGTACAAAGCCATATGGGTATTAATACTAACCTGGACTATTACCAAAAGTGAATTCCTTAACTGTGACAGGCTTATCCACTTCCAGGACTAGCAATGAGTACTGTCAGTAGTGGGGCCCATATTTCAGAAAAAAGTATAAGCTCCATTTCCTGTTACAGAGTTTCCTATCACACTGGAGAAAATGGCCTACTCCAATGTACAATTCTCATTTTATGATTGTTAAAGTATCGACAGAGTTGTACCTTAAAATCAGAGCAGCATCAGTTTAATTCTGAAAATAGAGATATCATATGAGATGTCAATTTTTAAGAGTTAATAGAGGATATCACACAATTCATAGACCCACAGAATTTAAAGCCAGAAATTTTTAGAGCTCTTTAGAGATCATCTGCCTCATTTTCTTATTTACTAAAGAAGGAAACTGGGGCCCAAAGAGAATGACTCATAAGCCAAAGATCAAATGAGTATTGAGTGACAGGGAAGCGGAGTTGGCCCAATGGATAGGGCGTCTGCCTACCACATGGGAGGTCCAAGGTTCAAACCCAGGACCTCCTGACCCCTGTGGTGAGCTGGCCCACGAGCAGTGCTGATGCACACAAGGAGTGCCCTGCCATGCAGGGGTGTCCCCCATGTAGGGGAGGCCCATGAGCAAGGAGTGTGCCCCTTGACGAGAGCCACCCAGCGCGATAAAAGTGTAGCCTGCCCAGAAATGGCGCCACACACACGGAGAACTGACGCAGCAAGATGATGCAACAAAAAGAAACATAGATTCCAGGTGCCCAGACAAGAATGCAAGTGGACACGGAAGAACACACAGTGAATGGACACAGAGAGCAGACAACTGGGGGTAAGGGCAGGGAAGGGGAGAGAAATAAATAAAAAGTAAATCTTAAAAAAAAAAAAAAAGTACTGACAGACCTACTCTGACGTAATAATGTTAATTTATTAATATAACAGCTAATTTCTAAGAACGAGGTCAATTTAGGAAAAAAATGATTTTCCATACATGAAGTCTACTTAATAAGGAAAATAAATTCTACTCAGTTTATATATAATTAAAAAGAAAATATGAATAAAGCATTGCTTCCATACAGAAAGTTAAGACCTAAGCAGATGGCCCATTTACCTGCTACACCCAGAAGGTGAAGAACCCAGGACCTCTTTTTTCCTACCTGCCCTGAAACTAGGATACAAGCTCCTGTCGACATACCCACCACAGACTCTAAATAGGGAGCAAGTGTTGCAAAATAGGGACCTTCCACAGGTACATTCCCTGGAACAGCGGTTTCCAGAAAACAGTGTTTCTGGGCAGCAGTAAAAGCAGAGTCCAATATCCACTGCCAGTGAGCAGTGCTGGTGGAAAGGCATGTAACTTCAAAGGGGGGAAGTGGACTTGGCCCAGTGGTTAGGGTGTCCACCTACCACATGGGAGGTCCGCGGTTCAAGCCCCGGGCCTCCTTGACCCGTGTGGAGCTGGCCCATACACAGTGCTGATGCACGCAGGGAGTGCCCTGCCATGCAAGGGTGTTCCCTGCATAGGGGAGCCTCATACGTAAGGAGTGCACCCCATAAGGAGAGCCGCCCAGCACGAAAGAAAGTGCAGCCTGCCCAAGCATGGCGCCGCACACACGGAGAACTGACACAACAAGATGACACAACAAAAAGAAACACAGATTCTGGGTGCCACTGATATGGATAGAAGAGCATACAGCGAATGGACACAGAGAGCAGACAACTTGGGTGGGGGGGAGGTAATAAAAAAAAAAAAACAGCGTTTAAAAAAAAAACTCAATGGGTGGGTCCCGTGGCATGATTCTTGACTAAGTAGGCCGACCCCTGATTCTGCAGCTCTTCTGGGGGATTCTGTGAGCTATCCACCATTCTTTTAATAAATTACTTTTCTGCTTACATCATCCAGAGAATCGACTGATTCTTAACCTCAATTTAACCTCCATTTCCTTATCAGTAAGGGGGCAATACTATCTACCTTAAATGTGGCTGAGAAGATTAAATGAGATAATATTCTGTATTGTAAACAATAGGCCTGCACATATTATAATTTGCTAAAATTTTAGCCAAATGCCAGGCACACTATCAAGCATTTTGTATTTCATGAGTAATAGAAACAAAGCTAATATTACTAATGGCACTCTCTTAGGCAAAAAACTGTGCTAAGTATGCTATATACTTGATCTCATTTAATTGTTACGAAAACCACAGGAGGCAGACTCTATTACCTTCTATATGAAGGTAAAGTAAAAATAATGATAAAAAGAAAGAAAAAAAGAAAAAAATAATGATAATAATGACAAGAATGATGGTGACAAACACAACAAAACACAGTGATGGAAATATATGCTGATATTACCAGAAAAAAATGTTGTAAATTATTCTTGGTGACAGAAATATTACTGCAATTTGAGGAAGATAATATAGTAACCAAAACAAGAGAGCACTAGAGTCACCAACTCTTGAAATTCATGATTTGGCAACTGACTTGAGAAAATAAATTAAAATACTATTTTCTTCTTACTTTATGCTTAAGATGGTTCTCCTTACATCTGGTTATTCTTTGGAATCAAAATATTTTCAGTAGCAAAACAGCTCATTTATAACTAAAAATTTGCCTATATAGGCTGTATTTCTGAAACACACCTGGATTAGGGTCCACGTTTGACATTTTACTGTACCGTCCTTTTTTGCAGTAATATTGACATTCCTGCTCTCTCTCCACTTACCTGGTAAGGTTTCTAAAGGAAGGAATCAAGTATTTCGGTCTCATAAAGACCCAAGGGGGAAGTGGATTTGGCTCAATGGATAGGGCATCCGCCTACCACATGGGAAGTCCAAGGTTCAAACTCAGGGCCTCCTGACCCATGTGATGATCTGGCCCACACGCAGCGCTGAGGCATGCAAGGAGTGCTGTGCCGTGCAGGGGTGTCCCCTGAGTAGGGGAGACCCATGCACAAGGAGCACGCCCCATAAGGAAAGCTGCCCCACGCAAAAAAAGCACAGCCTGCCCACGAACGGCGCCGCACACACGGAGAGCTGACGCAGCAAAATGATGCAACAAAAAGAGACACAGATTCCCGGTGCCGCTGACAAGAATGCAAGTGGACACAGAAGAACACACACAGTGAATGGACACAGAGAGCAGTCAATGGGGGGGAGGGGCATGGGGAAGGGGAGAGAAATAAATTTAAAAAAAAAATCTAAAAAAACCCCAAAAAGAGCCAAGGGATGTAGCCTTTTACAGAGTAGTTCTCCATAAACGTCTGTTGTTTTCTGAACTGAAAAGTGGTCACACTTGAACGAGTTCTGCAAACATACAACTGGTACCCCATGGGCCTTGGCTTAAGATTCCTAATTCCTAAGGGAGAGGCTCAAAGGCTCTGAATTTAATTATATTTCTCACCCAAAGCAAAAGACATATGTTCTGTTCCTATCTCTCCAAAGAAATGAACTCATTATTGTCTCTAAAGTAAACTTACGTCACTCATCTTTGTAGAAACAGGCCCTTCTTGTGTAAGTTGAATGAGACCTTATCTATGAATCACTTAGCAGCAGTCTTTTGAAAATTCAGGAAGGCAGTTACATGAAACTACAAGATAAAAGTGATACCGAAGGTCAACAAAACCAAGGATTAAACTTTGTTCCTTTCCCTAGTAACTATGTAACAATATATACAATATATATCCTGTCATCACTAAATCAAAGCTTGACTCATCTAGGGTAATGAAATCATACATTCAGCAAGTCCACTACTTAGTTCTCTGACCTCTGGCCTCAAGTTAATGGAGATAACATATCTCTGAATCTCAGTGGGATCATAAACACAAAGATTCCTATTACAAGACTGAGAGAATGGTTTTCACATTCCAAATCCATCAAGCATGTGGATCACTGCTTTTGTTGTGGAGGACACCCAACATAAAAAATTCAAACTTTTCCCACTATCCCTAAAGGACACAGCTGTGAAAACATACTCCTTTATAGAACATATCAGTTGATAATATTCAGGAAGAAATTATGTAATTATTTACTAGCCTTTTCTCATTTTGTGTTTCAGTTTCCCCGGAAACAGGAAGATGTCCCACAGGGGATCATGGAGAGATGGGCAATCACAGGAAGGAAACTCTGGTGTGCCCAACCAAGGGGAGAGCAGCTGGGGTTACCAAAGAGAGACAAGAACCAGCAATGGCCCTCCTAGTGATGACATGCACACACTAATGTGACACACTAACAGAGTAACTCAAAGATGTGGACACATTTTAAAAAGACACATCTGACTCTATGATGAAATTAATGTAATTAACTTACAGAGACAGACTTGCAAACTGGGTAATTATGCAGGTTTTAGAATTAGACCTAGCTGTAAATCATGGCTCTAACCATAATAACTGCATAACCTTAGGAAAGATCTTTAACCTCTTTGGGCCTCAGCTTCCTCAGCTGAAGAAAATACCTAACCTAATATGCAAGGATTAAATAAGATAATACATATAACACCTATGTGCAAAAAAAAGGGGGAAATATTTTCAATATTAATGGAAAAGTGGGATTCCATATACCAAAAACTGCTTATATGCAATATCTAAGAAATTATAACAGTTCTGCCTATATACACTTTGAAATTTTTCTGTCCACCTAGTATAAAATTTTTTCTATTCTACCTACATTCACATATATAATTTTCATCATAAGGACAGGGTAAACCTAAACTGGAAGGAAATAAAGACTCTAATTGTAGGTCAAACACATATTTGTTTTCATCTTAGTTATAGTAGAAGCTAATAAATAAATACATGGAGTTAAAATATTTTCAGGATTATTTTTAGGGAGCCTTTCATTTTTAAAAAGTGAAAATAATAGGGAGTCAAATTTGGACTTAATCTGAAAGAATGACATTAAACTAATCAAAGCTGTTCAGGGAGGGAGTAGACTGTAATCTGCTTCTTGGAATTAAATGTTGGGCAAATCAAGACCAGACATTCTGCAAAAGAGACACTAGGGAAGGGGACTTGGCCCAGTGGTTAGGGCGTCCGTCTACCACATGGGAGGTCCGTGGTTCAAACCCCAGGCCTCCCTGAGCCGTGTGGAGCTGGCCCATGCGCAGTGCTGATGCGCGCAAGGAGTGCCCTGCCACGCAGGGGTGTCCCCCACGTAGGGGAGCTCCACACGCGAGGAGTGTGCCCGTAAGGAGAGCCGTCCAGTGCGAAAGAAAGTGCAGCCTGACCAGGAATGGCGCCGCACACATGGAGAGCTGACACACAAGATGATGCAACAAAAAGAGACACAGATTCCCGTGCCACTGACAACAACAGAAGCGGACAAAGAAGACACAGCAAATAGACACAGAGAACAGACAACCAGGGCGGGGTGGGGCGGGGCGGGGTGAGCGAAGAGAGAAATAAATAAATAAATAAAATCTTTAACAAAAAAAAAGAGACACTAAATCCAGGTACTCCATAGAAAACAGAAGATTGAATGATATAGCTTTTTTTAAATCTTTTTTTTAAAGATACATAGATCACACAAAATGTTACATTAAAAAAATATAAGAGGTTCTCATATACCCCACACCCCCCACTTCTCCCACATCGACAACTTCTTTCATTAGTGCGGTACATTCATTGCATTTGCATTTTGGAGCATTGCTACACAGTATGGATTATAGTTTATGTTGTAGTTTACACTCTCTCCCAGTCCATTCAGTGGGTTATGGCAGGATATATAATGTCCTGCATCTGTCCCTGCAATATCATTCAGGACAACTCCAAGTCCCGAATATGCCCCAATATCACACCTTTTTCCCTTTCCCTGCCTTCAGCAACTCCCGTGGCCACTGTCTCCACATCAATGGTACAATTTCTTCCATTGCTAGAGTCACAATAATTCTACAGTACAATACCAGTAAGTCCACTCTAATTCATATTTTATTCCTCCATCCTGAGGACCCTGGGATGGCAATGTCCACTCCATCTCTAAATCGAGAGGGGACTTAGATCCCACATGGCTGATGGATGTGATTCTCCTGCTTGCAGGTGTAGACTCTCTTGGTTCCCTGGTATGATGGTTGACCATCCTCACCTCCCCATTAGCTGACCTGGGTAAGTTCAATGAACTGAAGAGTAGCTGTTGCAACTCTGCTGAGGCTCAGCACCCAGCTGGCACATGGACAGTCCAGAGATTCAAGTCTCCTGGGCATACACCAACCCCAGTGCCAACCACAGGTTCAGTAAAAGTGACAGAAGAGGCATGTGTAGAGAGGTCACATCTGAGTCCAACTTGATCACACTCAGGAGCACAAATTCCAAAGTAGGGCCACTGGCAAGGCACTGAACTCCAGAGCCATCTGTCATGACCGTAGGACCTGTGTGTCTCCATAGCCCTCGGGAGCACCCCTACCTGGGGTTGTCGAATGATAGAACTTGAAAATTCCCTTTCACTGCTAACATTCTAGAATCCTTGAGCACTACAATACACAAACCATTTCTCTGGTGTCCACAGTAGGGTAAAGTTTCTCACTAACATTGTCTCTAATAAGATTAGGGTCTCCAAATTCAGGGAGGAGACAGATTTGCCACTCTGGATGCAAATACATTGCATGCTCTGTTTCCCTCTCCCTTGACTTTTTTTTCTCCCTGGATGCCCTGCTTTCTCCCTATTCATCCTAATTCTATAAATATTTACTGACCTCTTGTAGAGATCTATCCCAAAGAAACAAACTGAGACTCAGACAGAGACTTATGTGCCAAGATTGTTTACTGCAGTATTATTTTTAATACCAAGAATGTCACCCAACGGGAAAATAAACAAACTATAACATTTATACAAAGAAATGTGCAACTCTTAAAATGGCATTTTCAAATATTCAATGATCTGGGAAATATTACAATGTATTTTAAGTGAAATTGTGATATAAAATGACAAATCCAGCATGATTCTAATTTTGGGAAGTAAAAGTACACCGAGATATATGTATACACTGGAGGAAATACACAGCAAAATGTTAACAATGACACTGGGTGGTAGAATTAAAAAAATTTTTTTCAACTCTTTTTTCCCCAAAAATCTCTAAAATCATATTTTCATTTTATGATCAGAAAAAAATAAATATTACTTTAAAAATTGTGAATTTTAAAAAACTATGCCAAAGTTATATTGGATTTATAATTCAGAAAGTGAAACAACTCATTTCAAAGGAGGAAGCCTGGTTTAAAAAAAATCAAGTTTGCATCTGACCCTATGTTTGAGATGGTTGCTAAGTGCATCACTACCTTTAAATTAATCAGTAAACAAGGGACAGCTGGGACAATGTTCAGTTTTATTGAGGATGTGGAACAACAGGAACTCTCATACATAGTTAGTAGGGATATAATTCAGTAAAACCACTTTGAAGAGTAATTTGACAGTTTACTAGTAAAGCTGAAGATGCCTGTGCTCTACTGGACAGCAATTCTGTCTCTGGAGAAACCTCTCATTCATATGAACAAGGAGATGTGTACAAGAATGTCCACTGCAAAACTGTTTAACAGTGAAAAAAATTGAAACAACTCAAATATTCACTAACAGAACAATGGATAAGCTATAAAGCATTCATTCAGTGGAATACTATGCACCAGTGAAAATAAATGAGGCCAATAGAGATAAATCTCAAAAACATAAGCCAATAAAAGGGAAAAAGTTACAGAAGTTTATAAAGGATATATACAGTAGGATGCAATTTCTGTAAAGTCAAAACACATAAAAGAATATCATATATGGTTTAGAGATGCGTAAGTATAAGGAAACCATAAAAAAAGGCAAAGGCGTGATGAACGCCAATGTCAGCACAATGCTTCTCCGTAGAGCTCCTGTGAGGAGGGTTACACAAGGTGAGGAGGGGGGTTTACGCTTATCTGAAATGTTTTTCTTCTGGAGGAGAAAAAATATCTGAAGGAAATACGGTAAAATATTAAAATCTGACAAAGTTGTTTAGTGAATACATAGGTTTCATTATATTATTCTTTGTATTTTTTCTGTATGCTGAGAAATGAATTCCAAAAAAAAAAGAAAATTTAGGTAGCAGCTGGCAATCTCTACTGAGGGAAAGCTCTCTTACCCACCACAGTAATTCTTAAACTTTTTTGGGTCTGAGATGCAAAGCTGATGGAAGCTCTGGTTTTGTTTTTAAAGGAGAGTTAAATAATAAGGGAGTTCCAAGAAGATGGTGAGGAGTAGAGATCACCTCTCTTACAAAAACAGCAAAGGAAAGGCAGAAGCTGTCTGAAGCAGCCATTTTGGGGGGATCTGCAGATCAAGGAAGTGCCACGCATCATCCAGGAGGGAGCGAGACAGAGAGAGAGACAACGGCCGATGCAAAAACTCTGAGTTAACTGCCTCATGACATGGAAAGGTGCCCATTCCCCAACCTTGAGGCAGAGAGAATAACTCAGTACAACCCATGGTGACTGCTGCTGACTGCGAGGGGAGTGGACGTTTATGTCCATGGGAAGAGAGAGGACAGAGTAGAGGGCTGAGTGTGGCATCTGCTCAGGAAGTTTGAACAAAGACTGGCTATGAATGGAGGGTCTAGCTTATTGTCTCAAAACTGTCCATTTGAATGCTGGAAGAGACACACTCCTTTCCTCCTAGGACTACGGAACAGGTTTTTCAAAGAGCACCAACTTCTGGCAGGCCAGGAAAATGATGGCAGAAAAAAAGGCTTTTTGGCATTTTTCTTATCCCTATCCCCAGATCCCTTTGGATCCAGTCTGTGCCCCAACAGTAGGTCTCTGGCCCTGTTTTGATCATTTAAACATGGGCAGTTTTAAAGATCTAGAATAAATTGAGCTAAGAATCAAACAAGAACTATAAAACAAAGCCAATCAAAAATAAAACCCTAGGCAAGAAATAGAAATTGATCATCACAGTACATTCACCAACATAATCAGATCTCTAGACATTAGCAAAAAATTACAAGCCATAGTAAGAAACAGGAAGATATAGCCCAGTCAAAGGAACAAATTAAAAACCCAGATAAGGGAAGCAGACTTGGCCCAATGGATAGGGCGTCCACCTACCACATGGGAGTCTGCAGTTCAAACCCCAGGCCTCCTTGACCTGCGTGGAGCTGGCCCACACGAAGTGCTGATGCGCGCAAGGAGTGCTGTGCCACGCAGGGGTGTCCCCCGCGTAGGGGAGCCCCACGCACAAGGAGTGCACCCCATAAGGAGAGCCGCCCAGCACAAAAGAAAGTGCAGCCTGCCCAAGAACGGCGCCACACACATGGAGATCTGACACAACAAGATGATGCAACAAAAAAAACCAAACAGATTCCTGGTGCCACTGATAAGGATAGAAGCAGTCACAGAAGAACACACAGTGAATGGACATGGAGAACAAGACAACTGGGGCGGGGGTGAGAAGGGGAGAGAAAAAAATAAAAAATAAATCTTTAAAAAATAATAATAATAAATAAAAACCCTGATAAGACATAGGATTTGAAACAACGAATCAGTGATGTTCCAACGAGTCTTCTAAATCTAGTCAAGGAGATAAAGGAAAATATAGCTAAAGAGACAAAGGATATTAAGAAGACATTGGGTGGGCATAAAGAAGAGTTTAAAAACTTTAAAAGAAAAGATTAATTAGAAGAGAGCTATGCACTGGCCGGTCAGAGAGTTTGCCTGTGACAAAAACAATACTTTCATTAAAAAAGGCTGCTAGAATTTTGACAACTAGTGAAAAGTCTAAAACACCGGTGATATGCATGCGATTCAACGTTTTTAAAACTAACTTAAAAAGTTTGTAAAGTATTAAAAGAAACGTCCTTATTATACTTAAGCCTTGGTGCAAAACCAAGGTTAAGTTGTTCAATGGCTTATAAAGTTTATGAAATTTGTTCATATTTCTCAAAACTTTCCTCTAGTTGCTTATGTTATTTAATAACATTTATCTTTGGCTAATATTTATGCTAACACGTGGCTAATGTAAAAACACTGTGTTATTTATAGAAACTACAGATGAAAGGAAAAGTATGAAATTTTCAATTACTGACTCCGTTAATGAAGTTTAAAGGAAAATGTTCAGACCAAGAAGCCATAATGAAAGCAACAGGTGACGGTGTAAACTGCTGGCTAATCATCTAGGAGAACTCAGTCTTTTGAAAGCTAAGTTCAAAAACTCAAACATGCAAAGTAACAGTAAACACTGTCATTCAACATGAATGGTCTTTAAACATTATTTAATTATCCCAGATGTTCTTCCCCTGGAAATGGTGTTCAAAATTGTCCTGGAAATACCAAACTTTAAAGCTTAAAAATACCACCTAAATTCTCCCATTTCTTTGTCATCATCTTTTATCATTATATCCCACTCCAATTATCTTCATGCTGCCTCTTCCCCCATGTCCCTGTCCTCTTATTTCCTCCCATCCTACCTCCAACCTCCAACTCCATTCCTGGGCTACAAGATGGCAACCTCTAAGAAAAAGAGGAACAACCCATAGAACAAAGGGCCTAGTACATATCTGGGGGGAGAATCATGGGCTAGCAACTAACCCATTTTCCACTTCACCCTTTTCTTACAATGTCTTTCCCTGACATTATCTTTCCACACTTTTTCCCCAATAGTTTTTATGGAATCTATTCTGAATAAAACCTACACATTATAAATGCACAATTTCCTAAGACTTTCCAAGGTCTTTAAGCAAACAAGTAACAACAAAGGAAAACTATTAATAATACAGTAAAGCACGTTATTATTCTCCATTCTGCCCTCCCAGAGGGAGTCTGGAAGAACAGGAGCCTTTCTGGCTGTCAGAGAATGGCAGCACTGCTGGTATTTAGTGAGCAATCCTGCATTACACCAGGCAGCCCCATATAATGAAGACCAGTTCACCCAAAATTCAGTCATGCTGCCCAACCCCCTCCCACACCCTTGTTATAAAACACTGGACCATAGACATAGTCAGACAACACCAGCTAATTTCAGTAAATATTTGGCTAATCCTGACACTTCCTGGCTTTTAGCCTTGACCTATGTAAAACCAGCCATCAGTCTGCCCGAATTGCCAATATCATAGAGAGCTCTGGGAAGCAGAAGGCAGGTAGTAGCTCACACTCCACAGTCTGCAGTACTACCTTCTGGTGTTTGGGAATCTGAATTAATATGAGTATATTTTGAGCTTGATATCACTGTTTTAAACACTTCTTCACTCATATTTGATGCAGCACTATATTAAGCCCAAACTGCTCCAGGGGCCATTCTTCCCTGAGAATGAGTCAAGGCAGTTACACAACCCTCACAGGGATCAGTGCACACCAGCCCTCAGAGGCGGTGTGGGGGGAGCATGGTAAACATCTTTCCCCTTCATCAGTTCACCTTCTAACTCACAGTCCTTCTGACAAAACAAACATGGCTTTTATATCACATTCTTTTTGTAGCAAGCAACTCGTTCTCACTTTTCTTCTCCAGCCAATATTTTCCCCATAATTCCTTACCCTTTGCCCGCAATCCCTCCTCCCTGCCATGTTGTACTGTTTGTATGGGGAAAAAAAATTCAAGGGTTGCTTCTTGCCAAGTGTGACATCAATTCATTCTTATTTAGTGATGTCCAGCAAGAACTTGCTCTCCCAAAACATTTTCTCAGTTTTAAAGCAACAAGATTTACTAACTGCATTTTGTTTTCCCTGTCACTTCTTTTTGATGCATTAGTGTACCCTCTGAAACAAATGAACTAACACTTCATTTCTATGATCCAAGGCACGATACCTGTATGCAAAGATCTTTCAAGGAAAAGCAAAGCATTGCTTTACTTTAACAAGAAGTAAAAAGAAATCAATATTAAAGAAAATGCAAGCCCAGAATTCTATTCTAGGAGAATTTTTGCTTCTAGGTGGGGTAGGGGGAGGGAGAATTAAACTCTACCATTCTACTTCATGCTTAACCTCACCTTGACAAGGTACTACTTAATGAATAATTTTGGAAAAGCCAACAATTTATCCTACACATAAAATAAACTAAAATTCAGAATTACTTTCTGTTAGCTTATTGGAGAAATTGGTGTGGTATTCTTAAAATATGTCTAACCATGATGGAACTACCAAACTATGTTATATACTGTGATAGTTTGAAGCTAGGTAGACCCCAGAAAAATTGCCTTCTTAAAATTAATCCATTCCTGTGGGTGTAAACCTACTGAGGGTAGGACCTTTTGAGTAGGTTACTTCAGTAAGGTGGGGCCCAGGGTGGATCTTAATCCTCTTACTGGAGTCATAAAGAGAATGAAATTTACATGAAGAAAGAAAAAAACACAGAAGTGAGAAGCTAAAAGCAATAAAACCTGGAAGAGAAGAGAGAGACCAGGAGACAATGCAATATGCCATGCCATGTGACAGAGGAGTCCAGGCTCACCAGCACCCAGTATTTGGGGAGAAAACATCACCTGATGATGCCTTGATTTGGACATTTTCACAGCCTCAGAACTTCACACCTGTAAGGTAATAAATCCCCACTGTAAAAGCCAACCCATTTCTGGTATACTGCCTTCATACTGCTCTTAGGTATATCTAAAACAGGTACTAATCCTCCCTCATGGAAGTCTTTAAATCTTTTTCCACACCATTTCTCTGATCATTAAAAGGCAGAATGGGAAATAATATTTTTCTCTAGTTCTCCTTCCTTCAGGGAACAATATTAATAGCAAACTTGACTTCATTATAAGAAAGCAGAAATTAATTCCAAGTGTGGGCATGAATGCCAATTCTGCCACACTCCAATACTGGCTGACTAGGATGGCACTGAGGAACCTAATCCACATTCAACAGGTTGTGTAACAGCTCTAACATTTTCCTGGTTCATTCTCTAGGATGCCAAGGCACTCTGAGGTTTCCAGCACCACCCAGATGTGTCAGTTTAGATCCAATGCCCCTAAAGTACTTTAAGAGGGGTCACTCAAAGCTCAGAAGTCTTTGGGTAGACAGCCAGCTCTGCTTGGGGGATCCCAAAGACCTCAGAATACAAGATTTCAAATAAACTAGGGAAGGAACAAGAAAACACATACTTTCCTGGGAAACTGCAACTATTTAACAAAAACAAATACAAGCTGTCTGTAGAGAAAAAGAAAATCATAGTTTTGTACTGTTTTTGCTTTTTTCTTGTTAGTTTGAAAAAGGCAAAGGAAAAGGCCTTGAAAGTTGTAATTACAGAAAACTGCTCAGGTGCTTTCATCCCACCAACATGCTTTTGATTTTTAAAAAAGTATGACAAGGGCTTTTTAAGTTAGCATTCCAAAAAGGCTGCAGCTGTTTAACAAAGATTTTACATGTTTAGTTAAGATCATTAGTTTATCAACATAAAAGTTAATGGCTTCTAACTGAGGGCAGCAATTTCTAACATGAGTATGTGAATTCATATTAGTATTCACTCTCAGTTTAAAAATATAGAACAAAGGGTGAATTGGTCTTCCACAGTAACTGTAAAGTAATAATACAAAGATTCATAATGCCCCCACTCCCACCTAAGTTTTTTAACTGGCCTTTATAAACTATTATATCTGTGTCAAGTATGTGACACAGAGGCATTTGCCATGACTATAATACTGCATTCAATGGACCCAATGCAAAATCAAGCCAGGAAAACAGAAAATGTTGAAAGACCCTCCCCCTCCCATTCCTACTACACTTCCCACCCTGGCCTCTTAAGTGTGTCTTGTCCACACCCAGAAGGTGCAATACAAGAGGGTTAGACCAGGGAATGTTCCATGTGCAGCAAAGAAATGACTCCTACCAGCTGTGGTTTCGCAGGGACAATTTTAAAAATGTGACCCTTCTGTCATATTTTTCTGTTGTAATTCTGTTCCCCTGGGCAAGCAGCCCTATTGGCTCTTTTTCCTCACATTTCTTCCTGGAAAATGTCTCTCAAATTTGCTCTTCCTTCCACTGTCCCCACTCCAGCCCAGACTTTCTTCAGCTCACCTCTAGAAAATTACAACAGCCTCCCAACTGGCTTACCTACCTCCAACCACTCTTACCAATATCCAAACAAAAATCCACAGCTGTCAACATGTGATATGCATGCCGCTCCCTACTGAAACAAACGTAAAACAACAGCGTCCTTATAGCATCACCTCCAAATTCCTTTCCCTAGCTTTTTAAGAGCCTCCACGACCTGGCCCCAGTCTAGCTTTCTGACCTTAGTTCTTACTCCTCCCCACGATGCACCCTTCTCTTTGGTCATGTACTTATCTTCTAGTCTCCACCCACCTCACCATCCACAGTATGCTCAGGTCCACTTTGCTTATACTGTCTTCCCAGCCTAGGAATGCCTTCCTCTCCCCAAGTCACAGTGTCTCACCAAAAGTTTGCCTGTCCTTTTGGGTTTAGCTCAATTAATAATTCCATTACACAGTTGTTTTCTATCACTATACTCCTCCTCTTGCAGTGTGGTTCAAAGAATGTGACCATTGGAATTAGAAAGACATGAGCTTAAATCTAGGCATACCCTCTTACTCTGTAGAATTTGAGCAAGTTGTCTAACTTCTCTGGGGTTCAGCACTCTTATCTATAAAATTGGGATGGTATTAATAATCTCCCTCATAGGACTGTTCTGAGGATTAAAAAAGAACCTGCATGGAGAGCAATAAGAGCAGGTACATGGTAAACAGGCAGTCAACAAATGGTAGGTATAAAACATTAGATAAAATTATATCTGCTACATGTTTTTAGTCCAAGTCAATCATGATGTTTTGTTTTCTCTACCAGGTTGTAAAACTCCTCAAGAGGAAAACTTGTGTCACATCACTTGTATCTCAATTATTACAATTCCCCAAGCAGCCAAGCAACAGGAAAACACAAACAAAATGGCCTAAGAATCACCCAAATAGTTATTATACATTCTATGGATTAATGCCTATGTATTTTAGTAACAGGAAGCCCTTCAGACTACTCCAAAAAGACTACTGACTTTTATTTTGGTCCCTAAGCCAACAGTAGAAATTTACGATGTGGCTGCCAAAAAAAAACTATGAAAAGTAAACATATATATGTAATTCGTACAAAACTGCACACAAAATCAAGCCTAGCAACCAAAGCTTCTGTTTATTTGGGGGAATTATCAGGTATTATTTCAGAGAAAAAGGAGCTCTAATGTTAAAAAAAAAAAAAAAGACATAAAGTTAAAATGATGGTAGTCTAAGCCCAAACATCCTAATTTTTCAAGTTACAAGGAATTTCTGTATAATTTCCCCAATTATTTGTTGAATCCCCTATATGTACCAAATACGTATTACCTAAGCCAGGCTGTTCACACAAATTAATCCTCCCAATAACCCTCAAATGTAGGTAATTAGTGTCTTGACTTTATTTTACAGGTAAGGAAAATGAGGCTCAATGAGGATATGTGATTTGCTCAAGAGGTTTTAGCCAGTGTGTGACATTTTCCACCTGAGAACTAACTCAAAAGTCTGTGTTCTTTTCCATTAGGCCACATTGCCCCCCCATTTTCTCATGAGGTGCAGGAACTAATTCTAAATTATAAAGGAGAAGCCCTCCAATTCTGTTTAATTTCTCATAATGGAGAATTTACTACTTTGCAAGATAGCTTAGTGATTATGAGCACAGGCTTTTGTGACAAGTCAGATATAGGATATGAACAGCTGTCTGGCCACTTTCTAGTTGTCTGACATTGGACAAATCAATTTCTCTGAACATTAGTTTCCTTATCTGTAAGACAGAAATAAAGGTACCCACATAAGAAGGTGCTGTGAGGATTAAATATGAGATGTTGCATGGAAAGTGCTTAACTCATTACCTGACATAGTGTAGTTGCTCAATAAATATTAGTTTTGAAGTTATTGTTATAGAATGTCTGCTACATCAAATCAAATGCTACATCCCAGTAACACCTCTCCATTGGCCTCAGTTCTGATCACTGGGACTTCACTAAAGTATATCTAATCCTATATCTATTTGGCAGTCATTTCATATTAGAAGAGAGTTGTGTTTCCCTAAGTCATCTCATCTTCAAATTAAAAGTTCTTACCTGCTTTAGGTCTTTTTTGCATGACAAGATTTCCAGACAAGTTTCTGGTCACCCTACTGAGTATATACCCTAGTTTATAAATATCTTCTTAAATACTCTGGAACACTCACCAGGGTACAGAGTGACCAGTGCCAAGTACTGTGCCTAAGACTACTGCTTGTACTTTGTGAACTTAAAATCAATAAAGCCCCTACTGGGAAGTGGATGTGGCTCAGCTGATAGAGCGTCCACCTACCATATGGAGGGTCCAGGGTTCAATACCCAGGGACTCCTAACCCATGTGGTAAGCTGGCCCATGCACAGTGCTGCCACGCGCAAGAAGTGCCATGCCATGCAAGGGCACCCCCATGTAGGTGTGCCCCATGCGCAAGGAGTGTGCCCTGCAAGGAGAGCCACCCCACTTGAAAAAAGCACAGCCCGCTCAGGAGTGGCGCTGCACACATGGAGAGCTGATGCAGCAAAATGACACAACAAAAATGAGATGCAGTTTGTCAGTGCCACCTGACAATACAAGCGGACGTAGAAGAACACACAGTGAATGGACACAGAGGGCAGACACCAGTGGGAGGGGGGGCAGGAAAAGGGGAGAGAAATAAATAAATCTTAAAAAAAAAAAAAAAAAGCTTATCTTGAAAATGTCAGTTCATGAAAGAAAAGGGGAAGTGGACGTGGCTCAAGTGATTGAACTCCTGCCTGCCACATGGGAGGTCCTGGGTTCAGTTTCCAGTGCTTCCTAAAGAAGACAAGCAAGACAGTGACCTGATGGGACTGCCTGGCATGGCGAGCTGACACAACAAGAGACACAAGGAGGAGAAACATAATGAGACAAAAAAAAAAAAACAAAACAGGGAGTGGAGGTGACTCAAGGGATTATGTGTCTCCTCTCCCACATGGCAGGTCCTGGGTTTAGTTCCCAGTGCCTCCTTAAAGGAAGATGAGCACACAATGAACAGACACAGCAAAATGCAAACGAGGGGGTGGGGAGAAATAAATAAATAAAACAAATCTTTAAAAAAGAAAAAAAGACTCACTGGGGCATAATAGTAGTCTATAAATATTTGAAAAGGAAGCAAGCTCTGTAGGTACAAAGGGCTGGAACCAATGGAATGTTACAGTGATTCACATATTGGAATCATCTCCTTGCTTTCAACTGCCCTCCCCCTTTTAGCATTTAAGTCCCTCCCCCTTTTAATGGCACTACTTTTTTCTATCTCTAAGTTTCTAGCATCTCTCTTATTCTCCACAATTCATTAAAAATCACAGGTGGTGATTCTACAAGTTCTTTCAGTACCCTGGACTTGGGGGTGGGGTAGCAGTTCAGAAGGGAGGGTTGGGAGAGAGAAAGAGGTGTTGGGAAGACAAGCACCAGAAAACAGAATGCTTTAGATCACCAATTGCAGTTAAACTCCCTTCTATCTAGGGTTTTAGTTACTCCTTTCTTTGTCTATCATTTTTCAGTTAATCTTTTTCTTTGGCAGAAAATATGGAAGCCAAAGAGGTGTTAATTCTATTCTGTCACACTTTGACATCAGCTTGCCCAAGAAGCTGGCTATACCTTCTGTTGCTTTTGCTCTGAATGTAACTTTTATACTTAGAGTTATCTTCCATGCCTACCACCTCAGAAGCCTCTGCTTATCCAAGCTTTTATATTTCCTGACTATTCCTTCGAGTCCACATCACTATTTTATACCTGTTGGATTATACTTTCTTCTGTCTACATTTATGACACATCCTTTAAAAATGAGCTCATTTTGGTATGTTCTCTGACTAGTCACAGGGGTTGCTTCACATATCTTACTCTTTTCTCCTTTATTATAATGATTTGTGTAAAGATGTATAATATCAAGTTAGGGAAGGTCACAAAAGATGTTGAAGGAGATGGTTGAGACAAACTTACATTCAAGTGGGGTGTGCTACCAGAATATAAGCCCTATGAGAGCACAATTTCGTGTACATTTTGCTACACCCTCCCTACAAGCCACTCAAATAAATTTTTTTAAAGATTTATTTTATTTATTTCTCTCCCCACCTCCCCCTCCCCCGTTGTCTGTTCTCTGTGTCCATTTGCTGTGTGTTTTTTGTCCGCTTCTGTTGTTGTCAGCGGCACTGGGAATCTGTGTTTCTTTTTGTTGCATCATCTTGCTGCGTCAGCTCTCCATGTGTACGGCGCCATTCCTGGGCAGGCTGAACTTTCTTTCGCACCGGGCGGCTCTCCTTACGGGGCGCACTCCTTGCACGTGGGGCTCTACTACGCGGGGGCACCCCTGCGTGACACGGCACTCCTTGTGTACATCAGCACTGCACGCGGGCCTGCCTCATATGGGTCAAGGAGGCCCGGGGTTTGAACCGCAGACCTCCCATGTGGTAGACGGACACCCTATCCATTGGGCCAAGTCCACTTCCCTCAAATAATTGTTAAACAAATGAAAAGTCAAAATCTTAAACGAATGGTAAGCTTTCGTCAGTCAAACAAAACAGTCAGCTAGAACAGGGTGAGCAAAGGCTTGGATGTGGTAAAGCAAAGGAAGAAGTCCAATTTGGCGTGGAGCTCAAGAAACATATAAGTAGTGGAAGATGAGGCTATAAAGACTGTTCAAGATCTTTAAGTCAAGCTGGGGAGCTCATTCCTGAATCTGGCGAGCAATATGGAGAAACCAAACATTCTGAGTAGGAATCCTATCACCTGAGCTATGCTGAAGAAAGATTATAGCAGAGGTGTGCAAAATTAAGTAAAAAGAATTATAAATGTGCATTAAAAAGGTATTTGTACAGGCACAGGAAAAAACTGGTCAGGGATAGTAATAACATTTTACATACACTGTACTTTCTATTTGATCATTCTACATACACTGTACTTTCTATTTGGATTCACAGCATTTGCCTCAACAACCTCTATTCCATGCCTTAGCTGGGATGAGTGACAGTCAATGAGTGTTACCAAAGCAAAAGTAGGCATAAAATAAGGCCAAAATAAATAGGCCCGAGAAATGCAGCTTCTTGCCAAACGTACTGCTGTCGCAGGAAGACGGGTTTCAACTTGCTAAAAGAATGGGTGAGTTGTCTAACCAAAGGGAGTTATGCTCATATCAGGGAACAGTTTTTCATTTTTATCTAAGGCTTTTAGATGTGTAGGGCTGCCTTGATACTCTAGTTCAATCTCTTCCAGTATATTGGCAAGAAGTAGGAAAAACAGCAGAAAGATAAAGCTTATCAGGCCACAGTGTTAATGTTAGTCTTCTTCGGGTCCTTGGACCAGACTCTCAAGTAGTTCTTACCTTTTCTAACATGTACCCCCCCTTATGAGTCTGATTTCTTTTCTTCAGTTATTCGTGCCTTATGCTATTCTTCCTTATTACATTCTTACGGAACAGTGTCCAATACAGTGTTTTACTAATATGCTTATCTACTACTGCTCAGTGACCACAGCCAAAGAAAATAATGCATGCCATGATGAGATTTATTTTATCTTCTTTATTTACAAATAAGTTTACTTTGCTTTTGGATATTAACTTTCCTTGGCCAGCAGCTTCTCTTTGTTGAATCTATACAGACTAAATTAGCAGCAGCTATGACACCGCTATCCTATTTGAGGTGTGAGGCAGGTCTTAAAACAGAGGTTTTTTCTCTCTCTCTTCAGTGATGTAGTTTTTATCTCTCTGGTCACTATCACCATATGTTTAGAAAGTGTGGTCAACAATGTGGTTTAAGGTCTCAAGAAAATCACCAACATTTTTTTTAAAGATTTATTTATTTTCTTTCTCTCCCCTTCCCCTCCCACCCCAGTTGTCCGTTCTCTGTGTCTATTTGCTGCATGTCTTTTTTTCTTTGTCCGCTTCTGTTGTTGTCAGCAGCATGGGAATCTGTGTCTACTTGTTGAGTCATCTTGCTGTGTCAGCTTTCCATGCGTATGGCACCATTCCTGGGCAGGCTGAACTTCCTTTGGCGCTGGGCAGCTCTCCTTACAGGGCGCACTCCTTGTGCGTGGGGTTCCCCCACACAGGGACACCCCTGTGTGGCACGGCACTCCCTGCGTGCATCAGCGCCGCGCGTGGACCAGCTTCACACAGGTCAAGGAGGCCCGGGGTTTGAACCGCGGACCTCCCATGTGGTAGATGGACGCCCTAACCACTGGGCCAAGTCCGCTTCCCACCAACATTTTTAATTAACATTGTACTAAAACTACATGCAGTGAAAATACATAATACCTTAATGATGCATATAATAAAACACCAGGTTGATAAGATACCAAAAGAAGTCACAATAAACATAATAAAAAGTATGACTCACTTGTCACATTTAAGATGACAATCCCCTCCTCCCCAAAATACTACAAGCAAATTAGGGGAAAAGAAGATTCTCAACACATGGGAAGTGTTCTATGTCTGCTGACAATGTTATGATAGGAGCTTTCCTCTGGCTCTCAGATCTGGGTTCTGTCCTGTTAAACACTTTTTAATGACTTAAATAAGACCACTCATAGCATGTTAAAGATGGGGATACAAAAAGCCTCAAGAAACTAGAGACACTGGTTACATGTGGCATTGAAATGCAGATAAATGTAAAGTCTTATACTGAAAGCCCCAAAAAACTATCTAAGAAATATGGGATAAGGGAGATGTGACTTCACATCAGCACTTCTGTAAAAACTTTAGGGTTTTAGATGCTTCAATATGATTCAACTGCATTTGGCTGCCAAAAAAGCCACTTCAAACTTAGGCTAGATTATCAACGCGCAGGGCAAGGCAGAGATGTAGCCAGACTCTGAGCCAGTCAGTTCCCACCTGGAATCCTTTGTTCATCCTGGGTGTCGCATCCTACTAGGGCCAACAAGAGTAATTCAGATTTTAGACCAGAATGCTGGGAGACACAAAATCATTTATAAAATGGAACTGAAAATGTTAACCTGGAGAAGAGATGACATGATAAATATCAAAAAAAAAAAAGGAAAAAAAAGAAAAAAAAAGAAACAGAACTAAATATTTGGAAGTTATAAAAAGGAAAATCCAGGCAGGATCTCTTCTTAAGAAGAAAGCTATTGAATAATGTAACAGAGTAGCTGTCTCCCAAGACAGCACAATCTAGGTGACTACTTGGGAGGGGATGTTACAGAGGAAATTCAAGCATCAATGGATAAGTGAATTTTATGTGGCTTCTGAGATAACTTCAACCTCTGGAATTTCCCATAAATCCTAGAACACCTAACACATTTTTAGAGTCCTTACTTCTCAGTCTAACTTGTATCACACTATAGAACTGCAGATCTACAGCCCTGACCCCACTATATTGTAAGCTCCAAGAGGACATGGTTTCATTCACAAACCCTTGAATATAAAGGATCTTCAAAAGTACTTACTGAATTAAAATTAATATGGTTTTGTAAATGCTAAAATTTTGGAAAGAAAATAGTTATATTTTCTAAAATTTCTTACTATCTTTTAACCAGCATATATTATTACTTTTATAATCAGAATGAAGAAGACATTTCTATTTTGGAGATAAAATCTTTGAATGATTCCCAGTTTTGAGGAGGGTATTATGAAACCAGTATGCTAAGACACTGCTGGTTTAACTATACATTGGTTTATAAACCCCTTGGAAAGCAATCCTGCGATACATTATAATTGCTGCAAAACTGTTGATATCTCTTAACCCACTATTATTCACTTTAGGGACTCCGGTCTCAGGAAACAACCCTAAATATAGAAAATAATAACAGCATAAAGATATTCAGGGAAGCAGACGTGGCTCAACTGACAGAGTGTCCAACTACCATAGGGGAGGACCTGAGTTTGATCCCTGGGGCCTCCTAGTGAAAAAGAAGAAGAGAAAGCGTGCCTGCACGGCAAGCCAGTGCCCGTGTGGTGAGCCAAGTGCCCACGAGCGCCGGTGTGAATCCCCACGTGGTGAGCCAGTGCCCTGTGAAAGCGAGTCATGCAGTAAGATGATGATGCATCAAAAGAGAGACAAGGGGAGAGTCAAAGTGAAGCGCCATAGAAACCAGGAACTGAGGTGGCGCAACAGACAGGGGAAACTCTCTCCCAATCAGAGGTCTCTAGGATGAAAACCAGTGAATCCTAGAAGAGAGAGAATGAGAAGAGAAGACAACACAGACAGCAAAAAAGTTGGGCAGGAGGAGGGAAGAGGGGAAAATAAAATAAAAATTAATCTTAAAAAAAAAAAAAGATATTCAACAGAATGATTTCAGTATCGACAGAAATACTGAATATTCTGTAACAGGGGAAGTGTCAACTAATTTATGGTACCTGCCTAGGATAGTATGTGGAATGCTAAGAAGGGCTTCATACTCACTTCTCCTCCCCCAATAACAAGACAAACATGGGTAATATACAAAATCATAACCTTTCTTGAACCTGACAGACAGTTATAACCAGAGGGCAACCAATTAACATGAAATTTAAGGACGATAGGTGAGCAGTGGCTCCCGGTAGTAGCAAGAAAAACATGGGGCCTCCAAATAGGCAGGTAAAAAAAACTCAGCTAGAACTTTTAATGAATAGCTACACACTGAGTGTGGGTTAGCATGAGAGTATAGAATCCCTGGGAGCTATGCAGCCACATAAATTATCTCCACCCTTCCAGACAGCAGTCACAAGAAAGACTGGGACCAGGGCAGAGAAAGCCTCCTTTAGTGGTGCAGGCTGCGGGAAGGAGAGTGGCCACCACTACGGGAAAGGCACAAAGCCCAAAGGACCCATCTCTCCTAAATAATGAAAGCCTTAAGCCATTAGTGGAAATTACTGTCACCCCCAGGAGGAAGGGGAGATAAATAAAAAATAAATTAAAAAAAAAAAAAAGATTAAATGAAAATACTAGAAAAATAAAACCATAAGACAGATGAAGAATGCTTCCTATGAGCTCATCAACAAACTTGACAGAATCATTAAACATGAAGAAATGTCAAAAGAAATTACCTAAACAAACACAAAGAGTAAAAAAAACTTTAAAAAAGTGTACAGAGCATGCAAGAATTGTGGGGCAGTATTAGACAGTATGACAGCAATAACTGGAATCTCATAAACAGAAAAAAGAAAATGAGGAAGAATATCTAAAATTAGATAATAGCTAACAAGTATTGAAAAATAATGAAAGACATCAAACCACAGATGTGAAAGGCTCAGAAAACACCACACAAGATAAGTATCTCCCATTCAATCTAGAAACAGCATCGCAAACTGCAGAAAATCAATATAAGAAGACTCTTACTATAAGAATGACAAAAGAAGAAGAAAAATTAAAAAAGAAAAAGAAAGCAAAGAAAATAAGCTAATACCACCAAGTATTACTAAGTATGCAGAGCAAATGGACCTCTTATACATTGCTGGTAAGAATGCAAAAATAATATACGACATTCTGAAAAACGGCTTGGCAGTTTTTATAAAGATAAACAGAGGGGAGCGGATGTGGCTCAAGCGGTTGAGCTGCCTCCTCCCACGTGGGAGGTCCCAGGTTCACTTCCTGGTGCCTCCTGAAAAAACAAAAATAGACATCAAGCAAAACAAATGAAAAAACCAATCCAACTCCAAGAAGCTGATGTGACTCAGTGGCTGAGTGCCAGCTTTCCACATACGAGGTCCTGGGTTCAATCTCTGTACCTTGGTAACACAGACACACACACACAAAAAAAAGTAGAAACATACATACAACATATGGTTCAGCATTACTACTCCCAAATAATTACCCTAGTGAAATGAGAACTTATCTTCACACAAAAACTTGCATGTGAATGCTTAAAGTGGCTTTATTTGTAATTGCCAAAAATTGGAAACAATCCAAATGTCCTTCAACTAGTAAATGGAAAAACAAACTATGGTACATCTGTAAAATGGAATACTACTCAGCAATAAAAAGGAACAAACTTAAAACTACCAGTGGGTCAAAGAAGAATCACAAGAGAAATTACTTAGAGACAAATGGAAAAGAAAACATGACATAGCAAAAGTTATGGGATGCTGCAAAGGCAGTGCTCAGAAGAAATTTATACCTGCAAGTGCCCACATTAAAAAAGAAGAAATATCACAAATCGATAACATATTTTCATATCTTAAAATATGAAATCACAAGTCAAAGTTAGGCCATTTGCAAAAACTGTGAAAGGTGCTTTTTAGCTTTGCTTTGTCTGTTTTTGTCAGTTCCTGGCATGCAAGGAAATCTATATCATAAATACAGCTAGAGCCAAACTTAAGAACTATAAAAAGAACAAACTAAATCTAAAGTTAACAGAAGGAAGGAAATAATGAATATTACAGTGGTGATAAACCAATGAGAAAACGTAAAAACAATTGAGAAAATCAACAAAATCAAAAGTTGATTTTTCGGAAAGCTCACTAAAATTAACAAACCTAGCTGGACTGACCAAAAAAAAAAGAAAATGCAAATAACTAAAATTAGAAATGAAAGTAGAAACATTACTATGGATTTAGTAAAATTAAAAGGACTATAAGAGTACTATGAGGGAAGCGGACTTGGCCCAGTGGTTAGGGTGTCCGTCTACCACATGGGAGGTCCGCAGTTCAAGCCCCGGGCCTCCCTGACCCATGTGCAGCTGGCCCATGTGCAGTGCCGATGCGCGCAAAGAGTGCTGCCCCACACAGGGGTGTCCCTGTGCAGGGGAGCCCCATGCGCAAGGAGTGCGCCCGGTAAGGAGAGCCGCCCAGTGAGAAAGAAGGTTCAGCCTGCCCAGGAATGGCACCGCACACACGGACAACTGACGCAGCAAGATGATGCAACAAAAAGAGACACAGATTCCCGTGCCGCTGGCAACAGAAGCAGCCAAAGAACACGCAGCAAATAGACAGAACAGACAACTAGGGCAGGGGGAAGAAGGGAAGAGAAATAAATAAATAAATAACTCTTAAAAAAAAAAACAGCGATGCTCAAAAAAAGAGTACAATGAACAACATATGTCAACAAATTAGAGAACCTAGATGAAATGAACAAATTACTAAAAACAAACTACCCAAACTAATTCAAGGAAAAAGGAGATCTCAACAAACCAATAACAAGAAAGGAGATTGAATCAGTAATCAAAAACCTCCCAAAAAAGAAAAGTCCAGAATCAGATGAATTCAATAGTAAATTCTACCAAACACTGAAAAACATCAATCCTTCACTAACTCTTCTAAAAATTTGAAGAGGGAAAACTTCCTAACTCAATCTATGAGGCTAGCATTACCCTGAAACCAAAGTCAAATAAAAACTGACAAGAAAAGAAACGAACACATCAATTATCCTTATAAATACAGATGCAAAATTCCTCACCAAAATACTATCAAACTGAATACAACATCACATTAAAATGATTACACACCATGACCAAGTAAAAATGCAAGCATGGGTCAACGTAAGAAATCAAACAGCCTACATAATATACCACATTAAAAGAATGTAAAGAAACACATATAATTATCTCAAATGATGCAGAAAAGACCTGAATTTCACAAAAGTCAACACCTTTCATGATTAAAACAAAACAAAACAAACAAATCACTAAAAAAACTAGGAGCAGAGGGCAACTTAACGTGAGAAAGGGCATTTATGAAAAGACCACGGCTAACATCCTACTCAACGGTAAAAGACTGAACACTTTCCCTCAAAGGTGAAGAACAAGACAAGGATGCCTGACGGGTTTAATCACTTCTATTCAACATTGTACTGTAAGGTCTAACCAGAACAATTAGGCAAAAAAAGAAAAAAAGAAGAGAGAAAGAAGAGACATCCAAATTAGAAAGGAAAAAGTAAAACTATCAGCAATCACTCTTTCTCTCTGTGTCTCCATTTATATAAGACTAGCAATCTCATACCTAATTTACGTTGCCCAATCAAAAGCAATAATCAAGTGATCTAAAATGAATCTAATGCAATCAAAGGGTACCACACTCACATTAATAGATTAGTTTATGAGCATAATCTTTTGGGATTCAAAAAAGAACTTAAAACTGTCACATACATTAGAAGAAATTACAACTCAAAGTTAAGCCATTTGCAAAAACTGTGAAAGGTGCTTTTTAGCTTTGCTTTGTATGTTTTCATCAGTTCCCGGCATTCAAGGAAATCTATATCATAAATATAGCTGGCTCCAAACTTAAGGAACAGACAGCTCAGGGACTAAATCACAGAATTAACATACTAAAATATTAAAATGTATAGTGTACAACAAAAGATTACAAGATAACAAAAAAACAAACAACAAAAAAAAAACACAGGATATGCCCCATTCAAAGGAACAAGATAAAAATCAAGATACCATCAGTAAAAAGGATGAGATTTTGGACATACTGAACAAAGACTGAAAAAAATGATTCTCAATATGGTCACGGAAAACACAGAAAGAACTAAAGGATATGAGAAAAACAATGAATGAACAATATGAGAATCTCTTTCGAGCTTCTCAACAGAAAACAAAAGAAATACTGGAGTTGAAGACCACAATAACTTATATGAAAAATTCTCTAGAAGGGTTCAACAGCAGACTGGAGGTAGCAGAATAAAGAATCAGTGAACTCAAAGGAAACACAGTTGAAATGATTCTGGCCCGGGAGCAGAAAGATAGAAGCATTTTAAAGAGTAAATAGAGGGAAGTGGATGTGGCTCAACTGATAGAATGTCCACCTACCATATGAGAGGGTCCAGGGTTTGATACCCAGGGCCTCCTGACCTGTGTGGTAAAGTGGCCCATGCACAGAGCTGCTGCACGCATGGAGTGCTATGCCATGCAGGGGCACCCCCCATAGGGGTGCCCCATGTGCAAGGAATGCACCCTGCAAGGGGAGCCACCCTGCGTGAACAAATGGCAGCCTGCTCAGGAGTGGCGCCACACACACGGAGAGCTGACACAGCATAATGACGCAACAACAAAAAAGAGACACAGTTTCCCGATGCCACCAAGGGTGCAAGTGGACACAGAAGAATATACATCAAGTGGACAAAGAGAGCAGACAAGGGGCGGGGCGGGAAGGGGAGAGAAATAAAATAAATAAATCTTTTAAAAAAAAGTGGATAGAGCCTAAGAGACATGTGGGACACCATCAAGCATACCAATATACATATTATGGAAAATTCAAGATGGAGACAAAATAGAGAAAGGGGCAAAATGAATATTAAAAGAAATATTGGCCAAAAAAAACCTTCAAAACTTAACAAAAGACATGAAAATAGATATTCAAGAAGCATAACAAACCACAAACAGGATAAATACAAAGGCACACGGAAATCAAATTACTGAATGCCAAGGACAAGGACAGAGTTCTGAAAGCAACAATAGGAAAGAAATATGTCATGTACAAGGGAGCTCCAGTAAAATAAAACACCAATTTCTCATCAGAAACACTGGAGGCAAGACAGCAGTGTGACAAAATATTTGAAGTGCTGAGAGAAAACAATTGCCAACAAAGAATTTCATATCCAGCAAGACTTTTTTTTCAAATATGAGGGAGAGGGTAGTGAGTGTAGCTCAGTCGTTTGAGTGCCCACTTCCCATGTATGAGTGAGGTCCCAGGTTCAGTCCCCATTATCTCCTGAAATAAAAAGAGAGATTAAGACATTCCAACATAAACAAAAGCCAAGGGAGTTTATCACTGTTAGAACTGCCCTAGAAGCAACACTAAAGGGAGTTCTTCTGACTGAAAGTAAAGGACACTATACAGTGGTTCAGGTGGCATAAAGAAATAAAAACCTCTGGTAAAAGTAACTGTAGCAGTTTGATATGGCTATGAATTCCAAAAATAGGTATTGGATTATGTTTGTAATCTGGTCTGTACCTGAGCATGATTGAGTTATGATTAGGGGTTTGACTGGGCCACATCATTAGGGCATTGAGTCCCTGACCTTTGGTGGGTGGGGACTCACAGATAAAAGGCATGGCAAAGGACAGAGCTGAGGGTTCTTAATGTTGGAGTTTCGATGTTGGAGTTTGATGTTGAAGTCTTAAGCTGAAACCCCGGGGAAAGAGACAGAGCCATTTGCCTGATAGTCTAGAGCTGACCTTGTGGAGAGAGGCAAAGCCTAGAGAGGCCCACAGACTACACCTGTCCTTGTGGGAAAAATAGAGGAGGTGAGCCCTGAGGAACCCAGGAAACCTGAACCCTCACAGACATCAGTAGCCATCTTGTTCCAAAGTGTGAAAACAGACTTTCGTGAGGGAAGTAACATATGCTTTATGGTCTGGTATCTGTAAGATCCTACTGCAAATAAATTCCCTTTATAAAAACCAACCAATTTCTGGTATTTTGCATCAGCACCCCTTTGGCTGACTAATACAATATCCATATGGGTAACTATTAATGCCAATACTACTTACTTGTAGTTTTTGGTATACAGCTCCATTCTTTACTTCTTACTTGTTCTATAATGTAATGCTAAATCTGTGGTTCTAGATCTAAATGTACACAGTTATAATTTGTCGCAACAAGTACAACAAAAAGGTAGAGGGGTGTAGAAACACACATGGCATGTGTATGCTACTGAAGGTAAACTGGTATCAAATCAGATTTGACTGCTATATATTTTGGATGTTAAAATTTAGCCCCATGGTAACCACAAAGAAATATATGAAAAATATGTTCTGTAAGATAGAAGAAGGGATTCAAAATGTATAAAAAATCGAATAAATATGAAAGTAGGCATTAATGGAGGAGTTCAGGGTCAAAAAAGGTATAAGACTTATAAAGACTAAATAGCAAAATGGCAGAAGAAAGCACTGCATTATCAGTAGTTACTTTAAATGTTAATGGAATAAACTCCAGTCAAAAGGCAGAGATTGGCAGAATGGATAAAAAGGAAGACCCAACTATATGTGTTTATAAGACACTCACTTAATTCAAAGACACAAGTAGGTTGAAAGTGAAAGGATGGAGGGAAAAGCATACAAATAGCAAGCAAAAGAAAGTGGTATATAGCTATACCAATACCAGATAAGACAGACTAAGTCAAAAATTGTTATAAGGGACAAAGAAGGTCATTATATACTGATAAAGAGGGCAATTCATATAACAATTATAATTATAATTGTTTTAATTAATTGTTATTTTAATTATATATAATTATAATTGTTAAGCAAGTATTGACAGATTTGTATCATAGAAGATTTCAATACACCACTTTCAATAATGGATACAACATCTAGACAGAAGACCAATAAGGAACTAGAAGATTTAAATGATACTCTAAACCACCTACCTAAGAGACATATATAGAACTCTTAACCCAACAGTAGCATTTTTCTGGTGAACATGGATGAGTCTCCAAGACAGACCATTTATTAAGTTAAAAAACAAGGCTCAGAGAAGCGGACTTGGTCCAGTGGTTAGGGCGTCTGTCTACCACATGGGAGGTCCGCAGTTCAAATCCCGGACCTCCTTGACCTTTGTGGAGCTGGCCCATGTGCAGTGCTGACGCACGCGAGGAGTGCTGTGCCACGTAAGGGTGTCCCCTGCATAGGGGAGCCCCACGCACAAGGAGTATGCCCCGTAAGGAGAGCCGCCCAGCATGAAAGAAAGTGCAGCCTGCCCAAGAATGGCGCCACACAAAAGGAGAGCTGACACAAGATGACGCAACAAAAAGAAACACAATTTCCTGTGCCTCTGCCAACAACAGAAGCGGACAAAGAAGAAGATGCAGCAAACAGACACAGAGAACAGACAACCGGGGTGGGGGGGGGAGAGAAATAAATAAATAAATCTTTTTTTTAAAAAAAAAGGCTCAATAAATTAAAAATTACTGAAGTAATACACTATACCCTCTCTGGACAAATGGAAAGAAGTTAGAAATCAATAACAGAAGGAGAAAGGGAAAAGTCACAAATATGTGGAAATAAACAACACGTAGAAGGAGTCAAAGAAGAAATCACAAGGAATATTAGGAAATATACCGATGCAACAGAAATTAAAACACAACATACCAAAACTTATGGAATGCTGCAAAGGCAGTGCTGAGAAGGAGATTTAAAGTTCTAAATGTTTACATTAAAAAAGAACAATCTAAAATCAGAGACCGACCTTACAACCAGAGAATCTAGAAAAAGAAGAAAAAACTAAATCCAAACTGAGCAGAAGGCAAGTAAAAAGATCAGAGCAGATAAATGAAATAGAGAATAAAAAACAACAGAGAGAGGGAGCAGATGTGGCTCAAGCAGTTAAGCACCTGTTTCCCAAATGCAGGTCCCAGGTTCAGTTCTTAGTGTCTCCAAAAAACAAAAAAACAACAATAAGCAAACAAACAAAATAACCAACTTAGGGGAGCCAACGTGGCTCGGTGACTGAGGCCTGGATTCCCACATATGAGGTCCCAAATTCAATTCCTGGCCCCAGTACCTCAAAACAAAACAACAGGGAAGCAGATTTGGCCCAATGGATAGGGTATCCACCTACCACATGGGAGGTCCACGGTTCAAACCCAGGGCCTCCTTGACCCATGTGGTGAGCTGGCCCAAGCTCAGTGCTGATGCGCGCAAGGACTGCCGTGCCATGCAGGGGTGTCTCCCACGTAGGGGAGTCCCATGCGCAAGGAATGCACCCCATAAGGAGAGCCGGCCAGTGCAAAAAAAGTGCAGCCTGCCCAGGAATGGTGCTGCACAGACGGAGAGCTGACTCAGCATGATGATGCAACAAAAAGAGACACAGATTCCCACAGAAGAACACACAGCAAATAGACACAGAGAGTAGACAACTGTGTGTGGGGGGGGGGGGGGGGGGAGGGGAGGGAAGGAGAGGGAAGGGAGAAATAAACAAAAAACAAATCTTTAAAAAAAAAAAAAGAATCACCAAAACCAAAAATTGCTTCTTTGAAAAGATCGATAAAATCAACAAACCTTTAGCTAGATTGACAAAGATGAAAGATAGGATATAAATAACAAAAAGCAAAAATGAAAAGGGGGATATTATTACCAATCCCACAGATATAAAAAGGAGTATAAAAGGATTCTATGAACTGTACTCTAACAAATTGGATAACACAGATGAAATGGACAAGTTCCTAGAAACATAAAAACTACCTACTCACTTAAGAAGAAACAGAAGATCTCAACAAACCAATAAGTAAAAAGATTGAATGAGTAATCAAAAACCCAGAAAAGAAAAGTCCAGGACCAGATGACTTCACAGATGAATTCTACCACACCTTCCAAGAAGGGTTAATGCCAATCCTGCTCAAATACTTCCAAAAAATTGAAGAAGAGAGAACACTCCTTAACTCATTCTATGAGGTCAAATATCCCTAATACCAAAGCCAGCTAGTGATATCACAAGAAAATAAAAGTATAGACCAGTGTCCCTTATGAATATAGATTCAAATATCCTCAACAAAATACTAGCAAAACAAATTCATAACACAATTTTAAATAACACACGATCATCTCAATTGTTGCAGAAAAGGCATCTGACAAAATTCAGCAACCTAGGAATGCAGATGTAACTCAAGTGGTTGAATGCCTGCTCCCCATGTATGAAATCCCAGGTTCAATTCCCGGTACCTCCTAAAAAGAAAAAAAGAAAAAAAAATCAGCAACCTTCTTGGTAAACACTACCTGGATAACTAGGAATAGAAAGAAATCCACCCCCCCCAATCCCGAAAAATACTATTAACATATTCAATGGTGTAAGATTGAAAGGTTTCTCTCTAAGACCAGAAGCAAGACAAGGATGCCCACCGTCACCATTATTATTCAACTCTGAATTGAAAGTTCTAGCCAGAAAAATTATGCAAGAAAAAGAATTAAAAGGCATCCAAAGTGGGAAGGAAAAAGTAAAACTTTCACTATTTCCTGATGATATGATCCTTTATCTAGAAAATCCTGAAAAATCCACAGCAAAGCTACTAGAACTAGCAGATAAGCAGCAAAGTGGCAGGACACAAGTAATATGCAAAAATCAACAGCGTTTCTATACACTATTGATGAGCAATTTGAGGAAGAAATCAGAAAAAAACTCCATTTATAACAGCAACTAAATATCATTAAGATATCAGTTCTACCTGAACTGATTTACAGATTCAACGCAACCCCAACAAAAAGTCCAACAACCTTTTTTGCAGAAATGGAAAAGCCAATTATTAAATTTATTTGGAAGGGTAAGGGGTGCCAAATAGCCAAAAATGTCTTTTAAAAAAAAGAACGAAGTCAGAGGACTCCTGACTTTAAAGCATATTACTTACCTATGGTGGTAAAAAAAAACAGCATGGTACTGGCATAAAGACAGATTGACCAACGGAACAAAAACAAGAACTCAGAAACAGACCCTCACATCTACAGTCCAGTGATTTCTGACAAGGCTGTCAAGCCCTCCTAGCTGGGCCATAACAGTCTAGGAGAACTGGACATCCAATTTCCAAAAGAAAGAAAGAGGACCCCTATCTCACACTTAATATAAAAATTAACTCAAAATGGATCAAGAATCTAAATATAAAAGTAACAATCATAAAACTCCTAGAAGAAAATGTAAGAAAACATCTTTAAGATTTTGTGGTAGGTAGTAATTTCTTAAACCTTATACCCAAAGCACGAGCAACAAAAGAAAAAAAATAGATAAATGGGACCTCCTCAAAATTAAACACTTCTGTACCTCTAAGGTGTTTGTCAAAAAGGTAAAAAGGCAGCTGACTCAATGAGGCAAAATATTTGGTAATTACATCTCCGATATGGGTTTAATACCCATGATCTATAGGGAGATGCTACCACTCAACAATAAAAAGACAAATGACCCAATTAAAAATAGGCAAAAGACTTGAATAGACATTTGTCCAAAGAAGAAACACAAATGGCAAAAAACCACCTGAAAAAAATGTTCAACATCACTAGCAATTAGGGAAATGTAAATCTAAGCTACAATGAGATATCATTTCACACCTATTAGGATGGCCACTAATGAAAAGCCAGAAAATAGAAGTGTTGGAGAGGATGTGGAGAGATAGGAATGCTTATTCACTGATGGTGGGAATGCAGAATGGTACAACCACTGTGGAGGACTGTTTGGCAGTTCCTAAGGAGGTTGAATACAGATTTGCTAGTGACCCAGCAATGCCACTACTAGCTATACATCCAGAAATAAGAGCAGTGACATGAACAGACATCTGCATACTGATGTTCATATTGTCATTATTCACGATTGCCAAAGACGGAAATAACCCAGGTGTCCATCAACCAATTAACAGATAAACTGTGGTATATATACAAGATGGAATATTATGCAACTATAAGATGAAATGATGTTGTGAAGCATATGATAATATGGATGAACCTGGAGGATATTATATTGAGTGAAACAAGCCAGACACAAAAGGACAAATAATGTATGATTGTGCTATTATGAACTAAATATATTGTGTAAGCTTATGGATTTAATAATTAGAATATAGGTCATCAGAAAATAGTAGGAGGGTAGAGAATGGTTAAGCTCAAGTTTAATCTGTGCAGAATTGGTAAATAGGTTGTTTGCAATCTTTGGAAATGAATGGAAATGGTGAAAGTACATCACAATGTCTGTAGCTAGCAGAGGTACTCTACGGGTATAAGAGTGGTTGAAAGGGAAAGTCTAAGAATATGTATATTACTAGAAGGAAAGCTATAAAATGTAACATGGGACAGTATAACCTCATGTGAAAGAAGAATATGGGTAATATCACATACATATTTATACAAAAGATAAAGACCAACTAGAGAGACAGAAACTGAATAGCAGCTAAGTATGGCAGGGGAAGCATAGAGACTGAGTTGTGATGAGTTTGTTTGCCTGTGTGTTTATTATTATTATTATTAGAATAATGAAAATGCTCTAATGATTGAAGTGATGAACGCACAACTATGTGACTATACCAAATACACTGACTGTACACTTTGGATGGAATTATGCTTTAATATGTATCAATAAAATTGATTTGTTAAAAAATAAAAAAACTACTTAAGATAACTAGGAATAGAAGAAAATTTCCCCAACATAAGAAAGAACATATATGAAAAAACCACTGTTAACATACTCATTAGTATGAAATTCTAACATTTCCCTCTAAGATCAGGAACAAGAAAGGATGCCTACTGTCACCATTATTGTTCAACACTGAACTGAAAGTTATAGCTAGAACAATTATGAAAAAAAAAAAGAATTAAGGGAAGGAGATGTGACTCAATCAGTTGGGCACCCACCTACCATAAAGGAGGTCGCAGGTTCAGGTCCCAGTGCCTCCTAAAAGAAGACAAGCAGACACAATCCCCGCCTCAATGAGCTAGATGCCAACCCCGCCGCTAAAACAAGCTAGATGCCACCCCCACTGCAACAAGCAGAGGCCACAAGCCAGCAGATACTGTAACATGTGGAAAACAGATGTAGCTCAGGCAATTGGGCACTTGCCTTTCATGTGGGAGGTCCCAGGTTTGGTTCCCACAGCCTCCTGGAGAAGGCAAGCAAACAATGAGCAGACAGATGAGAGAACCATTGGGCGAGGGGGATAAATAAATAAAAATTAAGTAAATATATCTTTAAAAAAAAAGAATTAAAAAGCATTCAAATTGGGAAGGAAGAAATAAAATACTATTTTCAGATGAAATGATCTTATATACAGAAAGTCCTGAAAAATCCACAACAAATTAACTAGAATAAATGAACTCAGCAAAGTGGCAAGGCACAAGCTCAATAATCAAAAAATCAGTAGTGTCTTTATATACAAGTAATGAACAATTTGAGAAAGAAATTTAGAAAAACATTCCATTTACAATAGAAAATTAAAAATAAAATATCTAGGAATAAATCTAACCAAGGATGTAAAGGACTTGCACACAGAAAAATAGAAAACATTCTTAAAAGAAATATTTTAAAAGACCTAAATAAATGGAGAGACATTCCACATTCTTAGTTTGGAAGACTAAATATTAAGACATCATTTCTACCCAAAGTGACTTACAGATTCAATGCACTCCCAATCAAAATTCCAACAGCCTTCTTTGCAGATATGGAAAGTCAATCATCAAATTTATATGGTAAGGTAATAGCCAAAGCCATCCTGAAACAGAAGAATGGTAATCAAACAGCATGATACGGGTACAAGGACAGATCTATAGACCAATGGAACTGAATTGAGAGTTCAGAAACAGATGTTCATATCTATGGTCAACTGATTTTTGACAAGGGTACCAAGTCCACTCAATTTGGAAATAATCTCTCTAACAAATGGTGCTGCAAAAACTCAATCTCCATTTGCAAAATAATGAAGATGGACGTCTACCTCACATCATATATAAAAATCAACTCAAAATGGATCAAAGACCAAAATAAAAGAAACAGAACTATGAAACTCCTTGAAGAAAACAAAGGGAAGCATATATAGCACCTTTTGTTTGGCAATGGTTTCTCAGACTTTTAACCAAAAGCGTGAGCAACAAAAGAAAAAAAATCAATAAATGGGACCTTCTCAAAATTAACAACTTTTGTGCATCAAAGGACTTTATCACAAAAGTAGAAGACAATCTCCAGAATGGGAAAAACATTTGGAACCCACATATCTGATAACGGTTTAATATCCAGAATATATTTTAAAACCTACAACTCAACTACAAAAAGACAAACAACCCAATTTTTAAGATGGGCAAAAGACCTGAACAGACATTTCTTTAAAGACTATATACAAATTGCCAAAAAGCACATGAAAAGATGCTCAATATCATTAACCATTAGGGAAATGCAACTCAAAGATGCTCAATATTATTAACCATTAGAGAAATGCAAATCAAAAACAAAATCAGATATCATTTCACATCCACTAGCACACGTAGTATTTTAAAAATGGAAAAATAACAAGTGTTGGGGACAATGTGGAGAAATAGGAACACTCTTTCTTTGTTCTTGGGAATGTAAAATGATACAGATGCTACAGAAGACAGTTTGGCACTTCTTCAGAAAGTTATGTGCAGAATCACCATATGACCTGGCTATCCAAATTGTAGGTATATACCCAATGAATAGAAAAACAAAATATGGTATATACATGCAGTGGAATATTATTCTACCAAAAAGGAAGAAACTGCCGCAACATGAACCATGGATTAACCTTGAAGACATCATTTGCATGAAATAAGTCAGATACAAAAGGGCAGATTGTTCACGATTTCACTGATAAGAAATATCAAGAAACAAGCAAATTCAGAGTCAGAAACCAGAATATAAGTTACCAGGGCTTATGGTAGGGTAGGAAATGGGAAAATACTGCTTAATAGAGTTTCTACTTAAGCTTGAAGGAAAATTTTTGATAGCCCATGGTTGTGATAGTGGCACAACATAATAGACAGCACTGAATTGTGCATGTGAATATGGTTAAAAGGGGAAATTTTAGGTTGTACATGTTACTAAAATAAATTTTTAAAAAAACAACAACCATAGGACCGAACAACACAAACAGGGAACCTTAATGTAAACCATGGACTATATTAATAGTAAAATTTTAAGAATGTTCTTTCATGAATTGTAACAAATGTACCACACTAATTCATGCAAGGTGTTAATAAGGTGGGGGGGGGGGGGACTGTGGAAACTGTATTTTCTGCATTATTTTTCTGTAAACCTACAACTTCTCTAAGTAAAAACAAAGAAACAAACAACAACAACAAAAATTTAAAAAACAGAGGAAAAGTTTCTTGACCTTGGATCTAACAATAGCTTCTTAGATATGAGTCCAAAAGCATAGGTATAAAAGAAAAAATAGACAAATAGGACTTCTCCAAAATTAAAAATTTCTGTGCATCAAAAGATATTATCAAGAAAGTGAAAAGACAATCTGTAGAACAGGAGAAAACAGTTGCAAATCATATATCTAACAATAGGTTAATATCTAGAATATATTAAGAATACCTACAACTCAAAAACAAAAGCCAAACACCACAAATAAAAAGTAGGCAAAGGACTTGAATAGGTACTTCTTCAAAAAAGATACACAAAGAGTCATAAGCACATAGAAAGATACTAAACATCATTGGCCATTAGGGATACTATTTCACACCCACAAGACTGACTACTATTAAAAAATGGAAAATAAGTATGGGAGAGCTTGTGGAGAAATGGGAATACTCGTTTATTGTTGGTGGGAACGTATCATGATGCAGCTATTGTGGAAAACAATTTCGTGTTTTTTCAGAAAGTTAAACCTAATTACCATATGCCCAGCAATTCCACTTCTAGGTATATACCCCAAAAAGTTGAAAGAGGGACTTATTCACAATAGCCAAAAGGTAGAAACAATGCAAGTGTCCATCAACAGATGAATGGAACAAAATGTAGAATCATATTTTGTATTCAGTTGTAAAATGGAATAGAGTTCTGATACTTGCTACAACATGGATGAATCTTGAAAACATTACGCTGAGTGACAAAACCAGACACAAAAGGACAAATATTGTATGTTTCCACTTTACTATATTAAATACCTAGAATAAGCAAATTCATAGAGATAGAAAGTAGAATAGATGTAACCTGTGACTGGGAGAAAAGGTGGAATGGGCAGTTACTGCTTAATGGGTACAGAGTGTCTGTTTTGGGTGATAAGAAGGTTTTGTTAATGGATGACAGTCATGACAGCACACCACTGTGAATGTTATTAATACCACTGAATAGTATACTTAAAAATGGTTAACATGGAAAATTTTGCATTTTACCACAATAAAAATGTTTATAAGAGAGGAACAAACTACTGACACACATTCACATGGATGGATCTCTAAGGCATCATGCTAAGTAAAAAAAAAGCCAGGCTAAAAAGGCTACTTACCATATCATTCCACTTATATGGCATTCAGGAAAAGGGAAAAACATACAGGGACAGAAAACCAGTCAATGGTAGTCAGAGTGGGGAATATGGGATAAGGATGACTGCAAAGGGGCAGAGGAGAATTTTTTTGGAAATGATGGCACTGTTTTATATCTTTATTGTTAGTATGGTTACACAACTGTATACAATCATCAATACTGACAGAACTGTACATTAAAAGGGATGAATTTAAACTATACCTAAATTAATATTTAAAAAAAGAAAGAAATCATAAAATGTTGAAGGCAGTAAGAGAACAGAGATACATTACACACAGAGGAACAAAGATAAGAATTAGCACAAACTTGTGGTCAGAAACTATGCAAGCCAGAAGTCAGAGTAGTGACATCTTTAAAGTGCGTAAAGAAAAGAGGTCAGCTCACATTTTGATACTCAGTGAAAATGTCTTCTAGAATTGCAGGAGAAATAGAGACTTTCAGATCAAGATTTTATTACCAATAAACCTGATTAACAAGAAATGTTAAAGGAAGTTCTTTAGGCAGAAGGGATATGATGTCCAAGAGAAACCCAGCTCCACACAAAAATATAAAAGCAATTTTCTTATTTTTTAATCATTCTAAATAATTGATTTTCTAAAGAAGGGGTTGACAAAGCATGGCCCAAATGCCAAATCTAACCTACTGCCTGTCTCTAAACAGAGTTATATGAAAACACAGCAATATCCACTCCTTTACATACTTCGACTGCTTTCACACTACATTAAGAAAGTGGAGGGAAGTGGACGTGGCCCAAAGGATAGGGCGTCTACCTACCACATGGGAGGTCTGCGGTTCAAACCCTGGGCCTCTCTGACCCATGTGGAGCTGGCCCATGCGCAGTAATGATGCACGCAAGGAGTGCCGTGCCACGCAGGGGTGTCCCCCGCATAGGGGAGCCCCACGCGCAAGGAGTGTGCCCCATAAGGAGAGCCACCCAGCGCAAAAGAAAGTGCAGCCTGCCCAAGAATGGCGCTGCACACATGGAGAGCTGACACAACAAGATGATGCAACAAAAAGAAACACAGATTCCCGATGCCGCTGGTAATGATAGAAGCGGTCACAGAAGAGCACACAGTGAATGGACACAGAGAGCAGACAACTGGGGGGGCGGAGAAATAAAAAATAAATAAATCTTAAAAGAAAAAAAAAAGAAAGTGGAGTAGCTGTTGCAAAGACTATATGCCCTTCAAAGCTTAAAACACTATCTGGACCTTTACAAAAAATTTGCAACTGTAACAATGTATTAAGAAAAATATATGGGAAGCGGACTTGGCCCAGTGGTTAGGGCGTCCGTCTACCACATGGGAGGTCCGCGGTTCAAGCCCCGGGCCTCCTTGACCCGTGTGTGGAGCTGGCCCATGCGCAGTGCTGATGTGTGCAAGGAGTGCCCTGCCACGCAGGGGTGTCCCCCGCGTAGGGGTGTCCCCCGCGTAGGGGAGCCCCACGCGCAAGGAGTGCACCCATAAGGAGAGCCGCCCAGCGCGAAGGAGGGAGCAGCCTGCCGAGGAATGGCGCTGCCCACACTTCCCGTGCCGCTGACGACAACAGAAGCGGACAAAGAAACAAGACGCAGCAAAAAGATGCAGAGAGCAGACAACCGGAGGGGGGGGGGAATTAAACAAATAAATAAATCTTTAAAAAAAAAAAAAAAAGAAAAATGTATGACAATAATAGAAAAGATGAGATGAGAAATGTATACTGTGATAAAAATCTCACATTACATGTGAATTAGTGATTACTCTGAGATACATATTGTAAAGCCTAGAGCAACCAGGCTTTTTTAAAGATATAATTAATAAGTGAATCATTGAGAGAAAGACTAGATCATAAAATATATTCAAATAATCCTAAAGCAGAGAGAAAAAGAGAAAAAAGAACAAAGAATGAATGGAAAAACTAGAAAACAATTACCAAGATGGTAGATTTTAATGCAACCACAGTGAAGTTACGTTAAATATTAGTGGGCTAAAATATCATTTCAAAGATAGAGAATTAACATGAATAAAGAAGCAAGACTAAATTATATGCTGGTGACAAGACACTTTAAAGATATAAATACATTAAAGCAAATTGATGAAACTAGTATGACTTGGTACTTTAGCCAAGTGAGGACACAAACAAATCCTCTCCACAATAAGCAACTATAAAATCGAGACAAAATTCGTTAAAAAACCTATCTATTTGGGGGCTCAGGAAATCAACAAAAGCAATAAACAATCCAAGAAGTATGTACGCAGTTGAGCACCTGCCTCCCACATGGAAGGTCCCAAGTTTGGTTCCTAGTGCCTCCTAAAGAAAACAAAAACAGGGAAGCGGATGTGGCTCAAGTAACTGGGCTTCCATCTACCATTTGGGAGGTCCAGAGTTCAATTCCTGAGGCCGCCTGGTGAAGGCGACCTGGCCCATGCAGCGAGCTGGCCAAGCAAGCGCTGGCCCATGCGGGAATGCTGGCCCATGCAGGAGTGCTGGCCTGAGCAGAGAACTGGTACAGCAAGATAAGGCACCAAAAACAGACACAGAGGAGAAACAATAAGAGATGCAGCAGATCAGGGAGCTGAAGTGGCGCAAGAGATTGAGCAACTCTCTCCCACACTAGAAGGTACCAAGATTGGTTCCTGGTAACACATAAAGAGAAGATAAGCAGACACAGAAGGACGTACAGTGAATGGATACAGCAGACAATGGAGGAGAGGGTGGTGGTGGTAAATAACTAAATCTTGAAAAAACAAAAACAGACAACGAGCAAAAACAACAAGCAGACAAAGAGCAAACAACAATGAGCAGACTTTCAATCGGAACTGTCATCTTGCAGTAATACACCAAAATGATGATAACAAAGGGAAAGAGGAGAGGAACCTGCTATATGTTTTCTAGGCCTTTTAGAAAACATGGAGTTGTTCCTTTGGCCACATATGTGTGATTCTGCAAGAAAGGTGATACTGTAGGCATAAAGGGAATGAGCACTGTTCAAAAACGAATGTCCCAAAAATATTATCATGGCAAAACCAGAAGAGTCTACAATGTTACCCAGCACGCTGTTGGTATCACAGTAAACAAACAGGTTAAGGGCAAGATTCTTGCCAAGAGAATTAATGTACACATTGAGCATATTAAGTACTCAAAGAGGCGAGACAGCTTCCTAAAACCTGTGAAAGAAAATAATCAGGAAAAGAAGGAAGGCAAAGAGAAAGGTTCAACTGACGCATCAGCTGGCTCCACCCAGAAAATGACACTTGGTGAGAACCAACGGAAAAGAGTCTGAGTTACTGGAACCTATTCCCGATGAATTCATGGCATAAGAGGTGTAAAAAATAAAATAAAATAAAATAAAAGACCTGTGGATTGTAAAATGTTAGATCTTTGATTTTCTCTTGAGTAAACTGTTATGTCTCCTCCCTAAAGAAAGTACTTGAAGCAAGCCATGTCCTAATTCATTGGGTAATAAATGTATTTACTATTTTTAAAAATTAAATTAAATTTTAAAATAAAAAAAAACAATGAACAAACAAGCAAACAATGAAGAAGCCAACTCAGGGGAGTCGATGTGGCTCAGTGGTTGAGTGCCAGCCTCCCACACACAACGTCCCAAGCTCAATCCCTGGTCCTGGTACGTCAAAAAAGAAAAAAAAAAGTTATGGAAGGATGTGTGGAGACTGGAGCATATGGGAATTCCTTATTTTTTTAATGTAACATTTTATGTAATCTAAGTATCTTTTAAAATTAAATAAAAAATATATTTTTTAAAAGTTATGGGATGCAACTAAAGCAAAGTGTGTAAGAAAATGTATAGCTTTTATATGCTTATTTCAGAACAAAAGAAAGGTATCAAATCAATAATCCAAGCTTCTAACATAAGAAACTAGAAAAAGTACAAATCAAACCCAAAGTAGGAAGAAAGGAAAATGATAAAGATTACAGCACAAAGCAATGAAATTAGACAAGCTAACAGACAAATTCCTTTAAGACATGAATTACTAAAACCAACCCAAGAAGAGAGAGAAAGTCTGAACAGATCTAAAGCAAGTTAAGAAAAGTCCAGGCCAAGTGGCTTCAATGGGAATTATATCAAATATTTAAAGAATAAGTAATACAGGAAGAGGATTTGACTCAAGCAATTGAGCTCCTGCCTACCACATGGGAGGTTCCAGGTTCAGTTCCCGGTGCCTCCTAAAGAAAACAAGCAAGACAG
The DNA here is from genome assembly GCF_030445035.2 of Dasypus novemcinctus. Taxonomy (NCBI): domain Eukaryota; kingdom Metazoa; phylum Chordata; class Mammalia; order Cingulata; family Dasypodidae; genus Dasypus; species Dasypus novemcinctus. The sequence goes on along the minus strand of NC_080692.1, from coordinate 34,186,078 downwards.
CAAGCTGACATGACAGGCAAGCACAGCAAGCTGATACAAGAGACACAAGGAAAAACAATGGGTGACACAACAACGCAGAGATCAGAGATGGCTTGGGCAATTAGGGGCCTCCCTCACACATCAGAGGTACCGGATTCCATTCCCATTGCCTCCTGAAAAGGAGACCAGCACACAACAAGCAGACACAGCAAATGCAAACAATGAAGGTGTGGGGAGAAATAAAGTAAAAAGAGGAGCAAACAGTTCCCAAATCATTTTATGAATCCCGTGTTACCTTTATACCAAAGACATTAAAAGAAGAGAAAATTACAGACTAATATTCCTCATGAACATAGACATAAATATCCTTAACAAAATACTGACATACCCAATCCAGCAATAAATAAAAAGAATTTATATACCACGTCCAAGTGGAACTTAAACCAGGGATACAAAATTGATTTGACACCTAGAAATCAATTAATATAATTCATTATATTAGTAGAATGAAGGACAAAAACCACATGATAACTTGAAATGCAGAAAAAGAAATTTCACAAACTTAACAGTTAAAACTTTTTTTAAAAAAGATTTGTTTATTTATCCCCCCCTCTTCTGCTCTCTGTGTCCATTTGCTGTACATTCTTCTCTGTCCTGTTTGTCTTCTCTTTAGGTGGCACTGGGAACCAATCCTGGGACCTTCTGGAGTGGGAGAGAGGGGCTCAATCTCTTGTGCCCCCTCAGCTCCCTGGTCTGCTACGTCTCTTATTGTCTCTCCTCTGTGTGTATTTTTGTTGTGTCATCTTGCTGCACCAGCCCTCTGCTCAGGTTATCTTGCCACAAGGGCCAGCTTGCCTTCACCAGGAGGCCCTGGAATTGAACCCTGGACCTCCCATATGGTAGACGGGAGCCCAATCACTTGCGTCACATTCATTGAGCTGTGGGCTCCCGTCTACCATACGGGAGGCCCTGGGTTTGCGTCCTGGGGCCTCCTTTTGAAGGCAGGCTCGCCCACATGCTGCGGAGAGCCGCCCGGCTTGCAAGTGCTGCAGTGCTGCCCAGCCCACAAGCACCGCAGAGCCGACTCAGCAAGGTAAGGCAACAAAAAGGGAGACAAGTAAAAACACAGAAGAGTGCACAGCAAATGCACACAGAGAGCAGACAGCAAGCAAGCCCAAGGGGGAGGGGGGGAGAATAAAAAGAAAAGGAAAAAAAAAAAACCTCTCTTCAAGGGGAGCCAATGTGGCTCCACAATTGAACACCAGCTTCCCCAAGTTCAATCCCTGGTCCTGGTACCACAAAACAAACAAACAAAAAGAAACTCTCATCAAATTAGGAAAGCAAACGGACTTCCTCAACTCGATAAAAGTCTTCACAAAAACCTACAGGGAATATCATACTTAAAGATAAAAGAGTAAATGCTTTCACCCTAAAATCAGGAACATGGCAAGGATGCCCACTTTTACCAATTCTACTCTATATTGTACTGGATTGTTGGAAGTTCCAGCCAGTCAGTGCACACCTACATACATGTATGTGTTTATATATAAACATATATAGAATGGCTATATTTTATAAATTTATACATATATCTAAAGCCATCCAGATTGCAAACAAAGAAGGAAAATTGTTTCTCTTCAGAAACAATGCTGTATGTAGAAGATCCCAAGAACCCATAAAAATCCTACTAGAACTTTACCAAGGTCACAGGATTCAGATAATAGAAAAAAATCAGTTGTATTTCTATAGAATAGCAACAAACAATTGCAAAAACATGAAATTAGGACAATGATTCTAGCCACAATTGCAATTAAATCTACTTAGGAATAAATATTTTCAAAGGACTGTAAAATTCATTCACTGAAAACTATAAAACATTGTTGAGAAATATTAAAAAGTATCCAAGTGGAGGGAGACATTCCATATTGGTGAATTTGGAAGACAATATTCTTAAAATGACAATGATTGCCAAATTGATGCACAGATTCACGACATTAAAATCCCAGCTGGGCTGTGATACTGCAAAATCACAGAGCCCTAAACATGCTAACAACAGCACAGAGGGGGTCATGCCTATTTCTCAAGAAGAAATGCTATTTCTATATAAATGACTCGTGAATAGTCCTAAACAGGGTTCAAAAATCTGCAAGATGAAGCCCGCCAACTTCAAGGAGATGCAGCTTCTGAAGGCACCCGGCCTTTCTCAGTTTCACGGTCCAGTATGTCATAGCTGGTCCCCTTCTGGGGCCCACTTATCACCATCTTCTTTATCCTTTTAGTGGGGCCATCAACCTTCAAAATTCTAATTAAGTTTATTTCTTCCAGAATCAACACCTTCCAAAACAAGGTATTAGTCACATGGGGATTTCGGCCAGTTCCAACCACAGTGTTGGGCCTGTCTTTCCTCAACCTCAATAAATAGCCAGAGAGGTTTATGCTGTCAGGCAGGGACTCCTGCCCTAACCAGCAGGAGTCATGGAGAAGTAACTACAGAAGAATGACCATCACCCCTCAGCACCCTCTTTAGGGGGAGTTGAGGCAGGTTAGTCAGGGAACAAGGAGAAGATAAGCCACAAGGCCAACAGACAGCATGGCTGCAAGACATTGCTGAGGGGGTGAGGGGGGTATATGGGGACCTCTTAAATTTTTTTAATGTAACATTTGAAAAAAAGAGAGAGAGAGGAAAAAAAAAGACTTCACTGAGACCTTGAGTTTAACCTTGAGGTCCCTGTTTCTCTTTCTGGGGCCTCCCCTTGGCCCTGGATATTCCAAACAGGCCTCAACATTGGCCCCCACCTTTATGGGGTAAACCAATAATAGCTGGGTCCCTCTCCTTAGCATCAGCAAGGGCGAGGAATAATTAACAGTTTAAAAGGTAACCACCCAAGGCAGAGCTCGCTCTCTCTGCCTAGAGGTGCCTACGCCAAATCTTGGTGTGTATTTCCATCTTTCTCTCCCATTTCTCAGCAAGCTTTGTTTTTTTCCCCATTTCCCAATATGTTCCTCCTACTGGCCTAAAAAAAAAATCCCAGCTGGCTTTTCTAAAAGTAGAAATTGACAAGCTGATCCTAAAATTCGTATTGCATTACAAAGGATTCAGAATAGTTAAAACAACCTTGTAAAAGAATAACCAAGTTAGAATACTTACACTACTTGATTTCAAAGCTTGCTATAAAACAACAGTAACCATTATGGAACCAGCATAAGAACAGACAGACAAATCAGTGGAACAGTAATGAGAACCCAGAAATCAATCCCTACATTTATGGTCACTTTGTATAAAAGTGCCAAGACACTTAAATGGAAAAAGGACAGTCTTTTCAACAAATGGTGCTGGGTCAATTGGATATCCATGAGCAAAAATATGAACTTAGAACTTAGAACACAAAAAGTAACTCAAAATGGATCAGAGACCTAAATACAAGAGGTAAAACTATAAAATTTCTCCAAGTAATCATAAAAGAAACTTCCTCAAAAAACAAAAAACAAAACACTAATAAATTTCAAAAATAAAAATCTTTGTGCTTAGAAGATACCATCAGGGAAGCGGATGTGGCTCAAGCTGTTGGGTGCCCACCTACCACATGGGAAGTCCCAGGTTCAATTCTTGGGGTTTCCTAAAGAATATGAGCAAGACAGCAAGCTGGTGTAGCAAGCTGATGCAACAAGATGACGCAATGAAGACACACAACAAGGAAACACAATGAGAGATACAACAAGCAGGAGCGGATGTGGCTCAAGCAATTGGGCACCTCCCTCCCACGTGGGCAGTCCTGGGTTCAGTTCCCAGTGCTTCCTAAAAAGAAGACCATCAGACAGTGAGCTCAAACAATGAGGGGTTGGAGGGGAGAAATAAATAAATAAATCTTGAAAAAAAAGATACCATGAAAAAAATGGAAAGACAAGTCTCAGGATGAAAGAAAAATATTTGCAAAATATGTATCTGATAAAGGAATTTTATCCAGAATACATAAAGAACTTCTTACAATTCAGTAAGACACACAATACTATTTAAAAATGGGGAAAAAGGGAAGTGGATGTGTCTCAACCAGTTGGGTGCCTGCCTATCACACAGGAGGCCCCAGGTTGCGGTCCCAGTGCCTCTTAAAGAAGATGAACAAACACCCATACCTGCTGCAATGAACTAGACATCCACACTTGCCGCAACAAGCTAGATACTGGAACCACTGCAATGAGCTAGATACCAGACCAGTCACAACAAGCAGACACCTAAACAAGCAGATGCCACAAACCAGCAGACACTGCAGCCCACAGGAAGCAAATGTGGCTCAGGCCCTAGGACACTCACTTCGCATGTGGGAAGTCCCAGGTTCAGTTCCTGATGCCTCCTGGAGAAGGTGAGCAAACAATGAGCAGAAAAACAAGAGAAACACCAGTGGGGGTAGGGGGGTAAATTAAAAATAAATAAAGTAAAAGAAATATTTTTTTAAAAATGGGCAAAAGATGTGAATTCATATTCACCAAAAAAGATTTATAAATGGCTAATAAGTACATGAAAAGATGCTCAACATTATTAGTCACTAGAGAAATGAAATTAAAATCACAATGAGGGAAGCGGACTTGACCCAGTGGTTAGGGCATCCTTCTACCACATGGGAGGTCCGTGGTTCAAACACTGGGCCTCCTTGACCCGTGTGGAGCTGGCCCAAGCTTAGTGCTGATGTGTTCAAGTAGTGCTGTGTCACGCAGAGGTGTCCCCCACGTAGGGGAGTCCCACGCGCAAGGAGTGCACCCCGTAAGGAGAGCTGCCCAGCGCCAAAGAAAGTGCAGCCTGCCTAAGTATGGCACCACCCACACAGAGAGCTGACATAACAAGATGACGCAACAAAAAGAAACACAGATTTCCGTGCCGCTGACAACAACAAAAGCAGACAAAGACGACGATGCAGCAAATAGACACAGAGCACAGACAGCCGGGGAGGGGGAATAGGTGGGAAGGGGAGAAAAATAAATAAATAAATCTTTAAATAAATAAATAAATCAAATCACAATGAGACACATACTTTAATGACTAGAGAGAGGAAGAAATCCTCATACATCACCATAGGGAATGTAAAATGGTGCAGCCATTCTGGAAAAAAGTTTGACAATTTCTTAAAAGTGAACATGTGCCTACCATATAACCTAGCAATTCCACTCCTAAGAATCCACCCAAAAGAAATGAAAACATATGTCCACATAAAGAAGTGTGTAAAGGTTCATAGCAGCAGTTTTCATAATAATAAAAAACTGGAAGTCAGACACTAATGAGTAAATGTTGTCTGATTCCATTTACACAAAATGTCCAGAAAAGCAAATCCATGGTTGCTTAAGACTGGGGTGGAGAAGTAGGGATTAACTACAAACTTGAAATCATTTTGATGTGGCCCTCCTATTCATCTCTTATAATCTCCAGTTAGATCAAACTGTCTTCCATATACATTTCTTCCCCTCTAATTTTTCTGCTCTTATCCTGCTTTGTGCTCTCCTCATCTTCAGGCTGGTCCTCCTGAATCCAAGCAGAACATTTATGTGGTTCATTCATGTCGTAGCATGTTATCAGTAGTGAACTTCTTTTATTGCTGAATGGTATTCCATTGTATAGTTATATGGGCATTTTGTTTATCCATTCACCAGTTGAGACATGTGGATTGTTTCCAATAGAATAAAATATGTTCTCTCCAGGTTTTTTTTTCAAAAATCTCAAGTGTACTAATATTCCTATCTTATAAAAGGAAGAAACTGTAACCCAAAGAGATATAACTTACTCAGGTTTCTTCACCAATGAATCTGAAGCTAGGATTTACACCCAGGTCTAACTAGCTCCAGAGCCCTTTTCTTTCTTTCTTTCTTTCTTTTTCTTATTCTATATATTACAAGGAAACCTACTCAAAAAGGTGATCTTCAATGAACCATAACTTAAAAAACATGAATTTTTAATTTGTGAATTTTAATGTGTCCCTACTCTTATTCTGGGCCCACAAGGTAATTTACACAAAGATGTAGAAACATGTAAGACAGGCCAACACACTAAATTCTATAGGAAAGCATTTATTAAATTGAAATACAGGGTGTGTGGGCTGATAAGGCTCTTGAAGTCCTCATTAGATTATTGTGCATGACCCGAAAAGGGGGATGACTACTGAATAACACTTTGAAAAGCCAAAGTTCAGGTTTGAGACAGCCCTTAAAGTCATCAGACAATAGAGAAATTTATCCATTAGCTACAATACTTACAGAGGTGTTAAAGATGAGCTCCGAGCTCCAGGTCCTCTAAGTTCTACCTCATTGTCTTCAGGGGAAACCAGTCCTGCCTTAAAGCACCCAATGGATGTCTGTCCTAAAAATTCTAAAGGGCAAGAAATTCTAGGAAAGGGGATGTGGCTCAAGCAATTAGGCTTCCATCTACCATACACAGGAGGTCCAGGGTTCAATTCCAGGAGCCTCTTGGTGAAGGCAAGCTGGACCGTGCGGTGAGGTAACCCAAGCAGAGAGCTGACCCGCATAGGAGTGCTGGTTCATGCAAGAGTGCTGGCCCATGTGGGAGTGCTGGCGCAGCAAGATGACCCAACAAAAAAGAAACACAGAAGAGAGACAATAAGAGAGATACAGCAGACAAGGGAGTTGAGGATGCACAAGAGATTGAGTGCCTCTCTCCCACCCTGGAAGGTCCCAGGATTGGTCCCCAGTGCTGCCTAAAGAGAAGACAAGCAGAAACAGAATACACAGATAGCAGACAGAGGATGCAAAACAAAGAGGCAGGGGAATGAGGGGGAGGGGAGTTAAATAAATAAATAAATCTTTTTAAAAAATTCTAAAACCTTCCTTCTAACATCTGACCTTTCAGTAGAAAATTCAGTCCTAACATGGAATTGCAGTTTCTTCTAAAACAATATTTCATTTTTAAACTTTTTATTTTGAAATAATTTAACTTAAAGTTACATGAAATATAAAGTTCACATACATCCTTCACCAGCTTCCCCTAATGTTAATATACTCTATAACCACAATACATTTATTAAAACTAAGAAATTAACAATGGTATAATACAATCAATTAAACTATACAACCTATTTAAATTTTACAAGTTTTTCCACTAATGTTTTTTTTCTGTTCCAAGATCCAATCCAGGATCCCACATTTCATCTCTCCTTAGACTCTTCCGATCTATGGCAATTCTTCACCTTTTCCTGATCTTAACGCTCATGAGGAATATCCACCAGTTATTTTGTAGAATATTCTAAAGTTTCCCCTAATCTAATATTGTTGTCAATAAAGAATCATTTCTTGAGGGTTTACTAGGTGTCAGGCACTCTCACAAACTCTCTACCTAAAAATGGACGTTTTAATGGACTTTAGAAGAAAAGTATTTTAAATTCAAAGAGAATCATCCTCAATTTACCTTTCTTCAAGTGCCAGTATTTTGTAAATTATAAAGCATTACACAACATATTATTATTTCTCCCCCTCCCACCCCAATATACACCCCTAAAATTAAGTCCAATGTAAGCCCTACATTCAGAGCTATTGTGTTTTTACCTTTCTCGATCTTTACTACCTGCATTTTCCCACCCTGAAACCTTAGCCCATTGCTTCCTTTACTTTTAACTGCCCTCTCTTCCCATCTCAACTACCCCTTCTTGTGGACTGTTCTCATCACTGCTCCTAGCTCTCAAGAGCTACTGATCTCTGAAATCCTACAGAATTTTATGACTACTATAATTTTGTTTGCTACGTACACATTACCCTGTGCTATGGGCATATACTTGTGTAGATTATCTCCCAAATAAGACTCTAGCAGCCTTCTTTGAATAATAACATTTACTGAGTACCAAGTACCAAGCTTTGGGCTAGGCCCTGAGAAATTAAACATGATTAAGACACAAAAGAAATCTGTGGTGCGATAAATATTTGTGTACAGTGATAGGCTAAAAATAGGTTACCTTCCAAAAAACCGTAAGCTCACAAAATGTTCCTGAGGTAGTATTTTTTTTCATTTTCTGTCTTCATAAACACTAAAATAACTAATTACAGTTTACTAATGTATCATGAAACATATATACTTCTCAACCAATTTCTGCTTGAAGGAAGCTGTGACCTGGTTTTATGAGAAATTTAGATGCTACAAAGTAAACAATTAAGCGAAGGCCTTTGAAAATAGTGTTACAAGGTTTTAAGAGTGTCAACCAGCTTACAAATTGTTTTAGTCTAGTGACATCTAGTGGCAAAAGTGTTGTTAAAAACAGTACTGCTGTAAACTACATTAAAGGGAGGCCATCTTATGAAAAAGATGGCAAGTTATGAGAAAGAACTATAGTATTTATTACTATTAAAGAATATTTAACAATTTCTATGGCCTACATAACTGTTAATTCCTCTCAGTGCTATTTATCTTTTTTATTTTATTTTATTTTTTATCTTTTTTTTAAAGTTAATAAATAACACAAAATGTTACATTAAAAAACACAAAAGATTCCCATATACCTCACTCCCCACCCCCCATCCACATCATTTTTTAATTATATATTTTTTAAGATACATAGATCACAAAAAATGTTACAAACCTCTTATATTTTTTGAATGTAACATTTTTAAAAAATGAAGAACCATATTAATTTTGAAAAAAAAAAAGAGGAAAAAAAAATATATAAGAGGTTCCCATATACCCCACCCCACTCCTCTTCTCTTGTAGCTGGTAAATATTAATCTTGATACAATATAAGGCTTTACTGAAATAAAAGATATTAATACTTTAACTATTAGAGAAAAAGTTCTCATTTTAAAACACTAAAAAAAGAACAAGGCAAACCCTGACTGTATTGTCTGTTCTGAAAACCCTGAGAATCAAAATGGTATTTTTGTTTACATATATTTGATTACTGATACATTTATATGTCAGTAAACATGTTAGAAAACATACTTAGAAATTTTTGATAGTGATTTCCTTCAGCTTGTAAAGGCAGATAATTATCTATCCAAACTTATTTTAAAATATTACTGCATTTCATTGGCTTTCTGTGAAACTGAATTTTATTGGAAAAAAATGTTTAAACATTTTGGAAAACCTGTAACTCTTTTAACAAACTGCTCCAAAAAACAATGCTTTCTCAATGAGTCCAAAATTTTGTTTACAGCCTTTGAATATGAATCATGGTTTCAATAATGGAGTTCATCCAAATTAGTATAAACCCAGAACAGATTCTAAAATACTTTTAAAAAATTTCTAAAATCATTTTAGTTGAATGACCTAACAGTTCTGCGATCTCAAAGAGAATTCAAGTTAGTCATTTTATAGCTCAATGTTTTCCAAAGTATGGTCAATAGACCCATTTCAGAATCACATGGAATGCTAGTTTAAAATACAGATATCTGGGCCTTATACCTGAACTGACTGAATCGTAAACTGTGAAATCAAGGGCCTATTATAACTAACATTTTTTAAAAGGTTTCTCCAGGTCAATTTTTCTGTACAATAAAGTTTTGGAAATAATTTTTACTATTAAGATCATGAATATGAATTCTTCTAGGTTACTCTGATTTTAATCAATCTTTCCTGCCTCTCATAGACAGAATAAAGGGTTCCATCCTTTAGTTCCCTAGAGGGTTATACTTTATTTATAACACTTCTCAAAACATTGAATCACAATTTATCTGTAAACAACAGTCTCCCTTACTAGACTGTGAGCACTCCATGGGGAAGAAATTACATTTTTTGTCTATTTCTAGCCTAACAATATCTGATGAACAGCAACAGCTCAATGAATTTGGTTAAAGGAATATAGGAGACATCACGGTTCTAATAAGAGCACGTGACTTCTACTTCTGTCCAGGTATGAAAAAAAACCCTTATCTATTACCAATTTCAAATACTATAAAATTTGTATCAAACTAACCTCTCCAATAATTAGTTAAATTTTGGGGGGGAATGGACTTTTTTTTTTTTTTAATTTTGGGGACATAAAGTCTTTAAAGTCTCAACTTTCCTAAATAAACATATCAGTCTGAATGTTAGTGTGCTTAAAATGAGATTCATCTGGGATTTTTGGAAAAGAAGAAAAACTAATGACAGAATTTTATATTCAATCTTAGACTGTTCGAGGCAGTTGCTTAGCATAAACTACAGACAAACCAGAGCCTTAAAAGGAAACATTGATCTTTACTGTCATTTTCTAGTAGGAATCAGTTAGTTCAGAAACAGAAAATAATATCGCTTAGAAATATACATCTTTGGGTACCAGCAAAAGCAAATCAGGTGGGAACCTCCTACATTTTTTAATGTAATATTTTGTGTGATCTATGTATCTTTAAAAATAAATAAAAAATACATTTTTAAAAAGTAAATCATGTAAATTTGTTTAAATATAGAATATACCACAAACCAGAAGTTTAGAAAAACAAAAAGAAAAAATAATCAGTGCACAAACTATCTGAAAGTTAATGATTCCAGTCAAGTTAATGTTTAACATGGCTTGAAATTAAAATCAGAATTTAGCCTGCCTACTTATGGGTATCTAGACTAAGAAAAGAAAATCAAAGCAGTACATCCCTAATATAATATTGGTCAAGAATTCTTTGGAAAAAAAAAAAAAAGAATTCTTTGGCATCTTTCAATTCTATTTTTTTATTCCCTCTGTAAACCTTAATCAAAACTCCCCAACCAAATTAATGATTCTCTCCTCCATGCACGCCTAGTCTTTTGGGCATTATGGTCAGTATTACTCACACTATAGGTGTTATATGAGTTATTTACTTGTGTAAACTGCTCAGAAACCTATAAGCCTCTAAAGGGTAGCAACTGTGCCTTAGATTCTTTGTATCTCTGTCTGCAACACAACAAGGCAGGTGTTTTCCAATATGTTGCAGAAGTGAAAGACAAATATAGTGATTACTATATTACTGCTGGTAGGAGGCTCTTAGATAAAATGGAAGAAGTGGTAATGCACAGAAAAATAAGGATTAATAAGCATTTTTTGGAGGACTTCTGCTTTTATGCCTTCCAAAGTATATGAAACATTATTTTCAGATATTGTGTAACAGGCAATGCAGTACTGTGATCTCTAAGAGAGTAGAAACAAATGAGGTGAACCCTACCATTTCCCCCAACTTAATGCCTAAATGCAGTTTCCAAGACATAGACCAGAAGAGAGATCCCAAAAAAAGCCTAATAACCTCACTGAGTTAAGACAGAAAGACCAGTATTTTGGGAGACTAACATATGCAGAATTTATATGATATAATATGGAGAGGAGGGAGCTCATTAGAACTCTCGAGATACACATAAGGGTAGCCTCGAATCTCTGGTTGATTACTGATATGCAAGTTTATGGAGTCAAATTCCATGAAGCTGGATAAAGAACTACAGGAAAGCAGTAAGCCAAATGATTTCTGAAACCCACATAGGGTTAAGAATGTTCATATTCCCACCACCCAAAGTAGAGAGACATGGGGCAACATGTAGAATACTTCATTAGCTTAGTAATGAAACTAAATTAAACCAGAGTAAAGGGTGCTCTGGATAAGCCCTAACAAAACTTAAAAGAAAGCCTAGAAAGTATCAAACTGGGAAATGAACTTTGGCCCAGTGGTTAGGGCGTCCGTCTACCACATGGGAGGTCTGCGGTTCAAGCCCCGGGCCTCCTTGACCCGTGTGGAGCTGGCCCATGAGCAGTGCTGATGCGCACAAGGAGTGCCGTGCCACACAGGGGTGTCCCCCGCGTAGGGGAGCCCCACGCGCAAGGAGTGCACCCATAGGGAGAGCCGCCCAGCGCCAAGGAGGGAGAACAGCCTGCCGAGGAATGGCGCCGCCCACACTTCCCGTGCCGCTGACGACAACAGAAGCGGACAAAGAAACAAGACACAGCAAAAAGACACAGACAACAGACAACAGGGGGAGGGGAGGGGAATTAAATAAATAAAAATAAATCTTTAAAAAAAAAAAAAAGAAAGTATCAAACTAATTGCAAGTAACTTAGCAACACGCACCAGAACAAAGTCCAAAACTCTTTAGAGAAATAGAACAAAATCCAGCACCCAAAAACATAAAATAAAATGTTTGGCATACAATAAAAATTTCCAAGCAAGCAAAGAAGCAGGGAAATATTACCTGGTACCAGGAGAAATACTAATCAATAAGAAAACCGACCCAGAAACAACAGAAATGATAGGCTAGCAGAAAAGAGAGTTTAAAAAGTTATTATAAATACCTCCTTATTAAAAAAAAAAAAAAAAGAAAATATAAGCATGATAAGCAGAGAAATGGAAGCTATCTCAAAAAGAAAAAATGGGGGAAACGGACTTGGCCCAGTGGTTGGGCGTCCATCTACCACATGAGAGGTCTGCGGTTCAAACCCCGGGCCTCCTTGACCCGTGTGGAGCTGGCCCATGCGCAGTGCTGATGCACGCAAGGAGTGCCACCCCACGCAGGGGTGTCCCCCGCATAGGGGAGCCCCACGCGCAAGGAGTGCGCTCTGTAAGGAGAGCCGCCCAGCGCGAAAGAAAGTGCAGCCTGCCCAGGAATGGCGCCGCCCGCCCACACTTCCCCCACACTTCCCCTGCCGCTGATAACAACAGAAGCAGACAAAGAAAGAAGACGCAGCAACTAGACACAGAGAACAGACAACGGGGGGGGAGGGGGGGGGGATTAAATAAATAAATCTTAAAAAAAAAAGAGAAAATGAATATTTAAAACTGAAAAATATGAAAAATATAATAAATTAAGGTGTTTGTGAAAGCCTGTGCCACAGCCACCTGGCCACTGCTGTTTGAAAGAGCTTTGCCAAGGCTGCTGTCAACCTAATTGTCTGCTTCCTGCTCAACAAGGACCTCACAAAGTGCCTAAAGACTCATACTCTCTGCACAGGAGGTGCCTTGGTTCCCAGAGAACTCTACTGTGTCATGTGAAGCAGGCTGGTCACCCCTGGTCCCAAGTCCAGTCTCTTTTCCCTCCCTACCATGTCCAAACCTCTCAGTGTTTCTTTAGCATACGTTTGAGAAGCCAGAAAAGGACAGAAAAGGATCCCCAGGAATGGGCCCAGGCTAGATGAAGAGCAGGTTGTGAGATAAAATCCTGGCGATGAAGAGACCCAAGCTTGACCTGGCTGCACACTCTCACGCTGCCTCCTGGATCCCTGACCCCCAACTTTTCACTTCAGCCCCACAAGGGCTGACATGGGTACCATACAGGCAGGAACAACCCTCACAGAAGGGTAAGGAGAGAGCTGAACTCCCCAGAATAAGCAGATCCCAAAGCCTGGGATCACAGCTGAATTCAATTACAAAATTGTCTCCTGGGTTCACCTACTCTTCTGAAAATAAAAATTATTTTTGGGCCTTGGTACAAACCCCAAGGCATTGTGGACTTGTGTCCACTCCTATCTGGCTTCTTTTTGTCCCTCTCAATCCTCAGGGGCATCAAGCCCCTCCTTGGTAGCACTTGGCCTTCAGCCCCAAACCTCCCTCCTCCCAACAGTCCTTTCCACCCTTACCTACCCAATGGGAAGCAGCTGTAGCCAGGTTCCCCAGGTGAGGGACACCAAGCTCCCTACCACGGGCAGAGTCCATGCTGGGCTCATCAAGGTCAGTTCTTGTGGATGTGTGAGTCAAGCTGGCACTCCCTTGCTTGGTTTTGCCCCGGCTCTTTGCCTCCCCCCACTCCCATTTCCTGGGAGGTGGGAGGTATCTGTATTTATCCACCCCCTTTCCCCTGTCCTGTCCTAAGCTACCCCACCAAAACAAGACAGCATCAGGTCTAGGGAAGCCTTGACCTAAAAGGAATGGGGAGGGCACCCTAGGCAGAAGACATTAAGGAGCCATGCTTCAAAGTGGCCATGTGAAAGCAGGCCAGAAAGACTCCGAGGCTGTGTTGTGTGTGTGTGTGTGTGTGTGTATGTGTGCTGTGTGCATGTGAGCGTGCCAGTGATAATGATGGGGATGCCTTTTTCAGAGATGGGATGAGGGGGTCCCTGGAGCGGGTGGGGGGGTGGGGGGGAGGGGAGGGGCAGATATGGTACATTCAGGAGGGTTTTCTTCCATTTCTTTTATCTAATGCTTGGATTTACCATTGGACTTTGCAAATGGAAGAACTGAAATGAATGATGTATTTTTGGGGGAAAAAATATACTGGATGGGATTAAAAGTAGTATACACATAACAGAAAAAAAAGACCACTGAACTGGAAACAGCAATAAAATTACCCAGGTAAGAAGAGAAAGGAAAAAGACTAGAAAGTAAAACGTCCACAGTGACCTGAGGAAAAATGTCAAGTGATCCAACATATTACTAAATGGTCTAACATAAAAATAGGAGTCCCACAAAAAAGAAAGGACAGAAAAATATTTGAAGAAATAATAGACAAAGTATTTTGAAATTTGATTTAAAAAACTATATACCCACAGATCCAAGAACATATAAAGCACATTAGTATGAATTCATTACTTTATACATATAGAGGTAAATATAGAAATAAATATGAGTAAACAAGTGTATATATATATATATATATGTATACACACATCTATGCATTTCCCAACTCTGTCCACTGAGAGTTCAGACACCCCAGTTGCAATTAACACACCTAGAAACCATAATTTGGTTTCTAAATACCACTCTCCACTAAAAGAACAACTTCTTGGAGAAATGGCTGGTTCCAGGATTAGGGACAGGGAAGAACGAGGTAAGTCTGGGGTATTATGTTGTACCAGGAAGTAAAAATACGCTCAAAAAATAATGAGATTATGTCAAAAGGAAGCTAGATCAAAGATAACTTCAACTGGCCAAATATGGAGCAATTTGTTTTCCAAAATAAATGAGAGTAACAGATTACAATCCACTGAATAAAACAGGAGGCTATTGTTCCACACTGACATAAATGAATAAACAGGAGAGAAAGCTCTTACTTACAAAATGTAAACAAATCAATGTAAAAGGAATGATGAAATCAGAAAGTCATACTGGCAACCATCATGGTATAATTAATTAAAGCAAGAAACATCAATGGATGCTCTAACCGGTGAAAGAATGTGGGTTGAATAACAAGATTTCATAGAATCTCACATCTCCTCACAAAATACTTATTAATTACAAAAAAAGAAAACAACTTTATAATGAAGAAAGTGTGCAAAAAATGACATTTTCAGATAAATAAAAATGGAATTTGTTTCCATAATCTGTACTATAAGAAATGCTAAAAGAAGTCCTTCAGACTAACAATAAATGACATCAATTAGAAACTTGAATCCATAGGAAGGGATAAAGAATTCCAGAAATGGTAAATACACTGGGGCAATATGACATTGTACCTAGTTTTTCCTTCTCTTAAAATCTTTAAAAGATAAATGATTGTTTATAAAGTATTAATAATATGTGTGTGCATGCAGAGAGAGAGAGAGAAAGCAAGAGAGAGAGTTGATTCTATTTTCAGTAGTTATGTAATGTTTTACAAATTCTCCATAAACACCAAATTAGTGAATACCAAGTCACTGCTCTTAGGGGAAAGACAAGATAGGTTCCTGAAGGCCTCTGATCATGCTTTCATCAACTACATAACCTTGTTTGGTGTATGTTTCTGTTTAAAGACACCTTGTTTAATATTTATTATTGATTCATTAATATTGAAATCACATGGGAAGTGGATTTGGCCCAATAGACAGGGCATCCGCCTACCACATGGGAGGTCCAAGGTTCAAACCTAGGGCCTCCTGACCCATGTCGTGAGCTGGCCCATGCGTAGTGCTGATGCACGCAAGGAGTGCCATGCCACCAGGGGTGTCCCCAGCATAGGGGAGCCCCACGCGCAAGAAGTGCGCCCCATAAGGAGAGCCGCCCAGTGCGAAGAAGGGGCAGCCTGCCCAGGAATGGCGCCACACACTCCGAGAGCTGATGCAGCAAGAGGATGCAACAAAAAAGAAACACAGATTCCAGATGTCACTGACAAGAATACAAGCAGACAAAGAAGAACACACTGTGAATGGACACAGAAAGCAGACAACTGGGGCAGGGAAGGGGAAATAAATAAATAAATGAATAATCTTCCACAAAAAAAAAAATTGAACTCACAGCCAGCAGCACTATAACTCATGTCTAAACAAAGTTTATCTAACATACATATGTATTTTCTCCATAAGGTTCATCACAGTCTTCTTGCATTTAGGAACACTAGACAGCACTTCAACATTAGGCTTAGGGATCATTTTAAATGTGAAATCACTAACTAAAAGCACAAAAAATGCAAAACTGTGGCACTAAATATAATGTGAAAAGGACACTTGTTAACAACATGAGAGCTGAAACAAAAAGGCAAAGTGTCACCTCATTCAGCCTCAGCTGGGAACAAGTGTGATAGGCAATGCTAACTTTTCACTGTTTTATGTACATCTGAGAATGACCATAAAAATATCACAGGGAAACGGACTTTGGCCCAGTGGTTAGGGCGTCCGTCTACCATATGGGAGGTCCGCGGTTCAAACCCCGGGCCTCCTTGACCCGTGTGGAGCTGGCCATGCGCAGTGCTGATGCACGCAAGGAGTGCCATGCCACGCAGGGGTGTCCCCCGCGTGGGGGAGCCCCACGCGCAAGGAGTGCGCCCGTGAGGAAAGCCGCCCAGCGTGAAAAGAAAGAGCAGCCTGCCCAGGAATGGCGCCGCCCACACTTCCTGTGCTGCTGACGACAACAGAAGTGGACAAAGAAACAAGACGCAGCAAATAGACACCAAGAACAGACAACCAGGGGAGGGGGGGAAATTAAATAAATAAATAAATCTTTTTTAAAAAAAAAAATCACAAATACTGATTTGGGGAATATAAATAAATTTTAGTGAGTAGTTAAATTCACAAATACAGAATCTGCAAATGAGGAGGATCAACTGTGTGTGTCTGTGCATGTTTGTAAACACTGAGATTTCTAACATATGTAAATGCATTACATATATGATAAAGAAGTGGGCATATATGAAATCATACCATTGAAAGGTTCTTACACTTGAAGTGAAGTCGTACTATATTAGTACTAAGTAAACTATGGTAAGTTAAATATCTGTATCAGAATCCCTTGAGCGGGAAACGGACTTGGCCCAGTGGTTAGGGCGTCCGTCTACCACATGGGAGGTCCGTGGTTCAAACCCCGGGCCTCCTTGACCCATGTGGAGTTGGCCCATGCGCGCAGTGCTGATGCGCGCAAGGAGTGCCCTGCCACGCAAGGGTGTTCCCCCATATAGGGGAGCCCCACGGGCAAGGAGTACGCCCCATAAGGAGAGCTGCCCAGTGCGAAATAAAGAATGGCGCTGCCCACACCGAGAGCTGACACAAGATGACGCAACAAAAAGAGACATAGATTCCTGAGCCGCTGACAACAGAAGTGGACAAAGAAACAAGAAGCAGCAAATAGACACAGAGAACAGACAACGGGGGGGGGGGGGGGGATAAATAAATAAATAAATCTTTTTTAAAAAAAAAGAATCCCTTGAGCAACTGCTAAAAAAGATAATGCAAAGGAGTGTAATTAAAATGCCAATAGAGGAATTAAAATGGAAGACAGAAAAATATACAATTGATACAAAAGACAGAAAAGAAGTAGGAGAGGAATAAAGCTCACACAGGCAGCACAATTAGAAAATGAAGAGCAAAAAAAAAAAGAAACCTAAATCCAACCACACCAACTTACATTAAAAATAAATGAACTATATACTCCAATTAAAAAGCAAAGAGTATTGGCTTAGATAAAAAAAGCAAGGCCCAAATATAAGCTGTCAATTAAAGATACACTTTAAATCCAGACACAGATAGTTAAAAAAAAAAAAAGAATAGAAAAAGATATGCTATGCATACAGTAAGTTCTAGAAAGCTGGGGTGGCTATATTACTATTAGACACAAAAGACTTCAAGACAGGGATTAATACCACAGATAGAAGTATATTTCATAATGAAAAAAGGGTTCATAATTAATGTATATTGCCTAATAAATACATAAAGCAAAAACGGACAAATTCACAATCATAGCTTGAGATTTTAAAACCCCTCTCTTTCAGGAAAGTGTTAGAATTAATTTTTTAAAATAAAAAAAAAGTATAGACAATTTGATCAACGCCATCAATAGCAATTTGACCTTATTGGCATGTATAGAATACTACTTCCAACAACTGTGGAATATACTCAAGCATACATAAAATATTCTCCCAAGATAGACCATATGCCAGGTCAGAGAAAATAGGATAAAAGGAAAAGGTTTGACAGGAAAACAAGTGGTTGCTAGCTTCTAAAAGGCAAAGAATACATCTTATTCACTTAATAAAAAACAGGTATAGATATAACAAAACCATGCACGAAGTAAATAAACACAAATAATAGGGTATATATTTGAATGAATATTTTATTTATTGTTCATAATCACATGCATTTCTTAATTGTAATAACATCTATTTATCCATCTCTCTATATCTAGTTATATAAACACTTATAAATGGTTTATTTACATTATCTATGGATTTAGAATTTTATTATTATTTCTACTATTTTGCTATTTTGCATAAATAAAACATCTAAGGGAGTTGCCAACAGCAGAAATCCTTTAAAAAAAAAACAGGGTATGGTAAGTACTTGTTGAATAAGTAAATGAAATGACTATATACATACATATATATACATAGGCAAAAGAGGCATGCTGAATTAAAGTAACAATACTTAGTTAGAGCACAGTTGGAGAAACAGGATAAGAAGTTGAAGTTGGCGGCGGAGTTGGCCCAATGGTTAGGGTGTCTGCCTACCACATGGGAGGTCCACAGTTCAAACCCCAGGCCTCCTTGACCCGTGTGGAGCTGGCCCATGAGCAGTGCTGATGCACGCAAGGAGTGCCAGGCCACGCAGGGTGTTCCCCGCGTAAGGGAGCCCCATGCACAAGGAGTGCACCCCGTAAGGAGAGCCGCCCAGCGCGAAAGAGTGCAGCCTGCCCAGGAGTGGCGCTGCCCACAGGGAGAGCTGACACAACAAGATGACGCAACAAAAAGAAACATAGATTCCCGTGCTGCTGACAACAGAAGCAAAAAAAACACGGAGCAAATAGACACAGAGAACAGACAACTGTCGGGTAGGGAGGGAGGGGAGAGAAATAAATAAATAAATAAATCTTTAAAAAAAAAAAAAAGAAGTTGAAGTTGACAGAGACTTAGAATCATCTAGATTCTGTATTTCAAAATAGTTAAAGCTGTTAGAACCTCAGTTCTCCAAAAGAGCAGTGATAATATTGTGGAGAGAAGAACTGAGGCTAATGAGTGAGGCAGAAGAACCATGGGATCATGAAGCTAAAAGAAAAGAGGCTTAGTAAGTGTGATGGTTAATAAGTGTGATGGAAACCTAAGTTAAATATAGAATGAAAAAAATGGAGGAAATGATAATTAGATAATTAGGAATAAATTGCCAACTTTTCAAATACGGTATTTGGAGGAAAATATTATACTCCTAGGAGCAACCCTGGGCTTAGAAGTCACTGATTCAGAGCCATTATTTCTTCCCTCCTATGACACCCTATTCCCCAAGGCAGAGTTAAGATCTCACAGCTGACAGAGGCAGGTGTGTGATAAATGTAAAGCCTTTCTATTTATTTTGTCTGGCTGACAGATGAGGGGGTGAGAAGGATGTGAAGAAACTTGTCATTTGAAACCTAGCTCCCTTATGTTCTCCTTATCACCATTTCCTGTCACTGCATTCTTCCCCAGCACTAATTCTCTATGTTCCACATGACTGGAAGACTTTCACTGCTGTTCCATGAAATTTTGCTCCAGCAAGAAAAGCCCTGGTCTCTTTCATTATCAAAATCTCTTTCACATGCATCATGTTATTAACAACCAAAACACAGCAATCTCAAAAACGCTGCTTAGAATCACTTAAGCATCTACATTTTATAACTTTGATACTCCCTTGTTGATAAGGACAGACCTCTGCCTAGGCAGCAAGACTATCTCGTATGTTTATAGCCAAGGTCAGTAACAAAAACGGTACAATCAGGTGCAAAAAGTGTCTTACACATGTTTTTGTATGTATGCATATATTCATCCACAAGGAGTAAATGGAAGAATCTATTTTTATAACTTTTATATATGAAACATTTCATATTGCATTCTACTATGAATATGTCATTTCTATAAAATGTTATAAAATAAGGCACGATTCATCAAAAAAAGAGTGGTTGAATTTTAAGAAATCTATAGGGTTTGTTTAACGCCTTCGAATCTAATTTACGTCAAATCTCGTTTTGCTTTTGTGTTCTGTTGTGGCCATTTATTCCTACTTTCTTTTATAATTTTCTAATAAATGCTTTACATTTAGAAATAAATTGCTAATTGAGAGGTTGCTATGCCTTTGACTTTAAAAAAAAGAAAAAAGAAGAACAATAACACATATCTGGCACCAGTGCGGAGCATAAATTATACTCTGGTATATTTATCCAAAGGGTTAAGACCAAGGAAAGAATCTGCTTGCTTATTAAAAATGCAAACATTACCTCAGGCATACGAATAGCCCCAAACTCGCCCAGCCACTGCCTCTGCAGCTCACCCACAGCATTAGCATTACATCATATGACATTAAGGAACAATAGTGGACTCTGTATTAGTTGAATATATTGTTTTGAAAGAATAAAATGTCATTAACTTGAATAAAAGCTTTCTGAAATCAAACCTGGGGGGTACAGTCTTCACTGTGTAGTCCTTTTTATTACTTTGAGAAATAGCCTCATCTTGAAAGCAGTAAAGGGAGAGAAAGAGATTAGAGTACAAAGGCAACAGTGATGAGTGGCCCCTGCAGCAGCCCAGCAGGCAGACGACAGGGCTTTAAATTACCAGGCAGAACAATGTGAAAGCAGGAGGCGATGCAACCAATGCAGCACCTAAAACCCCAAATAACTTCCCACCCAATACCCTATTTCCTATCATAGTCTAGTGATTTTTTTATAATGGGCTTTGCTAGAATTGTAAACTGAGTCTTGTTCTATGTGCAGAATAATTGAAACTAGCTGCCCTGATGCCATCTTAAGAAAGCCATCATTTGTAGTCGAGTGACCTTACGCAATTAATTTAAGCTCTCTGAGCCTCGATGTTTTAATCTGAAAAATGGAAAGAACAATAGCTACCATGAAGAGGTATCATATATTATATTAACATATCATCATAAATAATAATTTATTATTTCCACCCAATTTCCCGCTTTGTCTATCTCTTCTAATCATTGTGCAAGATGTTTCTGTTTCATAAGTAAAACACAAGCATCAACTTAAATGCTCATGGCTTTTTGATCCCTAGATTCTGGTCTGTGCCACATCTCACCATTTCTATTTTCAAGCAACTCTCATCAAGTGATTTCTCTACCTTCCTTAGCCAAATCCCAACTTACCTCTTACAGTAACCTGTTCCTCATCAGCTTTCCTTTCTCTACCACATATTCCCAATTTTCTTAACAACAAAGGCACAAACAGATGGAAAAACAAAGCCAGGGCAATATAGCTAATTGCTGGCAAAGTCACAATTAAAATTCAGTTATCAATACAACCAAGTCTAGTATTCTTTTTACTCTACTACTTTATTCACTTTGTGGATTCCAGTGACAATTTTAAATCTGAGGTTAGCTTTTCTAACATCTAGCCTTCTCTTAGATATTTCTCCTACTAGTCAACTGATTATCATAAAATACAAATTATCATGATTGCCTTAAAAGGTAAAGAAAAGGAAGCAGATGTGGCTCAACCACTTGGACACCTGCCTACCACATGGGAGGTCCCAGGTTTGGGTCCCAGGGCCTACTAAAAGAAGATGAGCAGATGCCACCTCCCACCACAATGAGCAGATGCCACAGGCCTGCAGCCCACAGGGAGATGTTGCTCAGGCCCTTGGGAATTTGCCTCTCATGTGGGAGGTTCCAGGTTTGGTTCCTGGTGCCTCCCGGAGAAGGCGAGCAATGAGCAGACAAAGGAGAGAAGCATCTGGGGTAGAGGAAAAATAAATGAAAAATAAAAGAAAATACAATCTTTAAAAAAAAGAAAAATTCCATGCTTCTATGGAATATGAATGTGTTCATCTTGTCATGGTGTGTTTTCTCAGTGAATGGAGACCCACACAATAAACAAGAAAATATTAAACTCCCATCCAGGGGAGTCCTGCTATATTCTCAATTACAGGCAAGCATCCCTCGAGAACATAGACAGTGCCTAATAAAAGAAAACAGACCAATATGTCAAGCCCTCAATATTAATGCATATAATTATGAACCTTACTCTTCAAAAACTGAAACTTAGGGGAAGAACAGATGGAACAAAAGGCATTTTTAGGGCATTGGAATTGTTCTGCATGATTTTGCAATGAAAGATACAGGCCATTACACATTTTGGCAAAACCTATGAAAGTGTACGGTGCAAACTATAAACCATAATGTAAACCATTGACCATACTTAGTAGTAATGCTTCAATATTTGTTCATCAATTGTAACAAATGTACCATACACGTAAGATGTTATTAATAGGAAAAATTGTGAGATAGGGAAGGGGTGGGGTATATGGGGATCCCCTATATTTTTTATGACTTTTCTGTAACTTAAAGCTTCTTGGAAAATAAAGTGAAAAAAATAAGACACTGGGGGAACATACAGAAGAAACTGTCATAGTACTTAAAAAGTGACAGGTCTTATGGTGATTAAAAAAATAATGCAAAAAAAGTTTTTTCTTTTGCATTTTGTTATTTTTTATGATTTTTTAATTTATTATTTTTATTCAGTTTTTTTTTCAGCTTTGTTTTTGAGGAGGATTTAGATTGCAGAAGGGTTGCAACTGTGGCAGGGAGAATCACTGGTACGGGGTGTCAGTGGTAGGGAAAGGTGTGGAGAGGGTGCACCTGGGGCATCCTTCTATGGAATACAAACATGTTCAAGTGGTCATGGAGTATTCTCTCAGTGGGTAGAGACCCACACAATAACCAAAAGAATACTGAATATCCATCCTGGGGAGTCCTGTTACATTATCTAATAGAATGGCAAGAACCCCTAGAGTACATGGGCAATGCCTAGTGCAGGAAGACAGACCAATACACTAGGCCCTCAATATTGATGCTTGCACTTATGCACGTCATTCTTGTGAAATTGAAATTTAGCCTAGCATCACACATTGCCTACGAGCTATCTCCTGAAAACCTCTTTGTTGATCAAATGTGGCCTCTCTCTAAGCCCAACTCAGCATATAAACTCACTACCTCCCCCCCTTGGCATGGGACATGCCTCCCAGGGATGAGCTTCCCTGACATCAAGGGATTACCAGGTGACAACTAGCAAAGCATTTGGAAAAAGACCTTGACCAAACGGGGAAAATATTAAATACAAGTGAGTTTTTGTGGCTAAGAGATTTCAAAGTGAGTTGGGAGGTCATTCCAGAGGTTGCACTTGTACGTATCTCAGAAGGAACTCACTGACTGCCACAGTAAACAGTACTTCAAGCAGGGGAGCTCCTGAGGGCTCTAGTGACATCTAGACATTATCAGCAGGGCAGACAATTCCAGGAATTCAGCACCCTGTCAGAGGACCTTACCTTGGAACATAATGATAACCTATCCCCCCACTGTATTGGAGTTGGACTCATTCATAATTTTCCTACACATAGCTCTTATGCCCCTTTTATTTGAACCTATAATGAGCACCATACACATTAAATATGTGTCCCAGAGACTTAAATCTTCCACCTATTCATATACCGGTTTGAGCTCTGAATCTCAGCAGAGTTGCAGCCAATAAACACCTATCCTCCAGTTCATCAGACTCGCCCAGGACAACAAACATAAGGATGATGATGGACAACACCCATACCAAAAAACAGAGAGTATCTACAACTGCAAGGAAGACAGGTCCATCCATCTGCCCTATAGGATCTAAGACCCCTCTCAAATGGAAGCAGAGTGGACATCACCATTCCCAAATCCTCAAGATGGAGGAATGAACAAACATAATAGGGGAATGCAACTATGGACTAAAGGAGACATAATTATTCTAGTACTGGAAGAACTGTAACACTGATATAAAGACAGTGGTCACCAAAGGTTCTAAGGGGAGGGAGAAGGAAGAATAGTGTAACATGGGACATTCTAGGGACACTGGAATTGTTCTGTATGACACTACAAAGACGGATAGAGGCCATTTTAAACTTTGCCAAAGCCTATAAAATAGTGTGGTGCAAACTGTAAACCATAATGTAAACTGTAGACCACGGTTAGTAGCAATGCTTCAATATGTTCATGAACTGCAACAAATGCACATTAATAAAAGATGTTGTTGGGAAGCAGATTTGGCTCAACTGATAGAGCGTCAGCCTACCACATGGGAGGTCCAGGGTTCAAACCCAAGGCCTCCTGACCTGTGTGGTGAGCTGGCCCACACGCAGTGCTGAGGCATGCAGGGAGTGCCACGCCATGCAAGGGGGTCCCCGTGTAGGGGAGCCCCACACGCAAGGAGTGCGCCCCGTAAGGAGAGCCGCCCCATGCGTAAAAAGCACAGCCTGCCCAAGAGTGGTGCCACACACACGGAGAGCTGACACAGCCACAGAGAGCTGACGCAGCAAGATGACGCAACAAAAAGAAACACAGATTCCCAATGCCACTGACAAGAATACAAGCAGACACAGGAGAACACACAGAGAATGGACACAGAGAACAGACGGGAGAGAAATAAATTTAAAAATAATAAAATCTTTAAAAAAATAAATAAAAGATGTTGTTAAGGGGGAAAAGTGTGGGAGGAAGAGGGGTGAGGTATATACGAATCCCCTATATTTTTGATATAATATTTATGTAATCTAAAGTTTCTTTAATATATATAAAAAAAAGGAAAAACTAATCCCAGAAAAGTATTGAATATATTCCAAAGATTTGTTTTGTTTGTTATAGTATTTCTCTAAAGTGGGGATAAAAGTTGGTCACATAAACCCTCACTCAGTCCTAGAAGACATTTAGAGAGAAGGCATGGTGAAGTTAACAGGAAATGCGGGCATAAACACTATGACTGACTAGCAGTACTACCTGGAAGTCCAGAAGGCATAGGGTATAGAATACAAGTGGCAGTTCTAAATTTCTAAAAGTAAAGGTTACGTCTTTTACTCTGATTGCACAATGATACGTGGAAATGGAAATTTAATCAACAATGTCTTCCTTAACAAAGAAACCAAATTTTTCCTCGAAATACTAAAAACTAATAAGATGAGTAACATGATATAACATGTTAGGGCAAGCAATGTCATCAACATGTCCTAGAAAAGTCTCCCCTCAAGAATTAACTGAGAAAAAGTTAAATCCAACTTGCCTAGTCCTCTGGAAAACAACAGAGACTAGAGAACGACTCCATAAATGCAGAATCAAAACAAAACAAAATGAACAAAAAAAAACACCAAAATCAGATGAGAAATTTGGTCCCAGACAAGTGAGTCTGGACCCCTGCTCTTTACCTGCCCCCCACACCAGGGAGTTGCACAAAGGCAAGACCACCCAGGTCCCTCCTGCCACAGATGCAGACCACAGAGCCACTCACAGTAGCAAGCTAGAACCCCATGCATATCCAGGCGTAAGAACCCAAGTCTGCAAGAGACTCAGGGTAGAACACAAGCCGCTGAGGAGTACCACACACAAAAGAGACCCCAGGGTAAAAAGAGACCGCAGCAGAACAATTGCTGTTGGCAAGAGGAACAACTCAATCCAATCTCTGTTTGCTGGACCATCTAAATGCAGAACGGACCTTTCTGAATTGACCCCGTCTGGCTCCCAGGGTGGGATGCCCTAACACATGGAAAATAAATAAATAAATAAATATTAGAGCAAAAATAAATGAGATAGAGAATTCAAGAAAACATTAGAGAGCATTAACAAAATCAAAAATTGGTTCTTTGAAAAGACGAATAAAATTGACAAACCTTTAGCTAGGCTGGCGAAGTAAAAAGAGAAGATGCAAATAAACAAAATCAGAAATGAGAGAGGTGCCATTACTACTGACCCCACAGAAATAAAAAAGATCATAAAGGGATACTGTGAACAACTGTATACCAACAAATCAGATAACCAAGATGAAATGGATAAATTCCTAGAAACACACAAACAACCTATTCTGACTCTAGAAGATACAGAAGATCTCAATGGACCAAATACAAGTAAATAGATTGAATCAATCATCAAAAACCTCCCAGCAAAGAAAAGTCCAGGACCAGATGGCTTCACAGGTGAATTCTGCCAAACATTCCAAGAAGAATTAATACCATTCCTGCTCAAACTTTTACAAAAAATTCAAGAAGAGGGAACACTACCCTACTCATTGTCTGAGGCCAAAACCAGATAAAGATTCTACAAGAAAAGAAAATTACAGATCTATTTCTGTTATGAATATAGATGCAAAAATCTTCAACGAAATTCTAGCAAATCAAATCCAACAGCACATTAAAAGAATTATACACCATGATCAAGTGGGATTTACCCCAGGTATGGAAGGGCAGTTCAACATTAAAAAATAAATTAATGTAATATACCACATTAACAAAATGAAAGGAAAAAAACACATGATAACCTCAATTGATGCAGAAAAGGCATTTGACAAAATAGAGCATCCTTTCTTGATAAAAAGCACTTAGAAAAATAAGAAGAACCCACTGCTAACATCAGACTCAACAGTGAAAGTGTAAAAGCTTTCCTCTAAGATCTGGAACAAGACAAGGATGCCCACTATCACCGCTGTATATTCACCATTGTACTGGAAGGTCTAGCCAGAGTAATTAGGCAAGAAAAATAACTAAAAGGCACCCAAATTAGAAAGGAAGAAATAAAACTTTCACTATTTGCAGGTGACATGATCCTATATATAAAAAGTATTGGAAAATCTATAATAAACCTTTGAGATCTAATAAATTAATTTAGCAACATGGCAAGTACAAGATAAATGTGCAAAAACCAGTAGTGTTTCTATACACTAGTAATGAGCAATCTGAAGAGGAAATCAAGAAAAAATTGCACTTACAATAGCAACTAAAAGAATCAAATATCTAGAAATAAATTTAACCAAGGATGTACACAGAAAACTACAAAACCGCTAAAAAAAACTGAAGATCTAAATAAATGAAAAGATATTCTATGCTCATGAATTGGAAGACTAACTACTGCTAAGATGTCAGTTCTACCCAAAATGATTTACAGATTCAACACAATCCCAATCAAAATTCTAACAGCCTGCTTTGCAGAAATGAAAAAGGCAATCATCAAACTTATTTGGAAGGGCTGGGGCCCCAAATAGCCAAAAACATTTTGAAAAGAAGAACAAAGTTGGAGGACTTTAACATTTCCTGATTTTAAAACTTATTACAAGCTACAGAGGTCAAAACAGCATGGTCAGAACAGAGGCACAAGGACAGATAAATAGACCAATGGAATTGAACTGAAAGTTCAGAAATAGACCCTCCATCTATGGGCAATTGATTTTAGACAAGGCTGCTAATTCCACTCAATTGGGAAAGAACAGTCTTCAACACATTGTGAGGGGGAACTGGATATCCATATGCAAAGGAATAAAGAAGACCCCTATCTCACATCATATACAAAAATTAACTTAAAATGGATCAAAGACCTAAATATTAGAACCAGGACTATAAAACTCCTAGAAGAAAACGAAAGGAAGCATCTTCAGGACCTTGTGTTAGGCAACCTTCTCTTAGACTTTATACTCAAAGGACAAGTAACAAAAGAAAAAATAGATAAATGGGACCTTATTAAAATTAAAAAGTTTTGTCCATCAAACTACTTTACCAAGAAGTGAAAAGGCAACCTATTAAATGGGGAAATATTTGTAAACCACAAATCCAATTAGGGTTTAATAGCCAGAATATATAAAGATATCCTACAACTCAATAAAAAGACAAACAACACAACCACTAGAATGACTACCATCAAAAAAAACCCAGAAAATTTTAAGTGTTATAGACAATGTAGAGAAATAGGAATACTTATTCACTGCTGATGGGAATGTAAAATGGTAAGGCTGCTGCGGAAAACAGTTTGACGATTCCTCAGAAAGCTAAGTATAGAATTACCACATGATCCGGCAATCCCACTACTGGGTATATACTCCAAAGAGTGAAAAGCAGGGACCTGAAGAGATATAGTGGCATTAGTCACAAGTGCCAAAGATGGAAGCAACCCAAGTGTGCATCACTTAGATATGGATAAACACAATGTGGTACATACATACATGGAATGTTATTCCACATTAAAAAAGAACGAAGTTCTGATTCCAGCGACAACATGGGTGAAACTTGAAGACATCATGTTGAATGAAATAAGCCAGACACAAAAGGACAAATATTATATGGTCTCACTGATATGAATTAATTAGAATAAGAAAACTCATAGAGTCAGAATCTAGAATCCAGATTTCCAGGGTCTGAGATAGTGATAGGGAATGAGGAATCAATGCTTAAACTGTACAGAATTTCTGTTGGGATTCATTGTAATGTTTTGGAAATGGGTGGTGGTGACAGTAACACAACATCATGAATGTAATTAACAGCAATGAATTATACATGTTAATATGGTTACAAAGGGAAATTTTAGGTCATATACACAGAACCAGAACAAATTAAAAAAAAAAATAGGACTGTACAATGAACCCTGTTTTAAATGATGGACTATAATTAATAGTACAATCATAAGGGAAGCGGATGTGGCTCAACTGATAGAGCATCCGCCTACCATATGGAGGGCCCAGGATTCAATACCCAGGGCCTCCTGACCCATGTGGAAAGCTGGCCCACACGCAGTACTGCCATGCGCAAGGAAGTGGTATGCAGGGGCGCCCCCACGTAGGGGTACCCCATGTACAAGGAGAGCCACCCCACGTGAAAAAAAAAGTGCAGCCCGCCCAGGAGTGGTGCTGCACACACGGATTGCTGACACAGCAAGATGAGGCAACAAAAAAGAGACACAGTTTCCTGGTGCCACCTGACAATGCAAGCAGATGCAGAAGAACACACAGCAAACAGACAAAGAGAGCAGACAACAGGGGGAAGGTGGGAGAAGTAAATAAAATAAATCTTTTTTTAAAAAAAAGAAAAAATAGTACAATCATAAAAATGTTCTTTCATGAATTATAACAACTGTACCTCACTAATGCAAGGTGTTAATAATAGAGTGGTATATGGAAACTCTGTATTTTATATATTTTATGCATGATATTTCTGTAAACCTACAACTTCTCTAACAAAAAGGTAATTATTAATAAAAAAACAGAAAAGATGTAACATGTTGTTTATATAAAAGTCAGAAGAGTTTATCAAAGTCTAACTCTGAGGTCTACCAGAAACAGACTGAAAACTTCTACTTCCCATCTGTAAGCAGCTGAAGTGCTGGGAAGAATGATATAATACACGGACCATCTATAAAGCACCATTTATTTTTGTTTTTAAGTACAATGTGGAATAGTGTAACTAGTATAGGATTTGACATCAGTGAAGAAGATTCAAGTTCAGTCTATCTGCTAGCTATGTGATCTTGCACAGATCATTCAAACATATGTCATGATGTAAGAATTAAAGGAATGATATATACGTGTGGGAAGGATCATTTAATACAAATAGCTATATAAATATAAGATGTTTTATATTATATTATACCAGGTTAAGTATATAAGGGTCTTATATTCATTTATAGTCCTTGATCTTTGGGGTGCTTGGGTGGGGGAAGAGAGGAGGACAGAAAGAGGATTCCTATAGCAGAAACCTCATCAATAGAAAATCATCTCTATTACTTTATTGGAGATATGATGATAATAATAAAGTTATGGCCTTCATATTAAAAGGTAACTACTTCAATATATACTAACAGGTAGGTGAGATGATAATTTGTACCAACCAAGTCACACAGTTTCCTCTATAAGAGCCACTGCCAAGATTAATTACAAGTAAATTAGTGGTCACGGAGATTTTCCATATATAACTGAATTAGCGAACCTAGAATCCAGATGACAGACAATAACAATCTTTCTGTGGAAATATAACAGGTAAGAGCCAATTCCAACATCATTCATTTATTAATTTTTTACTCAGTCCTTACTTTATACTAGTATTATTCTAATGATAGGGATTCAACAATGAACAAAACGCATAAAGGTCCTGTCATTGTGGAGCTCATATTCACAGAGAAATATAGACAGTAAACAAACTATGTAGTAGGTCAATGGCGATTAAGTGCTACAGAGAAAAACAGGAAGCCTAAAGGAGATGAGGAAGGCAGGCTCATGGACATCTGGGGATAGTAATGGGGCTATGCAAGCCTGTCCAGCAAGTTGATATAAACCAAAATGCAACTCCTCACCTTTCAAAAGTGGCTGGAAGGTTGGAATCTCTTGCAACTTGATGACATCAGGATCACTGCTGACATTCCTTGAGGCCTGGGAGCCCTGAGCTACAACCACAATATCATCCATCTTGGCTCTGTGCTTAGCTGGAGAAGGGGCCACTGAAAATAAAGTTACACCACTCAGAAGATGCATGTTAGTTACCACCCCTGCCTCACCAAAGATGACTTCAGTCATTAAAAAGAATATTTCACACAACAAAATGCTTCCTATAGTTACCCTCCAGTGGGAGCTTTGTAGGGGGTGGGGTGCTAAATTATAGGGACCTCTACTATCTATAGTACTCAAACATTACAGAAACATATATCTGTACTGCTTTTAAAAATATTTTATTATTCAGCATGCAAAAATTAAGCAAACTGTGTTTTTAACTTTTATTTCTATGATCCTCCTGACATCTGTCCCCATTTTACCAATGAAGAAATGAAGGTACCAAATCTGCCTGCAACTTGCACAAGGTTAATACTGCTGAAAACACTCAGGAAGGGAATTAAAGGTCCACAGGGGGAAGGAGATGTGGCTCAAGCAATTGAGCTCCCACCTACCACATGGGAGGTCCTGGGTTGGGTTCCCAGTGCCTCCTGCAAAAGATGAGCTGGTGCAACAGGTATGCGCAGCAAGCTGATATAACAAGATGATGCAACAAGGAGACAAAAAAGAGAAAAGACAATGAGAGACACAACAAAGCAGGGAGAGTTGAGATGGCTCAAGCAATTGAGCGCCTCCTTCCCACATGGGAGGTCCCAGGTTCAGTTCCTGGTGCCTCCTAAAAAGACGAGCAGACACAGAGAGCACACAGTGATGGACACAGAAAGCAGACAGCTAGTACAAACAACAAGGGGGAGAGGGGATAAATAAATAAAATAATTTGTTAAAAAAAAAGGGTCCATGAGTTAATTGGTACTCATGACTCATCCTGTAAGGGGCTGCAAAGCTGTGTATCCACCCTATCACAACAGGCCAGGTATGTTTAATAGATCCTGGCCATAGGAGAAATCCCAAGTTTTCAACCCCAGATCATGAGTCCATTCTTAAAGCTACAGACTCCTCACCCTTAAAGTTACAGGCCAGAAATAACCACTTGGTTATTTCTAGCAGACCAAGGACTGCTAGAGAGATGGGTCAATTTCAGGAGACTGTAATCCATTGGAGGGAAGTGATTCAAACTATAAAGGATTCAATCTATAAAGATATCCTACTCTCCCCCCAATATCTTCCTGGTTGGGATAAGAATAAAACTTGTTTTACACTCTAAAACAGGGGTTCTTAATAAGGGGTCTGTGAGCTTGAATTTAAATTCAAAAAAACATTATTCTTGTTGGGACATGTTGGTGCAGGTGTGATATATTTTTTAAATAATACACAGTATACTATGGACTTAATAAGGGGTCTGTGGTTTTCACCAACTAGCAAAGGGGTTCATGGAACAAAAAAAGTTTAAGAACCCCTGTTCTAAAAGGTGGTATTCTCATGCTCATCATAATCATGCCTCAAAGGCTGATCCAAGGGATGCCTCAGAACTGCCCTGCCTCCTCCAGACTAGGGTCTCCTGGGGCTTGGCATTCACTCCTTTAGAATCACTGCTATTTTTTTTGCTCTTCAAAAAAAATGTCTTAACCCCTTCTGGTAACTTACCTAACTTTTTACAGATCTATATCAGAAATCTTTTCTACTACAAACTGATTCCCCTTCCCCAGACCCCAGAGGAAAGGAGCCTTTACTACTCTCTAGCTGACCTCACCTTATTTGTAAAATGAAATCATTGTGCAAATCAAATATAAATGTATGTAAAGCACTTGATACAGGGGAATAAGCAAATTCTAACATGAGGTATAGGGAGAAGCATATGTGGCTCAAGCGACTGGGCTTCTTCCTACAACATGGGAGGTCCTGGGTTGTTGCCAGTGCCTCCTAGAGAAGGTGAGCTGGCACGGCAGGCAGGCACAGGAAAAGAGACACAAAAAGGAAAGACAATGAGAGACCAAACAAACCAGGGAACTGAGGTGGCTCAGGTGACTGAGTACCTCTCTTCCACACGGGAGGTCCTGGGTTCAGTTCCCAGTTCCTCCTAAAGAGAAGACAAGCAGACAGAGAGAACACACAGCAAATGGATGTAGAGAGCAGACAACAACTGCAAAGGAGGGAGGTGGGGGTAAATAAAAAATAAATCTTAAAAAAAAAATCAGGCCTATGCTGTTGGTTGGTGAGAGAGCAAGTCTATTAAAAAGATGCCATACCCCTTCTCCAAAATATGCTTCTGACCTGACATACTGGCAAGAAAGCAAAAGGTAGCAATTTTTACTGTATTTGTTATCATGGATACCACATTCTGGACCTTCCATGGAAATAGAACAACAAAGCTAGTAAATGTTGCTCACCATTAAATCTATTCCAATCTAGCCTCCAAGATGCAGGTCTGAACTAGTCCTGAAATACGTTTTGATGTGGAACAACCCTAGATTTGTTGGTTTCTACATTTCTGATTTACAGATCATACCAAGAATGGGGCAGTTCTATGACCAGAGGTACTTTTTAAGACCCAGATTTAACCCGTTTGAATTGGCAATCTCAGAGCTTGTCCAGGATACTCCCAGCTGTCCTAGAGTTTGCAGATTAAAAAAAAAAAGGGGGGGGGGGAAGAATGCATCAGCTGTTTTATTTATTTAGCCCTAGATTCCAGGCACATAATTCCCCCCATTCCCACCCAAACACTAAGAGGAACCTCCAAAATATGGATGGGGAGGATAAAGGGAAACACCCGAGCCTGATGGCTGGATAGAAATCTATGGTATTAGGAAGACGGCCAAGACATCCCAGAGGAAAATGCAGTTTCTGGGAACGTTTGCATCTTCTATTCGGGGGATCAAAGGGGTTGTACTATCAACATTCTTTCTCAAAAGGAACCCCCCGTATCACACATCCTTCTCAAAAGGAAACTCTAAGACCCGTACCACACTTCCTTCTCAAAAGGGTCCTTGAAGACCCGTTCATAAGAAGACAGTTCTTTGAGGTCCTATGATTCACCCACTTTGTGAGCCAAATCTCACTGTCAGTTATGAATTCTAACGCCAAAAATCAATTAGGTCAAGTCTTTTAAAGAATAGGCCGGAGCTGGGAAAAATGGTTGCTTTCAAAATAAACGGGCATGTGCGACTTCACTGGATTAGCTTGCATTCACTGGCACTTATTTCCATCACGGGAATCAAGGCTAGGAGAGATGATGACTTTTTTTTTTTTTTTTTAATAGAAAAAAACCTGGTCAGGGCTTTCAATACGTCCCCATCCACCGGTCCCAGACCCCACTAGGGGCTGGGAGGCAGCCCGTTCCGCAGGCCAACAAGGCCGGCTGGAGGAGGCTGGGAGGTTAGGACACCGACCTGAGGAGTTCAGATCGTTGGGTCTGCTCTCGGCCTCGGAGCTCTGCTCATTGCCCATGGTGCCGGCAGCGGTGGCAGCGGAGGAACGGCGGGAAGGGTGGTCACCGCTCGGCGGCGGGGCTGCAGGGCAGGGGCCGGGGCACCGGGACGGGGAGGCAAGACAGAGTCTGGGCTCAGGCGGCGGGGGCTGGGGAGGCCCTATTTCGGGTACGGGCGCGCATGGAGGCGCAGCGCGGCTGCTCGCCCGCTCTCTCCCGGACAACCAGACAAGAGGGAGATAACCCCCGGAGTCAACCACGAAAACGGCCGGCGGGCGGCGCCGCTTTCACTCACTCGCTCACGCGCCGCAAGCTGGCTTCTTCCGGGTTGCGGATTGGCGGTGCCGGTTACGCGCTGCCGTCAGTTCCGGGCTAGAAGGCCCCGCCCCCGGCCCGAGGGAGGGGCGCGGCGCACCCGACGGCTCCAAAGGCGCTACGGCCTTAAAGGGCCCGACCGCCTCGAAGGGAACCCGTTTACTGTGGTAATTATGGGTCACCGTTCAGCACCACCCATGTATTAGGATGGGAACTTCCTCTATCTTGACAACCACTTTTTACAAAATAGGTATTTTAAAGTCGGCTTCACAGATGGGGAAAACAGGACCAACGAAGGGTGCTGAATAGGCTCGGGATCAGAATCCGCAATTGTCTGGTTGCAAAGCCTCTTGTTTAAATTCCAAACGCCTGGGGAAGGAAGAGGAAGGGCTTGGAAATTAGAGGAAAAAAAACCAGAAAATTCTGATTCACATGTTAGGGTGCCTCTACGTTGGCTAAGACTTCTTAACTTCCCTTTAAACTGAATAAAATTTGGATAGGCTTCTACGTGACTCCAGGCCCTTACACTATCCAGGGGCCTGAGAAGTTCCTAACTAGGACGTTCCTTCTCTCCTCCTTCTGTCCCAGCACCTACAGACTCCAGGTGGCCTAATTAGAGCAAAGGGCAACCTTCTACACGAGTGGTCCTAATTGCAATCTCAATAACTCACTCACCCATCCCAATGGCCAATGTACCCATCCCTACCATCCTCCAAACCACTCCCCGCCCATAAAAAGCTTGCTGTACTCTGTTTTCTGAGAGCTCTACTCTGTCTCCCCTGCCATGGTATCAATGAAGAAAGTCATCTTTTCTTTTTCACATTGTCCGGTCCAGTTTTTGTTTTGTTTTATTTTCTTTGACAGCATCTTCAAGGAAAAGTGAATGCCCCTATAGTAGACTCTAGGTATTTTCTGGGTACTTGAGCAATTATTGACAAGCCACTCTGAAACTAGCAAAAAGCAAGAAAAGCATACAAGAAATACAAAAAATAAACTCTGCCAGTTTCAATGGGTCAAGGTCAGACTTGGGAAACTCTGTTGTTCTCAGAACTTTGTAACTCATTTTATATTTTTGTTTCATGAAATTTCAAGCAAATGCCCTTCATATATATAATCTATACATTTATATTTATTTAATAAATATTTTATTTGTATCTATTTTTTTCAGCCATTCAGGAGAGTTTATTTAGCTCTTCTAACTTCAATTCTCATTATATTAACATCTTGTAACATTAACGTACAGTTGTTCAGTTTCAAAGAACAATAATTTTATATATGTAATATTACCCATATGCATATTTCCCATGAGGTTTCGCTATGCTATATGGTCCCATGTTACATTTTTTAGCTTTCCTTCTAGTAACATCCATAAACTTAGACTTTCCCGTTCAACCACTGAATTTAAATCTATATTTATATAAATATAATCTCAGAAAGAGTATCAAATTGACTAATTTTTAAGTTCCTTCACTCAACTATATTATAGCATTTTCCTTATTTTACCTCATTTAATTTTCACAACAACCCTAGAGCCCATGAACAGATAATTTCCCAATGGTCACCCAATAGTAAATGGCTGTGAGACTACTGGCTGGAAAGCCCTCGGCTTACCTCCCAGATCTGCCCTCCTGGAGGGCGGGGAAGACGTGAGAGAGGAGATAAAGGGAGGTGGGGAAAATAACGCATTCTGGTTCTTGTTCCCCCTCTTCCACATCAAATTATATTTATTTTGGGTTCCATACTCTAATCCATACGGATGTGATGGCGTTTTTTAATGCTTCCCTTTGGCTGAACATTTCATTCTAAAAGGGATAGTCTGCCCATGGACTGATGAACAAATAAGTAAAATGTGGTTATCCATATAATGGGATATTGTTTGGTAGCAATACAGGAATGAGGTACTATAAATTTTACGACATGGATGAACTTAAGACTACATGCTAAGTGAAAAAGACAGTCACAAAAGACCACATATTATAGATTCCATTTATGTGAAATGCCCAGAAGAGGCAAATCTATAGCAACAGGAAGTAGACACTAAGGCTGGGAGGACTGCTAGAGGGTGGGGGTTTCTTTATTAAGGCAATGAAAATGTTTTAGAATTGACTGTGGTAGTGGTTGCACAGCTTTGTGAATATACTAAAAACAAATGAATTACATACTTTATATTAGATGAATGGTGGAGAATGTGAAATATATCTCAATAAGCTGTGA
Source organism: Dasypus novemcinctus (assembly GCF_030445035.2). Taxonomy (NCBI): domain Eukaryota; kingdom Metazoa; phylum Chordata; class Mammalia; order Cingulata; family Dasypodidae; genus Dasypus; species Dasypus novemcinctus. Next base: position 34,149,762 of record NC_080692.1, on the reverse strand, counting down.
TTTTTAAAAGGGCTGTTCTGAAGATAAAATGCCTTCAGTTACTGACTCAACATTTATTGGGAACCTGTAATGTACCAGGCACTTGCAAAAGACTAGGAATAAAAGATCCAACAAGGGAAACGGACTTGGCCCAGTGGTTAGGGTGTCTGCCTACCACATGGGAGGTCCCCGGTTCAAACCCCGGGCCTCCTTGACCCGTGTGGAGCTGGCCCATGCGCAGTGCTGATGCGCACAAGGAGTGCCCTGCCACGCAGGGGTGTCCCCCGCGTTGGGGTGTCCCCCGCGTTGGGGTGTCCCCCGCGTAGGGGAGCCCCACGTGCAAGGAGTGCGCCGCCCAGCGAGAAAGAAAGTGCAGCCTGCTCAGGAATGGTGCAGCCCACACTTCCCGTGCCGCTGCTGACGACAACAGAAGCGGACAAAGAAACAAGACACAGCAAAAAGACACAGAGAACAGACAACCTGGGGGGGAGGAATTAAATAAAATAAATAAATCTTTAAAAAAAAAAAAGATCCAACAAGACCCAGTCCCTAACTTTAGGAAGTTTACTGTCTAGTGACAAGAAAGCTATATGGGCATTTAAAATACAAGGATTCCCAGGATGGGGGTGGGTGAGGAGGGTTTTAGAAGTAGCAGACATTTGGGGATTGATGCCTTTTAGCACCCTTAAAATCACTTCCACAGTGAGCAGCAATCCGTGAACAACCTTTTCCCATTTACAAAGCACTTCCACATATACGACCTGCCTATAGAGTAGATACCACTTTCCTACTTTTATTTAGAGATGTATAGTGTATTCAGGGTCACACAGCTAGTAAGTGGTCACACAGCTAATAAAACCAGGACTCAGTTTTCTAAAACTCACTCCACACCAGCTCCTCCTCCTGGGTTCTTCACTCTATAGCCCGGCACTCCCGTCCAGCCAGTCTCCCCAGCAAGAAATCGGCTCACCCTCACCCTCACCCCCACATTCCACCAGTCATGGAGTCCGAGAGAGTCTCTCACCTTAATCTTTTTTCTATTTCCATGTCCCATTCATGGTCTCAAACCTTCTTTCACTTCTTGAAAGACAGAAGACCTCCAGCCTCGTCTCCTTCAACCTATTCTCCACATTGCTGGCATAGAGGGTTTTCTAGAATATTCCTCACCATCTAGAATGTTAATCTGGACCTGTCACTGTCCTGCTAAAAAATTTTCAATAACTCCCTATGGCTTTGGGATAAAGTTTAGCATAAAACGACCTCCTTGCTCTGACCCCCATCCTCTTTTCTCCTTTATGTACATAAGTACTCTTCCTGCCAGTCAGGGTGAAATTCCCAAATGATCATTGTTAGAGGCTTGCAAAAATTAACAAGCTGTAGCTCAGTTTCCCCATATGCTTTGGAGAAAGCCTAACCCCATCCCCCGCAAGCCTACGTGTCTAAGGCACTGGCATTTCCCCAGTGCCTAAGGCACCGCATTTCCCCACAGGTTAAACAAAGAAACCACGTGGAGACAGGAGCAAAGGGAGATGAAAACCTTCCCTACCTGGGTATCAGAGGGAGATAAAATCCCTATAGAACAAAGAAACAGCTGCTCCTGCAGCATTCCAAGAAACCCTAACTCCCTAACCCACTATCCTCTAGTCATTATCAGGGAAAATTTTCACCTCTAGGGCTTCCTATTGGTCCCTGCCCCTCACTTGGACCCTCAACCTCCTCCCACCAACTATCATTTCCCCTCGTAGGAAAGTTCTGTATAAATTCAACCCCCACCCCCCCTTCTAGGAGTGGGCTGAAATCTCTCTTCGAAGTCTGTTCTTCAGACCCCCTCTGTTGGAAGAGCTTCTCAAGAAATTTCTGCCTGTGGTCATATCAGTCTCCATGTCCCAGTAAGCCCTGTTTTTCTCCAACGGCCATGCTGTTTCCTCTGTCTGGGCTGCTCAGCCTTTTTCTCCTCTACCTGGCCTACTGAACTTCATTCTTCAAGATTTAGCTTCTACCAACTCCTCCCATAAATCGAATTTAGATACCCCTCCCTTGAGCTTCCTTAGCATCTTCTATCAGAACATTTATTTTTTTTTAAGATTTTTTATTTCTATTCCCTCCCACCCCCCCCCCCATTGTCTGCTCTCTGTGTCCATTCGCTGTGTTTTCTTCTGTGTCCACTTGCATTCTTTTCAGCAGCACCAGGAATCTGTGTCTCTTTTTGTTGTGTCATCTTGCTGCATTAGTTCTCCATGTGTGCAACACCACTCTTGGGCTGGCTGCACTTTTTTTTCATGCAGGGCAGCTCTCCTTGCAGGGCACACTCCTTGCGTGTGTGGCTCCCCTATGCAGGGTACATCCTGCATGGCATGGCACTCCTTGCGCACATCAGCACTGCGTGTGGGCCAGGTCACCACATGGGTCAGGAGGCCCTGGGTTTGAACCCTGGACCTCCTATGTGGTAGGCGGACACTCTATCAGTTGAGCCAAATATTCTTAACACAACCATTAATTCACTTGTCTGTCTCCTCCACTGAACTGTAAGCATCTTGAAAGTAGATCCTGTGTCCTGTTGTTTTTTATTTCCCCAGGAAGTGACTAAAACCAGTTTCCTGAATAAAATACTTTTTTTTTAAAACCTGCCTCCATATCAACAGTACTTCTATCTCAGGGGAAGAGGATCAAGAATCTTTTCAGGCAAGGAATAAAGTGATGATGGCCAAGATTTCTAATTTAAACACCTGGTTCATGTTAAATAGAAAAAAAGATCTTTAATCATTATTTTCATCATCATCCTCTATTCACTGTCCTAACTGGAAAAAAGCAAAAACAAAAAAACATCACTTCAATGATATCAGGTTCATTGTATCACAACCCTGAACCTGAAGTTTCTAAGTGAGGGAAAGGTCAATTTTGTGCCTACCATGGACTCCCAGTGCAGGGGGCTCCAAAGACAGTTCGCTATGCCCTGGCTCCGCAGATGGGTCATTTGCAGAGACAGAGGGCACACGTTCTTCAGTTTCTTGTTGCATCAGGGAAATCGCTGCAATGAGAAGTCACCCTGGAGCTTCCTTTTCTTCAGTGACCCTGGGGCATTACCAGAGTAGGTCACCCTCTGAATACAGCTGGTAGAGTTAGTTTCACACACTGCACCCTTGTTGGCAGGCATTCTGTGAACCTTTGCCTCCTGGAGCTATTGCTTAAAACTAGGGTGTAGCTGTTGGCCCTCGGCCTAAAACAGAGATGTACAATGGCTCCTGCTTTAGGCTTGAACGCTCCTTCACCCTGCCCAGGGCGGGATAAGGTCAGAGGTTTGCGCACTTGGCTAGTTAAGTGTCTGTGGTTTGGTAATGTTTCATTTGTTTGTGTGTATGTGGGATTAGGGGTGAAGGAGAGCAGTGATTTAGAAAGCCACTTCTCCCTAGGTGCACTGCCTGGTATTTTTCCATTCATTCAGTGAACCAATATATTAAGTAAATATTTACTGAGCACCTATCATGTACCAGGTACTACATTAAGTGTTGGGGATACAATGTTAGTAACTAGAACAGCCACGACTGTTTTCATCATTATTATCCACTCCTATACACAATAAAGCCGACAGAATCCCAAATGCTTTTCTTGAGGCTCGACTTGCACATAACATTGAACTCAAGACTTGCCAACCCCGAGGGGCCTTCATCCCTCCAATGTTCGACACAGGAATCACAATTCCCATAAACGTGCCCCAAATAGAACGCACTGGAAACGCAGCAACCTCAAGAAAATGCTCTCAGTAGTTGCCCCCGGGTAGAGCAACTAAGAGTCTAGGACAGAGGGGTGGGAGGCACTTACTCCTGCCTGTGTACATCTGGGGACCATTTGGACTTTTATACCACGTGCATCCGCACGGGCTCCGGGATCCGCCTGGGCTCCGGGATCCGCGAAGCGAGGCCGCGCAGCCGCAGAAGCCCCGCTCCCAGCCGGATCGCGCCCCCGCTCGCCGCCGCGCCCACGCCCGCGGCTCCGCGGCTGGGGTGCGTGGAGAGAGGGCGGCGGGAGCGCGCGGGGCCCTGGCCAGCTCCGCCGCCGCCGCCGCCCAGCGCCCGGGGCCGCCGCGGGGAGGGGCGCGGGGCCCGCCGCGGGTGCGGAGGCCGCCGCGCTCCCCTGGGCGGGGAAGCAGCTCCGGGTTGCGGAGCTCGGCGGCGGGAACGTGCCCTCCCTCCGGCAAACTTTTGGCGGCTGCGACGGAAGCAGGAACTCGCTCAGCGCCAAACGCGCGGGGCGGGCGCGGGCGCCGCAGAGCGTCCCCTGCCGTCCTCGGCGACACCCTCGCGCGGATTCCCGGGTCCTTCGCCGCCAGCGCCACGGAGCCGTCCCCGCACCCCGAGGGCCACCAGGGGCCGGGTCCTCTCGCCTCCAGGTAAGGGATTTCCGCGTGGACACCTGCAGGGAGATAAGCTTCCCTCCCTTCTCGGGGCCCAGGCTCCGGCACCTGCGGGAGCGACCCACCGCCCAGGCTGGGGAGGAGGAGGACTGAGGAGCCCTGCGTCGCTGCGGTTCCCGGAGGGGCTGTGCCAGGTGGCTCCGAGCACCTGCCACCGATGGCACTGCCTCCGCGCTGTCCTCAGAAGAAGAGGCGGAAAGGTTCAGCGAGCGACGGACATTGCCTCAGAGGAAGGGAAAATGTTGCCTTTTTATTTTTTCGTGCGTGATTGGTCTCCTGTATTCACTATTGACCCTGCTAACTGTATAATACTCGGCGGGGTGTGTGTACAATTGCAGACGTCTTGATAAATGAGAGTATACTTTTATGCTGGGAGAAAATCTCCCAAATTTGACCTAATTATGTTTAAGTACGTTTATTGTAAGCAAGAATTAAAGCTCGGGTGCTTCCTCTGCCTCTCACCTGTGCCCTTTCCCCTCTATCGTTCGTTCAACACGATTCAACTGACTTTTGGATCTTTAAGGCCTGAAAGCATATTATATCATAACGGATTAGAAGAATCGATTCACCTAATAATTATTGGGTGTCTTGAATGAGATAGACTCTTCAGTGCGTCTAGCTGTCCAGGCGCTGTAAAGATGCTCCATACCGAAAACGCAGTCCGTGGAAGGTTCCCCATCTCCTTGCACAGATCAGGTTTCCTTCCAAGAGCTTGAGGAACAGCTATGTCAGAATCCATTCAGAGTAAAGTAATGGCCTGGTTTTTTTTGTTTTGTTTTGTTTTCCTCTTTTGTTTCCCTAGGTTTAGAAAAAGACTTGCAAAATGTGAGAGCGTAATAAGTAACTCGTGCCCTGGGATTCTTAACCTGGGGAGTCTGTGGATACCTAAGGTATCCATGGATAGAAGTCAGGAAGTCTGAGTTTTCTGTAATCTCAACTGAAATGTAACATTTCTCTCAAGAGGAATGTAGGCAACAAGCCACGGAGTATTAGTGGTATCTGTGATATGCCACCAGTAGAAGTAACAGATACTTTCATATCATGTTACTTGTTGCAAATATCTCCAAATATTATTTGCACTCAATGCTACTTCACAAGTAAGGCAGTTATTAGACATGCCACTTGTCATTTAATAGTTTATTGAAGCATATATTATGTAACATTTATTTAACTGAAAATGAGGATACTTATGGGATTTATCTCATCAAGATTCTTGTAAAGATTAAATGATGTTTGTAAAGTGTTTGGCAGAGAGACTGGCACGTGAGAAACATTCAATAAGTGTTATTTTATTGTTCAGAAAAGTTGGATGTAATGTACATAGTTTACGTTAGGGTTCACTGTATGTAGTTCCATGGGTTTCAACAAAGACATAATGTCATGTATTCACCTTTACACTTTCATACAGAACAGCTTCACTGCCCTAAAAATGCCCAGTTTAACCTATTCATCCCCCGCCCTCTCCCCACTGGTGTAGACCTCAGAATGTCAATTTCTCCCCACCTGGCATTCCCAGCCTCTTTGGAGTGAGTGAGCACTCAGTTCAAGAGAGCATTCAACCACAGGCGAGCTGTAGGTGCAGGGCACCAAGGCCTTAGCTCCCTCACGAGGGTGCGATGAGAACTGGAAATCTTTGGGAATGGAGGGGCCTTGTCTTCCGGGAAGGATTCAGTCTCCTTATCATTTAAGGCACTTCCCAGGAGAGTGTGTATAGCTCAGTGGTTGAATGCCTGCTTTGCATGTAGGAGTTACCTGGTGGGTTCAATCACTGGTACCTCTTAAAATAAAATAAAAGGAACTTTCCACCCAATGACCGTTTAACTTAGTTATTAGTATTTTTATTATCTTCGATGAAATTCTTTATATGTTAAAAAACAAAAGTCAATGAAAACCACTGATCTTTTTATTATCTCTCTAGTTTTTCCTTTCCAGAACATCATATAGATGGTATCACACCATATGTGGCCTTTTCAGACTAGCTTCTTTCACTTAGCAGTAAACATTTAAGGTTTCTCCATGTCTTTTAGTGGCTTGATAGTTTTCTTTTATACCACTGTATGGATGTACCACAGTTTATCCATTCATCTATTGAGAATCTTGGTTGCTCCCGGTTTTTGACAATTATGAATAAAGCTACTATAAATATTTATGGGCAGATTTTTTATGCAGACGTAAGTGTTCAACATACTTGGGTAAATAACTAGGGCTGTGGTAAGACGGTATTTCTCTTGATAAGGAACTGCCAAGCTATCTTCTAAAGTACCATTTTGGAAACAATGAAAGACTTCCGGTTGCTCCACAACCCTCACCAGCATTTGGTATTGTTGGGTTTTTTGGATTTTACCCATTCCAGTAGGTGTGCGTAAGTACCTCATTGCTCTTTTAATTTTCAAATCCCTAATCACATATGATATTGAGCATCTTTTCATATGCTTATTTGTCATCTGTATATTTTCTTTGATGAGGTGTGTGTTCAGATCTTTTGCCCATTTTTTTAAAGTGTTTTTGTTGTTGTTGTTGAGTTTTAAGAATTCTTTGTGTATTTTGGATACAGGTCCTTTTTGAGATACATATTTTGCAAATATTTTGCCCAGTCTATAGCTTGTCTTTTCATTCTCATAACAGTGTGCCTCACAGAACTTTTGGTGTTGAATCTAAAAAGTCATTACCAAACCGAAGGCCATGTAGATTTTCCCCTGTATTATTTTCTAAATTTTTATAGTTTTGCATTTCACATTTAGGCCTATGATCTATTCGATTTACTTTTTGTGAAAGGTATGAAGTCTGTGTCTGGATTCATTTTTATTCACGTTGTCTCTTTCTTCTAGCACCATTTGTTGAAAAGACTGTCTTTTCTCCATTGAATTGCCTTTGCTCCTTTATCAAAGGTTGAGTTGAGTATATTTGTGTGAGTCTATTTCTGGGCTCTCTATTTTGTTCCATTATGTATTTTGTCTCTTCTTTTGCCAGTACTATTCTGTCTTGACCACCACAGCTTTGTAGTAAGTCTTTAAGTCTGGTAGTGTTAATCCTCCAACTTGGTTTCTTCTTCTTCAATATCATGTTGGCTATTCTGGGTCTTTTGATTTTCTCTATAAACTTTATGTTAACCAATAACTCGCTGGGATTTTGACTGGGATTGCTGAATCTATAGATCAAGTTGGGAAGAACTGACATCTTAACAGTACTGAGGCTTCTTATCTGTGAACATGGAATATCTCTCCATTTCTTAGATCTTTGACTTCTTTCATCGATTTTATAAATATGTGTTCTTTAAACTATTGATAATTATATTTCAATATAACTGGCTTCCTTTGTAATCCAGTATATTTCATTTTACCCATTTTTAAATGTATAAAATTTCTCCCAGGAGAGAACTCAAGTTTCTTCAGACTACCAAAGCGATTCATGACGAAAAAGGGTTAGAGAACCTGTGGTTCTGTGCTATACCATCATTCAGTGAACAATTGCATTCTGGAAAAATTAGGGTGGGTGGGTGAGGACAGTTTCTGGTATTGCCTTGTCAGTTACCAGTGGTGGTGGTATTGCACACCTTTTGACTTTTCTGGTTTTAGGGGTGTCATAAAGAATGTTTATCCCTTAACTTTACCTCAACTGAGCCAGAATATTCTCCCTGCTAATTGACTAATCCCTAAAATTAGATTATTAGAGTTTTATGTCTCTGATTTGATCCTTAAGGAGAGGCAGCAACAAGAAAGGCAGTCTCAATTTCCTCATCTATAAAATGAGGGAAATAATAGCTTTTTTGCAGAGCTGGTATAAGGGCTAAATAGGGTACTATATGTAAACTGCTTAGCATAATTCCTACCACTCAGTAGGCGATATATAAATGCTAGCCGCTTTACTGAGAATCCTATTATCACTACATCTTCAATGACTAGAGAGCTTGTGTACTCTCTCCTCTTTTATCTGGTTTAGAGAGGGAGGAAGAGAAAGGATTCTAACACTCAGAAGCAGGCCTATTATTTTTACCTCTTCCCTCACAGACACCGGTCTGCTTTTAAGCATTGATGAGATATTATTTGTGTTGTGCTTATTACTTCTTTGTCAAGTGTTATTGAGAGATTGTCTCAAACCTATCAAAAAGTGAAATGAATTTTTAAAAAGCATTTTTTTAAAACTTGTTCATTTCTGTCTTTTCACTCTTTTTTTTTTTTTTTTAGGAGATACTGGGGATTGAACCCAGGACCTCGTACAGGGGAAGCAGGTGCTCAACCACTTGAGCTACATCCTCTTCCTTCACATTTTTTTGTTTTGTTTTGTTTTTGAGGTACTATGGGCCAGGGATTGAATCCAGGACCTTGTATGTGGGATGCTGGCACTCAACCACGGAGCCACATTGACTTCCCTGAGTTGGTTTTGTTTACTTGTTTTTGTTTGTTTGTTTGTTTTTTACTTTTTTTTCTCTCCACTTCTCCCCCCCCCCACCCCAGTTGTCTGTTCTCTGTGTCTATTTGCTGTGTGTTCTTCTTTGTCCACTTCTGTTGTCAGAGGTACGGGAATCTGTGTTTCTTTTTCTTGCATCATCTTGTTGTGTCAGCTCTCCGTGTGTGCGGCGCCATTCTTGGGCAGGCTGCACTTTCTTTCACGCTGGGCGGCTCTCCTTACGGGGCACACTCCTTGCATGTGGGGCTCCCCTATGCGGGGACATCCCTGCGTGGCAGGGCACTCCTTGCTGTAGGGGCACCCCTGCGTGGCATGGCACTCTGTGCGTGCATCAGCACTGCACATGGGCCGGCTCCAAACGGGTCAAGGAGGCCCGGGGTTTGAACCGCGGACCTCCCATGTGGTAGACGGATGCCCTAACCACTGGGCCAAGTCTGCTTCCCTGCTTGTTGTTTTTGTTTTTGTTTTCAGGAGGCACTGGGAACTGAACCTGGGACCCCCCATGTGGGAGGCAAGAACTCAACCACTTGAGCTACATCTACTCCCCCATTCACGATTTTTATTGACTCAAAGAAAAGTGTGTTTCATCCCTAGGTTTATTAAAAGAAACAAAAACTCATAATTTTCTGTTTTTGCTTTTTGTTTTAGAGAGAAATTCCATCTCTGTACAATCCTCTTGAAGCAAACTAAGACCAAACAGAGGGTCATCCTTGACATTTGAAGACCAAGACTAAACTGAATTTAAGATGTCCTTCTGGGAAGAACAGCATTTGACTTATACTTTTGCCGTAATTTGTTTCCTGACACTAAGACTGTCCACCAGTCAGAATTGCCCCGCTGAGAGTCTAGAAGATGTTGTCATTGACATCCAGTCATCTCTTTCTAAGGGAATCAGAGGCATCGAGCCCATACATACCTTAACTCAAGAAGATTGCATTAGTGTTTGCTGTTCAACAGAAAATATATCAGGTAAATAATAATCCCTTGGCATCCATTCATTCCGTGCATTATCTGACACTAGTCGCTGATTGATGTAGCTGAATAGTTTCTGCCAGTGATTCTTAATGAAATAGAAAGGAGGGTGACAGCATCACTGGGGGTATTTATCCAAAAGTGTGCCTTTCCTTCCCCTCCCCTAAGCTGAATCAAAGTTACTGATGAGTGTGTGTGATGTACCCCTCAGTTGACTATTACAAAAGAAATGGAGAACTACTGGTGTTATGATCTAACAGGCATGTAGAATAGAACATTGAAAACAAAAATCCTATTTAAATGCTTAGCCACCACCATCGGGGGTATCGACATACACTGTAATACCACCCCCACACACACACACACAAAGTTTAAACAGGGAAAGGGAGTTGAAACAAAATTCTAAACTTGTCCCTTAGGAAAATCAGCATTTGATTTTTAAGTGGAAGCAGAAAACTGCCCTTCATCTCCCTCCCCGTAGTAGTAAAGAGTTGTTTATGAAGCCCCTGGCCACTAGGTAATTGCCGCTTCTAGGACTCCAAGGGCCATGGAAACTGTTTAGACTGACCCATTTCCATGTCGCAGAAGGGAACCAAAGCCCGGAGGGTTGAATCATGCCTTTTCATACTTCAGTCTCCAAATCCATGAGCCAAAAAGGAAAGTATATATCTAAGTGAAACAATAACCATTTTTAAATTTTGTTTGTGACCCTATCCTAGTTTTCTAAAGGCAAAAAGCTAAATTATGGAGTGCCAAGCCCCTTGCTAGGTGGTGGAAAGAAAACAGTGAGTAATATGGACAAGACCTTACTGTCAAGGAGCGTAGAAGCACTAGTAAATACTGGACTATTGAGTCTTACTTGACCTACTAACCAACTAAATCAGATGTTTATTCTTAGCTTTTTACTTATTTTTTCTTCCATAATGGTTTTCTCAAAATGGACCCTTTATAGAAGTAATATATGGAATTGTAGAGTTTTAAAAATTTCTAGTTTTTCTTTTTTTTTTTCTGGTTTTTCTTTAAATGTTGACCTCAGCATTTCTGTTAAGTAGATACATGACCTACAAACAGGACTGAATGTGATAAGTGCGTGGCAACGTAGGAAATCCTGCATTTCTTCCCAGTTATGTAATGCATTTAGTTAAAAACTGAGATGTTGCTGCTTCATTTTAAAGTGGAAGTATCGTTACTACTTTACTGTCAGCAGGGGGCCCTGTGGGTCTCAGTCAGCGGTTCTCAGACTTTTTCCTCACTTATGGAGCAATCGTTTGAGCTCTTTAGAGTTCATAAAGTACTTTGATTATTTGTGATGGCCAGGGACTCTAGAAAAACACACATAAACGCAAAGGACACAAAATTTTGCATACAATTTGGGAGGCTGTGGACCACCCTGTACCTAATTGCAGAATTCCCACACCACTGGGAGAGGACAAGCTGGGGTGCCTCTCTTGTTCCCTGGGTGGAAGAGAGATGGCGAAATGAAACCCCTGCAGAGGTGTGAAGTCGTTTTTCCCATGGGGGAGTCAGAGGTGGTCCCTGACCATTGCCTAAAGAGAGGAGGTGGTGTGATGCTTGACAGATCATTTCAATAATGAGCCTATAGGCCCCATAACTTCAACCTGCCTGAGGGTAATATCGATCCCTATTTTAGTTCAAGGGTCACAGGTCAAGACCTTTATACCAGATTGAGGCCAAAGCCAACTCTAGGCCATGATGAATACAAAGAAGAATTTCTACTGGACAAAGAGAAAAAGAAAACAAAGCCAGAAAAGGAAATTTAGAGTGAAAAGGAAGCAAAGTAGAAAAGCAAAACTGGTATGGAAGAGGGCAAAATGGGAAGGAAGAACCAAAAGGAGATTGGTACTGATGAAAACAGAACAACATACTTCTATTCCATATGCCACTGAGATTCTTTGTGGAAGGAGGCATAATATGTATGAAGATTAATTTACTGACCCCATCCAATAAAACTGACTCATAACTTTATCAGTGTACGGGATGCCTTCAGGATACAAGAGATATATGAAATTGTTAGAGTTCAGTCTACTTCCTAAGGTCCAACTCAGTTGTTGAAGTCTTGCAGAGATTGAAAAGTCAGGATTTTTATGTATATTTTGATGGGTATTTTGGTAAATGGACTGCTTATTTCTAAAGAAATCCGTGTGCTATTAAAAATTGAACTTGACAAAGATTAACTCAGATTTTCAAATTCAATGTCTTTAGAAATGGCTTTCAGTGATTAAACAAAGGAAAAGGAAATGATTCAGCAGTCAGCAAGCAAATGAACAAAGGTGTTTGTTTTGGACACCAGCATAAGTGAAGTTCTTCCTGCTTGCCATACTCTGTAGAAAATATTGTTACAAAATAATATTTATGAAAACCTTTCATTGCAGGGAACAAAGCATGTAACCTGATGATCTTTGACACTCGAAAAACAACTAGACAACCCAACTGCTACCTGTTTTTCTGTCCCAGTGAAGAAGCCTGTCCACTAAAACCAGCAAAGGGACTTAGGACTTACAGGATAATTAGAGGTAATAAAAAACGTTATTCTTTTTCTCTTGTAACTGGAATTATTTAAAGATGTGGTTTAGAGGAAAGATTTTCTACGAAAGAATAAAACTACCAGAAGGGAACATAAACATAGAGGCACACCAGAAAAATCTCATGATTTAAAATTCAGTTTATTAACCAATTTTATCCTCAATGAAACACCTCTGAATGATAGCGTATCTTTGTGTGTTTTGCTTTTGTTTTACTTTCGTAAGAGTTACATAGACCTTCCATGAGAGTATTTTTGAAACATCTCTTCAGAACAATGTTGGCAACATTGGAATACATTTAAAGATATCCTGGGTATCAGCTATGAAAGGGTTAAGACCCATGTGAATATATTAAGTTCTAGTATGCTACTTTTAGGTTACAATTATTTTATAATCATACTTGAAATCACTTTCACTGATTTTGTTTTCTAGATCTATAGGGACACTCATTTGACAAATATTTATTAAGCACCTACTATATGCCAGGTGTTGGAAATCCAGTCTCTGTACTCATGGATCTTACTTGTTAGTTCAGAATTCAGGGAAAAAAAAACTTTTAAAATTAAATAACTACTAGGTATATCTTGGTGAGATTTTGGCTTGTTAGTTTTTCATAGGATAGGATGAAACACTTTCAGTCTAAAATTTCCTTTTATTTAACTTTTAGAAAGTTTTTGTCATTCTGACCTTAACAACACTTTGTTCACTTATTCAACAAATAGCAACTATTATATGGCACCTACAAGGTGCCAAGCAAGGTTTATGCCCTGAGGATATAACACTGAGCATTTACAATAAGGTTCTCACTTCTGGGAATCTATAGGAACACAATAGCCATGATAAATAAAGATAGAATATAGTCAATGTAGAATATAGCCAGTGCAATGTAGAGAATTGAAATAGGACAATATAATAGATCGTCGCTGAGTGGACCCTTTCGATCATGTGAATAGGGGATGCATCTGTGAAGTTATCCCTAAACTGAGATCTGAATAGCAGAAAAAGCCCAATGTGAGAAGATTGTGGGAAGACCCCTCAGGCAGAGGAAGTAGCGTGTTCCAAGCCACTAAGGCAGAGTGATGTTGGGTTGTTTGAAGAGCCCACCAGTCCCACTGGGACTGAGACATAGTGAGCAGAGGGTTATTTGAGAAGTCAGAGAGGTAGGAAGGGCCGGGTTGCTTGTCAGGCTGCGTAAGCCAGGATGTGACCCTTTTATTTTCAGGGTGGGATGGGAGGCTGCTGGAAATCTTTAAGAAGGCGTGTGAGATGGTGTTTTAAAGGGGATTTCTCAAAGCTCCGTGTGGCTGCCCTGTTGTGAACAGACAGTGATGTGGCAGTGAGAGCGGAACACAGAGAGCCTGGTTAGCCGAGGGGGTGAGATCCAGGAGAAAGATGATGGAGAAAGGTGGGTATGGGCCTTTTCCAGGCAGAATTGGCAGGATGCGGGGGGTGGGGAAAGAGGTGCTGCGGTCCAGTCCTGGTGTTCGGCTCGAGCAGCTAGGTGGATGGTGGCACCGGCCAGTGCCTGGAGGAAGATTCGAGGAGAAGCAGTTTTAGGGCTTGGAAGTGCGGCGGGGTGGAGGCTTCTCTTTTGACGGCTTGAGCGGGAAGCACCTTAGAGAACATAGCTGTCCGGGGCACCTGGATGCCAGCTCTGCTTTGTCCCCCGCGAGAGGGTGCATCTGAGTTTTGTTCATCAACCAGGGAAGCCCGACGTATCAAACATTCCCTTACATAGGAGCATGACACGCAGATTATTTGTGTAAATTCCTCTAAATTAAGCTCAAGGATAAAAAGACCATGGCCCAGCACAAACGAGGCCCCTCAGAACACTTGAGACCTGGCCTCGTGTGGATGGCGTCATGCCCTGCTCCGCCCTTTGCAAAGCCGCCCTTGTCCCATGTGGCCGCTTTGCTTCCTGCGTGTAAATGACTCAGCTGCAGACCCTCGGAGCTGCGGTGTGGGCGTGGCCTCTGCCTGTTCTGATCACCTGGAAACCTGCAGAGCCTGGTAGACCCCGGGGGTCCCCAGCAGGGCTGGGTCTCCTCATCCCAGCTTCCACGGGCAGGGCAGGCCTCCTCCAGGAGCTCCCGGAACTCAAAAGCGGAGCTGTCACCTTCCGCCTCTGTCTTCTCCCGACCTGGTCTTCATTCTGTCCTCTCTGCCACATTCATCATTTAGTGCTCAGGTCTATAAACTCTTTCACAATTGAGGCAGAATGTTAAAGAAATTATAGTTAATTACTCCAGTAATTCTACTTCTGAAAAAAACCATACAAAGGAAAAAACATCAAGAGGGAAAAAAGGTTTTGACAGTAGCCATTACTGTAGTAGTTTAAAAAGTGAGAAAACTAGGACTGTCACAAATGACCAGGTGTCAGGGAATGGCTGGGTAAATTATGATGGATCCACTTGAAGGAATATAATGCAGATGTTAAAAATATTTAGTAGGAGGAGCAGATGTGGCTCAGTTGAGCACCCACCTCCCACATGGGAGGTCCCAGGTTCAGTTCCCAGGATATCCTGGGGAAAAAAAACAAAACAAGCAAAACAAAAAATCCAACTCAGGGAAGCTGATGTGGCTCAGTGGTTGAGCACCAGCTTCCCACATATGAGGTCCCAGGTTCAAAACCTGGTACCCAGTACCTCAAAAAAAATTTTTTTTCAGTAGGAATTAATATTTTTCCCTAAAAGTTCAGGTAAAAACAAACCAGGAAGCAGATGTGGCTCAAGTGATAGAGCTCCTGTCTACCATATGGGAGGACCTGGGTTCAATCCCTGGGGCCTCCTGGTGAAAAAGAAGAGGAGAAAGCGTGCCCACATGGTGAGCCAGTGCCCGTGTGAGCACCCGCGTGGAGAGCCAGTGCCCGCACAAGTGAGTCACGCAGCAAGATGATGATGCGACAAAAGAGAGACAAAGGGAGAGTCAAGGTGACGCGCAGCAGAAACCAGGAACTGAGATGGCACAGCTGGCAGGGAACCTGTCTCCACATCAGGAATCTTCAGAATCAAATCCCGGTGAATCCTAGAGGAGAAAAAATGAGAAGACAACACAGACAGCAAAAACAGCAGGATGGGAGGAGAGGAAAGGGGGAAATAAATAAATAAATCTTTTTTTAAAAAAAAGTTTTTCAATTACATGAAAACTTATTTTAAAAATATATGAAAATGTTAATAATTGAAATATGTTGATAGAAATTATAGTTGCATTTGTTTTCTGGTTTTCATAATGCTCCTCTAATGTTAATTGCCTTTATAATGCAGGTATAAATGAGGAACTATGTGATAAAGATTCT
Organism: Dasypus novemcinctus; assembly: GCF_030445035.2. NCBI lineage: Eukaryota > Metazoa > Chordata > Mammalia > Cingulata > Dasypodidae > Dasypus > Dasypus novemcinctus. Next base: position 34,134,155 of record NC_080692.1, on the reverse strand, counting down.
CTCCAGTGAAAATGGGGGAAGTGAAACGTGGTGAGGGCATAAACCTTTTTAAGGGAGAGTGTGAAGGTAAGGGGGTAGAAATAGAATAAAATAGTTCCTGTGGCAGCCAGCAGGGGTGGCACTACCCCAAGCTGTGCCTCGTTTAGGGGCAAAGTAGGATCAACCCTGGACAATGTGCCCTGGACAGTTTATAGCTACAAGATGTTTACAAGTTATGTTTATAATTCAGGGAGTGTCTATTCAGGGAGTATAATTAAGGGAGTATCTCTCTGTGTTGATGGATTGAGATGGCCCCATTAAAAACGAATATCTGCCTCATGTCTGGAATGAAATTAAATACAGATACCTGTTTGGTGGTTTGTTTCTGGATGAACTCTCTTTTTAACTAATTGACTAATAGGTACAAACCAAAGGTTTTAAAGATGACAGCGGGCTCTCTTCATTGCAGCTTAGTATTATTTCATCCTCTTTTTTGCAGCCTTGTGGTTTGTGTCTACCAAGGACTGGAAGAACAGGAGAATTCAGAAATAGAATAAATTAGGAGTCTGTTTGCTCAGCTGGTTTCAAGTGATAGGTATTCCTAATTTTTTCACTCAGCGAAGTCACTTGAAAATAAAACTCAAAAGAAAAGTCAAAGGCACTGGGCTGTTCCCAGGTCCCTCTGTGGCTCATCTCTGTGTCACCTGGAGAAAGCACCACGCCTCATTGGCAAATAGCACTGGGTGAAGTGAACAGAACAGGTGTGGAGGCTCAATTTTATCAAGAAATGGGCCTAGCCCTGGTTTTGCTTTATTTATGAGCTCCTGTTCTATTTGTGAGAAAGAAAATGTCTGTTTTGACCATTCTTGTCAAACGGCTTTAAGTTCTGATTTCACACACAACACAGAGCATGTGTTTAGTCGTCTTTTTTTTAACTTTGAAAGTAAAATACGTTGAGTCCTGCTCTTTTTATTTATTTATTATTATTTTTTAAAGATTTATTTTTCATTTATTTCTCTCCCCTTCCCCCACCCTCCCAACCTCCCAGTTGTCTGCTCTCTGTGTCCATTCACTTTGTGTTCTTCTGTGACCGCTTCTATCCTTATCAGCGGCACTGGGAATCTGTGTTTCTTTTTGTTGCATCATCCTGCTGCGTCAGCTCTCCGTGTGTGTGCAGCGCCACTCCTGAGCAGGCTGTGCTTTTTTTTTCACGTGGGGCGGCTTTCCCTACAGGGTGCACTCCTTGCATGGGGGTGATGCTCCCCTATGCAGGGGACACCCCTGCATGGCATGGCACTCCTTGCACGCCTCAGCACTGCACATGGGCCAGCTCATCACATGGGTCAGGAGGCCCTGGGTTTGAACCCTGGACCTCCCATGTGGTAGGCGGATGCTCTATAAGTTGCACCAAATCTCCTTCCCAAGTCCTGCTCTTTTTAAAAAGCCCTGATCCTATGAGTATAAGTGCTGTTTATCTCACAATGAGGCTATCTAGGAATGGAATATATCACTCTGTAGCAAAAACTGTCCTTCTCGTTGTTGAAAGAAACAGGAGTGTTTGGTATTCATATCCTTTCTAGAATAGAGTACTATATCCAAGAGCAGGGGTCAGCCGGCCATTTTTGTAAAGAGCCACACGGTAAGTACGTTAGGCTTTTCATGGCTGTGTTTAAGTTTTGGGGGGCATTCAGTCTCTGTTCTATCTACTCACCTCTGTCCTTGCAGCCCCAAAGCAGCCATAGCCAACATTTAAATGAATGAATATGGCTGTGTGCCAAAAAAAAACCTTATTGGTGGGCATTGAAATGTAAATTTCATATAATTTTAAAATGTCAGAAAATATTCTTTATTAGTATTATTTTTTCCCAACTATTTACAAATGTAGAAACCATTCTTCGCTTGCCAGCCACCCCAAAACAGGTGACAGGCCAGATTTGGCCTGCAGGCCATAGTATGCGGACCTCCCTCCTGGATGGATTAATAAGTGTCAGTTTTCAAGGACCTCTTAGGGGTGTGACGCTTAAAGAATAGGCAAAAAAATGTTAGTAATCTGAGGTTGCTGCTTGTATTGGTCAGCCAAAGGGGTGCTGATGCAAAATACCAGAAATTGGTTTTTATAAAGGGTATTTACTTGGGGTAGGAGCTTACAGACACCAGGCCATAAAGTATAAGTTACTTTCCTCACCAAAGTCTGTTTCCACATGTTGGAGCAAGATGGCTGCCAAAGGCTTGAAGGTTCAGGCTTCCTGGGTTCCTCCCTTCCAGGGTTTTGCTTCTTCCTGGGCTCAGGGTTCCTCTCTTCCCAGGGCTGGCTTCTCTCCTCTGTGTTCTTAATTCCCAGGGTTCCAACTTAAGGCTTCAGCATCAAACTTCAATATCAAACTCCAACATCAAAAACCCTCAACTCTGTCCTTTGCCATGCCTTTTATCAGCAAGGGGTGGGGACTCAACATCCTAATGACATGGCCCAATCAAAGCCCTAATCGTAACTTAATCATGCCCAGGTTCAGACCAGTTTACAAACATAATCCGTATCTATTTTTGGAATTCATAACTGTCAAACTGCTATACTGCCAGATCTCTTTGTAAGGAGAGAGGATACTGAGGCAGTGAAGGAAGAAAAGGAGAACGGGGCAAGAGAGAGTGAGCCAGTGAATGCTATGGAATTCCTCTGCTTCTTTCCTTGTGTTTTCTGCAATTCTGATCTAAGCGAAACAGACAAGTAATAGAGAGAAATTCAAATTATCATTCCCTGTACCTGGTTACCTTAACAAGTCTTTTTGAGTTGAGCTGTGGTAGGGTACTTGTGGTTAAGTGAATTTACAGACATTTGATAAGGAGAAGGATCTGAGGCTGCTTTCTCTTTAGCAGGAATCAAACTGATTTTTCTGCTCTTTAGGTCAGCACTCTAGCAAACTTTCTAGCACGTCGTGATTTCAGACATTAGTCCCCTTATCCTCATAACCTGAGTTATTGGCTCTAAAATTCTAGTCTCTGAGCATCAAAATCAAACATGAAACCATGTGTCCCTGTTTCTTGATTGACAGGTGTCATCAGCCTTCTGCTGCTGCCTTGGCCTCCGTGTCCTCAGACGAGGCCAGACCGTCCTGGCTCCCTTTTCCTGCTCCCTGTCAAAGACCACCCACCAGGGACTCCATCTCCTTTCCTGACCCCGGTGCTCATTTTCCCATGTCCTCTGTACACTCATTCTGATTTGTCTGCCCGCCCGCCCCCCCCACCTTTCCTATAGATTACTTGCTTCCCCATGTGCCATCTCAGTTACAGTTGTCATATCCTGTGGGGGCTTGTGCCTCCCCAAACCTTCTCCCTCCCTGTCCTCTTCCAGCCCACCTCACCTGGCCCAGCTTTCTTCCCTGGCCTTGATCCCTTACCCAGCCTCATCTCCCTAGACCTCCTGTCGAGCTCCTCTTTGCTTCTCTGCTTTGCTGCTCCCACGTCCTCCTCAGTTTGCTGGGTCCTCCTCCACACACTTCTCTTCTGTCCCATCCCTCTAAAAATAAATCTCAGCGTCATCTGGTGAAGAGGCGGTGTTAGGCAGTTCTGACTTAGCAATTGTATTTTTCCATTCTGCACACATCTTAATGAAATCACAAACATCAAAAGTCTGAGGATTTATTGAATAGGCTGCTATATTTGCAGTTTCTAACCTACCTTAGCATGGAAATATTTAAGTCTTCCTATTTTCTTTACATTTTTAGATTTTCCACCTTTGACCAGAACTGGCTGGCCAAATCAAAAGTTAGCCCAAGAAGATTACCCCTCACGAGGCCGATCTTCACAACCGATCCCTTCTGCTCCCTCCTACCTGACAGGTGAGTCACAGCCTGCAAGGGGAAAAACGCTTTCTCAGGAGGTTGGAGCCTCAGATCACCTGGAGAAACAGGTCAAGGTTGATCATGTGACTACGCAGTTCCCTGTTTATAAAGAAAAAGGCCATTCTCAGAGTCTGCAGTCTTTCCCGGAACAAAAAACAGCTCATCTACCAACTAAAAATGGGAGCGCATCCCTGTCGACAATGGCTGCTTCCTCTCCACGTACCATCTCGTCCACTCCGAAGCCTGCACTTCTTCAACCCACCAGCCCTGCAGTGACACCCTCTGCGACTTCTCAACCACAGGAGGCTCCGACACCTCACCCTGCAGCGACGCTCATTTCTCAGCCTCCCTCAACCCTCACTTCTACAATATTTACACATGCTGTGGTTACTCCCCAAGCTAGCACTACTATGGCAGCTCCAACTACCATCTTTCAGGCACCCACAGACTTGAAAGTCACCCCAGAAACAGTGCCCCCTAGAGAAACCCTTAGCCCGACTTTGAGCAAAGGGGATGCTTCCAGCTCTGCAACACTTCTGTCGTCAAGTGTGGATTCTTCCGCTACGAATAAAACTGCCTCCCAGGGAAATGGGAGGGCTAGTCCCGGTGGTTCCTTGCTGAGCAGTGTTCCAGGAAGTCAAGCTGGCCTTCCGTTTCAAAAGTGGCTCCTCGTCGGGAGCCTGCTTTTTGGCGTTATGTTCCTGGTGATAGGCTTTGTCCTTTTGGGTAGAATGCTCTCAGAATCCCTCCGCAGAAAACGTTACTCACGACTGGATTATTTGATCAATGGTATCTACGTTGACATGTAAGGGCAAAGCTAGGTATCTCTTGAATTGTTTAGCAACTAGTAGCCCAAATGCATGCTTTCTGCTAACTCACTGATCTTAGCAGGAGATTGTATTTTGAAGGCAGGAAAATGCCCATTATCACTTTCTGTTTGTGTGTTTTTTGAGGAGGAGGGAGAAAAGGGAAATACGAGTGGTCTGTCTCTAAAATTATTAGCTGAAAACAAAGCTCTACCTAAAGTAATAATATATAATTGCTGTATGAGATGAAGAACTCAACTGACTTCATGCACCGAAAAATGGTTAAGACTTTTAGGGTCCAATTCATTAATATTTCTGTGTGCAGATAAAGTTGCCTATTTATGATATTAATTCTAATGGGTTCACTTTCTTTTTATGTGAATACCAATAAAATTTATTCCAGATGTATTTACTTCCAATTAAACATTTGAATAAATGTTTTGTTACTCAGTATTGTTCTTGTAAGTGACAAATCCAGCTGGATAATTTTCAACTTATTCCCATCAGCAAAATGATTATATGATGAAACTATGAGTTCCAAGTCAAAATGACAAAATCCTTTTTCCCCATCAATGAGCCAAAGGTTTCCTTTGGGAGAATTCTAGCACAGTATTAACCCACGTGGAGACAATGATAAATCATTTCTGATAAATAGCCAAATAAACTTTGGGTCTATTCTAGTTAACTTTTTCCCCCCCAAAACAGGTAATTTGGACATTTTCTAAACTTGTACCAAGTTTAAAATGTAACAATATTTATAAATCCTTAGCCAAACTTGATCAGCAGTCAATTTTAGCTTGATTTGGAGCAACATTAGCTATAATATATAGCAATTAAGATTATTATTAAGTGATTCATATGCCATAATTATATTGGTTTTTTAAGTTTCTGAGAAATGCTTTCAATAAAGTTTGCCAGACAAGTTACAGGTGGCATAATGAAGAGTTCAGGAGGCTACCTGGGGTCAGTTTGACTTACCTTTCTGGACTTAAGTGTGTTTATAGCTCAGCAAGAAGATTGGTCTCTTCCAGGTTTTTAGAGAAAATTGGAATTCAGATGCGGAGTTATTGAAATGAACAGTAGAGGGCAGTAGCCAGTTAATACATCTAGCAGTGAAGACAAATGTGGAAAATGATAGAAATGAACTTTCCTCTTTCCTCCTGCCCCTCCCATCTCGTGCCCCCCCGCCCCCCCCCAGGTTTACACTAAGCTCATAAAGCATGTGAAGAGGAAAGCTGGTCTGTTGAAAATACTGCTTTTCAAAAATTTTCCAACTTAGCTTAAGACAAATCTCCAAGGGGTTTACATAAGCTTTAAGTAGGCTGAATCAATAAAACCATGAGTCAACTTAATTTAGCAAGTATTTTTTGAATTTCCACAAGTAGGCCAGAATCAGATTAGTAACCAAGTGCTGTGGAATTTAAAAATTCTTCCTCTCTTTGTTAATGGATTCGGGTGGTGTAAGTAAGGCTTTCCCCTGGTTCTCATATAGCTCTCTGTCCACCTTGCTACGATCTTTCTTTTTTTTGTTTTTGTTTTGTTTCATTTTTTTTTTTTTTGATGTTTCATTAAAAAAAATGAGGTCCCCATATACCCCCCCACCCCCCTCACCCCACTCTTCCCATAACAATAACCTCCTCCATCATCATGGGACATTCATTGCACTTGGTGGATACATCTCTGAGCACTGCTGCACCACATGGTCAGTGGTCCACATTATAGTTTACACTCTCCCCCAGTCTACCCAGTGGGCCATGGGAGGACATAAAATGTCCAGTAACTGTCCCTGCAGTACCACCCAGGACAACTTCAAGTCCTGAAAATGCCCCCTCATCACATCTCTTCTTCCCACTCCTCACCCTCTGCAGCTACCATGGCCACTTTCTCCATCTCAATGCTACATTTACTTCCATTACTAATCACAATAGTTCCAGAATAGAATATCAGTAAGTCCACTCTAATCCATACTCTATTTGTCCATTCTGCGGACCCTGGGATGGTTATTGTCCACTCCACCTCTGTATTGAGAAGGTGCTTAGATTCCACATGGATGCTGGATGCAATTCTCCTGTTTGCAGCTTTAGGCACTCTTGGCTCCCTGGTGTGGTGGTTGACCTTCTTCACCTCCCTGTGGGCTGGCTGGGGTAAGTCCAATAAACCAGAGGGTAGGAGTTGCAAATCTGTTGAGGCTCAGGGCCTGGCTATGCTACAGTCTTTCTTGTGATGGAGAAACCCAATGGAGAAATCCAGAGGTTATGGGAGTGCTTCAGATGAGATGCTGGGGGGATGGGGATTGTAGGGGAACACGTGGAGTTAAGACATCATTCCAGGTGTCTTAAATCCACTTCTCAGTGTCTTAAGAGACTTTAGAGGTGTCAAAAGCACTTCTTTCCACTCAGCTCTCTACTTATGACCCCTATCACTGCTGCCAGGGGATAGTCAAATGGGGAAGACATCCACATTTGCTTGCTTTTAGATGAATAGTGACTACCTTAGCCCACCTTTCAAAAAAAGGTGCTCTAAATTATGAACCGCCCTCCTTTGGTTCGTGGGATGGGAAGGTGGCACCTTAGAGCAGCTAAGTAGGTTAGGAAGGTCACCCTCCTCATAAACATCCTCTCGCCATGTTTCATGAGTTAAAACGCTACTCTTAAAGCTAGCGACTTCTGAAGGACAAGCCTACGAGGTCTTCACTCTGGAGCATGAAATACTGCCCAGCTCTTGTTTCTCAATTACCTCTGGCCAAAGCGAGGCAGATTTGAAACTCTTGGGCTCCCCAACTCGTGGGCACTATTGGTTCTCCACTTAGCCATCCCCAGGCCTGCTTTTGCCTCTTTCGTGATAGGGACGTGCCAGATTCTCTCTTCGCAGTGAGGGATGGGTCTCTGCCTGAAAAGAAACCACTTTTCCAGCTGAAAAGAAACCTTTTGGGGGCTTCTAGTAAAGATTTTGCTCCTTAATAAGAGAAGTCTGCACAAGGGTGACTCTTTTTGCACCCATCCCCTGATTTCCTGCTTGAGATGCTGGATGGGTGGAGACTTGGTTCTTAGAGCTATCACCGCCTTCCTGCCATGATGAGGGGAGAAATCCCTCGTGGAGAAGGGCAGAGGAAGAGTCTGGTCCTTGAATCCTTGATTAATTAAGCCCAGCACCAGCCCTGGAACTGCCTCTCTCCGATCTTGTTCTGTGGTAATCGATAATGTTTGCACATTTTAAATCAAGGATCAAATTGTTCTTTATAACGAGAGCAAACACAAAGTACTTACTACATGCCACACACATGTGTACCTGTGCTAACCCATTTTCATTCTGGCAACAACCTTATGAAGCATTATATTCCTTGTTTTTCAGTTATGGAAACTGAGGCAGAGAGAGGTTTAAGGGACTTGCCTAAAGTAACTTGCCCTGGTAGTCTGGTTCCAAAGTTCCCGCTCTTTACATTCTTAGAACTGGAACAATACATAGTATAACCAAAAAGAAGTTTGCAATAGATCAGACTTATTCTATATAACTGCTTTTAAATGGTGTTGAGTGAAGCAGATGTGGCTCAAGTGATTGGGCTCCCGTCTACCATATGGGAGGTCCAGGGTTCAATTCCCGGGGACTCCTGGTGAAGATGAGCTGACCTGCATGGCAAACTGGCCCAAGCAGAGAGCTGGTCCAAGCAGAGTGCTGGCCCAAGCGGAGTGCTGGCCTGAGCAGGAGTGCTGGCCCATGCAGCAAGCTGGTCTGAGCAGAGAGCTGGCACAGCAGGTGACGCAACAAAAAGAGACACAGAGAGAGAGAGAATAAGAGAAGCAGCTGACCAGGTAGCTAAGGTGGCGCAAGAGATTGAGCACCTGTCTCCCACTCCGGAAGTTCCCAGGATTGGTTCCTGGTGCCGCCTAAACAGAAGACAAGCAGAAGAAGAACGCATAGCGAATGGACATAGAGAGCAGACAAGGGGGTGTGGGGGGATAAATAAATCAGTCTTTAAATGTTGAATTGAATGATACCTTGAGCCAAAAGCATGGAAATAAAGAGATCAGTGGTCTCATGCCACAATAGGCTCCACCTACTTTCTCTGCAGCTGAGATCTTGTTGTCCGTTTCAATCACTGATTGTGATGTTCTTCCCCTTCTTCATCTGGCAATTTTCCACTCATCCTTCAAGACCCCACTCAAACATGACCTCCACCTTGGTCTTCCCAGACTCTCCTAAGGAGCAGTAGTCTTCCTCCCAGATTTCTGGCATGGCTCTTGTTTTTGTCTTAAGCAAACTCTTCCTTGGCATCTTGTAACCTGTTTATATATTACATTGTTAGACCATGATATCCTAGAGAGCATGTTTCTCTGATTCTCTCATACTTAATAGTGCATCTGGCTCATAGTAGAACTTGAGAAGTGATCACAACTGAATTTTAAAACCTGTTTGTGGAAGGTTCCTTTTAGCCATGGGAGGTAATGTAATTCATCTGTATGTGCAACAGCTTCTATATCATGAAGAGAAAAAGAAAATCCAGTCAAGACCCCCTTTATGTACATTTTTTAGGCAAATGGGGTATAATCCAGGTGCACAGTGATGAAATGTATTCTCTTATTTTAACAAAGACCATGTGCTGAGGGGTCAGTAGATAAGCATTTTGATACTGTTTATGCCTCTCCTTAGGGTTGAGTTTGTACAGTTTACTTAGCTATAGAGAGGGTGAACTGACGGTGTGCTTTTGTTTGTACTCTTATATTTTTAATGAATTTTTAACTAATGTAACTTTTAGAGTACTTTTATAGGCATCCTGCGGCTCAGAAACTAAGCCATCCATCCTGAAATTATGATGTCAGCAAAAGAGCCAAAACTAAAACCAAGGGCTCCAGCCTTTCTGTTCAGGGTTCTTTCCACCTCACCGTATGCCATGAGCAGGGTGGTTTATCTATGAAAATAAAGCACCTAGTAACACATGTGCCCAGGCATTAGAACAGTGAGTGGGGGCCCAATTTTGAGTTCCAATATCATTATACATTCTGTTGTCTCTAATGTCTTTAGTTAAACTTTGTTTTTCATCTGTTCCAAAGGAGAAACATCCATTTACCTTTAAATAATAGAAAATGAGGACACATAAGACTTGTTAAATTCTGTTTCAATGATTATATATAAATATTGTCTTTATCAAAGGCCAACAGAATTACCTATACAACTTTATATCTGTCTTCATCTTTTCATACGGGCAATTTGTGTTCCCAGCAATATTGGAAGGGCCTGGAAGATTCGTACTTCATCTTACATTTCTTTTTATCCTCTGGAGTCAGTTATTGTTTGCCACCTGTGGCTGGAGCTTATGTATGCTTTTTTCTCATTTGGTCCTAGTTACAGTGCTGTAAAGGATAAGAAAAATAGAGCTCAGAGAGCTGAAGGACTTGCTCAGCCTTTTTCTCTCCATCCTTGTCTTTTCTGCTGAAACAGTCCTACTGGCTCATGCACTGAAAAGGTGATCAGTAAACACCTGTCAGTTGTGATATCTTCTAGACTCCTTCCAAACCCAAGACTTGTGGAAGGTCAGGGTGGTGGGCTCTTTATAGGTCAAGCCTATGCCATCCCTCATCCTCCTTGTCATCTTCTCCCCTTCCTCCCCAACCCCACCCTCAACATCTCAGGCCCTGAGACCTGCACTAGCCCCCAGCATCCCTGTCTTCAGAGGCTCAGCTCCAGTGGCTAACAGGGAGGCAGAGGGATGGCTCTGCTGGAGCAGCCCACCTTCTCAGAGACTTTGCCTGTTCTCACTGCTCTGCTAGCCTCATCAGAGGAAAAAAGGAAACCCTTACTCACTTCCAGCTACCACAGTCCCTACCTCATCACACACTTTTTGTAGGCTTTTTTCTCAGGCTTATAACTCAGTATGCTCTCTCTCTCACACACACACACACAAACCACACAAAACTAGAAACTTGAAAGAAAGAAAAATGGAGTAGAAATAGAATTTGGAGCTGGTGCCTAAGTTTATAAGCGAGGGAGTGAGGGTGAATAGGTGAATAAGATTGAAGGGACTGGGCAGATGGTTGGTATTGTTTAATGTAAAATGAAAATATACTTAGTGCTGTTTATATATTTTATTTTTATTTATCATTTTTCCATGTTCTTTATATTACTTTCATCATTATTATTTATATTTATATACTTATTAACCTCAACCAGTGTCCCCTAACAAGCCACTAGAGTGTTTCATGCTGGGCTGACCCGATCAGGGGCACACAGGTCAAATGCTGCTGCCACACAGCCTCCAGGGTAGAGAGGCACAGACATAGCTGCGTTTTTACAGGCAGCGAGGAGCTACAAAGGCAGTGATCCTTTCCCACCTCTCCCAGCCTTCTCAGACTCTGGGCAATCTCAGTTTCTTTCACATCTTCTTCAGCCCATATCATCAGCAGTTTTAAGATCAGGAGGGAAACAAAATACCAGAAAGTGTCCCATCATTAAAAAAAAGAAAGAAAGAAAGAACCCTGTTTAGAGGGACTTTTCCAGCTCTGGCCCTCCACGCACCCGACACGCAGCTTTGGAGCCTGTCCCCAGCCACATTAACAGAACATACCCCTGGTGAGATTTATGACCGCCCACTCTCCCCCTTGCAGTGGAGAGGAAAACAGTACAACTTTGAGAAAAAGAAGTATCGAGAGTTGATGGTGTGTCCTGAACCTTAAAATGTTAAACTATGGTAAAAAATTTTTTGGAAAAGAAACTATCTTCAAAATTCTGTAAGGTTAATGGAGCCCATATGTTGTCTACTAAAACTTACAAAAACAAACTAAACACGATACTTTAGCGCCTGCCAGGCTGAAATGTGATCTTCTTCTTAATATTCACTCAACCCAAAGTAAAATGCTTTAATATGGTAATGATTCCAAAGTGCAGCCAGAACTCAGTGGATAAACAACAGACCTCAGACCCAGGGGAGGGTTATGCTCTAATCCAGCTCTGGGCAAGTCACTTGATCTCTTCGTTCCTTCTCAATTTTCTTAGCTCTATAATGGGAATATCAGGACTTCACAAAATGTTTATGAGGTGTACTAAAATGATCGTAAAGCACTTTACAAATGTTTAATAACGGATACTCTTTTCATAACTTGGCTTTATAATATTCTGGTTCCTTATTATCCATTCAGTGAGATGGAAATAAATAAGACTTCCCAAAAGAAAACAAAGAGGTTGTTTATTCAGAGCTTGATGACAAAAGAGATCACCACCTTCACTTGCATTTGGCAGAAACTCAAAGGCCGGCAGAGGAGCAGGAAAGATTGTGGTAAAAAAGAGGGACTATTTCGGGTGAGCCCTGATCAGAGGCTATGGGCAAGCAGAAGGCGGAGGGCGCTAGTTAGAAGGGAGGTATCCTGCGATTGCTTTAGGGACTATATTTGCCTTTCTCTGGTTGGTCCTCAGTTGGAGGTGGGGGAAAGTGGGTAAATATTAGGCAGCCTGACAGTTATTGACCAAGTCTCAGCCATTTTAGGCCTCCGGCTGCAGAGGTTGTGGGGCAGAGTTTTGTTGTGACATACATGGGCTGGCCGTTACCCTTAGGTCTATTCAGGGTCCTGATGGAAAATCAAAAGTAGGAGGGGTCCGACCACCCCAGAAGACAACCAGGCATCTGCCAGTACCCCAGGAAATTACGGACTTTTCATACCTTTTACCTATTTTCAGAAGCTGCAAATTGAGACGATAGATTGCTGGACCAATGATTTCCACTCTCCTTAACTCAATGGGGACACCACTTGATCAGCAGTGGGGACAACTAGCTTCTAGCTGTGATTCTATTACGTACTCCCGGGGAGAGGGGGGCAGGGTCTGGGACAAATCATTTAACCTGCCAGGGCTCCGTGTCCTCAGGAATAGACCGAGACTACTATCTGTCCAGCCCATCTCATTGTTTGGTTTTGAGGATAAGTGATTTCATGTTTGTAAAGGAACTTTAAACCCTATAAAGCAGGTATTAGAGAAGGCTTTTTAGAAGTGTGATAAGGAAGAATGTGGCAGAAGCCTTTGAAGTTCCACCTAGGGATTGGAGTCTTGAACAGTTTCCTGTGTGCTTTAGGGACTCTGACTCGCCGTCTTTCTCACCTCCAGGCAGACTTCTTCCCACGCCCCTGCGCCTCCATCTTCCACCTCCTTGAATGGGTCCACCAGAAACGGGGATTTCTGTGGGCTTCTGCGGGAAACCTGCAGCCTTGACTTCTACCTCTCATTAATTTACTATATTTTTAAAAACGTGTCGTGTGCGGATAACCAGGTGCTAGTCACAGTTCTGGGTCCTGAGGATTCAGCAGAATCTTGGTTTGTTTTCCACAAACCAAGGAAAGCTTTATTCTCAAATAGCTCACATTCATGAGTGAAACAGACAATACACAAGGATATGGGCAAGAAATTTCAGATAGTGGCATATGCTGTGAAAATTAAACAGGGAAAGAGGATAGAGAGGACAGGGCGGTTAGAGGGAGGAGAGCACGTGTGAGCAGAACTCTGCCTGTTGGAAAGGGAGAAGCTTGGGAAGAACTGGGTCAGGCCAGAGGACACAGCGAGAGCAGAGTCTGCATCTGAAGCTACCTTGGCAGGCTAGAGGGAAAAAAAGAGGCCAGCAGGACTGCAGCCCAGGTCCTTTTAGGATTTTATTCTTCTGTGTCATGGGAAGCAATGGAAGTTTTTAGTTGGGGTGTGCCATGTCTGGATTTAAGTTTTAAAAGATCATTCAGGCAGAGCGGGTATAGCTCAGTGGTTGAGTGCCTGCTTCCCATGTACGAAGTCCCGGGTTCAATTCCTACTACCTCCTAAAACATTACATTAAATTAAAAAAAAAAAAAGATCACTTAGGTTGCTGCATAGAGAAGGAATTGTAGAGGGGTAAGACAGGAAACAAGGAGACCAATTAGGAGAGCCCTACTCTGGCCTGGATGAGGGTGGAGGAGGATGGAAACGGAGAGAAATAGTCAGATTAGGGTTATTTTAGGGGTAGAGCCACAGACTTGGCTGATAGATTTGATGAAGGAGGGTGGTGGGTGAGGAAAAGAGAACAAGCAAAGATGATTCTTGGGTTTTTAGCTTGAGCAGTTGGGAAAACAGTTGCACCATTCACTGAAACGAGGAAAATGGGAGGGGAACAGATTTGAAAAGAGGAAACGCAGAATTCTGCTTGAGTGGTTGTATCATTTACAGAAATGAGGAAAATGGGATGGGAACAGATTGAAAAGAGAAAACGCAGAATTATGCTTTAGTGGTTGTACCATTTATTGAAATGAGGAAAATGGGATGGAAACAGATTTGAAAAGAGGAAGGGCAGAATTCTGTTTAGTGCAGATGCCCATTTGATACAAATTCCTCGTACCTCCTAAAAAAACAAAAAACAAACAAATGAAAAGAATCAACTCTAATTTTGGAGCAGATGTAGCTCAGTGGTAGAGCCCCTGCTTCCCATACATGGGGTCCTGAATTCAATCCTTGGTACTTCCTAAAAACAACAACAAAAAACAAGTAACAAACATTTATTGAACACCTATTATATATGTGCTAGGTACTGTTCTAAACTCTTAGACATTCAGCAGTGAACAAAAACAGATGAAAATCCCTTCCCTAATAAAAATTACATTATGGTAGGGGGGTACAGGTAATAAATTACCTAAATAAGTAAAATATATAGTACTTTTGATGGTGATAAGTGCTGTGATAAAAAATTAAGCAAGAAGGGAGTAACTATTTGGGGTTGCAATTTTAAATAGGAAGTGAGCAAAATTCTTGCTGAAAAAAATGACATTTAAGAGAAGATTTGAAGCAGATAAGACCATTGGTATTTAAAGAAATGCATAATAATATTACAATATTATTTCACTTTTAAATTATCCAGCAAATTTTAGTATAATGCTTAATCCTGACGAATGTGTGCAGGATAGACTCTTTCACACACTACTTTCTGGAAAGCAATTAAGCAATCAGAACTTTTAAATCAGCAGTCTTCAACGTGGTCTGTGACCTCCAGGGGTCCTCGAGATCCTTTCAGAGTTTCTGTGAAGTCAAAACTACTTTGATATTTGTGCTAAGTGTTACATTTCACTGTGTTGACATTTGCATGGTAGGGGTTGAAGCACTGGTGGGTAAGACTGCTGGTTCTTAACACAAATCCAGGTAATAGTCATATTCTCTGCATTACACACAGAAGTTTTTTAAAGTTTTCGATGAAGCAGTAAAAATTATTAATTTTATTAAAGGTCAACGTTTGAATAGATGTCTCTTTAATAATGTGTATGTTGAAATGAAAAATATGCAAAAAGCACATCTCCTGCTTACCAAACTACAGTGATGTCGTTTCAAGGAAAAGAATTGGTGAGACTGAGCTGTGAGCTGATCTAGCTCTTTTTTCCTTGGAGCACAATTTTTACATAAAAGAATGAATGACAGACAAACTATGGTTATTCTGACCAAACTGTGATTATTCAAACTGAGAGCTGCGAGTCTGGTTACCTCCCAATACTTAAATATTTTTCTGATGAAGTTAGTGATGAAGCTGTATAGAAATGTGTCAACCTTAGAATATCTGCATAACTCAATGTGGTATGTGAACCAATATTTTCCAAATGATCAATGCATGATCGCTGTATAAATGATCCATTCAAATTTTTTAAAAAATGACCAATGGATTTTAATGAGAGTATAAAAAATTCATTGGTAATGCAATTTCACATTGCAACAAACCATAAGAAGATACCACTCGTTGAGTTTGGGTTTAATATCCAAGAAAGATATCCTTCCTTTCCCAAATATATATTTCCGGGGGACTAGAATTTTTTTTGTGTGTGGGTTTACAGAACAATCACACATAAATACAGGATTGCCATTTACCACCCTATTAATACACATTGCATTGGTCTGGAACATTTGTTACATTGATGAAAGCAAATTTTTGTAATTGTACTATTACCTGTAGTCCATGGTTTGACTTAGGGTTCACTGTGTAGTGTAGGTGCATGGATTTTTAAAAGAATTTTTATTCTGTTACCATATATACAACCCAACATTTCTCCTTTCGACAACATTCAGATATGTATTTCAATGCTGTTAATTACGTTCACAATTTTGTGCTACCATCACCACAACATTTCCATCATTTCAAATAAGAACCCTGTAAGTTTTAAGCCTTAACGTCCCATTCCCTATCCCCACCGCATCCCCTGGTGATCTCTATTCAGATTCTGATTCTATGAGTTTTCTTATTTTAATTATTTCATATTGGTGAGTGTTGTGGGAAACTGGTTTACCTGTTTGTTATTGTAAATGTTACACCTGTTAAATGTTGCTGTTGTTAGATGCTGCAGTTGTTCCCTGTTATTGTAAATGATGTTGTAGTTCAGATAGCAAACAGCTGCTTAGGAGTTTCCCAATAAATGTGATGGGAAAACTGGGGTTGATGCTCTCAGTTCCAGAAGCCGTAAGTCCCCTGGTCCCAGGTTTGTCTCCTGTCTTGCATCTCTACCTTTATTTCTGCGTTGCTTCCCTTTGACCCGACCTATTGTGAGCTGAATGCAGCAAGTGGTGCCCAATGTGGGGCATGAAGGGAAGCCCAGCAACTGGTGCCTGAGCAGGGACTTGAAGGGAAAAAGGCTGCAGCAAGTGGTGCCCAACGTGAGGCACGAAGATAAGAAGGTTCGAAGGAAAGAAGGCTCCAGCAACTGGGGTCGGACCAGAGACACAAAGAGAAGAAGGATTGCCTCGAGCGAAACTAAAGTTGGTGTAAAAGCTCAGAGCCCTGAGTGGTATGGAAAGCCTTCGAGAAGTGCTTGAGGGTTTCTTGTTTTTCCCCAGGAGACTGGAGAGCAGAATCTATACCATCCTGGCCAGTGGCAGCAGGTGCAGGACTGTGGGGATAATTTTTCCAGACCAGCGGCTGCTGGGAGCCTGCAGGGCCACCCGGCGCGCATGCCGCAGCTCGGGAGCATTTCTGTGCGGGGATGCTATGACAAGGACTCCCTGAGCTGTTTTGAGAAATGAAAGAATGTCCTGTGTGGGTACCAGCTTGTTGGATAAAACCATACCATGAATGCCAAGAGACGACAAAAGTTCCTGTGGGACCCAGAACCTCTGGTCATGCAGATGAAGAGACGGATGCTGGAAACTGACCGGCTGGGTCTTATTCCCAAGACATCAAAGTATGTTAACTACAGAAGTTGTTCAAGCATAGCATCATAAAGCAAGTATGACTTGGGGACAGAAAGAGGGTAAGAAAGACGGTGAAAGGAGAACTGGAAAAGAAATGTTAAAGCAATGAAGAAATTCTAGATTAGTAAATTTAAAACTGCTTTTGTGTTTGTATGGTTGTTCAAAGTTAGTGTATGTGAGAAAAAAAAGAGAAGGGCAGGTGTCCCAAGAGGGCGGGAGCCCAGGGTCCCAAGGGGCCCAGAAAGGTGTTTGTGCCATGTTAGTGTGTGTGCCAGTGTGTATGGGAAAGTCAATGTCAGTAAGTGTTGTAATTTTTCAACGTGTGTAGTAATGGTTTTTGTTATACTTTGATATGTGATGTAAAAGAGCTCTATTCAATTGGCCAAAAAATTAAATAACACTTATATTATCTAAGTTTCTTGATTAATAGAATTCTTGCTTAAATTGCTTCATAGAATAAAAGGAAAGATGTAAAGGTTAAGGGAATATTGGAAAAGGTAAAAAGTTTGAGGGAATGCTAACCGAAATGTTATAAGGTGTATTTTGTCTTAAAATAAAATGGTTAATATGGAGATATGTGGGACAGAACTAGTAGACATATATCAGCTATAAAAGTATTATGGTAGCATTCAGTGAGTTAATAGATCTAGTAAAAGCAAAACAAATCTGAATGAATACAAAAAGTACAAATACTGTGTGAAAAGGTCAGCAATGGACATTTGCAGTTCTTCCTCAAAGTTTTTTGTCCTGGCCTGATGGCAATGAATCTGGCTGCGTAGAGGAAACCCGTGGCACTGACCTAAGAAACATCAGAAGAAACCTGTGGATATTAAGGGCCTGAAAAAGGCAAACAATTGGGACAAGCTGTAAGGTCCCTCCTCCTCTATCAAGTTATTAAATGCTGTTTGGCTGGGTAAGAGTTTGTATTAATTTAGCCTGTAAATTGGACGTGGCCAGCATTAATATTTAGTACTGGCTTATAGCCTTGCCGGTTGGAAATTTTAAGCCCATGAAAAATGAAAATCTATTCTGCTAGTTGGAAGTCTTATTGTTTGTTGTTAAAGTTTTATTAATCAGAAAACGTCATTTGCATAGACTTTGTAAAAACAAAAAGGGGGAAATGTGGGAAACTGGTTTACCTGTTTGTTATTGTAAACGTTACAACTGTTAAATGTTGCAGTTGTTCCCTGTTATTGTAAATGATGTTGTAGTTCAGATAGCAAACAGCTGCTTAGGAGTTTCCCAATAAATGTGATGGGAAAACTAGGGTTGAGGCTCTCAGTTCCAGAAGCTGTGAGTCCCCTGGTCCCGGGTTTGTCTCCCCTCTTGTGTCTCTACCTTTATTTCTGCGTTGCCTTCCCTTCAAACCAACCTATTGTGAGCTGAATGCAGCAAGTGAGATCCTACATTATTGGTCCTTTTGTGACTGGCTTATTTCACTCAACATGATGGCTGCAAGATCGGGGCGGTTTGAAGCTGTAGGTACCCCAGAAAAGCATGTTCTTAAATTTAATCCATTCGGTGGATATAAACCCATTGTAAGCGGGACCTTTTGATGAGGTTACTTTAGTTAAGGTGTGGCCCACCTCAGGCAGGATGGGTCTTAATCCTGTTACTGACTCCTTTAAAGGAGAATGAAATTCAGACAAAGAGAAAGTCACAGGAAGCAAGAAGCTGAAACAGAACCCAGAAGAGAAGGAAGAGACCAGGGGACACTGTTGTGTGCCTTGCTGTGGGACAGAGGAACCAAAGATCACACCAGCCAACCCCAGAATGCCAGTCTTCAAGGAGAAAGCATTGCCTTGATGATGCCTTGATCTGGTCATTTTCCTGGACTCAAAACCATGGGCAAATAAATTCCCATTGTTTAAGCCAAGCCATTTCATAGTATTTGCTTGAGCAGCGTAGGAAACTAAAACAAAGGTTCATTCATATTTTTGTAGGTATCAGGACTTCAATCTTTTCTTTTTTTTAAGATTTATTTTATTTCTCCCCACCTACTCATTGCTTGCATTTGCTGTGTCTGTTTGTTATATGCTTGTCTTCCTTTTTTTGGGAGGCACTGGAAAACGAACCCAGGACCTCCTGTGTAAGAGGGAAGCACCTAATCGCTTGAACCACTTCCACTCCCTGCTTTGTTGAGTCTCTCGTTATGTTTCCTCCTTGTGTCTCTTGTTGCATCAGATCGCTATGCCAGTCCATTGTGTCAGCTCTCTGTCTTGCTTCTCTTTAGGAGGCATTGGGAACTGAACCTGGGACCTCCTATGTGGTAGGTGGGAGTTCAGCCACTTGAGTCACATCTGCTTCCCTTCAGTTTTTTCATAGCAAAATAACATTCTATTGAATGTATATACCACATTTTGTTATCCACTGGGTTGCTTCTGTCTTTGGCAATTGTAAATAATGCTGCTATGAACAGTGTCCAAATATCTGTTTGAGGCCCTGCTTTCAATTCTTTGGGTATATACCTAGTAGTGGAATTGCTGGATCACATGGTAATTCTGTACTAAACTTTCTGAGGAATGGCCAAACTGCCTTCCACAATGGTTGCACCATTTTACATACCTGCCAGCAATGAAAGAGCATTCCTGTTCTCAACATCCTCTCCAACACTTGTTTTTTTTAGTAGCAGCAATTCTGATGGGTATGAAATGGTATCTCATTGTAGTTTTGATTTGCATTTCCCTAGCAGAAGATGATGCTGAGCATCTTTTCATATGCTTTCTGGCCATTGATATAGCTTCTTTGGAGAGAAATATATTCAAGTCCTTTGCAATTTTTCAATTTGGATATTTGTCTTTTTGTTCTTGAGTTGTAGGAGTTCTTTATATATTCTGAATATTAAACCTTTATTGAATATATGGTTTCCAAATATTTTCTCTCACTCTGTAGGTTGTTGTTTTACTTTCATGATGGATTCCTTTGAGGCATAATAATTTATTTTCTGGCTCCCTCATCTGTTTGGCTCATTATTTTGCTCATTGTCTGCTTGTTATTTTTGCTCATTGTTTGTTTTTTTCTTTAGGAGGCACTTGGAACCAAACCTGAGACCTCCCATGTGGGAGGTCGGTGCTCAACTGCTTGAGCTACATCTACTCCCCAGGTTTTTTTGTTTGTTTGTTTGTTTGTTTTTTAAACTCACCCACTCTCCTGTCAGAGGGTGAAGTTGTTCTGGTTTTCATTCACCTGGATTCACAGTTCTTTTTTTTAAATTTTTTAAAAAAGATTTATTTATTTATTTAATTCCACCCCCTCCCCTGGTTGTCTGTTCTGTGTCTATTTGCTGCATCTTGTTTCTTTGTCCACTTCTGTTGTTGTCAGCGGCACAGGAAGTGTGGGCGGTGCCATTCCTGGGCAGGCTGCACTTTCTTTCGCGCTGGGCGGCTCTCCTTACGGGGCGCACTCCTTACGCGTGGGGCTCCCCTACGCGGGGGACACCCTTGCGTGGCAGGGCATTCCTTGCACGCATCAGCACTGCGCATGGGCCAGCTCCACACGGGTCAAGGAGACCCGGGGTTTGAACCGCGGACCTCCCATGTGGTAGACGGACGCCCTAACCACTGGGCCAAGTCTGTTTCCCTCCCCAGTTTTTAATTTTGATTAGTTCCCATTTATCTATTTTTTCTTTGGTTGCTTGTGCTCTGGTGTAAAGTCTAAGAAACCATTGTCTAACAGATAATCCTGAAGATGTTTCCCTACATTTTCTTCTAGGAATTTGATAGTTCTGCCTCTTGTATTTAGGTCTTTGATCTATTTTGAGTTGATTTTTGTATAAGGAGTGAGGTAGGGGGCTCCTTTTTTTTTTTTGGAAATAGAGATACAGGTTTCCCAGCACCATTTATTAAAGAGACTATTCTTTCCCAAGTGAGTAGTCTTTGCCCTCCTTGTCAAAAATCAGTTGGCCATAAATGTGACGGTTGATTTCTGAGCTCTCAGTTTGATTCCATTGGTCTTACATATCTGTCCTTGTGCCAGTACCATGCTGTTTGATAACTGTGGCTTTGTAATAAGTTTTAAGATTGGTAAGTGTGAGTTTGTCCAAGTCTGTTCTTTTTCAAGATGGTGTTGGCTATCTTGGGCCCCTTACCTTTCCATATGTGATGATTGGCTTTTTCATTTGTGCAAAGAAGATTGTCGAAATTTTTATTGGGATTGCATTGAATGTATAAATTGCCCTTTTTTTTTTTTTTAAGATTTATTTATTTATTTCTCTCCCCTTTCCCCACCCCAACTGTCTGTTCTGTGTCTATTTGCTGCGTCTTCTTTGTCTGCTGCTGTTGTTGTCAGCGGCATGGGAATCGGTTTCTTTTTGGGGTGTCATCTTTTTGTGTCAGCTCTCCGTGTGGGTGGCACCCTTCCTGGGCAGGCTGCACTTTATTTCGCACTGGGCGGCTCTCCTTACGGGGCGTACTCCTTGTACATGGGGCTCCCCTACATGGGGGACACCCCTGCGTGGCACGGCACTCCTTGCGTGCATCAGCACTGCACATGGGCCAGCTCCACACGGGTCAAGGAGGCCCGGGGTTTGAACCGCGGACCTCCCATGTGGTAGACAGACACCCTAACCGCTGCGCCAAGTCTGCCTCCCTAAATTGCCGTTAGCAGGATTGACATCAAAGAAGACCTTAATAAAAGGAAGGACATTTCATGATCATGGATAGGTTTTTCTTCATACAGTTCAACCAAAACAACATATTGCCACAAATGGAACACAGAAGCAGATATGAGAATATGGCATTCTTCTATTAAATCAGACATTAAAGAGATTTATAGAAATGTAAAGCAATGCCACTTTTCTCACTAAATGTTCTTTTGTATGGAAAAACATAGCCATTTCGCATAACCAATATTGCTTATGTTAAGATGTAATGGGAAGCTCATCCCCAGGAGTCATGTCCCACACTGGGGGGAAGGTAATGCATTTACTTGCTGAGTTCAGCTTAGAGAGCGGCCACATTTGAGCAACATGGAGGCTCTCAGGAGGTAACTCTCAGGCACCCTGCAGCTCGAGGCCTAGTTGAAATTTCAAGCACACAGGCTCATAAGCATAGTCATCAGTATCAAGGGCCCATCGTTGGACCATCCTTCTTCAGGGTCTTTGCCCTTGCACTTGGGGGATTGTTGCTATTCCACTGGGGGATGCAACAGAGCTCCCCATGATGGGACTCAGCACTCCCTCAGGTGTCGTGTGAAACTCAACCCACTATGTCAATACCCAATGAACATCCAAACATATCTATATACGCATGCCCTGGCGAACTCCCTCCCACCCATGCATCCCCCATCAATGACACTCCACACCAATGCTCCTCCCTTGCCATAGTTGAACCCCTCTGTGACCCAAAACTTCTTCAAAAATGAAGCCCAATAAGCACCAGCTGGTTATGCAACTAGAAAAAGATCTTGAATAAAAGGAGGAAATGATAAAGACAAATGAATTTATATGGCCGAGACTTCAAAATGAGTCGGGAGGTCATCAGAGGGGTCATGCTTATACATGGATCCCAGAGACAGCCAAAATAAATACAACCCCAGGTACTGGTGCTCCTGAAGGCTGTGGAGACACCCAGGTCCTATGGTCATGGCAAATGGCTCTGGAGTTCAGTGCCTTGTCAGTGGGCCCTACTTTGGAATTTGTGCTTCTGAGTGTGATAGAGTTGGACTCAGATGTGACCTCTCTATGCATCCCTCTTCGTCACTTTTACTAAACCTGTGGTTGGCACTGGGGTTGGTGTATGCCCAGGAGAATTGACTCCTTGGACTGTCCATGTGCCAGCTGGGCTCTGAGCCTTAGCGGAGTTGCAATACCTACTCTCCAGTTCATAGGATTCACCCAGGCCAGGTAATGAGGTGAGGATGGACAACCACCACACCAAGGAAACGAGAAAGTCTACAACTGCAAGCAGGAGAATCCCATCCATCAACCATGTGGAATCTAAGCCCCCTCTCAATTAAGAGGTAGAGTGGGCATCACCATCCCAGAGTCCTCAGGATTGGGGAATGAAACATGGACTAGAGTGGACTTACTGGTATTCTACGATAGACTTATTGTGATTTTAGCATTGGAAGAAATTATATCATTGATGTGGAGACAGTGGCCACTGGAGTTGCTGATAGCAGGGAGAGGGAAAAAGAAGAGTGATAAGGGGGCATTTTTGGGACTTGGGAGTTGTCCTGAATGACATTGCAGGGTCAGATGCAGGACATTATATATCCTGCCATAACCAACCAAATGGACTGGGAGAGAGTGTAAACTACAATGTAAGCTATAACCTATGCTGTATAGCAGTGCTCCAAAATGTGTTCATCAATTGCAACGAATGTACCACAGTAATGAAAGAAGTTGTTGATATGGGAAAGTGGAGGGTGTGGGGAGTGGGGCATAAAGGAATTCCCTATATTTTTTCAATGTAACATTTTGTGTGATCTTTGTATTTTTTAAAAATAAATTAAAAATATAATAGGTTCCTTTTGTTTTTGAAATGTAATAATTATTGAAATAATTATTTGAAAATAAATATATTAATTTCTCATGTTTAATTTCGGATATCATAAATATTGATTATTATGACCCATATAAACTAAATCTTTCTGGGTCTTCAATAATTTTTAAGAGTATAAAGGGGTCCTGAGATAAAAATTTTTGTTAATCCTTTATAGTAATTCCATATCTAGGATTCTATTTTTAAGATTTATTTATCTATTTACCCTCGCATTGTTTGTACTCACCATCTGCTCTCTATATCCGTTTGCTGTGTGCTCTCTGTGTCTGCTTGTCTTCTCTTTAGAAGGCACAAGGAACCAAACCCGAGACCTCTCATGTGAGAGAGAGGGGCTCAATCACTTGAGTCACCTCAGCAACCCTCTTTGTTGGGTCTCTCATTGTATTTCCTCTTTGTGTCTCCTTGTTACATCATCCTGTTGCATCAGCTCACTGTCTTGCTTGTCTTATACAGGAGGCACCAGCAACCGAACCTTGGACCTCCCTTGTGGTAGGCAGGAGCTCAAACACTTGAGCCACATCTGTTTCCCTAAGGAGGTGGAATTGCACATAAAGATTAATGCATCAGATTTTGAAACTTACTACAAAACCATATTAATCAAAACAGTATGATTCTGGCACAAAGACATACAGACCAATGAATAGAATTAAGAGTCCAGAAGGTCCCAAACATCTGTGGCCAAATTTTCAACATGGATGCCAAGTACATTCAATGGGTAAAGAATAATGTCTTCAACAAATGGTGCTGGAGAGACTGGATATCCACATGCAAAAGAATGAAGACAAACCCATACTTTACACCACCCCCCACCCCGGTTGTCTGTTCTCTGTGTCTATTTGCTGCATCTTCTTTGTCTGCTTCTATTGTTGTCAGTGGCACGGGAATCTGTGTTTCTTTTTGTTGCATCATCTTGCTGTGTCAGCTCTCTGTGTGGGCGGCACCATTCCTGGGCAGGCTGTACTTTCTTTCGCACTGGGCGGCTCTTCTTATGGGGTGCACTCCTTGTGCGTGGGGCTCCCCTATGCAGGGGACACCCCTGCATGGCAGGGCACTCCTTGCGCGCATCAGCACTGCTCATGGGCCAGCTCCACACGGGTCAAGGAGGCCCAGGGTTTGAACCGCGGACCTCCCATGTGGTAGACGGATGCCCTAACCACTGGGCCAAGTCCGCCACCCACATGCCTCTTCTGTCACTTTTACTGAATCTGTGGTTGACGCTGGAGTTGGTTTATACTCAGGAGACCTGAATCTCTGGACTGTCCATGTGACAGCCAGGCTCTGAGCCTCAGCAGACTTGCAACTCCTACCCTCTGGTTTATTGGACTTACCCCAGCCAGCCCACAGGGAGGTGAAGAAGGTCAACCACTACACCAGGGAGCCAAGAGTGCCTACAACTGCAAGCAGGAGAACTGCACCCATCATTCATGTGGAATCTAAGGCCCCTCTTGATATAGAGGTGGAGAGGACATAACCATCCCAGGGTCCACAGGATGGAGGAATAGAGTATGGATTAGAGTGGACTTACTGATATTCTACTATGGAACTATTGTGATTAGTAATGGAAGAAATTGTAGCACTGATGTGGAGAAAGTGGCCACAGTAGCTGCTGAGGGTAGGGAGAGGGAAGAAGAGATATGATGTGGGGGCATTTTCAGGACTTGGAGTTGTTCTGGGTGGTACTGCAGGGACAGATGCTGGACATTGTATGTCCTGCCATGGCCCACTGGGTGGACTGGGGGCGAGTGTGAACTACGATGTAAACCATTATCCACGTGGTGCAGCGTGCTCCAGAATGTATTCACCAAATGCAATGAATGTGCCACGATGATGAAGGAAGTTGTTGATGTGGGAGGAGTGGGATGAGGGAGGTGGGAGATATATGGGGACCTCTTAAAGTTTTGGAAGGTAACATTTAAAAAAAAAAAGAGAGCGAGAAAAAAAGAGCAAATGAAAAAAAAAAGAAAGGATGTAGAGAAATGGAAATCCTTGCACACGGTAGGTGAGAATGTAAAATGGTGCAGCTGCTGTGGAAAACAGTTTGGCAGTTCTTTAAAAAAATTAAACATAAAACGATCATGTTACCCACCAATTCCTCTTTTAGGTATATACACAAAAGGCATGAAACCAGGGACTCAAACAGGTACTTGTTCACCAGTGTTCACAGTAGTGTTATTTACAGTAGCCAAAAGGTGGCAATAACTTGTGTCCATCATCTTAGAAAGGAAAGGAGTGAAGTTCTGATGCCTGTGACGATGTGGAGGAACCTTGACTACATCAGGTTGCATGAAATAAGCTAGACACAAGGGACAAATATTGTGTGATTCCACTTAAATGAAATATCTAAAATAAGCAATTGTATATAGATAGAAAAGAAAGTACATTAGAAGTGACCAAGGGCCAGGTGGCAGTGAGGCATGGGGCAGTATTGCTTAATAGGTGCAGAGTTTCTGTTCAGGGTCATGAAAAGGTCTTGATAATGAGTGGTGGTGATGCAAACACAGTCTTGTGAATGTCATTAATGCCACTGAAGTGTGTACTTAAAAATGGTTAAAGTGAACCTTTTATGTTATGATGTGTTTTTTTTTACAATAAAATAAAAATGAAAAATAAAACCAATATCCAAGCATCAAACTTAGTTATTACTAACTCAAAGTTTTCCTCATTTGGGTTCAACTACATGAGTAGACTCATTACCCCTTTTTTTCTTGTCATTTTCTTCACAGTGTGTAATTGCTTAAGATGAAGTCTCCTTGATCACAAACAACCTGGTATTATGGCTTGTTTGTCTGCTTTCTAACTCACCCTAAATGCTCTAATCATGAAGTCACCTGTGGATTTTTCTCTCCCCTTGCAATGTCCTTGGTTCTTAGAAACCCAGATGTGTAATTGGTAGGTTCATGTTACCCAGGAAGTCCTATAAGAAAGGTATATAGGGGGAAGCGGACTTGGCCCAGTGGTTAGGGCATCTGTCTACCACATGGGAGGTCCACGGTTCAAACCCTGGGCCTCCCTGACCTGTGTGGAGCGGGCCCATGTGCAGTGCTGATGCACGCAAGGAGTGCCGTGCCACATAGGGGTGTTCCCGTGTAGGGGAGCCCCACACGCAAGGACTGCGCCCCATAAGGAGAGCCACCCAGTGTGAAAGAAAGTGCAGCCTGCCCAGGAATGGTGCCGCCCACACGGAGAGCTGACGCAGCAAGATGATGCAACAAAAAGAAACACAGATTCCAGTGCCGCTGACAACAACAGAAGCGGACAAAGAAGAACATGCAGCAAATAGATACAGAGAACAGACAACTGGGGCAGGAGGGGGGAAGGGGAGAGAAATAAATAAAATAAATAAATCTTTAAAAAAAAAGAAAGGTACATAGGGCGCGGGTGTGGCTCATGCAGTTGAGTGCCTGCTTCCCACATGGGACGTCCCAGTTTCCATCCCCAGTGCCTCCTAAAAACAAACAACAAGCAAACAAATGAACAAACCAACTCAGGGGAGTCAATGTGGCTCAGTGGTTGCAAGCTAGCTTCCCCAATATGCGCTCCCGGGTTCAATCCCCTGCTCTGGTTAAAAAAAATAAAAGGTATATAAATAAAAACGTCAACATTGTGGTAAGAGCTGATTTGCTGAGCTTAAAAAAAAATGAATGTACAAATGTACAGTATGTTCATTGTGGCATGATTATCATTGGAATCAAATTAAATATCTGGATACAAGAATTAGTTAAATAATTCATAATACATTCATGAAATAAAATATTACATAGTTACTAAACATATTTTAAAAGAACTTTAATGATAAAGTGAAATAACTAGCAGGATAATTTAATATTAACTGAAAAACCTATATATGAAACCATATTGGGTATGACCCCAATTTTATATAGGCGTATGTGTGCAAAGGCTCAAGGAAAATATACCAAATACTGCAAACTGTTCACAATGATTATCCATCTTTGAGTTATTAGGCTTTGGGATATTTTGTTTCTTTATGTTTTTCTGTATTTCAGTGTTGTCTATAAAGAACCCTAATATCACTTTTATCATTAGAACAGCATAAAAATTATTTTTTAAAACACTTATCATACCACATTTGTATTTTCATCACAGAAGCTTCCAGGCCTCAAATAAGACAGGGATCCCCAACTTACATTTTCTGGAGGAGGAGTATTTTGCTCTAGCAATTACAGGTATAAAATCTGCACAGCCACTGCTTAAACATCCAGTTGTATGTCAAAAGTCTGAAAGAATTCTCCTTCATAAACACAGTGTCCAAACTGCAACCAGGATGGCCAGATATCCAGGCATGCTGGGGAGAACCAGTCAAGGCCAGTGGCCTGGACATAGGTGCAGAGCTAAGGCAATTATCTTTGACATAAGCCTAGGAAAAATGCCAAGGCCAAAGGTAAACCTCAGGGGAATGGACAGGTGGACTCTCATGTCTATAAACTGAAGTCCCAGTAAAGTCTGAAGGTCAGTGCAAGCTGGAGTGGGATAAGCATTTGGCAGGTGATTGGATGAAATCCAAATAAACAGGACATTGGCAAAAGGGAGATCCGGCTGCACAGCTCGATCCCAGGCATTGGAATTTGTGAGTGATCTTAGGCAGTTAAAGTTCCAGAGTGTACCATCCCCAAATTCAGGGGCTGTGAGTAAAAGTGGGAGACATACCTAAATGACCTAGCTCAGCCATTCTCAGCCCAGCTGAGTGACTTGGGGCAATGACTTAACTGTGAAGTCTATTTTTTAAAATGAGGATAATTTTTACTTCCCAAGGTTGAGGCAGAGATAAATCAAATACACAGAGGAAAAATCTAGCACAGCACCTACTTAGCAGAGACAAAGAGAAGGTACTACTAATATTATCATTGTTATTGTTTTCTTGTCCCTCCTACAATGAGGAGTTAGGCGTATGTAGGTAAGAATGAGCCTTCCTCAGGGACATTTTGCCTAGTGCGCCGAGCCTAGCAATTCTTCAGTGAAGAGCACCGAGGTTATACATCCCCTCCAGATTTTCAGGAGCCTGGATCAAGAGGAACTCACAAGGCGTGCTGATTGTTTGATCTCAGAGCAAGGGTTTCCCACCAAGCCACAATTCCTTCCCTGTACCCCACAGATGGGTCCTCTGATGTATAGCCTGTAAAAATGAGGGTTTACTGCCTTCGTTTGTCTCAGCTGGAGTAGGAGGCAGCCAAAGCACAGTGCACGTTCTTTGAAGCCTTAAGATGATAGCGTTGACAAACATTATGCATTTCAAGATGAAGAAACAGAATTACACATACAGATTATGAATCATTTTTTAATCCAATTGGCTCTACATTGTATAACACAGTTGAAACTTTTTGAGGGGTTGGGGGATATAAATGTTTACTCCCAAATTTCCAACATTGCAAGATATCAACCTTAACAGGAAAAAAGTTGGGGGGTTTTCCCTCCCAATTTGTATTCCCTTCACTCAAATATTCCAGCCAAGAAAACATGCTCACACTTTTTACTGCTACCTTTATTGGATCCTGCATTCCCCAGCCTTGTTTACTTATAGGTTCAAACATAACTCCACCCAGGTCCTGAGCTAAAACAAGACTTTGGCAACAAGTAATTGCTGCTCAGGCCCAGTGCAAAAAGTTTCTGGTAAGCACAATTATACCAACTATAGTAATTATTTTTTTGCTTTTTCCCTTCCCAGCATTCTTCCCTCTGCTTCTGGTAACACTGCTCTGTTTTTTTTTTTGGTAGGCGTGGGGGATGGGAGGCGATCGAGGGGGAGGAGGGGAACTATCCTTCCCTCGTTCCAGGTGGTCTCTGTAGAACTATCACAGTGCTCAGCTTCCCAGCCGTAGGAGTGGACACGTGACTCAGGCTGGCCAATCAGAACGTTCCTTTTCCAAGTTTTCTAGTTCAGAGACGGGCACATGACCCAAGTTAGCCGATCTGAGTTTTTCCTGAGATTTGATCTGTGAATGCTAAAGGAGATATGGCAACATGGAGCAAACCTATCTGAGAAGGAAGCCAAGAGGCAAAGGAAGCAGAACCAAAAGATGAAGAGACTCAGAACTCAGATGACAGTTTAATAAATCTTGGAACTAGCTGTGCCTAAAGTTAAGTGTACTGCTGGACTTCTCAACTGTGTGAGCCATAAAATACTAGTACCACCACTCCTTTAAATAATGCAAGTTAGTTTGAATTATATTTCTGTCACCTAAACTCAAAAAGAGTCCTAATACATCATTAAGACAGAGCCCTGCCCCACCCACTGCTGGGGCTCATTCTGGAGAACTGGATTTCTGCATAGGCACCAGTTTTGCTCTCCAGTTGTCTGTAGAGTCAAGAGACCCTTCTGACCTCCAGCCACAGGGTTGAGATTGTGACACTCTATCTAGCTTTCTTTTTTAGGATTTATTTATATCCCCGGCTGTTTTGTGCTCGTTGTCTGCTCTCTGTCCATTCACTGTGTATTCTTCTGTGTCTGCTCATCTTCTCTTTACGTGGCTCTGGGAACCAATCCTGGGACCTTCCAGAGTGGGAGAGAGGGGCTCAATCTCTTGCGCAACCTCACCTCCTCGGTCTGCTGCGTTTCTTGATGTCTCTCCTCTGTGTCTCTTTTAGTTGCGTCATCTTGCAGCACCAGTTCTCCACTCGGGCCAGCTTGCTGATTGGGCCAGCACTCCTGTGGGCCAGCTTGCCTTCACTAGGAGGCCCCAGGAATCAAACCCTGGACCTCCTATATGGTAGATGGGAGCCCAATCTCTTGAGCCACATCTGCTTCCTTCTGTCTAGCTACTAACTAGGATATTTTGCTGAACAATGGCACTAAACTCTCCCATCCCCCCAAACACACACACACACAGACCCACTGTATGGACATTTTCAACACTCACTGTTATAGAAGACCCTTGAACAAATTTCCTTCTTGGGACCTTCAGCCCCCACGCTTCCCTTACAACACACACAGACATCCCATCCTGAAACTCTTTTTTTCTCCTCAAGGGAAACAGGATTTACAAGCTGGGATTTTACTGTCCATTACTCTTAAGCAAAGCATGCTAAAAGCTTGCTCCTTTGCCATAGTAGACTACCTGCCTGTGGTTTGGGGAAGAAAACATTTAACACCTGAAAACTCTCTGCTTAAGGGTCCTATTTGTATAAAAAGGGAGAAACATGCTCCTCAGTGTTCCAAAAGAAGTAGGAGAGTTGTGATGGGATGGTTTGCTGCCTTGGGCCCACAATATATGCTCTGAGGAAGGTAATAAAGGGGGTTAGAACACCTCTCCTCTCTTGGAACAATCACCCCAACATTCTCAGAGGCCAGGATACAGGGAGCAGGCACTCTCTGTTTTCACACCCTGAATAAACCATGCTTGCCACACATTTTGCCTGCCTACTTGACCCTCCATCATCAGTCTTAAATTGTGCAGTGGAATATCCAAGGGAACGTCCTGGTAAGGTCAAGGGTGTCCCGGTATATGGTGCAGCACCCCACTCTTCTGGTCCTGTTTCAGTTTGCCAGGCTGTCAAAAGCAGATACCATAAAATGGGTTGGCTTTTAACAGGGGGAATTTACTAGCTTACAAGCTTACAGTTTCAAGGCTGAGAAAAATCTCCAAATCAAGGCATCATCAGGCAATGATTTTTCTCTGAAGACTGGCTACCAGTGATCCTTGACTCCTCTGCCACATAGCAAGGGACACGGTGGCATCTGCTGGTCTCTCCCTTCTCTTTGGGGTTTCGTTGGTTTTAGCTTCTTGCTTCTGTGAATTTTTCTCTCGCTCTCCGTATTCATCCCATTTATAAAGGACTCTACCCTGGGCCATGCCTTAGCTGAAGCAAACTAATCAAAAGGCCCAATTTTCAATAGTTTTATAGGATTAGCTTTTTTTTTTAAAGATTTAAAAAAATTTCTCTCCCCTTCCCTGCCCAGGCTCCGCCCCCCACCCCAGTTGTCTGCTCTCTGTGTCCATTTGCTGTGTGTTCTTGTGTGTCCTCTTGTATTCTTGTCAGCAGCACTGGGAATCTGTGTTACTTTTTGTTGTGTCATCTTGCTGTGTCAGCTCTCCGTGTATGTGCAGCGCCACTCCTAGGCAGGCTGCACTTTTTTTCCGCGCTGGGCGGCTCTCCTCATGGGGTGTACTCCTTGCGCGTGGGGCTCCCCTACGCGGGGGACACCCCTGTGTGGCACAGCACTCCTTACACGCATCAGCACTGTGCGTGGGCCAGCTCATCACATGGGTCAGGAGGCCCTGGGTTTGAACCCTGGACCACCCATGTGGTAGGCAGATGCTCTATCAGTTGAGCCAAATCCGCTTCCCAGGATTGCCTTTAAGAACGTGATTTTCTGGGGTATATATAGTTCCAAACCACCATAGCAACTTTGAGAATAGTGAGAAGTTCAGGGTCAATAGAACACTGACCATGTGGGGACTGGATTGTAGATGAGACTAGTAAAGTGGTTTTATGAGAAGGATTTTGTAAGCCCTGCTTGTGAGTTTAGATTTTACCCTGTGAGTGCACAGAATAAATTCATAATTTCCAAGCGTGGCATATTTGTGATACAAAAGAAAATCTACACATCATGTGAGAAAAAGATTAGAAGCGAGAGGCAGAAAAGGCAACTTCCATGCTTTCTAGAGCTGTGGTTCTAAACCAGGGTTAATTTTGCCCCCCAGGGGATATTTGGCCATGTCTCAAGACACTTTTAATCCTCTCCACAGGGGGTTATGTAAGGGCTAGAGGCCAGGGTGCTGTTAACATTCTACAATGCATGGAACAGCCCCCTACAACAGCACCACATGGCAATAGTGTGCTAGGTTGTAGTGAACATTTTCGGCTTTGTGCTGCTCAGTGTCCATTCCGTCTTTTACTTTGGAACAGCAACTTGATTTTTTCATTCAGATTCCACTCCCTCTTCTATGCAGACAATATGCTGCAGGGGACGTTGACCCCACCCAATCAGCTCATCCCATCCTTAGTGTATTAATTTGGATAGAGGCAAAGTTATGGTAACTTAAAGACCCCCAAAGAGTGGTTTAAAATAAGATGAATTACCTCTGATTCTCCCATAAAATTTTTGGTAGTCAATGATCTAGGACTAGCTGGGCACTTCTGTTCCATAAGCCACAAAGAAACACGGGCTCCTTTCCATTGATGACCCCCCCATCTCCTAGGCATCCTCATCCTCACGTAGCTGACCCTGGCTCAGCTCCATGTTCACGGTCCAGGCTTCAAGAAGAGCAAATGGGAGTTCACTGTGAGCAGTTTCCCTTGCATCCCTGCACCTGAGCTTAATCACACAGGAGTCCTAGCAGAAAGAGAGCTGGGAGCTACCTCTACCTGGGTGGCCATGCTCTCAGCTAAAACTGATTTTAGCTGAAATCTCGATTTCTTCCAGGGAAGTGATTAGTGAAATCTTAGATATTTTCTAACACTAATAAAATGTGATCTCCTTGCTTTTTCTCCACCCAAAATCTGTGCTCTATTCAGGTTGGCCTGTTCACTGGTCTCTGCACATGCTTTTGCGTTCAGACTTCCCTTGAAGAGAATATTCTTCCTCCTTCTATTTTTATATCCCATCATCATCTGAGTTGCTCCACCTTCTGGCTCCTTCTCCAAATGTCCCCAGGAGCAAATCTTACCTGCTTCATGAAATCATTCAGACCGCTGAGATCGTAATGCCCGTGACCACCCGGCATTACAGTTCTCCAGCACTCACTTGGCACCGTTTCTCGATATCTCTTGTGTAGCTGTTTTTAAATTACTATTTAATTTTTTAAATGCATATGTCTAATTTCTTCAACTACACTATAGGTTTCTTAAATGCAATTTGCTTGGGGCTCTATTTTATCATATTCACCTATATTACCTATATTACCTGCTGTGTACAGAGAGGTGTTCAAGTGCACTGTAATGAATTAATAAATTAATTTATTAATTAATAATTAGCTGGCACTAAGATCAATAGTCAAGAATTGATAGTAACATACAATCAGATGATCTGAAATCCTCTCTGCAGTTCTAAATGGATGTATTTTCCTTTAATGCCAGCTTAATTTATTCTGATGTCAGTTGTGCCCTACTAAATGGCTTGTGTGTCTCGTTTAAGAAAAGTATACATTCTGCTAGTGAATGAATCAATGCCTGTGAATTTACTGTAGATCTAAAGCTGCCATTGAGAGTAAATTATTTATACTCTTATTAGAAACAAATTTCACTGCAGCAAAAGCAACAGTGATGATAACCAACCTGGTAAGTTAATAGAGATCAAGCGACTTCCATTCTCCACCCACTAATGTGAAACTCTGAGGTTCCTTTTTGGACTTTGAAGTATCTATTAACATCTGCAGACATCCTAAGGGGAACTGGCACAAAATAAATACACCCATGCTATTTTTAACTCCATTGGGGAAAAAAGGCAAGGAGAAATTAAGTTTCTCTACATGAAAATCAGAAGAGAAATATTTTTCTACCTAAGCAAAAAGGAAAAAAAACATTAGTCCCCCCCCACCTCTTTCACTGCCTGTCCCCCAAATGCAACACCTAAGCAAAAAAGGAAAAAAACATTAGTCCCCCCCACCTCTTTCACTGCCTGTCCCCCAAATGCAACAATAATAATTATCTGTCCCTATATAACATAGACCCAGGGTACAAATTACCCTGGATATTTGTGAGCTTCAAAATAATTTTTTCTCTTTTTCCCTCCTTTACATTAACTTTTAAGCTCTTTTGAAAAAAAAAATGAGTCTGTGAGGAGCACTTCAATTGCATTTGTAAGTAGACAGAGTAGTATGTAGATGCTGAAGGTGTGTTATCAGTTAGGATGCATTAGGTTGCAAGGAATAGAATGCTTGACTAAAATGCGTTAGTGCTTGCCACTCAGTGTTCTTTTAAGATCAGCAAGATGGGTATCCTGTGGGAGTTTGATAGAAATGGAGACTCTCAGGCCCAACCTCAGAAACTAGAATGTGCATTTTAACAAGATGACCGAGTAGCTCATATGCACATTAAAATTTGAGAAGCACTAGTTCAGACTAAATAAATAGGGGTTTATTATTTCATGTAGGAAGAAGTCTGGAGATAGGTAATTCTGGAGTTGGGTAATTAAGTTGTGAAATAATGCTGTCAATAAGCCAGTTGCTTTCCAACTTTCTGAGTTGGTACTTATCCTCAGACTTGTCCCCTCGTTGTCACAAAATGGCTGCCACACCTCCAAACATCATATTTTCACACCAACAGTATTTCAAAGGTGAGAAAGGTAATTTGTCTTTGTTCTTCTCTTTTTCTGAAGGAGAAGAAGATGCCCCAGAAGCCTCCCCAACAACAGACTTCCCTTTACATCTCATTGACCAGAACAGAGCCACAAACTTGTCATTAAACTTATTACTGGCAGTGGTAAAAGGGATTATAATGATTGGCTTAAATCTGCCATAGTCCATCTCCTGGAGCTAGGTAGGGGTACATTGCTAATGGGCTTCTGAACCAAAATGGGGATCTATTAGCAGGGAAAATGGCACATGAGTTGCTGCTAGTTAAGTAACCAACAGGGTTTGTTACAAGAGAGAAAGTAGCACTGGTAAGGAGAAGCAAAATCAGTTAACAAAGGGTTAAGGACATGCGGGAACCGTTCTAAACCTAGAGCTTTTTCTTAAAAACACTGAGAATAGGTGGTCGTGGAGATTTGAAGTTGTATGTACCCCAGAAAAGTAGCTAAAGTGAATCTGTTCCTGTGGGTGTGGGCCCATTGTAAACAGGATCTTCTGGTGAGTAGGATTTTAAGATGTGACCCACCTCATTCAGGGTGAGTCCTAATCCTCTTACTGGAGTAGTTTATAAGAGAATGAAATTCAGACAAAGGAGAGAAAGCCACAGAAGCAGTGAGACCTGGAAGGGAAGGGAGAGATCAGCAGACACTGCCACATGCTTTGCCTTGTGACAGAGGAGTCAGGACGCCGGCAGCCGGCCTTAGGAAGAAAGCATGGCCTGATGATGCCTTGATTTGGACATTTTCACAGCCTCAGAACTATAAGCTTGTAAGCTAATAAAATCCCATGATAAAAGCCAACCCATTTCTGATACGTTGCTTCTGGCAGCCCAGCAAACCAGGACAGTGGTCAACAATATCAAATCCGTGTCATGGAGTGAAGTTTGACAATGGTGGGAACCGGTTATCATAAAGTTACAGACGGTCTTTTACGAACAAAAAAGTGGTAGACAGAGAGTAGCAGAAAGATTACAGGAAGTAAAAGAGAGACCGCATGGTGAGGGAACGAAAGCAGTCAGCAAACAATTTAAGAAGTTTGCAAGAAAAAGAAGGAGAAATAACATGGTGGTTAAAGAGTAGCTCAAAGGAAGGTGTTTGGCCACCCTCCACTCCTGCCGCCATAGCACAGAAGGTCCAGAGGAGAATGAATCGAGAGGAGAAAGAGGAGAGTTGCAGGCAAGGCGAGAGGTCAATCTCAGGCCAGAGGGGGCCGTGGTTGCCTCTGCGAAAGGGCAGGCGGCACCATCTGCTGAGGACGGCTGGACTGCGTGCCAGGGCAGCAATGCTCCACACGTGGACGCAGACCGGTGGCCCTGCCTGGAAGCCTGTTGGAAATGCCATTCTTGGACCACACCCCCGACCTACTGAATCAGAATCTCTGGGGACGGGACTCAGCAATCCATGTTTTAACAAGCCTCCAGGTGATTCTGATGCATCTTAAGTTTGACAATCACTGTGCCAGGGAATTGTTTATATAGTACCTACCTGTGTGCGTGCCGCTGCAGTTAAACTATTTTGAGTTAGCTTCTGTCAGGAAATGTTTTCTGATTTCTTTGTAGCTCACTCCAGTCAGGTACACCTGTGGGTTCAGGTAGTCTCATACTGTGAGGCCCTTCTGGCCCTGAGCAGAGTGTATAGAACTCTAGACTAGGTGGTCTTTTGTGTAGCATCTTTTTTTTTTCTTCTGTTTTTGCTGGGCCAGTTATTTGCCACATTTCTTTCTTTCTTTCTTGTGCAGGCTCTTCCTGAGTTCATAGACAAATGGCCACTGATCATGTTATTTTTTTCTGTTTAAGTCCCGTTAATGGCTCTCCATTGCTAAAATATGAACGTCTGTACCCCTTAGCGTAGAATGCAAAAACCCTCTGTGACCTCACCTCTGCCAACTTCTTGAGACTTTTACCTTGTTGGCCTGAGGGGAGCCTCTTTTTCCTGGCAAGAGGTCTCTTGAAGGAAACAGAAAAAATTATTTTATAGAGTTCTAACATCATTTGACCTGCTCACAAACCTTTACTGCCTGACTAAACTGTATATGCCGGGAAGTCCACTCGGGGCTGGGATAAAGCAAGGCTTTACAAAGGAGCATAAAATATTCTGGAAGAAACAGAGAAATAAACTATGATTTCAATACAATGAGGGTAAATGCTATGACAGAGGTAAGTATAGAGTGGTATGGAAGCACAAAGGAGCAACATTTAAATCAAGGAAGGTCTCCTTGAGAAACTTTTTTTTTATGACTTTTTTTTTTTTAAGATTTATTTTATTTATTTAATTCCCCCCCCTTCCCCTGGTTGTCTGTTATCTGTGTCTATTTGCTGCGTCTTGTTTCTTTGTCCGCTTCTGTTGTCGTCAGCGGCTCGGGAAGTGTGGGCGGCACCATTCCTGGGCAGGCTGCACTTTCTTTCGAGCTGGGCAGCTCTACTTACGCGGGACACCCCTGCGTGGGGCGGCACTCCCTGCGTGCATCAGCACTGCGCATGGGCCAGCTCCACTCGGGTCAAGGAGGCCCAGGGTTTGAACCGCGGACCTCCCATGTGGTAGACTGACGCCCTAACCACTGGGCCAAGTCCGTTTCCCTCCTTGAGAAATTAACACCAGAACTTTAGCACATAATTTTGAAGAAATAGCTCAGAGAGGAAGGCAGAGGCATGTGTTTCTGGCAAAAAGGATTGCATAAACAAAGACAGGGAGGTAGAAACAGGATAGCAAATGCTGGGACATAAACAGAGATTCCCAGAAGGTGGAGTTGGAGAGTGGCCAATTAGGAGGCAAGAGAGAGATATAAGTTGACCACCTGTCCTGCTTTGCCCAGGACTGTCCTAGTTTTAGTACTGAAAGCCCCAGTCAGTCACACTGTTGCCTAAAAAGTGGGCTCAGTGCCCAGTGCACACAAGACTCAAATCTATGACACCAGGGTTTCAAAGAGAGAAAGAACTTTATTATATGGCAGTCAAGTAATGAGACAGGAGCAAATTCAACTCTGGCTCCCCAACTTAGCGGATGAGGGACTTTTAAAGACTTGGGACAGGGGTCTGTTGCATTCACCTGGGGCATATCTGCTGCCGATTGGTTGTTGCTTGTGAGGAGTGGGGTGTAACATTGCTGGGATCTTTGCTTGTTGGACCTCTTGTTTCTTTTCAGGGTCTGGTGTTTCTTCTTCCTGATGATTCTGCTTACTCTGTTTCTGCTTACTATGTTCTGAGGTTAACATTGGTTAGATTTATCTGCTATCTGAGCAGATTCTAAAATATGAGAGGAAGTTAGAGAAAAAGAAGGGAACAAGAAAAGGGACTTATCCTTATGCGTGAAGCAAGCTTCTTTTTAATAAACATGAGGTTAGGCAAAAGTCTTATTAATATACATGGGGAGGTGATCTTTCACAGAAAGGGGATGGAGGGGATTTTCTGAGTAAACAAGGGAGGGAGTCTCTGGGGAAAAGGAAGTAAAAAGTGTTGTGAACAAGTAAGGGAAGGGATCCCAGGGAAGCGGGCTAGTCAGCGGTGGTTTCAACACTAGGATTGAGACCAGCTTGCAGAAGGTTATATGTGTACGGGAAAGAAGCATGCACTTTATCCACTGGCAGGTAAGAGGCACGAGAGGTGGCAGGATATGTTTGGGAAAATATCACAGGGCTGCATTAGCAAGCACAGGGGTCAAATGGGTGAACCCAACACAGAAAAGAAAAGGCAAACTCAAGTCTCCTGGCTTTTCCTGTCCCACACACATGGGGAAATTAAAACATATAAAAAAACATTGTTAAAGAGGGAGGAAGGGAAGGCTGGAAAGCAGGGAGGGAGGATGAGACTTGATGTCTGGAGTTTTGTTTTCATTCTTTTCACTTACAAGGTCCTGTAAGCTTCAGCTTCCACATCTGTGAAATGGGATAATACCTACCTCCTTGGTTTGTTATGATGATCAAACAGCAGAGAGCATGGGAAAAGACTTGGCAAACTATAAATCACTATATGAGTATTACTAATAGGACTAGTGTCACACTCAAATGTATTTAACCACATCAGTCGAGAAAGGGTAATTTTGGTTATAATTGCATCATATTGCTTCCTGCTTTTCAGCTGCACTAGTTGATCATTAACAATCCCTGCACATCAGCGATCTTTAGTGGGGTTGAGAATTGCTGAGAATTGCTAGGGGAGAGGTGGACCAGATTCCTCCTTTCCTTCCTCTATACCACGAACAATTTTAATGAGGTAAAATGGGATTAAAAAGAACAAGAGTGGGGATGGGGACAGAAAGGAATGGAAGAGATTTGCTCTGGACCCCAAAATGTGGTTGTAAGGGTTGACATCAAATCAGATCATGTCCTGCTTATGAGGCTTATGGCCTTTTTTAAAAAAAATATTTATTTATTATTTATTTATTCCCCACTCCCCCCCAGTTGTCTGCTCTCCGTGTCCATTCACTGTGTGTTCTTCTGTGTCTGCTTATATTCTTTTTGGTGGCACTGGGATTCTGTGTCTCTTTTTGTTGTGTCATCTTGCTGCATTAGCTCTTATGGAGTGACGGCTTTCCTTATGGGGTGTACTCCTTGCACGTGGGGCTCCCCTACGTGGGGGACACCCTTGCGAGGCACAGCACTCCTTGCTTGCATCAGCACTGCTCATGGGCCATCTCACCACATGGGTCAGGAGGCCCTGGGTTTGAACCCTGGACCTCCCATGTGGTAGGTGGACGCTCTATCTGTTGAACCTCTGCTTCCCATGCTTATGGCCTTTTAATACTTCCCTTTGCCTGTGGGACAAAGCTCACACTTTTTTTTTCATCTTTTTAATTAGAGAAGTTGTGAGCTTTCAAAACGATCATACATAATGTTCAGAATTCCCACACATCACCCCTCCACCAACACTTCACACTGTTGAGGAATATTTGTTACAGATTATGATAGAATATCATCAGACAATTACCACTAATTGTGGCCCAGAGCAGACATTTGGTACTTTTTTCATACACCCCTACTGTTAATACTGTGTGTTAGTACTGTCCATTTGTTATAGTTCATGAGAGAACACTATCTGTACTGTTAACTACCATCTCTCTTCCACCATCACACTTCTTGATCAGGCCCCTCCTTACCTTTCTGGGTTTTCTTTCGTCTTCTCGCCCACACAACCTATATTCCAACAGCATCAAACTAATAGCCATGGTGGAATTTACCCTGCCTCTCACAGCTCTTCTTGCCACGCTGTCCCTTTCCCTGACCTCCCCGCTGGCATACACCGCCTTGGACTTGAAATATGAGCTCACATGCTACCTCCGATGTGAAGTCTACCTTGGCTTCTCTAGGCACGGCAGACATCAGCGAGCCCCAAGGACCGTGGGCACTTTTCCAGTACAGGGGAGAGAGTACAGACAAGAGCAGTGGGTTTCCAGTCACGCTTTTACACCCAGATCTGCCAGTTACTGCTTTGGCAAGACATGAGAGGTACCGGAGAGGGTTGTGGAGAGCACAGATTCTGGAGCCAGACGGCTTGGCAGTGGGACGTTGGACAAGTTACCTAAACCCTTCAACCCTT
This sequence comes from Dasypus novemcinctus, assembly GCF_030445035.2. Taxonomy (NCBI): domain Eukaryota; kingdom Metazoa; phylum Chordata; class Mammalia; order Cingulata; family Dasypodidae; genus Dasypus; species Dasypus novemcinctus. Next base: position 34,094,093 of record NC_080692.1, on the reverse strand, counting down.
GGTATCCACATATGTAAAATGGGGGTGATGATATTAGCACCCACCTCATGGGATAGTAGCGAGAATAAGATGAGTTTAGTACATAAAAACTTTGAGAACAGTGTCTGACTCATACCTGTCTGTTCTTCTTAAGCTCAAGGTCTCACCCTTTCTTCTTCTGTGAAACAGGACTAACTATAGCATCCCTGCCCCCTCCTTGGGTCTCTAGAGAGCTGATATGAGGATCACAGGAGATAAGCTAAAGTGCTTGGCATGTGGAAGGTCCACGATAAGTATGTTTCTTGCCCTTTTACCTCTTGCCTTTTGTGCTATAAATTCTTTATAGGTCTTTTCACCACTAAAAACTCTTAGTTCCTCTAGGGAGGAGAAGAGGCTTGTCCATCTTTGTATCTTCAAGTCTGCAACGTATTAGGTGCTCAAGAAATGCTGGCTGAATGAATGGATACAAAGATAGTAATGGAAAAAACCTCAAAGTTGTCTTAAAAGTCTCTCAGCAGTATCCCAAAAAACCACAAATTAGGGATGTTAATCTCAAAAAATCTGTCTTTACCTAAATCTGTATGTACTTTATTGCTTATTAGTATTTTTTTTAATTACTGATTTTTTGTTTGTGTTGCTTGGTGTCTTTGTTTTGTTTCGTTTTCTGCCTAGTTTTATCTCTTCTCTATATTCATCATGGGAAGGATTTCTCAACCTCGGCATGGTTTTCATTTTTGGCTGGAAATTCTTTGCTGTAGGATCTGTCCTGTGTGTTGCAGGATGTTTAGCAATATCCTTGGCTTATATCCAATGGATGCCAGTAGAACCTCCCACCCCTAGCTTTGACAACCCAAACGTCTCTAGACATTGCCAGAAAAAAAGTCTTGGAGGGGAGCGGAACACTTGCTCACCCCTTCCCCGTGTCCCCCACTGTTGAGAACAAGGACTGAGTTTTCCTCTTTATGTCCAAGGCAAAACTTTGGTTTGCATGCCTTCAAACAAGAGATCTGACATGCAGAATTCCCTGACTGCAGTCTCCCTCTCCATCCTCCCCCTTAAAAGGGGTGAGGCCAAGCAGAGCTGGGTTGGGACCAGTATTTATCTAGATAAGCCCCCCAAACAGCAACTGCATATTACTTTCATTTCTTTTTTTTGGTGGGAAAACTGAGAGAATCCCGTGTTTTAAAATTCAGACTAAAGCGAAAAACACATCAAACTGCTTTCTGGGAATGAGAATGGGGGAGGGCTTTATGATGATATAACAGCATAAAAACTTAACATCAGAAACACTTTTTATGGCATGAAAGAAAAAAGCATATGTTGAGAAAGGACATAAATGCTAAAAACACAGTTACTATAACTCCTTGAATCTGAGACACAATCCACCATTTTGCATTATTACTTGTGCAATTTTAAACTATTTAAACTGGGAAATTTGTTATCGGGTGACTCATACATGTGGGGAAATCCAGTTCATTTGTGCCAAAGATGAGAGCAAGTGATTAGGTATTTAAATAGTGAGATTCCATTCCGTCCTGTGAATGAATTGCAGTCATCTTGGATAGGGAGGAAAAAAAGCGGGCAGTTACCAAGTTAAAAAAATGTTAAAGAGCTCTCTGGATTTAAATACTAAAACCTGATACAAGTAATACACTTATCTTTTAAATAACATAGGCACTTCAATTCCTTTTTTATCTCAAAATATTCACACAGTTAAAAGAAAAAGTTAAGTACAACAAAAAGAACTATTTGTCCTCAATCATTTGAGGACCTGATGCCCCATCACCCCCAAATACATTCTAGAGTTATTTCCTAAAATAAAGATCTTCTCCTATGTAAGCACAATGCAACTATTAAAACCAGGAAGTTGGGATATGGATGTGGCTCAACTGATAGAGGGTCCTCCTACCACATGGGAGGTCCAGGGTTCAAACCCAGGGCCTCCTGACCCATATAATGAGCTGGCCCATGCGCAGTGCTGATGTGCGCAAGGAGTGCCCTGCCATGCAGGGATGTCCTCACGTAGGCAAGGAGTGTGCCCTGCAAGGAGAGCCGCCACGTGCGAAGAAAGCGCAGCCTGCCCAGGAGTGGTGCCGCACACACAGAGAGCTGATGCAGCAAGATGACGCAACAAAAAACAGACTGTTTCCCAGTGCCGCTGACAAGAATACAAGTGGATACAGAAGAACACACAACAAATGGACACAGAGAGCAGACAACGGGTGGGGGGGGGGGGAGAAATAAAAACTAAAATAAAACAGGAAATTCACATTGATACATGAATACCATCTAATCCTTACATCCCACTCAATTTTTACCAATTGTCTCAATAAAATGTTTTATATAGCAACAAGATCCAGTTCAGAATCACACATTGCAATGAGCTGTCATGTTTCTTTAGTTTCCTTCAGCCTGGGATAATAACTCCATCTTTCCATGACTTTTATGACCTTGATGCTTTTGAAGAAGACTGGCCAGTTATTTTGTAACTTGTCCCTCAATTTGGGTTATGATTATTTTAGTTTATGTAATTTCTGGCAGGAATCTCATAGAAGTGACACTGCTGTTTTCTCCTTGTATCTTCTCAGGTGATACATGATTTCAATTTTTCCCTTACTAATGATGTCCATTTTGATTCTTTGATGAAGGTGGTATCTGCCAGGATCTCCACTGTAAAGTAGTCTTTCCTCCCTTGAAATCATGTAAATATCTGGATCCTCATCAAACTTTCAATGTATCCTTTTTTTTCATTCTTTTTAAAATTTTTTGTCTTTTTTTGGAAGATACAAAAATCACAGAAAATGTTACATTAAAAAATATAAGAGGTTCCCATACCTCACCCCACCCTCCCTCCATGTATTCGTCTATGTATACACTCATGATTTCCAATTTTAGTCAACAAGTTATAATCCGTTACTGTCATTTAAAAATTTTTTGATGGCTCCAGTTGCGCCTGATTTGACCAGTGGAAGTAACTTCATGCTGGCTTCTTTTTTTTTTTTTTTTTACATTTTGTTTATTTTATTTTATTTTATTTTATTTTATTTTATTTACTTTGTAATAATATTACATTAAAAATATATATATATGAGGTCCCATTGAACCCTACCTCCCCCACCCCACCTCTCCCCCCCCTCAGCAACACTCCCTCCCATCATCATGACACAGCCATTGCATTTGGCAAGTATATCTTTGGGCACCCCCGCACCCCATGGTCAATGGTTCACACCATGGCCCACACTCTCCCCCATTCCATCCAGTGGGCCCTGTGAGGATTTACAATGTCTGGTGATTGCCCCTGAAGCACCATCCAGGGCAGCTCCATGTCCCAAAGACGCCTCCACCTCTCATCTCTTCCTGCCTTTCTCCATACCCATCAGCCATCATGTCCACTTTTCTCAATCCAATGCCACCTTTTCTATGTGGACATTGGATTGGTTGTGTCCATTGCACCTCTATGTCAAGAGGAGGGTCAGATTCCACCTGGATGCTGGATGCAATCCTCCCACTTTCAGTTGTAATCACTCTAGGCTCAATGGTGTGGTGGTTGTCCTTCTTCAACTGCATCTTAGCTGAGTGTGGTGAGCCCAATAAGTCAGATTGTAGGTGCTGGAGTCTGTTGAGGCTCAGGACCTGGCTATCACATTGTCAGTCCAGAGATTCAAATCCCCTAAATATATCTTAAACCCCGACACTAACTGCACCTCCAGCACATTAGCATGAAAGTCTTACGAAGAGAGATCCCATCTGAGTCCAGATTCGTCACACATAAACACCAGTTCCAAAGAGGGGCCATCTGACCTGGTAGTTAACCCCATCGGCCATGACCATAACTCCCATGGGTCTCTTTAGCCCTCGAAGGAACCGATATCTGGGGGTTGTATCTGCTTTATCTGTCTCTCTGACTCTGCTCAGTTGTGCATAAGGGCAATCCTTCTGACAGCCTCCAGACTCTTTTTTAGAGACTCGTAGCCATATAAACTCATTTCTCCTTTCCATTTCCCCCTTACATTAGGTCAAACAGCATTTTAAAGTCATGTTATTTTATGTCATGCTGGCTTCTATGTCCTTTTGACATATCCTTATCCTTTCTTAAGCCCTTCCTTGCTTTCTGTCACAACAAGGTGTTCCAGGCTCATCATATTCTTTCTTTGCCCCAGCTCTGGGATGAGCCATTTCTCGAAGGTCCTCTGGTATCTTTCAAAGGAAAACGTTATTTAAAAGCCAAGGTCTGGACACTAGCTGTGTTCATGGTCTCCCAGGCATGAAAAGGTGCCACTCAGCTCTGCTGCTGCAAGGAGCATAATTGACTGACAGCCCCCGCTGCTGCTCCCTGGCTCTGCCACCCTGTTCACAATGCACTCCATTTCCCAAGGGCTGCTCCTAGGGACGGAGCCCAGCAGGGGCACTTAGGTGGTCCTTTATGGCAAGACATGGGAACCCTCCAATAGGCAACTTTAGCTTGGGAGCATCTCATAGGTCTGGTAAATCCATTCTTGGAACTGTGCTGCCTTCCAAGACTCCTAATCCAATTTTCCTTCCTTCCTTTTGCCCTTCTGCAGATGTGAGACCTGCATCTCAGTCTGAAGGATCTCCCTCCCCTCTTACGCTTTTTACCCCTTCTGGTTATCTATCACTGTGTAACAATTACCCTCAACATGTAATGGCTTAAACAAAGTAAACATTTATCATCTCCTAGTGGGTCAGGATTTGGGGAAGAGCGTAGTTGGCCTGACATTGTTTGATGCTGCTGTCAAGATGTCAGCCAGGGCACCGGTCTCTGATGGTTTGACGTGGGGGAAGGTTCTACTTCCAGCATGGCTTGCTTGCCCCTTTGCAGGTGGTCTGGGCTCCTCACCACTTGGACTTCCTTGTAGGCTGCTTGAGCGTCCTCCGGACATGGTAGCTGGCTTTCCCGGACAGCAAGTGTTCCAAGAAAACTAGTAGGAGGGCATCATGTCTTTTAGGATCAAGCCTTAAAGTCACATTCTGAATGGCTGAATAGGTTAGCCCTGTTTGGTGCGGGAGAATACATGTGCTGCGGTGTCCTGCACAGGCTACCATAAGTACACTAATATGCTGTATTTTAATTTATTAGTCACACTTTCACTTATTCAGATTTTACCCAGGCCTTATATGACTGCTTCTGAAATAAGAAAAAAAAAAAAACGTATTTAAAGATTTATTTATTTCTACTCCCCTCCCTCTATTGTCTGCTCTCTGTGTTCATTCATTGTGTGTTCTTCTGTGTCTGCTTGTATTCTCATTAGGCAGCTCCAGGAACCATCCTGGGACTTTCAGGAGTGGGAGAGAGGCAATAATGCTCTTGTGCCACCCCACCTCCCTGATCTGCTGCGTCTCTTATTCTCTTTTGTTGTGTCATCTTTTTTTTTTTTTAAGTTCAGCTGACTTTTTTATTGTAATATAGTAGTTTTAAAGTTTGTGACTTTACTGCAGGTTTGTTTGTTTTTTTTTAAACAATAGTAAAATAAATATATTTTACAAATATAATAATTTTTAGGGATACCAAGAAAAATTTTACTTTACATTTTCATCTGAATATTCTGGCACTTAAGCACATGTAAAATAATATGCTTTTTTGTTGTTGTGTCATCTTGCTGTGCCAGCTCTCAGCATGGGCCAGCACGCCTGTGTGGGGCAGCATTCCTGCGTGGGGCAATACTCTGCGTGGGCCGGTTTGCCATACAGGCCAGCTTGCCTTCACCAGGAGGCCCTGGGCATCGAACCCTGGACCGCCTATATGGTAGACGAGAGCCCACCTGCTTGAGCCACATCTGCTTCCCAGGAAAAATATATATATTTTAAAATAAAGTATACTTATTTCCAAATTATGTGAATTCCTCTTGTTATCCTGTGCAATACTCTCATGCTATAGCCAGAAACAAGTATTATACCTTGCAAAAATGGAAAACTTGAGATAAGAAGGCTGCCCAATTTACTGTATCCACCCAATTTACTGTATCCACCCAATTTACTGTAACCAGTTACAGCAGCACCCTCTCTGATGTTAGGGAATTCTGTAACATGTCCTTTGTCAGCTCCTGCTTCCATTTCCACCAGCAGCTCTTCTAAACCTATATCACTTTCTGAAACCCTTAACATATTCTTTCTTACTTCACTCTCAATAGATTAACTTTGCTTTTTGTTTATGAGAAGAACAAAGGCAATCAAATGTAAACTCCTTTAAATTCTTGTCTCCTCTATCCGCTTTAGAGGCAGATTCAGGTTTTGTGGCACCTTTAAGAATACTCTTAACAATTTCATAGTTATCCCCCATAATTTTTGCTTTGTTTATCCAAAGCCAAAAGAGACATGTATACATCCCTATAGGGTTTTTCTCTCTTTCAATCTTTCTTTCTCCCCTTCCTTCCCTCCTTTCATTCTTTCTTTTCCTCTAAAGAAAAACTCCATCTTACTACACAAATAATTCTATAACTTCCTTTAACAGCTGTTACGTATTATAATAAGGATATATCATTGTTTTCTTACTTATTGAGGAGTATTCAGGTTCTATTAGGTTGAACCATATAAAACTGCCATTTTGGTGGGCTCATTTTTTTCTTCTATTACAAAGTTTTAATGAAAATCCTTGTATACATATCTTCATAAACTTTTGTTTCTGTGGATAAATTCTAACAAGTGGGATTCTTGTATAAAGGGTGTGTATATTTTACTGTCAGATTGCTTTCGTAAATTGTTGGTCTAATGCATAGGTTCTTAAGCAGGGGTCTGTGAGCTTGAATTAAAAAAAACATTATTCTTATGGGGACATGTTGGTGCAGGTGGGATATATTTATTAAATAATACATGGTATAGTGTGGACGTAGTAAGGGGTCCGTGGAACAAAAGAGGTTAAGAACCCCTGGTCTAACACATGGTCTCACCAATGACCTTTTTGAGAAATTGTAAGTTACAGTGGCTTCTTTTTTGGTGCTTCCTTAGCTGACTTCATAGCATGCTCAAGTTGTCATACTCCTTCCTTGGCAGCACTTTTCAACAATTTCCTCCTGTTCCTTTTTGGTTTCTTTCCCTAATTTCTCTTCTGCTTGCCCCTAGATCCTTGTGGACCCTGTGGTTCTCCTCTAGCTCACTTTTTAGTTACACTCAATGTTCTCCTTAGGTAAATTCACGGTTTCAACTATAATCTCTATCTTCAGCCCACAGAAAGGTGGACTTGCCTGAAAGGTGACTTCACCTGAATTAGAAAAACGTTTCCTCTCCTCAAGATGTTTTCCTGCCGTCTTCCAGAAAATTGTGTTAATAATTATTCAGTTTACAGTATGTGCCCTGGATTGTGCAGGGCACAAGCCACACGATCATCACGGATGGTCATGCTTTCCATTCCTCTTCTGAGTCCAAATTTTTATATCAAAACTGACTACTCGACACCTCTACTTGGCATTTATACTACTAATACAGTGGACCCGTTGTTAAACTCACCCACCCCTTCCTGAAATGCTCTTTATGTATTTCTTTTCTTAGTAAATGGGACTCCCATTCACTCCTGTGCATAACTTTGAAATCCGGAAATTCATCCTATGCTATTTTGCTCTCTTTCTCCCCCCATCTTAATCCACATCTAACAGGTTACCAAGTTTTGCTGTTTCAATCTCCTATTACTCAAATCCATTACTTCTTTTCAATTCCTAGTGCTACTCTGCTGAGCATCCCTTTCACAGACTTCTAAAATAACATCCTTATGGTCTTCCTACTTCATTCCTTGACTGCCTTCTATTATCCACACTGCAGCCAGAGTATTTCTTTAACATGCAAATCAATTCTCTACCATGTGCAAAATTCTTCAATGTCCACATTATCAACAAGGCTAAAGTGTAAATTTCTTAGCATGGCTTAAAAAGCCCTTTATTATTCCATGCTTACTTAATTGACTTGCCTCATTTCCACACATTATCTAAAAACACCCCATCCTTCAGCTCTACGGATCTGCTTGCAAACCCCCAACATACCAAGTCCTCTAATAATTCAAAAATTAAAGGAAATTTAAAAACAGAAAAGTAAATTTCACTTTATTTCACTGTATTAATGCCTGTTGTAGTGTATACTTTTGGTCTTTGCCCAAATATGTGATATTAGATTATATGTTCATATAAAAATGACATAAGCTTCACAGTTATCCACCTCTGATTATAAACAACCCTGCAGTAAACATTCTGGGCTTGTATTTTGTTCTGTCTTCCATTATTTCTCCTGGATTCTAAATTGCTATGGCACCAATCACCCTGCAGGAAGTGAGAAAGACTGGAAATGCTCATTTATTGAGAATCTATTATATATTGAGCAATTTATATATATTACTAAATTTAATCCTCACCGCAAGCCCGAGGGAGGTATTATCCCCATTTTACAGATGAGAAAACTGAGGTGCAGTGCATTTAAGTGTCTCGCCCAAAGTCACACATCTAGTAACCGCCTGGTCTTGGATCCTAACCCGCTTATGGTCCAGAGTTCATTCTTTCCCCACAGCAACATGGTGTCTCCCCAGTCTCATTGGCTTCCCAGTAATACAGTCTTCTACAGACCATTGCTGAGAAATCTGACTCTCAGTTATCCGTTTTCATGAGGCCAGAACGCAAAACCTGCAGAGTCCGGACATGGTTTTTGGAAAAAGGTCATTTAAAGCATTGGCGGCTAGACTCTCTCAGGTGAACCGAGGAGGCAGTGATTTGGCTGTTTCTGTCCCTTTCCGCTCTTAGGCGTGCATCACTAGTGGTTCTGTGTGCATTTCTTGGAAGGAGCAGAAGTCCGAGCATCCAGTTTGGGTTCCGTTCTGCTATTTACTACTTGAGGGGACATGGGTTAAGTCATTGAACTTCTCAGGGTCTCATTTTCCTCCTCTATGCAGTGAGCCTCACAGTTACAACCCCAGGACAGTTTCGGGTGTCAGATCTGATCATGTGTGTGCAAGCGCCCGGTGCACTCCGGTGTCCCTGAGATATCAGTGACCTTGGAGAGTAGCTCCATCATCCCGTCCACACGAACTCAGGCGAGGGCGCGTGACAGCCCTGCAGAATCCACCTGACGGCTCCTTTACGGGTAACTCCTGGGGTGCCTCTCTCTGGACTGAAGCCTGCCACGCGATTTCAGGGGGCGTCTGGGCTCTCAGTCCTGAACGCCCGGTGCACCTGCAGAGCAGGGGCTGTGCAGTCAGTGTCCGAGATTTTGGGCAATCCTTTCCTCTCCAAGCCGAGAAGTGACCGTCGAAGCATGCCTCACAAACGCAACTAAACGCAACTTGTGAAATCCCCAGGACTGTCCTGTTGAATTTTTCCTCTGCTCTGTCTTAGGTGCTGACGCATTTATCTTGGGATTTTATCTGTCGGTCCAGAAATCTTTAGCTCTTTTCGGGCTCAATTTTGGGGGGCAGTCTGTGTTTCTGAAGAGCCAGGAGGGGAAAAAAAAAATCTCAATTTTGAGCGGGCGTTTGAACATCCTTCACAGAGATGCACGTTTAAAGCTGGTTTAACCAGCATTCGAGTTTTTAATTTTGCCTAAAAAAAGATGGGCCGAAAGGGATCTCCAACGCCGAAGGCGCAGCTCCTTCGCCCCCGCGGGACGGGACCCGCCGCGGGCCGTCGGGGGGGGACTGGGGCTCCGCCGCCCGGGCCCACCGCCTCCCCGCCGCAGGCGCCGGCCGGCGCGGAGCCGCAGCCCCACCCGGCTCGTCCCGCGGCCGCCGCACAAAGAGCGCGGCAGGCGGCGGCGCGGCCGAGCCGTGGAAAGTAGTCCCGACCACGCCGGCCCCGCGGCTGTTCGCCGTCGCTCACGCCCTCCGCGGGAAGGGCCGCCGCCGCCGGCCCGGGAAAGAATCCCATCGGAATGTGCCGCCGCGCGGCCTCCGCCGCTCCGGAGGCAGCCGCGCCGGCTCGGGCCGACTCGTCCGGCCCGTCTCTCGGGGTCTCCGGGCAGAGGCCGCGAGCGCGTGCCGCTCCGACTTTGCCTAACCGCACGGGGGGCGGCGCCGAGGGAGGGGCCTCGTCCCCGCGCAGGGAGACGGTCGCGGCGTTCCCGAAGGCGGCGCGGCCGTATCCCTGCGCCGCTGCGCGAGAGGAAGAGGCTAAATGAGGAGCCGCGCGGGGGAAGCGGGGCTCCCGGGGAGGAGGCGGCGGCATGGAAGCGGGCGCTGGCGGCGCGCGAGCCCGGGCCGGAGCGGCGCGCTAGGGCGGGCGGCGGCGCGCGCGGAGCCCTGACGTGCCCCTTTCTTTCTTCTCGCCCTGGGAAGCTGGGAAGCATGAGCGTGCAGCTCTGCCGCTGCGGCGGCCGCCCCGGCTCTTCGCCTCCCCCTCTGCTGGCCGCCCCTCGCCGGTGAGAGGAGAGAGAACGCGAGAAGGGAAGATGGGGGCCGTCCTGAGGAGCCTCCTGGCCTGCAGCTTCTGTGTGCTCCTGAGAGGTGGGGAGAGCGGGGGGCGGGGGGGGAGCCGGGAAAGTTGATGGGGTTTGGGGGGACGTGGCCT